>NC_053140.1:10683125-11363750 GCF_016808335.1 Panicum virgatum
GAGTTGTTTGCTAGTCCTGCTCCTACTTCCACTACTGCTCCGGCTCATGCTCCACAGCCTAGTGTCTGGACAGCCGAGCAGCGTGTAGAGTTCCTCAGGCAGCAGCTGGTTCTGCATCAGCTACAGCACCCATCAGCTCAGTCACTCACGTTTGAGTCACCCTCACAGCCTGAGGTGCTCCGTCCGTCCGGTGTGCGCCCTACTCAGCCAGACCTGGCTCCCGTCACGTCTGCTATTCCGACGGACTCCACGGTTGTCACCGAGCCGGTTACTACCACTACTCCAGCTACTTCTGCTACTCCGACGACTCCGGTCGAGCAGAAGTCCTCTTCGGTCGCCGACGACTGGACGGACGACGACACCAACGACTCCGCCGCTCAGTTTTCCACCGGACCGAGCCTGAAGATCCCGCCTTCTCCAGCTCAGGACTTGGTGGTTTGTGGCGTGATTGGATCTTCATGGATTTTGTGTATGGAGATGTTATTTGGATATTGTGTATGCTCTGTGTTAACATGTCCCTACATGTCGGTCTATCTCTCTGGATGCAAGCAGAAATCAAGTCAACAATCTCTATAGCACCGGTTGAACCGATGGTCAAAAAGATAAGCACCGGTGAATTAGATGTACTATGTTCCAGAGAGCATGTTTTGGTGGACCTCTACTCGCCTTCAGCACCGGTTGAACCGACGCTTCAGAATCAAGCACCGGTGCATTAGATATACTATGTTCCAGAGAGCTTGTTTGAGTTGATCAGTGAACCTCTTCAGCACCGGTTGAACCGATGCCCCTACGGAGCATGCACCGGTGCAATGACGCAAGCTTGGATACTGTGTCAGAACCCCAACGGCTAGTAATTGGACACAGAGAGACCGGTTGAACCGATGCTTTCACTTTCTATCCCGTTGGTTCTTCCGGTGGTCTCGTTTTTTCTGCAGTGGACTTCCAACGGCTTTGTAACTCTTTCCACTCTATATAAGGGCACCCCCTGGCTCATTTGAAGTGCCTTTGACACCCTGAATACCCGAGGCCACCCTTGAGAATAAGAGCAAGTGCTTTGAGCAAAAGAGAGAGGATCTAGTACATTGTTTGTGCTTCAAACTTGAAGAATTCATCCTTTGCAAGTGTAGCAAGTGTGCTTGAGCTAGGGCCAACTGAGTGTAGGTCAAGTGAAGGCTTAGGAGCATGTTACTCTTGGTGTTTGACGGCACCTAGCTGGTCTTGGTGATCGGGAGGTTCTTGGTGAGCTCTTGAAGTTTGTGGGAGCCCCAAGACAAGAAGATTGTACACGGTGTGAAGCTCGCCGTTCCGGAGATGGAGAAGGAGCATTCTTAGTGATCACTTGCTCCTTGGTGAAGCAAAGGAGCTATACCCTTGTGTGGGTGCTCCAACGTGGATTAGGGGGGAGCGTCAACTCCTCGATACCACGGAAAAAAAATTCGGTTGTCTCGTGTCCCTTACTTTTATTTCAAGCAATTAAATTCATTTGTTGTTATTCTTGCTTTTGATTGCTTGTAGATTGAGTAGGACAACTTGCATGGTAGTGTGAATTCTTGCTTAGGTTTTGATCTTGCTAGTGTGCAACCTTCTAGACAAAATGATCATGATAGTGTATTTACCTACCTAAGGACCTTTTACTAGCGTGCTCTAGAAACTAGGTTTCAAATTTATAGATTGGGCAATACTAGTCTAGGTTAAGGACTAGATAGAAATTTAAAAAAGTCCCAATTCAACCCCCCCTTCTTGGGCCACGATCCTTTCATAATCAAATATGCGGTTGATGGTGATCAGCTCCTATTGAAAAGAATATAGTATTATGGTGATTAGCTTAGCGCCTTACTCCCTTTCAACCATGGCTAAAACACTGCTAGAAAAACTAGCATTTATACCGGTCAGAAACCCCTAGTTAGTACCGGTTGCTTCATCGGTACTAAAGTGCATGCAGTTTAGTACTAGTTAGTACCGGTTGCTTCATCGGTACTAAATAATCTTGCGCAAAAAAACAGGCTGTTTTTCCACTCCTCATCCTTTCTCTCTCCTCTCTCATTTCTCTTTCCACGACCTTCATCTTTCTCCTCTATGTTCTTCATCTGCTCTTCAAAGAACAGAGAAGAACAAAGAAGAAATATAACAGCGGTGGAAGAGAACTAATAGCAGAAAAAGAAAAGCAAGGAGCCGGAAAAGCTTCGGTTGGATTACACCATTCTAAGCCAAAATTACAAAGTCCCAAAATTACAAAAAAATATACAACAGCAAACACTCAACAGAGAAAGATTAACATTCTATTGAAAATGAAAAAAAAAAGACATGACACGGCTTGACAACTCGCCTACACGGAACTTGACGGCCGTCGCTTGCGCACGCCTGAAGCCACGGCTGCCGCCCGCCAGCGCCGCCGCTGGGGTTGGGTCGTGTCTGCGCGTGGGGAGCTCGCCGCCGGGAGCCACGCCCGCTGGAGCCGCAGGCGCGGCTGGGCCGCGCCCACGAGTGAAGCTCGTCGCCGGCACCACGCGCGCCCGCCCGTGTGAGGCGCCGCTGTAGGATTAAGAACACCGACTAGAGGGGGGGTGAATAGGTGGTTTAAAATCTAAACCCAACAACACTAAAGAAATTTAATTAGTAACAAAGAAAAGCCCTATGTCAAGCTATTACTATCTCTAGATGGGTTTGCAACCTAGGGTGACAAGATACAAATCAGGCTCTAGTAAAGTAAAATGCTCAAAGTAAAAGCAAGAATTAAAGTGAGCAAGATAAGTAACCAAGCTTGACACAAGAAATTATCCCGTGTTGTCGATGACTTGCCGGTCACCCCTAATCCACGTTGAGGTGGATTCCAAGAATCAACAGCTCCTCTATCAAGAACCTCTTGATCTTGAGCCGGCTTGAATCAAGGAACCGCTTCACACCTCGATTCCACTAGAGTTAATCTTCACCACTCCGGTGAGGTGAGCACAAGACCTCTCACAACCAAAATCGGGGCTCCTCAACAATCTCCTTGGAGGAGCTCCACGAAATCCTCTTCTCCAAGCCGTCTAGGGAGCGGCAACTCCCAAGAGTAACAAGTTGATGACGCTTACTTGAAGTTTCCCTAATGCCACAAAGCTCAAACTCTTGATGCAATGCACTAGGAAGCTCTCACACCCTCAATAATGCAATCTCTAAGCAAGTGTGTGTGAGGGAGGGATGTCTTAGCTCTAAGATGTCAAGTATGTAGTCCAAATGGCCAAAAGAGCCACCCAAAGGCCGGGCAATGGGTATATATAGACATCCCTCCAAAAACTAGCCGTTATACTCTTTTCCGCGAAGTCGCGGAACGTCCGCGGTTCAAAAATCGGACTGTCCGCCATTATAAACCAGTGAGTCAGAGTGCATTTAATGCGTGTCAGAACTAGCCGTTAAACCCCGGCGGACCGTCCACGCTCAAAGGGGCGGACCGTCCGCAGTTAAGAGAACTGACTTCACCAGAGACGAACAAGCTCTCTGGTCCAAAAACGAATTAGCCTGCGGACCGTCCGCGCCCCAAGGGCGGACCGTCCGCAATTCACTTTTCAGCCCAAACCAGAGAAACAACCTCTCTGGTACAAATCTAAGATTAGCCGACGGACCGTCCGCGCCCCATGGGCGGACTGTCCGCCGTTCAACTTTGAAGCCCACACCAGACAGACACCCTTTCTGGTACAAATTTGAAATATAGTGGCGGACCGTCCGCCCACTTGGGCCGGACCGTCCGCGAGCCCACCAGAGACTTTGCAAGCTCTCTGGAACGATAGCGGACTATCCGCCCCTCGGGTGCGGACTGTCCGCCGTTACTCAGTCAGCTCTCAAACTTAGTCTTTTTTCAAACCTTTTCAAAACGCCATTAGCCCTCATGCATACAACTAGACATTTTGAGCAAAATGGCACTAAAGACCCGTCAAGCATGAGTACACAACCCCTCTTGATAGTACGGCTATCTATCCAACAAATCCTGTCACTTTTCATCCACTAAACGCCTTGTGACCGGTAAAATGCAAAAGTCCTATTTTATACCTTTGCCTTGAGCCCGAGCTTTGCTCATCATCTCCAAAACTCCATACGTTCACAACCAAATCTCTTTCATCCATGGATCAACCTATACTCATTATCTCAAATGAAATCGTTAATCCACAAACCGTTGTCATTAATTACCAAAACTCGAAATAGGGGCCTAGATGCTTTCAGCCGCCGCCGCTGGGGCCACGCGCGCCCGCGCCATCCATCGGGTGCCGCGCCCGCCAGCGCATGGGGCCCTGACCGACGGGCACACCCGCTGCTCGGGGGCTCGCCGCTTGTCGGGGCTGCGCCTGCTCGCCGGGGCCGCCGCCTCTCGAGAGCGTGCCGCCCGTTGGGGCTGGGCCGCGCCCGCTCGCCGGGGGCACTGCCTCTCGGGAGTCTGCCGCTCGCCGCCCGCCTAGTCACGAGAGGAGAGAGTTAGAGATAAGATCTAGAAACCGAGAAGAAAGAAGAGAAGACCAGAGAGAAAAGGATAAGATGATTGAGCAGGAAGGAGAGTCCTTGAACAAAAAGAGACGTGCGCAAGCCATTTACTACCGGCTACCGACCCTAGCCGGCACTAAATGATGCATTGCCATTTTAGTACCGGGTCAAGACACCAGCCGGTACTAAAATACAACATTTAGTACTGTTTGGTTTCTTGGCCCGGTACTAAAATGGCTCCAGGTGCTTTCAAAATTGTAGCCGGTATTAAAATGGGTCCGCAACAAGTTTAGTACCGGACTAAAAATTAACCGGTACTAACGGCAGGGATGAATGTGAAGTTTTCTAGCAGTGAAAATTGTAGGGGGGTTTTGTTGGGGGTGGGGGGGGGGGCTGCATGGACTTCATGAAATCTTTTTACATCTCCTCTCTCCTCGGAGGCAAACTGCCTCGCGCTTTTGCCGCTGCTGTTGGAGAGTGATTCCGCGATGCATAGTGGCAACTTGAGAGGAAAAAATGGCATTGCCTCTGCTGTTGGACTCAGTCTTAGGTAGCAATAATTTTGCCATGTTCAAAATGTGTCCGGTGACGGTTGAGATACAGATAGGTTAGGTTCAGATTGCTTCCCTTCGTGTATTATTGTAGCTCTGCGCTACGGCACCATAAATTATACTCAAATTGCATTAATTTATGGTGCAAGTGCGTGGACAAGTAAACTGATTGTTTTCGCTGGGATGCAGACACAAGCCACCGGTTCGGCAGGTGCACATGACATAAACATACGTGGTGTGTTAATTTATTTGTACGTTAGCTTTTGCTGGCTGTTGACACATCCTTTACCTTTGTGTTACCCAAAATTTCTTAAGTTACGCAAGCCGCTACCCCTCTTGACACATCCGTTAGCCCTCATGCATGCAACTAGACATTTTGAGCAAAATGGCACTAAAGACCCGTCAAGCATGAGTACACAACCCCTCTTGATAGTACGGCTATCTATCCAACAAATCCGGTCACTTTTCATCCACTAAACGCCTTGTGACCGGTAAAATGCAAAAGTCCTATTTTATACCTTTGCCTTGAGCCCGAGCTTTGCTCATCATCTCCAAAACTCCATACGTTCACAACCAAATCTCTTTCATCCATGGATCTACCTATACTCATTATCTCAAATGAAATCGTTACTCCACAAACTGTTGTCATTAATTACCAAAACTCAAAATAGGGGCCTAGATGCTTTCAATCTCCCCCTTTTTGGTAACTGATGACAACACTTAATTTTGGAGTGATAAAAGTGTTCAGGTCAACTTTATACACTAGGCATAAGGTGGACTTGGAATTGAACTTTGGAAGAAGTTACTCATTTTCATGAAAATTTCAGAATATTATATGAATAAATTCACCAAGTTCGATGAGTAGAGAGAACTCCCCCTTGATATGTGCATATGAATTTTCATGAATACCAAGAGCACATATATATATTTGAGAATTTTGACAGAGTTTTCCCTAAAAGTGGAAATCGAGGCATACAAGATACAATATATATATGATATGAAATTTTGCTTGGTTAGCACAACCTCACAACCACAAGATGAACATAAATAGATAAGAGTAGCACAAACCAACATAGTTCATCACACATTACAAACCAAATGTTCAAATCCAAATACAAGTCTCAAACCAATTTCATGCAAGACACAAATCAAAGACATGTAATGCAATAGTTCAAAACAAATAACCATGAGTGGCAAGCGGAAGCCGAAAGCGAATGATCTCCATGAAAAGTCCATGAGCTCCCCCTAGATCCAAGCAATCCAAAGCTCCTTCTCCCCCTTTGGCATCAATTGCCAAGAAAGTCAACCCATCGGCGGTGGAGGAGGTGGCGGTGGGTAGAACGGCTGGTGCGGGTAGAACTCTGGAGGCGGCACTGGAGCCGGAAATACCGAGTAGAAGTGGTCAGAAAATCCGGTAAAGGTTGTGCTGAAGGTATCAAAGCGCTGCTCTAGCTGCTCCTGTCTTTGCCCAAGCTGCTCAGAAGAGGGCAAATCCTCAAAACGTGAGTCAAGAGCTGCTATATCTGAGTGTAAACTCTCCTGAAACCCCTACATCTGAGCTATCATGGGCTGGAACATCTGCTGCTGCATGTTCTGAAAGTTAAGGTTCATCTGATTCTGCATCTGACTAGCCAACCCCGCAATCTGAGAGGACATGCTCTCCTGTATCGATGCAAAGTATGGGTCAAAATAGCCAGCTGGAGGAGCCCACTGCTGCTGTGCTGGAGGATGCGGTGGTGGCATGGCATGCTGAGCTGCAGCTGCTCCCATGTGAGCATCATCATCACTATCATCATCATTCCCCTGTGCATCAGCATCCATATCATCTCTAGGGAAAGGAGTCAGAGGCCTCAAAAGAAAAGCATTGTCATTCTTGAATGGCCTGAAAGGAGTGTGCTTGCTTTCACATAACCCTCTGAAGCTAGACTTAACCTTGATGATGGACATAATGTATGGAGCAAAATATAAGTTCATCTCCATGTTAAGCCTCAAATCTGCAAGCTGATCCATGATAAGAGCAACAACATTTATTCTATTTCCGTTCATTATATGAGATATCACATTCCAATAGTGCCCTCTAATCTTGTCCTTGTTTCCACTCTTAGGCATGAATGTGACTCTAACAATCTTATTGATCACTGCAGGATGATGCCTCAGACCCTGAGTGCCCCCAAAGGTTCTAGCAATTCCAAGATGTGCAGGCTCATAAAATATGGGGTAGTCATTCTCATCTAGAGAGTTTTCTAACACAACATTCACACTTTGCTCACTAGTGATGAAATTATAATCCAATAGATTTGCCTCAGCAAACTGTGCAAATGTAGCACCATATGTTCTTTTGCCAGTTGTCCACCTAAATGTTTCCTCAACCATGTTGATCTCTAGAGTGGCATAGAACTGGCGTATCACAGTTTCATTCCAATCACACCTATGCTGCAAAAAATTTGCTAACCCCATTTGCTGAAATCTATCTACTAGATCAGTCATGACTTGTTGTTGTCTCATATAGCCTAGGTCAATGGTCTGATGTTTGAATACATTTTTCTTAACTAGATGACCAAAGTAAACATCTTTTTGTACCTCGGTTTTGAAGAAGAGAATGTTGGTGTCACGAGGCAAGCTGAACTGATCCACTGCTCTTGCATTTGCATAGCTTTCTGCAGTCCACTGTCGGCTAGGTAGATCTAGCCCCATCAAATCTGTAACATCATTATCAACCCCCTCAGTATCTTCCTCTGAAGACTCATCACCTGCATCTCCTACTGAAGAAGCTGCAGCCATCTCACTGACATTTGGAGCATAGTCCACATCATCGGAGTCATCACTGTCTCTTTGCCTTTTGGAAGTCATTGTCTTCTTGTTTTTAGAAGCTGTGGCCTTGATGATCTTTCGGGGTGGCCTGAGATCAAGATTTAACCATAAGAACAATTACCAAAGTAATAGGATCAATCCATAATGATATAAGTCAATTCAGCATTCATCTGAAAAATCTGACCCTGGCGGACCGTCCGCACTTCTGAACGCGGACTGTCCGCGGTTCATGAACTACCACTGCGGACCGTCCGCGTCCAGCAGGCGACTGTCCGCGACTCATCTGTTCTGCGCAGGAACACAAAATCGTCCTCATCTTTGATTCACCCATATTTTGAGTTTCGATTCAAATCCACCAACCAAATTTTAACTATTGCATCTCCTCATCACTAGGAATAAGATCCCCCAAGTATTTTCAAGAATCCATGGTCCAAAAATAGATCGGAGCATCTAACCCTAACTCTTTCCAATAAAAAAATCCAAGAACAAGAGTTAGGGATTTGTCAAAATACCGAGAGGACATGATGCACAATCTTGAGAAGAGTCCGGGGATGTGCTCGGACCATCCGGGAACCACGCCAAAAAGTCTTGACCTTGTCGTCTCCCCCACGTGCTTGAGAGAGAAAGAGAGAGAGCCTTTTGGTGATGTGTGCGGTTTGGTGGGGATTGTGAGAGGGACATCCAATATAAGTCGAGTCTGGCCGACCCCACCTTTCTGTCCAGTCGCGGACTGTCCGCGGTATCCTAGCGGACCGTCCGCCTTTGAATCTTTACACTGCCACCCGACTGAATCTTGCCTCTGGTAAATTCTTCCCAACACTTGCGGACTGTCCGCGGACCTTTGGCGGACCGTCCGCTATGTAATTTTCCGATTGAGAACTTCTCTGCAGAGCCTCTGGTGAACAATTCTCATGAACGGCGGACTGTCCGCCTCTTACCCGCGGACCGTCCGCTGTGCCAAATTTCAGATAGTCCGGAATTTTGCCAATTTTCTCAAATACAACTCCAATTTGGGATCATTGCTCATATAAAAATCCAAAAATCTCAAATATTGCATGAAAACCTTCAAAAGACTCATATGAGCAAGTTTCAACAAGAATTCAAAAATAAATCGAGTAGAATCATGAAAACTCATAAATGGCTCAAAAATACCTCACAAATTCAAAAAAATGAAACAAGGAGTGCATGAAAGAACCAAATGCCACATGTGCTAGTTTTCAAGCCACATTTGAGAAGTCAATGATATTTAACTCATTTCTTAACTTGCAAAACCGAGATTCATCCAAAGGCTTGGTAAATATATCGGCTAATTGATCATCCGTGCCAATACCATCAATCTTGATATCACCCTTGTTCACATGATCTCTAAGAAAATGATGGCGAATATCAATATGCTTGGTTCTTGAATGTTGAAACGGATTAGAAGCAGTCTTCACGGCACTTTCATTATCACACAACAAGAGAATTTCATCAAATTTCACACCATAATCGAGAAGAGTTTGCTTCATCCATAACAATTGTGCACATCAACTTCCGGCCGAGATATATTCCGCTTCGGCGGTTGAAAGAGCCATGGAATTTTGCTTCTTTGATGACCATGATACAAGAGATCTTCCAAGAAATTGACAACCACCGGAGGTGCTTTTCCTATCAACCTTGCACCCCGCATAATCCGAATCCGAGAATCCGACCAAATCAAAATGAGCACCCTTGGGATACCATAAACCAATATTAGGAGAATATTTCAAGTATCTCAAGATCCTTTTGACGGCGGTCAAATGACATTCTCTAGGTGCGGCTTGAAATCGTGCACACATGCAAACACTAAACATGATGTTGGGCCTAGATGCGGTCAAATAAAGCAAACTACCAATCATAGAACGGTAAAGCTTTTGGTCAACCGGGTTACCTCCCTCATCTAGGTCGAGATGCCCATTTGTGGCCATAGGAGTCTTGATTGGTTTTGCATCTTCCATACCAAATTTCTTCAAGATATCCTTCACATATTTTGATTGGCACACAAAGGTGCCTTCCTTGAGTTGCTTGATTTGAAGTCCAAGAAAGAAACTCAATTCACCAATCATGGACATCTCAAATTCTCTAGACATCATTTCACCAAATTCCTCACAAAAACTTGGGTTAGTTGAACCAAAGATAATATCATCAACATAAATTTGACAAATAAACAAATCTTTACCAATATCTTTAGTGAACAAAGTAGTATCAACCTTACCAATTTTGAAGCCTTTAGAGATAAGAAAGTCTCTCAATCTTTCATACCAAGCTCTTGAGCTTGCTTAAGACCATAAAGAGATTTAGAGAGCTTGTATACATGATTTGGCTTCTTTGGATCTTCAAAACCGGGAGGTTGCTCAACAAAAATAAGTTCACTAATCTTGCCATTTAAGAAAGCACTTTTCACATCCATTTGAAAAAGTTTTATGTTATGAGAGCAAGCATAAGCTAATAAAATTCAAATAGCTTCTAATCTAGCAACCGGAGCGAAAGTTTCACCGAAATCCAAACCTTCGACTTGAGTGAAGCCTTGAGCTACCAATCTTGTCTTGTTTCTCACAACCATTCCATCTTCATTTCTAAAGATCCATTTAGTGCAAATAACATTATAATTCTTGGGCCTCTCAACTAGATCCCAAACTTGATTCCGGGCGAAATTATTTAATTCTTCATGCATATCATTCACCCAATCCGGATATCTCAATGCTTTATCTACACGGTTAGGTTCAAGAAAAGATACAAAAGAATAATGTTCACAAAATAAAGCAATGCGGGATCGAGTTTGGACGCCCTTACTAATATCACCCATGATTTGATCTACCGGATGATCCTTTGCAAGAACATGATGAATTCTTTGAGGAACAATGGGTTCTTGAGTTGATGAAGAAGGTGCACTAGATGAACCAACTTGATCTTGTACTTGAGAATCATTATTACTTGAATCTTGTACAATTGGTTGTGCTTGATCATTTGAGATAGAAGTTGAAGGATTAACTCTAATAGAGATAGAAGGATCATCTTCATCTTCAGCTTCTTCTCTTGGTCTAACATCACCAATTGACATGTTTTTCATTGCATTTCTCAAACCATCACTTCTCACATCATCAAGATTTTCTTGTCCATTGTGAGACCCATTGGTTTCATCAAACTCAACATCATATGCTTCTTCAACAATGCCATGTGTTTTGTTGTAGACCCGATAAGCCTTGCTACTAGATGAATATCCAAGAAGAAAACCCTCATCACATTTGCTTTGAAACTTTGATAACCGAGTTCCCTTCTTGAGAATATAACATTTGCAACCAAACACTCTAAAATATGATATATTTGGCTTCCTTCCAATGAGCAACTCATATGGGGTCTTGTTATGAAATATATGGCAATACAATCTATTAGAGGCATGACAAGCCGTGTTGATTGCTTCGGCCCAAAAGCTATCCGAAACATTGTATTCGGAGAGCATTGATCTTGCCATATCAATTAAGGTTCTATTTTTCCTCTCAACAAGACCATTTTGTTCCGGAGTGTACTTGGTTGAGAATTCATGCTTGATTCCTTTCTCATCACACCATTCCTCAACTCTTGTGTTTCTAAACTCACTTCCATTGTCACTCCTCACTTTCTTCACCTTGAGCTCAAATTCATTTTCGGCCCTTGTAAAGAATTTCTTGAATGTGTCATATGTATCGGCCTTGTCATGAAGAAAGAAAACCCATGTATATCTTGAGTAATCATCTACTACCACAAGACAATAGCAATTTCCACCAATACTTCTATATGTTGTAGGACCAAATAAATCCATATGCAATAATTTCAATGGTCTCTCGGTTGACATGACACTCTTAGTGGGATGAGTATTTGCAACTTGCTTTCCGGCTTGACATGCACTACATAACTTATCTTTTTCAAACTTCACATTTTTCAACCCAACTACTAAATCATGCTTCAAAAATCGGTTGAGTTGCTTCATGCCAACATGACCAAGCCTTCTATGCCATAACCAACCCATAGATGATTGAGTGAACAAGCAAGTGGACAAGTTTGCCTCTTTAGTAGCAAAATCCACAAGATATACATCCTCATATCTAATTCCCGTAAAGATGTGATCTTTTCCATCCAAGCTAGTCACTACCACATCATCTTTAGTGAAGCTACACTTATATCCACAATCACAAAGTTGAGTGACCTCTAATAGATTAAACTTGAGAGAATCAACCAACAATACTTTTGAAAGAGAATGATCGCTTGAGATAGGAATTGTACCAACTCCTTTGACTTTGCCCCGGCTATTGTCACCAAAGATGATGTCACTATAGCCACCCACATTCTCATCTAGAGAGGAAAACATCATTGGATCTCCGGTCATGTGTTGAGTGCATCCACTATCAAGCACCCAATGTCTTCCTCCGGACTTGTAATTCACCTACAAAGAGGAAGTAACTCTTTTAGGTACCCAAACTTTCTTGGGTCCTTGAATGTTAGTGACCACGTTAGTGACCAAGACTTTTGGCACCCAAATGGCATTCTTTTTAGCACCATTTATAGGTGTCCCAACAAATTTTGCACTAACATTGCCATTTGAATTTTTCATAAGCATGTAACTTGAATCAAAGGATATGACTTTCTTATTGGTGCAATTCTTCTCAACATGACCAACCTTCTTGCATTTTTCACAATATGGCTTGCCACTACTCTTCACAAAAGTAGTTTTGGTTTGCACAAAAGCCTTCTTCCCTTTCTTAGGAATATATCGAAACCCTTGCTTGTTCAAGGTGAACTTTTGGCTTGCCCAACAATGATTAAACTTTGCTCTACTATCATAGCACTTTCTCAAATCATTAGTCAAGCAAGTAATCTCTTTCTTTAACAAATCATTTTCCATAATGAGAGATTCATTGCAAGATGAGTTATCAATTTTGGTGCACAAAGAACTAGTAGACCTAGAGCCACAAGATTTATCATCAATTAAATCACAACTAACACCAATGCTCAATGTTGCTTTTCTTTCATGACTAAGCAAGGTATTGTGAGATTCCTCAAGCTTCTCATGAGTTTCTTCGAGATTCTCATGAGAAGTCTTTAGCTCCTCATAGGAATCTTGAAGAGAAGTAAACTTCAACTTCAAGTCCTTCAACTTAGCCTTTTCCTTTGTCATGAATCCATCGGCATCATTAAGCATTTCAACAAGATCATCATATGAAAGTTCATCAAGTTCACCATCTTGTTGTACCTTTGCACCACCCTTTGCCATAAGACAATGTGGTGTAGAGAAGAGTGATGGATCCTCCTTGATGGCGATCCCGGCAACTCCCTTGGATGGCTTGTCATCATCATCATCATCATCATCATCGGAGCTTGCATCGGAATCCCATTCAACAAAATAAGTTTGGCCATTCTTCTTATTCTTGATGAACTTCTTCTTCTTCTTTTCATTATTTTTCTTGTCCTTTTTCTTGTTTGGACAATTGACAATGATATGACCTACTTCACCACAATTGAAGCAAGTTCTGTCCACAAAAGGATTTTTTCTTAATGATTGACCTCTCTTGCCAAAGTTCTTCTTGCTCATCATTCTATTGAATCTCTTGACAAAGAGAGCCATCTCCTCATCCGATTCTTCTTCTTGGCATCCACTTTCTTCTTCATTTTTGCTATCTTGAGCTTTGCAACCTAGGGTGACAAGATACAAATCAAGCTCTAGTAAAGTAAAATACTCAAAGTAAAAACAAGAATTAAAGTGAGCAAGAGAAGTAACTAAGCTTGACACAAGAAATTATCCTGTGTTGACGATGACTTGCCGGTCACCCCTAATCCACGTTGAGGTGGATTCCAAGAATCAACCGCTCCTCTATCAAGAACCTCTTGATCTTGAGCCGGCTTGAATCAAGGAACCGCTCCACACCTCGATTCCACTAGAGTTGCTCTTCACCACTCCGGTGAGGTGAGCACAAGACCTCTCACAACCGAAATCGGGGCTCCTCAACAATCTCCTTGGAGGAGCTCCACGAAATCCTCTTCTCTAAGCCGTCTAGGGAGCGGCAACTCCTAAGAGTAACAAGTTGATGACGCTTGCTTGAAGTTTCTCTAATGCCACAAAGCTCAAACTCTTGATGCAATGCACTAGGAAGCTCTCACACCCTCAAGAATGCAATCTCTAAGCAAGTGTGTGTGAGGGGGGGATGCCTTACCTCTAAGATATCAAGTATGTAGTCCAAATGGCCAAGAGAGCCACCCAAAGGCCGGGCAATGGGTATATATAGACATCCATCCAAAAACTAGCTGTTACACTCTTTTCTGCGAAGTCGCGGACCGTCCGCGGTTCAAAAACCGGACTGTCCGCCGTTATAAACCAGTGAGTCAGAGTGCATTTAATGCGTGTCAGAACTAGCCGTTAAACCCCGGCGGACCGTCCGCGCCCAAAGGGGCGGATCGTCCGCAGTTAAGAGAACTGACTTCACCAGAGACGAACAAGCTCTCTGGTCCAAAAACGAATTAGCCTGCGGACCGTCCGCGCCCCAAGGGCGGACCGTCCGCAGTTCACTTTTCAGCCCAAACCAGAGAAACAACCTCTCTGGTACAAATCTAAGATTAGCCGACGGACCGTCCGCGCCCCATGGGCGGACTGTCCGCCGTTCAACTTTGAAGCCCACACCAGACAGACACCCTTTCTGGTACAAATTTGAAATATAGTGGCGGACCGTCCGCCCACTTGGGCCGGACCGTCCGCGAGCCCACCAGAGACTTTGCAAGCTCTCTGGAACGATAGCGGACTGTCCGCCCCTCGGGTGCGGACTGTCCGCCGTTACTCAGTCAGCTCTCAAACTTAGTCTTTTTTCAAACCTTTTCAAAACGCCATTAGCCCTCATGCATGCAACTAGACATTTTGAGGAAAATGGCACTAAAGACCCGTCAAGCATGAGTACACAACCCCTCTTGATAGTACGGCTATCTATCCAACAAATCCGGTCACTTTTCATCCACTAAACGCCTTGTGACCGGTAAAATGCAAAAGCCCTATTTTATACCTTTGCCTTGAGCCCGAGCTTTGCTCATCATCTCCAAAACTCCATACGTTCACAACCAAATCTCTTTCATCCATGGATCAACCTATACTCATTATCTCAAATGAAATTGTTAATCCACAAACCGTTGTCATTAATTACCAAAACTCGAAATAGGGGCCTAGATGCTTTCAGCCGCCGCCGCTGGGGCCACGCGCGCCCGCGCCATCCATCGGGTGCCGCGCCCGCCAGCGCATGGGGCCCTGACCGACTGGCACACCCGCTGCTCGGGGGCTCGCCGCTTGCCGGGGCTGCGCCTGCTAGCTGGGGCCGCCGCCTCTCGAGAGCGTGCCGCCCGTTGGGGCTGGGCCGCGCCCGCTCGCCGGGGCCACCGCCTCTCGGGAGTCTGCCGCTCGCCGCCCGCCTAGTCACGAGAGGAGAGAGTTAGAGATAAGATCTAGAAACCGAGAAGAAAGAAGAGAAGACCAGAGAGAAAAAGGATAAGATGATTGAGCAGGAAGGAGAGTCCTTGAACAAAAAGAGACGTGCGCAAGCCATTTACTACCGGCTACCGACCCTAGCCGGCACTAAATGATGCATTGCCATTTTAGTACCGGGTCAAGACACCGGCCGGTACTAAAATACAACATTTAGTACTGTTTGGTTTCTTGGCCCGGTACTAAAATGGCTCCAGGTGCTTTCAAAATTGTAGCCGGTATTAAAATGGGTCCGCAACAAGTTTAGTACCGGACTAAAAATTAACCGGTACTAATGGCAGGGATGAATGTGAAGTTTTCTAGCAGTGAAAATTGTAGGGGGTTTTGTTGGGGGTGGGGGGGGCTGCATGGACTTCATGAAATCTTTTTACATCTCCTCTCTCCTTGGAGGCAAACTGCCTCGCGCTTTTGCCGCTGCTGTTGGAGAGTGATTCCGCGATGCACAGTGGCAACTTGAGAGGCAAAAATGGCATTGCCTCTGCTGTTGGACTCAGTCTTAGGTAGCAATAATTTTGCCATGTTCAAAATGTGTCCGGTGACGGTTGAGATACAGATAGGTTAGGTTCAGATTGCTTCCCTTCGTGTATTATTGTAGCTCTGCGCTACGGCACCATAAATTATAATCAAACTGCATTAATTTATGGTGCAAGTGCGTGGACAAGTAAACTGATTGTTTTCGCTGGGATGCAGATGCAAGCCACCGGTTCGGCAGGTGCACGTGACATAAACATACGTGGTGTGTTAATTTATTTGTACGCTAGCTTTTGCTGGCTGTTAGACACATCCTTTACCTTTGTGTTACCCAAAATTTCTTAAGTTACGCAAGCCGCAACCGGACACCTGGTCAGCCTACACATGTAAAATATATATTTCTACTAGTATAGAGTATAGATAATGTAAAGGTCAATTATATCATGCCATCCGATGACGTGGTGAAAAGGCCACATGGTATATGAAATGAAAGGTGCACAATAGCAGCCGCAGGTGTTGTTAATATTGGGCAGTGGAGTCATTTTATCATTTTATATATGCTAAATTATCCGGTATAAAGTTGTAAAGAGGCAATATATATAGGTGCTGGAAAAGGCTTTTCAATTAGATGTCGTTTTCGGTATTTTTAGGTGCATATTTATATAGATGTAAGTGCATAGTAAAATAAATGTAGTAAAATATATAGATGATAATGGATGGCGATAATCTTCTACTTAAAAATTATGGTGTTCTCTGATTAGCTTAGGGCCTTATTAGCCAGTAACAACTTACAACTGACAAGTTAACAAGTGGAATATCCGGATGGGTTAGCTCCGCACAATCTGGGCTGATCGGACCACAAAACCTTGCCCGCCCGGAAATTGCATGGGCCGATAAAGCGGGCCCAGCAGATGCTGAGATACAAATTGCTATGCTTTTTCCACTAAAAAATGCTATGTTTTTCTTTTAGCAAAAACATTTGTTGATTTTAATGTTTTCGGCGCATAGTAGATGTTTTTTTTTTGAAAAACGCGGAGTGTAGATGTTGACTAGCTATACCCACACGGCCACACGTCACACGTGGATGTATGCATATGCATGCTAGCTCTGACTTTCGGATGGATCGATGCCTGGGTGGCACGGCACGTCGTGATTGTTAGTGCCAGCAAGAATAATATAGCGTGAATCAATCATGGACCGGCCGTCGAATTCGAAGCTCAGATGCGCGCTCCCCTGCATCCACACTTTGCCTTTTTCCAGTTCCGCAAGTGATCGAGAGATGATTCCTTTTACTCGCTAAAAAAAAACTGAGATGATTCTTTCGACACAATCGGGACAGGAATGTGGCAAATAAATTTCGATATTTGTTGCCTTTTCCGTATAAATTGGTAAGGGCCTCAAGTGGAGGCGTGGAGCTTGTATAGAGGGCCTGTTTGGGACGGCTTCGCCGGGAGGGGCTCCGGCTCCATGCTACAGGGTTTGGTACTGTGCTCCACTGTTGCAGAAAAAAAGAGCTCCGGCTCCTTGCTACATTTACCTAGGTAGGGGATGAAGCAGCTGGAGCTGTGTTTGCATGGCTCCTCCGGCTCCGCGCTACAAGGACGGAGCCGGAGCCGGAGGGAGCCGTTCCAAACAGGCTAAAAGTCTGTTTGGCATGGCTCCAACTCAACGTCTATACGATACTCTCCGGTCTTTAGGTTGCGCAGTTGCGCTTAGCTTGGCAGGTGGGCCAGGGGGTGTGCATGCACGTCCTATCGGAGCATGTGCAGTAATACTGCCTTGTATGACGAACATTTATATGTCTTATTAGGGACAATATTTGAGAAACATTATTTTGTGTTCTAAAACATTTTTACCTCAAAGTTAGATGTAATTCCGTACACAAATGGTCTTACACATCCGAACATAGGAATGGCAACAGGTCTAAACCCATCGGGTTTTGCTTGCCCAAACTCATGCCCACATATACAATGCATGCCTGATAAAAAACCTATTACCCGTTATAGATTTAATTTTGTGCCCGAACCCATGCCGGTAGGGTTAACAGGTACCCACAGGTCGCCGTGGGTTCACATTTTATTATACTTGTTTTTATCATAATCAACAAGAAATACACGATGAGTAAGAAGTTCATTATTCAGTAAAAAATCACCAGTCCGTTATATGTATGTACAAACACTATAATTGCAAAGCAACAACACCCTTACCTACCAACAAAACACTGAGAGGTCACAAAGATAAGAAGCGAAGGAGAAAGGATGCTAAGTTTATTAAAAAATCACAAAACAAAAATAACAATTTGACTAGATTGTATCGGGTTTAAAAAATCTTTGCGTTTATGAATTCGAGTATTGTAGGAACAAATCCGTGCCAACAAACCCAATGAACATGATTTTGTGTCTATTAACAAACCCACAAGTCTAAAAATTAATCTAAATCCATACTCTAATGAAGTAAAACCCCTCAGGTTTCAGATGCCATTACCATTCCTATCTAAACAGCCCAGCGGTGGGCATCCTTCTGCGACAACTGCCGATGGAGTCACTGATGCTACGAATAGATTTCCCCGCTCCGGCTCGAGCCCTCTAGACCCGCCCCTGAGTAAATTAAAATATATACATATCTGTCCCTAAAACTTTCGCCACGTTGAGAATGTGTTAATAAAAGAGACGGCCGAGATAGATTAAAGAAAATCTCTCAGAAAGTTGACTTGACGCTGCAGTTTTTGTTTTTATTTTTGTCTTATTGAGCTCTGCTTGGTGAAGGGGATAAGCGACAAAATGATTATTAGTTTTAGCTAGGACGCAGTGGGACGAATCACCAGTTTGACAACGTGCACGTGGCATAATTTTAAATATATATAAACGGCAATTATTTTATCCGGCGCATGCTTTTGCTGGCGATTCACCTCCTTTGCATCTGTGTGTTGCTATGTGCAGATGGGCGCTTGGTCCGCCAAAAAAGTTCTTTGCGACACAATACCGTGACGCGTTGACACGTTTCGACAATGAAAATGACACAAGGCATATTAAACTTTGTACTCCCTCCGTTCCAAAATGTATGTCGTTTTGACTTTTGTAGATTCATAGTGTTTGCTAAATACATAAATATAATATATATCTAGATACATAGCGAAATATATAAATTTAAAAATATCAAAACGACCTATATTTTAAAATGAAAGGAGTAGGTTGCACGAGCACAGCCGGCGCTAGCTGTACACTTGTACCGGTTGTTTTTGTTTAAATTATTGTACTTGAATGAATCGGGTAAATATGCATTATATATGTAGGTTATTAAAAAATACCGTAAATAAATAAATGTAAAGATGCGACAGATAGAGGTGATTAGTCGTCCAGCCCAGTAAACAAAGCCATCTGGCAAATTAAAAAGTGGAGTACTCCCGGTTGGTGGATGGGGTGGGATGCACTTGTTTCTTTTTTTGAAAAGATGGTGGGATGGATTTGTCGTCAGAGCGTATCTATCTTCTCGGCCCACGGACCATGCTGGCTGCTGGATCCAACCGACGACGACAGCAGGAGGAAAAGAAAGTGCATGGGCGGGCCCAACAGCGATTCATCATATTGAGCACGTTTACGTGCCGTAACAGCTTTTCTTCGGCCATGCAGTCATATCATCAGTTCTCACGACCAAAAAATTCGTCAGGTTACATCATTGTCGTCCGACCGATTAATCAGCAGATAACATAGTTTAGGCTAATGCCCTACGCGCGCGTGAACATACTAAAGATAAACTACTGTGGGTTGACAATTCATTATCTTCTCGCTTCTGACAATTTTTTTTTTGAAAAATAGCACAAACAAACCCATCTTCAATTTATCTGTACGTCGTAAATAATTTTTTTTCTCTCGAATACGTAGGAGAGCTACGCATCGTTGTATTAAGAAGAAGGAGAACGAAAAGTTTTAAGCACAATTGGCGAAGCCATGGTTCATCTGTTCACGCGGACACATTAGGCACAATGTTTACTAAAAGTGAAACCGGAAAGAACACTCTGACTGACTACTCCTATATAAGACAACCTAGCCAAAGAGCTCAAGCTACAATCCACACGGAAGCCTCAACCTTTGCGGTTTGCACGAGCAATATATAAGTCGTAAACATGCATACAGTTATAGCTTAGTCTCGAATTTGTTTTACTGAATCCATACGATAAGCTACTCCGAAGTGGCGAGTCGAGAAGGATCCGCGAAGAAGCATGCGCACACATGGCACAGTACTGGCTGGATCCAAGCGAGACGAGACACCGAACCTACTACTAGTAAAGGTGCGCGCGGACCGTGCGGTGTGGTCTGATCGATGGTGATCCTATCGACGGCACACCAGCAGGTGGCGCGCCATGAAGCGTATCGTCCGCGGACAGCTACAGTACTGTCACCGCCGTGTCTCGCATGAATCATAGCTAGAGTACACTGTTAACCAGCACATGCACATACAAAAGTAACCGTGTGGACCATAGTGTCTGACCGATATGATGATTTGTGACGAAAAACTCTGCTGCAAATAATTAAACCGGCTAAAAAGCTGTGGGACGTCCAAAATTTCTAACCAACCAGCTAATATATAGCTGTGGCGTGGCTCACGGCGTGCAAGTGCAACCAAGTACATACCCGTAATCAAATATAGATCTCTTGACCTGATCACTGTATGTATCATGATTAATACACAGAACGTGAGCGTTTCAAGAACAGTTTAGTAAATTTTGATAGATGTAATGATCTTGGAATCACTAAATTAAACTTCCCATTTCAAAAAAAGAAAAAAAAACTCTCGATCACGGTCGAACCACTGCCCCCATGACATCCCCATGACAAGCATAAGTTTTTTTCCTCTTTCTTTTTAAACATGTTTCCGTTTCCTTTCGGAATATGGGGAAAAACTATATATAGCAATCAAGCTTGTATTTTTTTTTTCTTCAGGCTAAAACAAACAACAAACTTTTGAAAAATTTGCATGGTATAACTAGACATATTTATTTGAACATCGTGTTGGACCATAGACATGGAAAAATCTGGGTAGTAAAAATAGAGCTCTATTGGTTTTCTAGATTTGCAATATCTATACCATATCAAACCAATGCTCTTAGTCTTTCAGAAACTCTTGAAACCTCTATGCCGATTCTTGGGCTAAAGGCCTGCATGCAGTTACACAAAGGAAGGAAGTGCAATATGTATATCAGAAGGCAGTCATGCAAGCTTTTAATAAAATAGCAGTTAGCACCACACTAATTGAGCACTCCGTATATATTTAACTGAATTTTTAGCACCACATTGGTTTCTAGAAATCATCCATACACATCAACCCATCACACGTGAGGGACTCTTTTATCATGGCTATATAAACTGGATTTATTTTGATTTACAGAGATGGCTGGCAAAGTGCAACTTTTGTCTTTTTGTAAAGAAAGTTTTCTTGGGGGGAAAGGGGGCTCTATAAATCAACAGAAAGATAAAGTAACTAAATCATAGGTGCTTCATAGTACAGTATGTAGAGCAAATTTTGGTAGAGCAGGAAATGACAAGAACAACGAATGAGTGATTTTGTTTTATTTTATTATTATTATTTTTTGCAATGAGAGAACATATCAGAAATAATCCTTCTGGAAGAATCGCTGTCACCTCTAAAATGCTAGAGAAAAGATTCCGTCAGATATGACAAGAACAATGACTCATGCACATATAATTGACGGGTCTATCTCATGTGTCTTTTCCAATACTCTCCTTTTCTTCCTCTACACGGAGAGAGTAAATGTCCATGCAAAGCCTGATGTTTATGTGAACCTTCTGCACCACTACTCTACTCTTATATATATATATATATACATATATATATATATATATATATATATATATATATATATATATGCATGCTCGCTGTATTGCTCATTCGTATTTTTTTAGGATAAAGCATTATTATTTTATTAATACATTTTTATTAGTATTTTAACTCGAATTTGATATGATTAACTTCAGATAAAAAGTAAACTTTTTAATAGAGAGTTCATGTAGGGAACGAAATAATATATTAGTGGCTTTCAGGCTTTCCAGCACGCGCGCAGGCACTGGAGACTGGAACTGGAAGCGTCCACTACTAACTGTTCCTGAGAGTAGATTAATTCCTGCGCTGAAAACTAATAACAGATGGGTGTATCTGCAATATTCGAGAGACCTCTGTTGCTTCAAGATTATTATATTAGAACGAATTGAAGCAGCACGCATTATATTGAATATACAAAAGATTATTATAGAAGGATTATCGCGTACCCGGCAGTGGATGGTGTGAAAGATTTTGCGGCCGACGACGGAGAGGTTAGCGTTGATGATCTCGGCGCCTTCTTCCTCCAGCACGGTGACCACCTCGTGCAGCTTGAACGGCCGCTCCACGCTGCTGATGAGCACCACGTCCAGGCTCGACCCGTCATTGTAGTGCACAACCTCCACCACCGGTGCCTCCGCGGCCTCCTCGGCGGCGTCTTCTTCCGACCTCGCGCCGCCGCTGGCTGCTGTCGCCGCCGCCGATGTTGAGGCGACGCTACCTCCTCCTCCTCCTCCTCCGCCGCTGGTGTCAGCGGCCATGAGCTGCGCAGAGCTCCTCTTCTGCTGCAGCTCGTCTACCCTTTCCTTGAGCTTCTTGATGTACGCCGCCGCTTCGTCCAAGCTACCCAGCTGGGTCATAGCGTCCTGTAGTTATCAATTCATCATACACGCGCACACAATTAATAGCACTATCTATATGCAGGTTGCATTGTGTCTCAATCTTCTGAATGAAACGTATTTTAAATACTTCTTTTGCGTACCAAAAGCACAACAATAGAAAGGAAAATAGTGCTACACGACATGCATGTATAGCTAGAAAACAAATTTGTCGGTTGCGAGAACAGCTTACAATAATAGTATTTCATGTGGCTAGAGAAGTACTTGATGTGTGTAACTAGAGTCAGAAATAGGTCTATCAACAAGCTCAACAAAGAACAATTCTAGTAAGAACCACTTGACACTTAGCATCACTGACCAATTGCTCAAAACAAAAGAACTTAAATACAGTTACACTTCAGTATGAATAGTAAAACTGATGAATAGAAAAATACTGGTCAGAAAGAAGTCGTCATTAGTCGATCGTCAGTGGTGGCCACCACACTCACCCTGGAGTAATCTTCTTTGGGGATGAGGGAGGCGAGCGTGGCGCAGAGGCTCTTCATTTGCTGCCGCCTCTTCCTCTCGATCTCCTTCCTCTCCACCGCCGTTGTGCCGCTGCTGTTGCTCCGCATGCTGCTTCTCTTACCTGCCGTTGCAGTATCGCTGCTGCTCCTGCTCTTCTTGCCGGCGCCCATCTCCATCGATAGATCCCTTCCAAACCCTCTCAATCTCACTGTCTCAGCCTCTCTCGCTCTAGATCTGTGCCAGGGCATGCACCACTGAGATGAGAGCTAAGGAGAGGCGAAAGTGGCCACTCTTGGTCTCAAAATTAAAAGCCGGAAAATTAAACTGGCACATGCATGCAGAGAGGCAGGTCGATCAATGCAACTGTTCGGAATGGAGCAGGATGCAGGCATATATAAAGCATGAGTTGTGACATACATGTATGAACATATGGGGACACATATGGACGTAGACACAACAGCTGCCAGAAAAATTGGAGGAGGACGAACAAGTGGCCGAGCTAAGCTAGCTGAACTAATGGTGGTGCAGACGGATAAGGACTTAAGGAGGAGCCAGATATATAGCCGGCCTATAGAGAGCAACTGCGCCAATCAGCCATAGAACAATATATTAACGAAGTGTGTGTGTGTGTGTGTGTGTGTGTGTGTGTTGTATGCTCCATCTTTTAGCCTTGGCTATATATATATGGACAGGGCACTGCTGTAGACATATTGAGAGACGGGCGGATCCAGATCTGATCAAATGCAAAAAGGGAGTGTTGCATTGAGACTAGCTATTGAACTTATTAGACTAATAACTTCATGTTTTGTGTGCAAAATTCAAGATTAAAAGGCTAATTTTCCATGGACATGTACATGGGCTCAGCACCCCCTGCATATCTGCCCCTTTTTGAAAGAATTATGCATGTATATATAGGGCTCTGCCCCTGTTTGAAAGAATTATGCATGTTTTTTCCGTATGAATTCTAATGAGAGCTAGCGGCACTACAAGGGGTTAATTCAAAGAGAAGTGCAAATGGTAACCATAGACACATAAGTGGACTGCAATTTATAACCATAACAGGGAAAAGGGTAATTGCAGCTAGTTAGCGTCTCTGTTTGGGCATGGACACCGAAAATTGGCCGGCTTGCGTAGCGCCGGTGACGCAAGCCAGCGTGACGTACAACGCCGGCCATCAGCTGTACGTAGCAATGATAGATAGATAAAGCTGTCTTTTGCATACACGCACGCAGCTGATGGAATTGCCTGTGGTCGCAGCCGCGCGCTGCGATGCGAGAGCGTCAGGCTCATGGCCATATCCTCCTCCATCTGCCTTGCCTCGCTCGCTAGGTAGGCGGCGATCTCTTCGGCGTGGGTCGCGGTCCAGATCAGTCCACTCGATCGACGACAGACACCTCACGCATGCACCACCCAGACGCATGCGAGCGCACCAAGCGACCTCTGCTCTGCCCGCCGCGCGCGTCAGCATGCGACCGGCGGGCGGGCAGCGCAACATTTTTTTTCTGTAATCTTACTAATTTACTAATTTGAAGTACTAAATGAAGTCTATTTACAAAACTTTTTTGCACAGATGGATTGTAAATCGCGAGATGAATCTAATGATACTAATTAATTCATAATTAATTAATAATTAGTAGATAATTACTGTAGCATCACTGTTGCAAATCATAGATTAAGTAGGCTCATTAGATTCGTCTTGTGATTTACAGCCCATCTATGAAATTTTTTTTAAAAATAGACTTTATTTAGTACTCCATGCATGTATCGAAACATTCGATGTGACGGTTTTTTTTGCGTTTACGGGGTTTATGAGGTGGGAACTAAACAGGTCATAGATAGATACAGAGTACATAGAGAGAGAAATCTTTCTATCTAGCTGGCCGAATGTGCTGTGCACAGTGTACGTCATGATGAGACACTCGTGAGGATGTAAGAGAAGTATTATGGGCGGTGGAGAGCTGATGTAGAATCTACGTGGATAAAAAGAAAGATGAAGGTGGACGTCTTGCTACGCGCCCGTTCAAGCCGGTTAAGAGCTCCTCCGTGCGCTGTGATTGGGTGAACCAGCGGGCCCCACGACCATTATGCCATGTGTCGCAGCCGGCCATCGGCGCAGCTATAAGCCATGCTCTAAGGTCTCAAGTCCCTGGTGCTTACTTCCTCCATCCAAATTATCCTTACATTTGACTTTTTCTTTTACCTCAAGTTGAACCGTTGTCTTATTCAAAATATTTGAGCAAATATAGCTGAATTTAAGTCATCCTCTTGAAGAATTTGTATTGAAGCGAGACACCGTAAAAGAAGTGATATTTTGCATAAAATTTTGAATAAGACGAGTGATTAAACTTAGGATAAAAAAAGTCAAACGGTCTATAATTTGAAATGGATAGAGTAATATCGTATACGTACTAGATGAGCTGGGACGCTGAATGTTGTTGACTGTAAAGATTGATGCAGGCCTTCTTGCCTCACGAGTTTGAAACTCAAGATATAGAAATTTAATTTCTCAAGAACCAAACAAACAAGAATCTGGCTATGCGGTTCATTAAATTGAAGTCAGGAACCCATGCAGGCCAGCTATATCTTGTGAATTGGGACATTAAGGGGAGTTGATGATATATACGGGTGTGGGACCGTCTTGAAGGTATGCAGCTTTTAGAAGAACAAACCCGACCAGTTTAATTATGTGGAAGTGGTCACCAACCTAGCGGGCGGGAAAACGATTTGGAAGTCCCGTTGCCCATTTGAAGTTTAAATTTTCTTTTGGCTAGCAGTTTATTACAAGAGGTAGTACCGTGTTACATATAAAGAGAGGATCGGAAGTACCTCGAAACCTAAGGTTAGTTACACTTACACACAGAAGAGAGAAGACCGTATGTTACTGTCTAGAAGTCACATTCTCTCTACTACAGGGCAAAATCAAAGAATGCCGTCCGAACAGGGTCACCATTTCATTGGTTTGTTTTCTTTCGAGAAAAGATCCAGTTGTCAGGTGGTAGCCGCGCCCAGGCCAACAGAAAAGGGAAAGTCCTGATCTGGTTTTAAAGTGTAAATAAATTAGACCATATGCATACTACTATATTATAAAGTATATATGTGGCAGCTGGCGATGCATGATGCAGCAACATATATCCAGGATCGTCAGGGCACCCACAAAGTTGCTCTCTATAGCAGTACAGCGCTGCCAGCTCAGCTTGTATAGATAGTAAACTCTTCTATTGGTTATCTTTTAACACACGTTATTTTAGGAAATCATTTTCTATTTACATGGGACCCACCACCACCACCTCCATCCTTATCCATCTTCTTCCCCAATCGAGCCTTGCAAACAAGCAGCAAACTCATTTCGACAACTCACATCTCCCAATCTCCCTGTTCAGTCCCAGCACAACACCGACAGTCAAACTACCGTGCGCTACCTTCAAATTCTTCATCGCCCTTTGCCACTATGAGCTTGCCGTCAGGGCCGGTCCAGAAAATTTGGAGGCCCGGGACAACGATTAGAGTTGCGGCCTTATAAAGAGTAGCGATAATAATTATATACATAAGTTTTGCTAATAAGCTAGGCGCATCCAAATCAATTCTATACGCAAAATCATTAACAAAGGTATAAATCATTATCACCCATATATTTCATATATTTCTTGAAGCTTGAAAATTCAAAAATAAATATTAATTGAAACTTGAAATCTAGTGCAGGCAAGATTATACGAGTTGCCCGGCTTACTATGTTCGAGAGTCGTCATGATGCTGTCTAGCAAAGCATGACTCGCAGGATACTGGCACGCAAGCGCTAAATGGAGTCATGCGCCGCACGGGCACAACAAAGTCGTGAAGTCGCAGAGGCGGCGGCGGCATCGTTCTTGCGTGGAGCACTAGAGGGGTGTAGCCTCTAGCATGGCCACGTGGATGTGGATTGTGTAATCTCCAATATAATGCGGCTGCTAATTAATGTTAGGCAGTAGCATCTCAAGGAACGAGGAGATAGCATAGTGCGGCGCACGATTATGGGGAGCCGACAGTCACGAGGAACCTTGTGCGGCAGGTTGTTTCAGTTACAGAGTATTATGAGGTGTCGTAGGCGGGCTAAATGCAATGCCACATCATATTTGTGTTGAGTTGGAGAGGAGAGAAGGGAAGAGAGAAAAGAAGTGGGGGTGTAAGTTTACTGCTTGCTCTCAGCATGCTGTAACACGGACTACAATAGACTTGGTGAGAAAATGAGAGAACAAAGATGAATCAAGTATTAATATATTAATGTTGCAGTCCATCTATACACGCCAGCTATTATATGAGCAGGCTATTAGATTGGTTTAAGATGATATGGCAACAACATATTGCCCGCGGCTAGCTAAATTGTTAGCTTGCTTAATCTAGTGATTGAATGTTCAAATGTTATTGGATTTGCGCCAAACTTGGTGAGCTCGTTCTACACCTAGAGTACGTCGATCTGGCCAGTTGGTTTGAGAATTGGTTGAGCAGAACATTAGATTTGAGAGTGGGTTTGTCAGTTCAGGTGACTGCAGTTTCAGCACAGAGCAGTTTCGGTAGATAATTTTTTTATGGTGAAACTGTGTCCTATTGAGCTGAAAATTTGTCAGTAGTTAGGGAGCTCATAGATCTACTTGGCTACCAAAATTTGTGCACAGTAGATCTGTAGTTTGTGAGATACGAATACGGAAGGGGACAAAATCTATTACTTCTCTGTTTGACAAGTCATACCTCTTGTTAGATAGTTGTGGTTGTTGTTGATGTCAATTTTGCATTATGGTGAATGTATTGCTGCTGGTGTAATTCTTGTAACCATTTGTTGATACAGTGGAAGTTTGGAGTGGATCGGTTAGTCCCGTGGGTTTTGACTCCTCACCTGGAGGAGGTTTTTCTACGTAAATCGTTGTGTCTTTGTGCATGTGATTGCTATTATTCCGCTGTATATCTGTTGGTAGATGTTTTTCTTAATATCCATCACAAGATGAGGAATTAATTAGTGCATTGTTATTGTCTTTTATCCCAACACGTAATGGCATTCCTCCAAAATGAAAGTTGATGTGAAGAACAGGAACAGCCTACGGAAATTCAGTTTTTGTCGTACATCGTGTTAGCATTGGGAAATGAAAATGGCAACAGGGTATGTAACCAAAATAGAGCTGCAGTACATGATTTCCTTAACATCATCACATTCATCGAAACCCGATGTCTTGATTATTATACCGCCTGTTCAGTATTGGTATATGTATATCGTCTTTATTTGTAGTATCATACCAATGCTCTTAGTCTTTCAGAGAGCCTCGAAACCTCTATGCCGATTCTTGAGCTAAATGCCTGCAGTCAAGAGGGATGGAATGCAATTGCGCTGCAGTTAGACCACTGATTTAGTGAAGATCAATTAAACTAAAAGTACCCATAATAATCTACAATAATACTATCTTCATTCCAAAATATGTGATCTTTTTAGGACAATGCAAGCTAGTAGTTCAAAGTAAATTAATTTGCTTGTCATAAACTTCACATATTTTAGAAGGGAACAGGGCGTATTAATTACTTATCAAAACCACACACTCTTATGCCATCAAAAAACAAAACCACATACTCTTATCGTAATATAAGAGTTCATATGAAATAAAGTAGTAGCAACGCACTATGCAAATAATTATTTAATAGATCGAAACCTGTGGAAGAATGGACTACATACAAATGCTGCAAGTTTTTCACGATTATTCCAAATATCCTCATTTAGGGCTTGTTCGGTTAATCCGCTCAAGTATGTATGCGCATGCACGTTACCGCATTCAGATTAATATAACAAATCTCCGGTTAACTAATTGATAACCGCATCGGTTGGAGCATGCTAACCCATTGATAGTACTAGTCTATCAACCCGTGCTCTCGCATGGGCTAGTTAGAGATATCTAATAATTATCTATTCCACACTCTCTTTAACCAATTTAATATTCCAATCTAGTACTATAAAATACATATTTATCATTATGTAATTGTAATAAATGTGACAGATTTAGTTACTAATAATTTTTTCTCACTTTGCGTCATATCTCCATATACGTTTGATATGTATTTAATTCACCATTGTGTTTGAGCTATGTGAACAACATGAAAAATGGTATTCTTATCTCTTCTCTTATACATGATTATATGGTGACACATACATTATGATTAGTATTTTTATATAAATAACAAAATAAACAATAATAGAAATAGTAATTTAGAATGTTATATTGATGCGCTTTAAGATTTTATTATAATAATATAATTTTGATTCAGATTTGGGGTTTGTTTAACTTTCTATTATGATATCATTGGATAATACTACTATAAAAAATATTTACCGAGGCGGGCAAAAACAGTTTTCCGAGGCAGGCGGCCCAAACGCCTCCGATCTATCGACAAGGTTAATCGTGGTTTTACGGAAGCGGGCGGGTGACCGCCTCGGTTAATAAAATAAAAAAGGAAAACCCATGGATGAGCCCGCCGAGCCCATCCACGGGCCTGCCGAGCCAATTCACGGGGAGGCCGCCGCCGCTCGCGCCGCCGCCGGGAAGCGCAGATCCATTGCCGGCGGGACCGGATCCGCCACTGGCGGGGCCGGATCCGGCCTGCAGCGGTGCTCGGCGACCTTCCCTGGCGGTGGATCCGGCCCCGCCACGTCGCGCTCGCGCCTGTGCCGTAGGGGAGGAGGGTGAGGTCCGTCGCTGCGCCGCTGCCAGGGAGGGCCTCCTCCGCCCCTGCTCTACCGGATCCACCACGCTGCTACCGGGAGGGGCCTCCTCCGCCCCTGCTCGGCCGGATCCGCCGTGCCCCCTCTACGACGAGGGTCGAGGCCGCGCCGGAGGAGGCCGGCGCCGCCTCGTCGTGCCCCCTCCACGCCAAGGCTCGGGGCCACGCCGGAGGAGGCCGCCAGTGGCGGATCCGCCCCCGCCCCGGCGGCCCCCTCCACGCCGAGGCCCGCGGCCGCGCCAGAAAAGGCCGCCGCCGGCGGATCCGGCCGCCCCGTCCACGCCGTCCATGCAGGGGCGCTGCGCCGGCGGGTCCAGGCCATGCTGCGTGAGGGAGAGGGAGAGAGAGGGAGGGAGAGAGGAAGAGGGAGAGAGGGAGTCGAGGCGGTGAATGAGGGGAGGACCGGAGACCTAGGGTTTTGTTCGTTTTATACTCTTCTTCAGCGATTGGGCTCATATGGGCCTTGTGTGGGCTTGATCTATTAACCGAGGCGGACCATTGTAAGGTAACCGCCTCTGAAAATAGGAATATTAACCAAGACAATTACTTTAATGTTGACCGCCTCGGTTAATCTATTTTGCGAGTTGGTTTTTTCTGACCGTCTCGGTTAATAAAGAATGACCATCTCGATTAATAGAAGGCATTAATCGAGGGGTTTTTCTAATGTGCCCGCCTCCGAGGCAATTTTAAAGTGCCTTGGTTAATGAAATTCTGTAGTAGTGTAATATATATGAAAATTTAGGGTGTTATTTGATATTATTTGTAATGGCATAAGTGGGTAATTAATATGAAAATTAGGGGGTGACTTTAGATTATTTTTTATAATGGCAGAGGTGGGTAATTTAGATACATGTGTAAGGGGTTACTTTAGTTAGTCTCTTTTCATAATGGCAAAGGTGTGTAATTTATTAAAAAAGATAACAGATCCAATAGCTATTATGATTAAAGTTGCCGAATTGATGGCCAAATATTTCTGATTTTTGTAAGAATTTGTAGGATTAATTTTTTATTTTTTTAGACTGTTCACCTAGGATTTTAGGTGTCATCAACTGGAGGCTTCAAAAGAAGCCTTCAATTAGTAATAGTAAGGTGTGGCGTGTAACAAATTAAGGGAAAAATCTATGGAAAGAGCTAAGGCCTGTATAATGTATATATATATACCCGGGAGTGGATGGTGTAGAAGATTTTACGTCCGACGACGGAGAAGTTGGCGTTGATAATCTCGGCGCCTTCTTCCTCCAGCACGGTGACCACCTCGTGCAGTTTGAACGGCCGCGCCACGCTGCTGACGAGCACCACGTCCAGGCTCGACCCGTCGTGGTGGTGCCGAACCTCCACCACTGGCGGCGCCGCCATGGCCTCCTCGTCGGCTTCTTCAGAACCGACGCCGCTGCTCCTCGTCGTCGTGGCCGATGTCGAGGCTCCACCACCTCCTCCTCTCATGCCAGCCAAGAGCTGTGCAGAGCTCCTCTTCTGATGCAGCTCGTCCACCCTTTCCTTAAGCTTCTTGATGTATGTAGCCGCTTCGTCCAGGCTATCCTGCTGGGTCATCGTATCCTATATATAGGTAGATAGACACATATATACTCAGGCCGTTTCCCCCCAACATTACTTAATTTAATTTGCACATCCTTCACTCCAGATATATTCGCACCATAGAGAATAAAAACAGTGCTACAAAAATAAAGTCCCAAATATGCCAAAACAATTCTAAGGATCTCCCAAAGTCTAAAGTGCTGTTGAGGAAGCAACGTTTCCCAAAAAAGAGTGCCAAATTTCCATGTAGGAACAAACAACTTTCCTCAATAGTATTTCATGTGAGAGATGGTGACTAGCTAGTTAACCGAATTGAACAAAGAACCATGCCTTGCCAGCTTATCATTTAGCGTTGGCAGAGTTACTCAAAATATCGTCACTTGGCAGTCTTCACCTAATCCTAGCTAGTAAAACTGAAAGATCTATCCGGACACTGGGATGATCTGAGGACTCAGGAGAAAAATTAGTACTAACTAATACTCTAGTAGCAGTTAGCAAACAAGCAATTACTGTAGTTGATACTGTGTATGCTGCTACCTCGAAGACGAGGTGAGTACCTTGGAGGAGTAGTGTTCTTTGGGGATGAGGGAGGCGAGCTTGACGCAGAGGCTCTTCATGTGCTGCCGCCTCTTCCTCTCGATCTCCTTCCTTTCCACCCCCGCCGCAGATGCGCCGCCGCGGCCGCTACTGTCACTCGCGCTGCTTCTCCTCCCTTCCGCTGCCGTATGGCTGCTGCTGCTACTCTTCTTAACATCCATCTCCTCACATTAATGGAGGGACAATGCCTATGTGGAAACTAAGTAGCAAAGCAATTTATGATAATGTTGCCGCTTTCAGCTGCCTGCTGCTAGTATATATGAAACCTCCCCCGCTCGCCCGGCACTGCATTAAGTGTAGTGACAATGAGTCCTGGTTAAGCTTTTTATGGGAAGCAGTAATTAAGTTTATGAGTCGCGTGGCCGATGGGAGGCAGTCTGCTCGCTGGCGGGTCGCTCTGTTCGGCTCTCGAGCGGACCGTCGGATCGGAGCTGTTGGTGGGCGGCTGCTTGTGGGAGTGGCCGGCGGTGTGCAGGGACTCGGCTCGGTGTGCACAGACAGAAATCTCATTCGGCGTCATGCCGGCCGGCAATGGTGCTGTTTGTTGTAGATAGTAATTTTCTCACTGGAGGCTTTGTCGATATGCTATCCTATTTGCAGATTCGGGAGTGTCGGGTGATACAGGAAACCTTTTGAGGAAATTCTTGTCCAGCGTAGCACTGATGTCAGCATTGGTGACATCGTTTGGTGCCATTCCCTCATTGGAGGCGATGATGACATATCCTCCTACCCTTGCGCCAGACGGAGGTTTATATGAAAAGGCAAACATCAGACCATCCACATATCAAGCTTCTAAGCAGGCGAGTGATGTGATGGTTTGGTACTTGTGAATACATTGCAAGATTGAAGCGGAACGAAGAAGTTTGAAGTTTAGTCTTCTAGGTTTCTTTCTTTGTTTTATAGCTTTTTTTTCTTATATTTGTGAAATTCTTCATTTGAGGTCTAGAATCTAAGAACTCTTGTAATTTTTTTGGCTGCAGTCATTCACTTATGAATCATCAAGGCCGGAATTTTTTCCATAATCTAAACAAAAACTTTTTGAACCTAGATACTGTGTCGTTACTCTAAAATTGCCAACAAAATTTTGCCATGGTCAAATTTATGGTGACTAAAGGTTTGCCAAACTAAGTTTCCGAAGCTCCACTTTACTGAAACAACCAAACCTCACCCTCCCGTCTCACCTCTTGAATCTTGATATGCTAGTACCCTAAAATGCCCTGTAAAGGTATGTGCTAAAGTTTAACACACTATAGTAGAAAACATGCCAAAGATCTACCAAAAGTACCAGCAAAGATTACCCAGTACTAATTCTAGCATTATTAGTGTCAAGTCATCTACCTCTCGGTACTTTTGAGGTGGATAGAAAAGATCTCGATCTTTAGGTACTGGGTGGTAGGTGCTAGGTGATATTACCACCCGATACCTAAAGGTCTTCCACATGTTACTTTAAATAGAAAGTATCTCTCTCCCAATCACAATTGCTGGAGTCGGTGAGATGGTAAGGGAGGTACGCGCGAGATAAGAGATGGGTTTGAATCTTGGCCACTGCATGCGCGCATATTTCACGTGAAAAAATATGTAACTTGGGACGTCGTGCATGTGCAGGTCTCTTCCCAAATTTAATGTATTTTTGGATGTAAAATGCTTTTGGTATCAGGTGAAGGTTCCACCAGTTACTAAAGATCCCTTATCGGATCATCTACCTGATGTTAATCCCTCTAACCTTTAGTTCCAGATGCCTAGTGCCGATTGTAAGAACTGGTACCAAAGAGCATTCACAACCGGTGCTATAAGTATTTTTTATAGTAAGGGCACCCGCAAAGGGTCGTTAGGAGCTCTTTATAAAAGTGCCAACTCAGCTTTTTCAAATAAAAAATGGAAAGAGAGAGAAACAGTCGATTCAGATAGTGAGGGTTGCTAGCGCGAGTATCCACGCTGAGAGCATCTCCAAGAGCTCTTATATCTATGGATAGCTAAAATCCTGATATAGCTATTATGTAAAATGAAATAGATAGCGAAAAAAGGATGAAATTCAATAACTTCTCTAAAATCCAAAAAGAAATGGTTAGCGCTCAGCGCTATGCAAAGATGTCCAGCGGTACCTTCTGGATAGAAAACGAGGATAGAAGACGAGGTAAATAGACTTTCTATTGGATATGACTTTTTTATCTTTCTTTTTTTAGCTAACTCATCTAAAATATAAGAGCTCTTGGAGATGCTCTGTGAGGGCTCCACCTAGACAATTTACCGCCCTCAGCTCCATCTAAAATAAACATGTGAAGTCCATATTTATCTTATGCTAAAGATGAACTATTAACTCTCTACATGCTGAGGTGGCACGTACTATCGAGAGCAACTCAAGATAACCACCGAAAGTGACAGATCCTCAATCGTGTGATTTACGAGGAGCGGCCTTTAAACCTCTCGACTTTGAGCTTGAGGGCAGCGCGTTGACAGGCCAGCTAGCATGGACCACGCCGATCGAGCGTGGCTGGCCTATCTTTAATCGTCGGTGGGGTGGAGATGTGTGTTTAGTTCGCGAAAAAGTTTAGATTTTAGTACTGTAGCATATTTTGTTGTTACTTAATAAATAATATTTAATTATAAATTAATTAGATTTAAAATATTCATCTCGTGCTAATCAGTTAGACTATATAATTAATTATTTTTTTAATTATATTTAATGCTCCATATATATGTTCAAAAATTCGATGTGACGGATAGTATAGAAAATTTTTTGGAAACTAAACAAGGCCAAAGCCACCCGGCCGGCCGGCCACCGGCCAAGCCAGCCAGCGCGGCGCCTGCGTTCGTCGCGCCGCTGACGCAAGCGGCCGTGACGTACGGCTTGCGGGCGGAAGGCGACGCCGACGACGGCTGACGCCCGGCCGGCTGCCCGGCCGCCTATCGTCGTCTCAGCTAGTACAAGCAAGCAAGAGATCGACGGGTCATCACGTCGATCGATTCTTCTGTGGTACCAAGTCCTCCGACTCTTAAACAGATAATACAGCTGTACTCCCCGTTGAGAGGTGTTAAAAGAAAATTTTCCAAAACATTCTTAATTCCTTCTGGTATTAGTTGGGGGCGGCATTTGGTATATGAAAAAAAAATTGATAGCATTTATCCACACATAAATGCACATGATAAGGTTCTTCGTTCGTACTCTCTTCATTCTCAAATATAATCTTTACCGAGGTGGACAAATTTAATTTTTCGAGGCGGCAACAAAACCGCCTCAGAGGTAACATTATAGTAAATAGAGTATTTTTGAGGCGGTTTGTTACCCGTCTCAGTTAATCAACTTTAAAAAAAAAGCCTGCGCTGAGCCCATCGAGAGCCTGCCAAGCCCATTGCCGCCACGTGTAGCCTCTGGATCCGGCCTCAGCGGTCGCCCGCCCCCCATCTGTCCGTCGCCGCGCGCGCGCCGCCACCGTCCGCGCCTCCTCCAGTGAAAGAGAGAGAGAAGGAGGGGGGGCAGATCTGACTGGTGTTGCCGCCCAACCACCTCAAGCCCGTGCGTTGCCGTCCACCCGCGCGCCACCTTCCGCACACCGCCTTCCGCCCACTCGGCATGCAGCGAGGGGGGCGGATCTGGCCGGCGCCGCCGCTCGCCTGTGCACCACCTTTCCGCGGCCGCCGCCTGCCATCGTCAGCGGAGAGGCGGAGAGGATATGGAGGGGTGCAGGATGGGGAGTGTGGGAGGAAGAGAGTGGAGCGAGTGGGTTAGGGTTAGCATTTTGTTATATAGTTGAGTGCGGTAGTGGGATGTGGACTGCGCCTGTTTTTTGGAGGCGGACGCCTTATACTTGTCCACCTCCGTAAATAATTAACGGAGGCGGGTATTTTTAATTGTCTCAGTAAATAAGACAACTGTCTTGGTTAATCTATTTTGCGACACGGTTTTTTTTAACCGCCTCGGTTATTGATGGGTATTAACTGAGGTGGTTAAAAATTGTGCCGCCTTTGAGGCCATTTTTAAAGGTTGCAGTAGATATTTTTTTATAGTAGTGTCTTTTTCGGGTCTTCTCCAATAGAAATAAAAGATGTGCATGCGGCCATGTAGGAAGAAGTGCACGTGGGAGAGGTGCATGGAAAAAGACATTCTACTTTAATTAGCACATATTTAGTTACCCAAATAAAATGTTTAATAATTAGGGATAGGGGAGTTTTTTTTACATAGTCATAATCTGTCCTAAAAACTTCAGAACACCTTAGTACCTCTATTCCACGAAGAGAAGAGTGTAGTTTTAGCATTCAAATTTGGTCCCATAAAGTGTAGTTTTAGTTTGTAATGATGAGATATCCACATTAAAGTAATACCTAGTACTAAGAAAATATTGCATAGGAAGACACATAGAGTCAATCAAATATTTAATAGATATTACTTTTCTAACTTCAATACATATGCATTCATTGAGGATCTAGAAAATCAAATAAATAACACAGTTTTCAATCACAATTAGATATAAAAGTAATTTCTTTGAATGAGCAATGTGTCTGAAATTTTCTACAACTAGTATGTTTGAGCGGAGGTGGCATGTAATATAAATTACTTATGACACAAGCCACCGTACCTATGCTATGCAACGGAGGACCATACGCATATATCCCGGCCATCGCAAATTTTCATAAGATTTTTTGTAGTTTATTAATAATCCGTTTTATTCGTGAGTCTGTTTAATTTCGTTAAGACTTCCTCTCAGGGCAAGACAAGGGATCGCAATTAGACGATCACAGCTCACTATCTATCTACCCCTAGCCAAGGAAAGTAGGGGGCTACTGCGGGTAACGCGCGTTACCCCCAGCTGCTCCATCGCATCCGCCTCTTCCCCACTTCAGTTCTTTTTTTACCTAAATTAGCTCAACAAATTAATCCACATATGTAATTCAGTCAAATTTATTTCGAAATAATTTTTTAATTATTCTAGCAATATAAAAATTATTCAACCATACTCGCAAAAAAAATTATTCAACTAAAAATAATTATTGAACTTTATACAATAATTTAACTGCAATTAACCAGAGCTACTCCTAACATTTGCGAGTAAAGTACCCATCGGCCTAGGCGGCTAGCGTCGAGCCACAGCAATAGCCAGGACCACCGTGCAATGTGGACGAGCCCAGCGTGGTCCCCGTCCAGCACACGCCGAGACACATGCGTATTTCCGCTACCTGACAAGACAACGTGAGTACGTGTCTGATCCTCACTGGATCTTGGGGATTACAAAACTTGCAGGTCAAATCTGTGATCTATCCCCAGCAACGTTTAGCAGCTGAAACCATCATGGCAATTTGTTATTGCCTACTAGTCGGATGCCCAATTTTTCTGTTCAAACAAAAGGTTTGTGTGCCCTACCTCCGGCTCTTTCCCAATTTGTCGCACCATTTTAGTGGACGACTGTGTAGACTGTACTTGATGATGAACAAAAGTGTTCAGATCGAGTTGCCACTTGCCACATGCTCACATACATGATACTGATAATGGCCTAGGTGATGATGGTTAGAGGTACACCTACATACAGTTGTTGGGAAAAAAAAGGGGTTGATGTGGGTATAATCGACTCTACACATACAGTAGTGTGGATGGGTATGGAAAAGAGAGCAATAATGATCGGTGGCTGGTTTGGCGTTAGCACATACATGATGCCTTTGACTTCAATTGTCCATATTCCTAACCACTGTTCGCATAAGATGGTTAAGATCGATCACAGATACAATTATATTTATAATAAAAATTATGCATCTAGAAAAATCAAAACAACTCATAATTTAGGATCACTAGTAAAAAAATATTTGTAGGGGCAGATAAAAATATATTTTTAGAAATAAGTGCAATACCCGCTCCTAGTTCTCACAGCTATCGCTGGTGAGCCTATGGCCTGTCCATACAAATCATTTTCCATAATATTAAAAAATTAGGAAAAAAAACTTGAAACAGCAAAGTAAAAAAAAAGGTTTATTATCTTTGCAAACCGGCCACCACCACTAGCCCCTCTCTTATCAAGGTACAATTTTTTTGACGAGATATGCACACGCCTCACGGGTACCTTCCTTACAACCACACTACATAGTCACTTGTGATTTTATAGGGTATGCTATTTTTTTATATGAACTATGAAATTGATTTGTAGGGGCGGGTGACGCCATCACCCACCTCTAAAAATATTTTCTACTTTATTCAAAAATTTATTTAAATATTTATATATAGCAAATGAAATAAAAAGGTAAAACTTCTACACTATAGTTATTGTGAACTATACAAACAAAAAAAATATGTCAACTATATTTCAGTGTATATAAAGGTTAAGATTGTGGAAACCTCAAAGTATGACTTGAGTTATATGAGATGCCATATAGTTAGCTATTGGAGAACTTATAATAATTTTTTGCACCACTAAATGATCTTAAATGAAAAAGTCAACTACAAAGTTTTAAACCTTTTCATTCTCTATAATTTTAATATAAAGTTTGACTTGAACCGAGCTCATACGAAAAAGTTATAATTTTTTTTTGCATAGGACAATTTTTAGGGGCGGGCTATACCATAATCCAACACTAAAAATGCCACCATTTAGCATTTGTAGGGTCAGATGACACCATCACCCGTCTCTACAAATGCATTTTTATTGGCGGGTAGTAGTGGATTAAAGAAGTAACCCATCATCGTACCATATTGTAACATCCCGCCTCCCCGAGGCCGGGCCCGCTCCCGCTCCTGCTTACATCTGGCAGTTTTCTATAACATAGACTGTCCTCACAGACCAACACAAGTCTTTTCTGCACACTTTGTCCTCACTCGTGTGCACGCGGGAAGAACTTTCCGGTCGGTCACCCATCCTCAAATTGCTCCAGACCAAGCACGCTTAACCTACTCGTGTGCACTCGGGAAGAACTTCTCAGTCGGTCACCCATCCTCAAATTGCTCCAGACCAAGCACGCTTAACCTCAGAGTTCTTTGGAGATTAGCTTTTGGAAAAAAATTATAACTTGTTGATATGAGTATCATATTAATCCTATTAAGTTCTGGATCGGGTTTTCACACATATCTTATCATAGCCACTGTAAATTTAGCAACAAGGATCGGAGTTCCGAGGAAAGTAATAGATGGCGTTTCCTAAATACTCACCGCCCAAAAGAGTGCCAACTGCCATGTGGGTCCCACGCTTGGATGCAGGAGGAAACACGTAAGAGCATCTCCAAGAGTTTGTCATATTTTACTTGGCATATCTTGTGTTTTGCCAACTTCTAAAAAGATATGCCAAGTAAAAAAAGAGGTTATCTCCAACAGTTTGGCATAATTCACTTGCCAAATCCAGATCTAACTTACATCAGGAACCCTGAGAGAGAAACAAAATTATATTTATGCCCTTCCACCTCTTGAAAATTTAAATCAGGAACCCTTCTCTGTTATTTATTTCTTTTTTCACCCTCCCACCTGACTAGAAACCACGATGCCAATCTCGCGCCGCGCGCGTATATTTACGCGCTGGAGACTGGTTTTTCCCAAGTTGCCAAAAATTGTCAAGTCTTTTGCCAAACTGTTGGAGGAGTATTTTTAACGTTTTTGCCAAAAATCAAAGATGACAACTCGATTTGCCAAACTGCTGGAGATGCTCTAACCATTTGACTGTAGTCAATTGAGCTTCGAGCGCAAGGGAGACAACTGCACCAGAATGGACCTGCCATTTTCTTTTTCTTTTTTTAACGAAGGACCTGCCATTTTCCGTTCCTCCCACTCGAATGGACCCGCGCGGCTGCAATTTCAGTTCTTTCGTCCTTCCCTTTCTGCCGCTTCTTAAGATAAGAGGAAAAATCAGAGGAAATACCAACGGTAGAAGGATTACATGGCCCTCGCTCCCGTCTCCTGAGAATATATATCAAAGCTTTGTTTAGATGCGCCCGTAAAGTTTCTAAAGTAGAATTTTTTCATATTTGAAGTACTAAATAGACTAATTATAAAACTAGTGTGTAAACTATGAGACGAATTTATTAAGACTAAGTAATCTGTTATTAGCACATGTTTACTGTAGCAATTTAGTGTCTAATCATGATCTAACTAGGCTCATTATATTCGTCTCGTAATTTACACAAACTATGCAATTTTTTTTATTTGGTCTAGATTTAATACACCATATATGTAAGATTCTCATTCGATGTGATAGTTTTGGAATTTTGAAGTTTGCAACTAAACAAGACCCAAATTAAACACGCACAAAACTGTAATAAAAATTTACTCAGCAGTAAAAAGATAAAGAAAGCCTTGCTGTGGTATGATAGAGCTCCATCCTATTAAAAAATAATAATAGAGCTCCATCCATGTTCCTCCCATGCATGGACACATCAACCCTACGATGTGGACATGCGCAGGTCGATTCACACTTGTCCCTTGATGAGCATGTCACGTCGTCCATGTCCTTGACGATACTTTCCATCTCTTTCCGACGACTTCCTTACCCGACAGAAAAGACTGTTGGTGCTTAACATTAATGAGTACTCCCTCCTTTCACAAAAATTCACAAAAGAATGCAATTCTTGTTTTTCAATAACTCAAACAGTTTGAATTTTGATTAAAGTTATATACAGAAGTAATAATATTAATAATAAAAATAAGTCCATTAGTTTAGTACGAGTAATCTTTAGTCTAAGTGGTCTTTTAATTTGCGTACGTACAGCTCTTCCTGATCAGGTCACAACATGTAAAACATGTGTGGGATAGGTCAGCAATGGTACAGTAGCAGCAGCATGGGCAGGTAGCGACGGGTCTGAAAGTTCACGTGAGCGGTCACGTACGGACGCATCTTTCTTAATCACCTTTATTTGTCGTCTCTCATGCAGACTATTTGCCAGTACTTTGCATCAGTGTGACTCTCCGCGGAGGTCCAGCTGTGGAGAAAATCCTCACGCTTCTCCTTGTGTTTGTGTGTCTCCTTGTGTGTATGCATAGTCTATCCTGTCTCACGTCCGTGTTCAGTGCAGCCAACGTTGGCACTTGGCAGTCACCCCGTTCGCTGCGCTGCTGAGCCAGTCAATAGTGTTTTTCTCTCACATCACTCTAGCAGCAGCCTCCAGCCACCAACCAGTCAATAATGTTTTTCTCTCACACCATTCTAGTAGCAGCCTCCAGCACCAGCACAGCGAACGGGGTGAGTGTGAACCTCTACATGTTTTTTTCAACATGTAAACACGGCGCAGTTAACTTTCACTTTTTAGCCTTTTTGTTTAAGTGACTTCACATTCTGTGCTCAAGTCACTGGAACACTGTGCACCTGTGTGGACGGGACTGAACAGTAGTCCCATGGATCGGAATTCGGAAGGGAACCATCAGAAAACGACACGCACTTTGCACCGAAAGAAAAATGCGAAATACATGACTCGTTTGACCGTGTATAATACACGCAAACAAGAGACGGGAACAGGACTTCACGCACCAAAAGATTGATTCTGAACAATCCAATTCAAAAGGAAAGAAAAAAAGGATCCTCACCAGTCTGCCCACACATGATTGCATCATTGACGTGGGTGATTGCATTTCTGGCTTGATCAGTGTCACGTCAGGACGCAGACCTGGACCGCTCCCATAGTAGTATGTGGCAAAGCACGCCCATCCTAGTCCTAGTTACATCCTAGAAATAGATCATAGCTATTCCTCGGACCGTCGGAGGTGAGCCAGCCAGCCAAGGGGACCTCATCTCCACGCTGCCATCTCTGCAGAGCATCTTCACCGAGATATGCAGGATCTGCCCAGCCCTGAGGACTAGGCGGGGCACCAGGTGTAGCTGTGTAGGTTACTCATCTTCACATAGATCAATTCTGCAGAGCATCTTCGGGGACCCTCTTTTTTAGTCCATCACATTAGAGTAGTTTTATTTTCTATCGAAACCTGGAAGGTAAACAGCGAGCTGCACCCGCAATGATAGAACTCTTGCATCTTCAGAGAGGCCACAAAAAGATATTATAAACATGGGTTGTTGAGTGCTTTAGTTAGTTTACAGCAAAACCGTGTGTCGAACTTTACAACAGACAAAACACAGCACTAACATGTACGCCGCACCTTTCAATCGACATGCTACATACACTAGAAGAAGCATAAATACAAGGGTCTACTTGAAGAAAAGGCCCTTCTTTCTTCCTCTTCTCCTCTCAACAGCCTGCGAAGGTCAGATGTTGAGCGTTAGTGCTGAGACAACAAGCAGATGTGAGATGTGCATGCAAAGGGAGTAACATGCCAGTCAATCATTTATGCCGTAAGTGCATACCCTAAATTGTAGATGAACAAATTCTCTGAAAACATGCTGCTTCAAGAAATTTACACAATTTATTTGAGTAGTATCTTAGCAGGTATTAAGCAAGATACCGCCGTAACTGACTGGGCATGTTGCTAGCCAACAAAATCATCTGTCACGTTGCAGGTTTTAAGAAACACAGTCACTGCTAGGGGCAAGCACTAATTGTTTCACAGTTAACTAGTAATGTTTTAGAGCAGAAGAGATTGCTGTGCCATCAAACATGCTAATAACAAGGGCAATTTCTGGCTGACTTGGACACCACGTGTCATAAAAAGCCATCTTGGTTGGATTAGGAGGGTCGTGTGTTACCCTGGTGCTGAGGCATTTGCAAGTACTCATTGTTCTAGGGGGCAAACAAAATAGTTTGGGAGTTTGAGGTTGTAAAGTGCAGTTTTCTAGCTCAATGTTCAAAATGAATGAAGGACAAAGTTAAGGATGATAATGGGCCTTTCTCACTATAAAAAAATACTATTGGTTTCATTAAAGTGGGTTCACAAGCTCATGACACCCACTTACTATTGGTGAATGAAGATTAGATTAAAGATAGGATGCTGATATGCTATGCCTTGTACAAGAGATAGTTCATACCATATTTTTGAACAATCTTAATACAAGAACAATGGTATCCCGCAACCTGCAAAGTTAAAACATGAAACAATATAAGCAGTACATGATTTATGTCGGTTCAAAAAAAAAGTACATGATTTATGTTCAGCAAGATATTTTTTGCTATGTAAAGCATAAAGAGATTATCTAGTGGATTACTCCGAGAGCCAAGGAAATTCGAGTGAAATTTCCAGATATCCTAATCAAAAGGGAGGTATAGGGTTCTAGACTGCCACACTTCCGATACTAAAGGAAATGGAAAGAGGAGTTTCAACAGGGCCAATTGAAGTGATGATGCATGTAGTTATTTTTGGTTCAAACAGCAGAGATCACTGGTGCTAACATATTTAGCCATTTATCAAAAATTTCACTGCTAGTAACTGAAGCAAGCAGAAGCCTCATTTGGTACTCACAGTGTATTTTCTGCTGGCTTCAGATTATAATCAACACCATCAACAGATATAATCGAAAACTCCGTTTGATGCCCATATGGAATCTTAATCTGAGTAAAGACATAAGGTATTACAAGATTTGTTGTAAACTGCACTGCATAAGCATATACTATGCATGCACAGGTTAAAATCAAATATGTGAAATTGAAGCAGTTTCAAAGACAGTTGAGAGGAGGGAGTGGGTTTAAAAAGGTGATAATGTAGAAACTTCAAATGCAAAACAGAATTGTGATAACCTTTCTCCTAAAAAAACAGTGTCAACCCACACTGGTTAAAATAAAGTAAATTATAATTGCAAACACAAGCACATACAGCAGCCCATTTCCTGAAATGACTTATGTTAAAGAGTAGGGACTTACAGCAGTTGCTTCCTGAAATTTCTCTGTGATAACAACACCACGCTGCCCATTACATTTAATGCTGTAACCTTCCCTCTTTATTGCTAAAACAGCTGGTTCCCACATGTCTAAAAATCTGACCTGCTGTTGGAGAATTCGATACTTCAGATAGTTGCATGACATTGGAAGTAACAAGAATACTTTTGCTATGGGAATGAGTAACTGAAAATGATAGACAGCATACAGGCAGTTGAACTTGGACTTCATAGGTCATGTGCCCAATTTCAAGAGTTTTCTTAATAAGCTCCTTTGTTTCAGGATCTGCATCAAAGATGGTTGCTCAATTTAGAAACAAATTATGCAATGGTGCTGCTATATTATTATCTAGGTACTCCATCCAAAATAACAAGGCATGCATACATTTCAAAATTCAAACTTCGTAACTTTTGACCAACAATTATGCAAGCTATACATGAGTCAAGTGATACAAAAGTGGTAACACTGGAATCACATTTGAATTTACATTCCTATGATTATGATTATGTAACTAGCAACAATACAACTAGAGAAATTTATGATCAAAATTCAGCTTAGATGACCGTGCCAAGTCAAGTTACACCCTATAAAAAATGGACACTTGGAGCATCAATAATGGCCAGTGTTCTTGGGAATTAAGGAATACAAGGAGATCAAACAGTGTCTTTGGCGATCTTCAAACTGGCCAAAATACCATTAGTTTGTTATAGTTCAACGCAGATCGACTGCACCAACACATTGGCTTAGTATACACGAGCTCTGCCAGCATTTGACCAAGCACCGAAACATTTACTTTCTACTAAAGTTGAATCCAAAATGAAATAGCTAAGGAACTACTGCATTATCTCAGGTATCTGTACCATCTCATGAGCGTCCAACAACGCTGAATGCATCATTGAAGCTTAAAAAATGTGAACCCTAGCGCCCAAGTTCTTTCAAGTTGCACTTTGTTTGAAAAACACTGAAGTGTAAGAGTGAATAACATAATCACAATTCACAGTTTCTAATACTCACCACATGAAATTTTTTTTTGCTCGTTAGCAAAAACCTTGATAAATTCCCCCTGCAACAGGAAATAGAATATTTCAAGAAAAATTAATACTAGAAGTGATAGAAGAAAGTCAATTTTCTGATTTCTACAAAGCATTTAACTTTGCATCATATCTTAGGTTCTTAACTCATTTGACATAACATATTGGTGAGTAAACTTTAAAGAAAAAAATTACTTTCACCAGAAAATCCAATAACTCAGTTATTCAAATGCAAGTGTGATTCTGTAAATCAACGGAAACTTTCACTGCAACCCTTGGGTTATGACGAAAATAAAGATTATCCGCTAACACACCAGATTAGTTTCTAAGTACTATTTCTCAGAAACAGGGTATACCCATGAAATCTTTTTTCACAATACCAAATGTAAACGGTATATCCATTGCTCACCAGAAAATTGCACATCAGATTTCGTCTGAAATTATTTGTGCATTCTGCTCTGATGTGTGAACGGAGAGGAAAATAATGGTATCAGTATTGACTACAATGGCAGAAGTGGTCAGAGCACCCTACTGACCTACCGTCAGATCTGGGACCTAACAAAGTAGAAAAGGGAGGCAGCTCTGATTTTTAAAGGCTAGATGCCATGATATTTTCGCCCTTTAGTCATATTGGTGGGGGTAAGAGATGAAATTTTGCATTAGGGTCCCTACATCCAATACCCATCTCCTAGAATTATTTTGATCATTTCTTGTGATATTATTGGATTCTATTGCCAAAATTTAGAAATCAGCATAGCACTGGAATTGCTATCATACAAATGGTATACAAATATCTAGCCCCCAAATTCCCAAATTTTTGGAAAGAAGTACAGCATTGTAGTATAAGGATCAATCATGCCAGATCTCCACATACTAATCTGTCATGTCACCAAGGCAGGTAACAAATGCCCAGCAGACCTTTGGGCACGTGCCTTTGGACACGTGTTTTTACCATGATAGCTGTTTCTTTTCTTTAAATGGTTGTCCTCTTTCCTAGCATAGTAGCATAATGTAACTGCAGCCAGGGCCTGCAAGACTTAAAGTCTCACATTGTAGAACTCCGTTATCCTCTTAATACAAATATTTGCACCTCTCCTGCATATTCCCGAAAAAGAAAGATCAATCACATGACAATAAGTACCTTTCTTTTCCTATCATCTAGGGGCTGGACTTCAATGGCTAGTAAAGTGTCCACATCATCGGCTGTAACAACATAGCTAGGCTGCCTTGCTCCTATATAAACAAAAATAAATAAAAATCAAATTCATTGAGACATCATGACATCCTAGTTAAAGCAACAAGGTAACAGAGCATAAACACACTTATAGTGTATCAGCACAAAAAGGGAAGAAAAGAGAAATGGTACCCTCTATGAAATTTACAGAACCATCTTCTAAATGGCGCACCCACTGCAGACACAAATAATTTGCAATAAGTGAAACTATGTTGAAAAATTTGAAACTCACAACTTTAGTGGCGAGCAAGAACATTTATTTCCCTATTCAGAATGTGGATCGACAAGAACTTGAAGCACACCTCAAAATTACAAGTGGTGGTACCATTGATGGGGTACCCACTTGCTAGAAGTTCTCGTCCAGGAAAAGCTTCACCTGTGATTCGAAGCCCTTCTATACCTGGCAATGGATCATCATCTGCAGCTGCATATTCATAACATGCATATATCGGTAGTATACGACTTATTTAGTCTTAAACAATATCAACTTAATGGAATAGTAGTTACCCTCAGAGAAAGAAGAACCAGGCTCCTCAAGGACTGTAGGAAGATAAGGATATGAAGGGTTTGCGTCCACAAGGCCAGATGCCAAATTTGGTGAGTCCCCAGGACCCCATCGAGTAGAAGGTTCTTGAGTGTTTTGAACTTCAGCACTCTCTAAACTATCCAGTACGTCATTTCTACTGAATGGTGAGTTCTGACTCGGGGTCTCGTGAAAACGGACAGCATGAGAATCACCTTGAGATACTTGAGCAGGAACGTCTGTCCTAAATTGGTTTCTGAAAATTATAAAAATTCATATTGTGTTAAGCATTCTAGTAATACCACAAGATAATAGAATATTATTTTCTCGAAAGCGCAGGAGAGCTGCGTGTCATTTCATTAAAGAAGAATAGAGATCAAGCACAACACTACACCAGACCACACCACAAGACACAGAAATATAAAACATTCGCAAACCCTTAGACTATCAATCAACTAGACCCTGGAGGTCCTTGAAACCAGCAGCACACCACAATATGCATTGATCTGTCACAGCCCTTACTACAGTAGCCACATCAGGATTGACACCAGAAAAAACACAGTAGTTCCTGTATTTCCAAATTTCCCAAGCAACTATGATGATCAACAAATTAAACTCCTTGAGTTGCTTTCGACCTGTTTCAAATCCTTGCACCACCTAGAGAAACTTATTGTCCGGCTGTGGAGCCACTGCCAGCAAGGAAAGTTGGTGTAGGATGATAAACCAAAGTTGTTTAGAAACCACACATGAGATCAGTATATGTTGGATAGTTTCCTCATCTTTGTCACAGCGAGGGCAAGAAAGAGGATGTGGAAGAGCCAGTTTGGTCAGTCGATCAGCTATCCAAACAGGGTAAATAAAATAGAATATTTTATATTTGGAACTAAGCGAGATGGTTTCCTAAGGTGGTGTTTGGATCCAGGGACTAAACTTTAGTCCTTGTCATATCAAAGAGAATCTTGCTATTTAAAAGTATTAATTAAAATTTTATTATAGAACTAATTGCAGAACCCTAGGGCTAAACTGCGAAACGAATCTAATAAGGTATATTAATCCATAATTAGCGGATGGTTACTGTAGCATCACTGTTGCACATTATGGATTAATTAGACTCATTAGATTCATCTCGTGAATTAGCACTCATCTGTCAAAAAAAATTATGAATAGATTTTATTTAATATTTTTAAATAGAAAGATTCTCTTTGATGTGATAGAGACTAAACTTTAGTCCCGGGAAACAAACAGCCCCTAAATATTATGTAAGAACAGTCAATGTTTACCAAAATAGTATAACAAAAACATGAACGGGAAAGAGAAATGTTCATAACTTTAGCATGCTCAAGAGATGACTAATACCGGTAGAGAAACAAAAGTAATTGGGTACATTATTCTAATAATCCCTTAAAGACACTACCTGCTTGAAAGAGAGTTCCCTCCCATGTCATCATGTTCAGCATTTCTTGTAGGAACCTCACTTGGAATAACTTGATGGTTTTTGTTACCAAATGCACCCCAACCACCTCTAGCTTGAACTGGGGAAGACATTGGCGATTGTACATGAGGATATGCTGTCTGGTGAACAATATCAAGGCTGTTTTTTCTCTGACAAAGTAAAGGTATAGAAGCATGTGAATGGGAAGCATGAGTGCAAAGAATAATGGATGAGTATTCAACTAAAGATTCATACTCACCATTACTTTTCCAGCAGGAGGATCAGTAGGTACAGGATGGCTGGTACTATTCGACAATTCGGTATGCCATGGAGTAATTTGGTACTGTGACTCCCTTAATTTCTCCTGCACCATCCAAGTTTGCATACAAGGCAACTTCAGATTTCTGTAAGAAAAATATTAGCAGTAAGCTCTGCAAGCATGACAAGCTCACTACTGATTGCAGTATGACATGATGTTCAGAGAGTAAATGCATGTTTTCAGCAGCTTAGTGTGGCTTACCTCAGTAACAATAAGTTGTTCCTGCATATGCTTAAACAAAACCTACAGGGGAAAGGAGCACACATTTAAAAAATAGTTAGCTAAGATGCAGGCTTTACAGCTTCAATAGAACTAGGTACAATGTTGAAGCAATCTGATAACAATTTTTTTTTCACGAACGCGCAGGAGAGCTGTGCATCAATATATTAAGCAATTTGATAACAGGTTATAAATGTTAATGAGTTCAGGTTGCTTTATCCATAATTAACATTGGCATGGCATGTTATGTTTGTTGATTACTTTGTACAATGAAAAAAAATGTATAGCACATAAAATTATTTCAGCCTTAATCTGATTCTCCCTTGCATCCAATAATAAAGTAATAAACAGTTCATGTCATCAGGTCCATGCTAAATGACAGCTCACTTGCCGCAGCACATACAAGAAAACAGAACTTACCTTTAGACTACCGGCAATTGATTGGGCATCGAAAACAGAAGGCTGGAGATTGTCGTATTCAGACAGAAGAGGTAGCAAAGAATCTATGAAAGTTGATCTTTCTTGTTGGGCTGCCTGGACAGTAACATAAGCAAAAACTTAGTATCCTTTAATCTTTCAGCACTAAATCCAAACAATGAACACAATACAAGATAAACTGGTATTATTACTATTAAGAGCAGATAAACTTGTACTAACATTATAACACTCAACCCCACCCCGATACCACTTGTAACACCCCGTGCCCAAAATCCGCTTATAACCCAACCCACCAACAGGGGGAGCCTCGTATGCATAGCAACTCTACTTTTGTACCTGCTTCGTGTAAAAGAGTTAATGCGCAGGTGCTATGTTTGGAACGCAAGGGCTCATAAGCTGTCTCCAACTTATCTAAACTTTCCATAAAGGGACTAATCCCACTACACTAAGGTCTGGGGCTACACGGGCCAACATTAATACTAATGGGATGGGGTATTGCATAAAAAAACCTTAAACCCATATGAAATAACTGCAACACATAGTATGAATCTAGATGCCAAATCTAGCTCTGGACCTAGTTTATGTTAAGGTGATACTTCAACAAACCTATAATGGATGCACAGTCATGGCAATGAGTTTATTAACCTAATGTCCTTATGAAGTAATTATAGAAGCACCAACAGAATTGTTCAAAAGAAATCATATGGCACATAGTCTACCTTAGGTACTTAGGACAGACAGTACAATGAATCTTAGCACCAAGGAGCTAGAAGAAATTGCATTTTTCATAATTATCTTCAGGTATTGCAATGAAGCAATAAAAGAGAATGTGTCGCATTCTGGATTGAAATTTGAACCAGTTCCATGGTATAAACTCAAGTAAGCACTGAAAATGAAATTGAACATTCATGAACTGCTGGCAAACGAACTATTTTGCTCCATGCTACATAAAAAAAGTCATGCCGCCACCACTTTTTGTAAACATTTAGGATATTTTCAAATAAACAGTTAGTTTTATAATGGAAAATTTGCATAAGAAACATCAAGCTTATATGAAGAAAGTAATTAGATTTTTATTCACATGATTATGGTAAAACCAGTCGCAATCTTGAAATGATTATATCTGTGAGACTGTGAGTGCAGACAGAGATATAATACATTGATCATTCCCATGATATGTCTCACGAAAGCTAGTAAGCTACCTGCAATGCATACGTTAGACGGATGTTTTCCTCAATAATATCTTGCCTGTATGACAAAGCTTTTGATGCTGCATCAACTAAATCTTGCTGCTGCTGATCAAATGCCTGAAAACAATTTATCATGATTAGATGGTAAACTAGCTCCAAGGAATTATTGACTTGTGATATAATGAACATCTTACCAAACGCATATAGGCAATCCGTTTTTCCAACATATATTTATCAGTGAGTATTTGGGCTTCCTGTCAGGAATTGCTTGTGCTCAATAGAAGATAGAAAAGGAAAAATACAGCGCAAGTGACCTTTCCATGCAAAAATGATTACCTTCACAGTGTAGTCAGCAAGATGCTTCTTTAATTGTTTAATCTCTTCTTCGCCTTCTTTGACCTTAACAATAAGGTCCTGTGTAGGAAATATCTTTGTTAGAAACAGAAGATATAGGTATGCATATGACGCTGCACAATAACTAACTTACCTGCTTCCAGGATATATTTGAATTGATCCCTGAAACTGTCAGTAACCTAGATTCATACTCCCCATCTTTTCTGTTCCTGTAAGCGAAGGATTTTTTTATAACTACAACACAACCAAAAATCCAAAAAGGTCATCCCAAGGCAGGAATGTAGATGACATCAAATATGCAAAGTTACCTATTTGGAGAAAGGGACCGAGATGAGGGAGTGGAAAACTGTGAGGGGCCACCATTGTCAACAGGAGTCTGTTCTCCTAATGACCTTTTAAAAGCTCCGTTAGCCTGGGGACTGTCAACGTACTTCTGTTTCATGCTTTCCTGAATCAGATGCTCTCTACTTCCAAAACTTCCATTTTGAGGATAAATTGAGCTAATTTGGGGATTTATTGAAGAGCCGTTGTCAAATGACTTTGCGCCATCCATTTTATTAGCAACAGAATTGCGATCTTGGCCTACTCCACTTGAAGAACTTTGGGATGTAGCATCTTCCCTCTGAAACCAAATAAAGTACACCTTTCAAACAAAAGCTTGATGCCCACAAATATCCCGCAGAAGTATATTAAATGTTACAAGTCAAGCAAGAGTTGTGTTTTTTCATAATGATTTCATGAGACAAGTTGACAATGCTGTTACAGTGCGGACAACAGAGCAATTGCTCAACCTGCATGTTAGTGTTTCAAATACAAACATAAACCGTACACAAAGCTCTATTCAATGGAAGTATCATATGCAAAACTTTGCAGTCGAAGAAACAGCTCAATTGTGTTAATCCTTTATGCCAAAAAAAAAACATGCAGTGAAAACATTCGTTTTGCTGTTTCAGTAAAAGAGAACAGGGGGAAGGTGTTTCAAGATCCATGATAAACCACAGATCCAGTTGAGATTTTGCTCTGTTGGAACTTGACAGAATTCATAGTAAGCTTCAATTTTCGCCAGTAACAATTTTCAGTAGAGCTGCTAGAGCATATATCTCAACAAAAACACGTGTACATGCCATGCTTCAATTTTAATACGAGGGAAACAGTAGAACGAGATCACCGCCTGAAGAACTATATGCCTCTGGTAAGCCTAAACTCCCGCATGAAACAGAAATAGACTTACAATCCTCTCTAGCTGTTGTGTTTTTCGCAACAGCTCCTCCTTGAGGCGGTTATTCTCTTCCATCTGAAACGGAATAAAAATACACAAAAATTCAAAACCAGCCGGTACATATTTACACATTTCGCACAAAGCTGCTGCGACAATAAAAACGAAGCGAAACAGCCGCGGGCTAGGGGGGAGACGCGACGGAGTTCGGAGGGACGCGGACGCAGGGAAAGCGAAGGCGGGGATGGTACGAATCGGGTCACCTGGCTGTGGATGGTGGCGTCGGCGCCCTCGACGGAGCGCATGATGCTGAGGAGGTAATCGGCGCTGGGCCCGCCTCCGGCGGCCGCGGCGCCCTGGTCCGCGGGGTCGGAGATGGTCGCCGCGGCGAGGCCGTAGGCGAGGCGGTCCATTGGCGGGCGCGGGCTTGGGCGAGACGCGGGAGCTCGGCGCACCGCGGGGTTCGGGGATGCGCCGTGGCCGTGACCGGGGACCGGGTGGGGGGGGGGGGGGGGGGGGACTCTTGTCGAGTCGGCGCTCCACTCTTGTTTCGCCGGTGGAATTGCGCGGAAGGAGCCGAGCCCCGCGGTGGCGGCGGCGGCGGGGGACTCGACGCGACCCGCGGGGCGGGGGCGGAACGGATTCCAAGCGCGTGATTAGTTTTTCGAAAAGAAATGTGGAATCGGTCAGCCGCCGGTGAGGGGCGGCCGCGGGCGGGGGCGGGGGTCACGGGTGCCGCGCGGAGGAAGGGAAATTGGTGAAAAGGACGGGGAGGGGGAGGGGGAGGGGCGGGGTGGTGGGTAGGTAGGCGCGGGCGCGGCGGAGGTGATGACGTGCCCGCCATGGATTCATGATGACTCCTCCGATGCGCCCGTGGCCGCGTGGGGGTGGATGACAGGGGGAATGATGGTCGTCGTCGCGCGACTAAACTCGCACAAGTCCACCGCCACCGCCTCGCTGCGCTTCGCCTTCGGTCGTCTTCCTCTTCCGTTGCCCAGAAAGCACGTTCCGTCGTCCCCGATGGCCAAGGTCCACTATTGGACGGTGCTTCTCACAAAATTCCGTTCTCACGCGAGCGCAACATTTTTCGCCAATCTTTCAGTCATGACGACCGTCTCTTATTATTCTGGAGTTTTTAAGACCTGTCGTTTAGCCATATAACTTGCATTTACCATTTTTCTAATACTGGTCGTACTGTGCAGGCATTTCATTTGCTACTAGATTTTGACACTCATATTGGCTAAATAGGTCATTTCGTTGCTCATATTCAGCCAGGTTGCCACCGCACCGCCAGGCTTCACAGGCCGTACATAGAGAGAGCTCCTAAAGTGCTTAAACCAAAAGATGTTTCCTACTTTGATTGACGTTGTTCCATTCAAAAGACAGTTCAGGTTATCGAATTGATCGAATCTTGCTCAATGTTACCCACTATAACTAGAAAAGTATTTAAAAATAAAGTTCGCGAACTAAATTTCGTGCACAAGGTGACTACTATTGTTTCATGTGTTTGCCACATGCAACTGTGCGTTAGAAAAAATGTAGCAGAATGATAACATGTCCGCTACAAAATTAAGCATGAGGTCTAATTATCCAAGTTTGTTCTTTTGTTTTCTATAAGTAGACACTTGAGATTGATCGTCTCGCTTTTTTTTTTATGGAAACGTGAAACCTACGGCGGCATATTGTCCTGAGATGCTCAAACCATTCGTGGAGAAAAGTAAGAACAGATGCATCATTGTTTGTTTCATGCCGTATTTGCCAAGGAGTGATGATTTTGTTATAGCAAGTCCACAAGTGGGAAGTGTGCAGGTGCACTTTGTTATGCTACACTTACTATTCATTGGCAATGGCAAAGTCGCCGTGAAACAATTAACTTCAAAAGGATTATTGTCACATACAATATTGTTTTTTCTTAAAAAAAAAGGAAACGGACCTGTACTAGTTCACATTAATCCCAGCCACGAATGAATGGCCCTTCCGAAGCGCTTGAATTTTGAATTTCCATGAATTTTGTGGACACATCGAATGTTGCAGCACTTACATAGAGAATTAAATATAGACGAAATTAAAAATTAATTGTACAGTTTGTTTGTAAATTGCAAGGCGAATCTAATTAACCTAATTAGTCCGTAATTAGACATTAAACTACTACAGTAACACATGCTCTAATAATGAATTAATTAGACTTAATAAATTTGTCTCATATTTTATAGATGTGTTATGTAATTTATTTTGTAAGTAATCCCATTTAATACTTTAAATGTGTACTTGAATATCCGATATGACACTTTGCCCTAAAACTTTACATCATCTGAACAAGGAGAAAAGGGGAAAAGCAAAATAAATAAAAAAACTCGCAAAAAAACAAAAAACGAAAAGAAAACTGCGGTGCGGGCCCCATTTAGCAGTGGGAGCACGCAAGACGCAACGCGAAGCAACGACACGCCAACAATGCAGGTGGGGCCCCGCCCCTGGCTCGCTCGCCACTTCCCAATCAACTCAGGGGAGTCAGGCCCGTCCTCCTTATCTGAATCGCGTGCCTGCCAGCCTCTCTGCCCGCTGTGCCCCACCCACGCATCGCCATGTCCCCGGCGGCCACCGCGTGCGCCACGCCGGCGGCGGCGCGCCCGCCCCTCAACACCGTCCCGGCCCGCCGAGCGACGCCCTCCGCCGCGCGCCCGCCGTCCGGCGCCCCCGCCCGCCGCGCCGCCGGCTGCTGCTTCTGCACCGCGGCCTCCTCGGCGTCGTCGCCCTCCACCTGGGACTGGACCCGATGGAGCCGCCACTTCGAGGAGGTCGAGCAGGCCGAGAGCTACGCGTCCCTCCTACAGGTAATCGCCAATTCATCACCCTCGAGTCACTAATCGAACCAATCTGATGGTACGCTCCTGCCCCGGCCGCGCAGTTCCAGCTGGAGGAGGCGGTGGAGAACGAGGACTTCGCCGAGGCCGCCAAGCTCAAGCGGGCCATCCTCGAGGCCACCGGCAGCGACGCCGTTGCCCACGTCATGGCCGAGCTCAAGGTCCGTCACTGCTGTGATATGACGACCATCCTATTTAATCACCGATTTTGGACTGAGATGTGTCAGCTCTTATGTTCTAGTTTCATTTCCCGCAGATTTAGAGTAGATTGTGCTAATTATTGTATTTTCTCTTGTGTTGCTCTCGCTCTTCCCGATTCTTGCAGAATGCTATACAGGAACAACGGTATCAGGACGCCTCAAGGTTGTCAAGGCTTGCTGGAACCAGCTTGGTAATTACTAAGTCCTTTGTCACACATTGCCATTTCTGGTGCCTTTGCCAGGTATATTCAGCAACAAGTCAGTTTTAGCGCCTCCTGGTCTCCCTTGCTAAACAAACCATTTATATGGCAAATCGCCAATTTCCTGATAAAATTGATAAGCACGACCAAGATATCCCATGTCCTTAGGTTGCTTTAACGAAGCGGTATCCAAAACTGTATCATTAAGAAAGGCACTTTTGATGTGACCCCACAGGAATTGTGGTTGGGATGGATTCTAACCATTTTTTTTTCAGGTAGGTTGGTGGGTGGGATACGCTAAGGACACCGATGACTCCATTGGGAGAATTGTGCGAATAAGTCCTGGTGTCGGGAGATATGTGGCAAAGAGCTACAGCCCAAGGTGGTTTCTCTCAGTTCGTACCTCAATATTGTAAAAGTTAAAATCAGTCAAGAGTTCTAACTTACCAAATACTCCTTTTTTTGAAGGCAATTGGTGACTGCATCTTCTGGGACTCCATTATTTGAAATTTTTCTTGTCAGAGAAAATGATGAGACATATACAATGAAGGTGCGGTGATCAAAGTGATATTCATCCATACTGTAATATTTATGCATTTATCAAGAAATCAGAAGAAACTCTCTGTTATGCACAGTTTTGATATTTGCATTTACGAAAAATTAGACAGGTGGTACACTTGCGACCAACAAAAGGAACTTCAAGTGCATCATCCATCTCAGCGATAGCTACAGAAGGTCCAGCTAAGGTGGAGAATGAAAATTCATCAGAAAGTAGTGTTATGTCTGATAGCGTTACAGAGGAAGCAAGTACAGATACTACGGTAAAAGGAAGTGAGGATGTTGAGGAGAAAGAACAAGATGTTGGTAGCAACAAGGATAGTAGTGTTGAAGGATTAAAAAGTGTTTTGAATTTTTTCAAGTCTCGGATTCCAGAATTCAAAGTTCAAGTAATAAATGTAGATGTATCTGAGGAAACGGAATTGGCTGCAAATTCATCGGAAGAATTAGCGCAAGATGATGTGAAGAGCACATCAGAAAACTCGTTGGAAGAGCCTACCGCTGAGGAACTCGAGCAGGAGGAAGATGTTTCAGAAGAAGATATGGATGAAGAAAGTAAAAGTACGGAGGTGAAGCTTTTCATCAGTGGAGTGGTTCACAACAAAGAAGATGCTGGAGCAAAATCATATGTTCGAGTTCCAGCTGAAATAAATAACATGGAAAAGGACTCCTTTGAACTTTACATACCTGGAAAAGGTTCTGATCAAGATCTGGCTGAAACAAAGGCTGCAAAACAGAAAGTTGCCGATATGGCAGCCAAATTAGCATCGGAGCTTATGCCATCTGATGTTGCAAAGGCATTATGGGGCACAACCAAGAGCTCTTCAAAGGTAGGAATAAGTTAAAGACATTGGCTTAGTTATTTATGTCTGTGACTTTGAATATTATGAATATAAGATATATTCAAGTACATCAATGTTTGTTCACAGTTTGGTAAAAACCTTATGATCCATGTACATAAATTCTGAAAGTTCCTAAGCGTTAAGGATATTCATGTCATTATAGAGGTTTCTGTCCCTAGTTACTGTGCTAGTTTAGGATGTTACTACTACATCAGTAGCCTTGCATGCCTTCCAGTATAACCAAGCATGAGTGCTTGCCCTGCATATAAATTTACAGAAAGCTTGGGGAACTGGCTGCAAGCTGGTTCCAACATCTCTTGGTCTCCAGATTTGGTTTCTTACCCAAAAAGAACTAGTGATTGCTACTTGCACCAATTAACGTTCTACATCTCGTTTTAGGATAGTCTGGTGCTTTTCTGTTATGGTAACTGTCTTTTGCCACCAGTTTTTCAAATCATATAATCATATTTCTATTCCTGCAAGCAAGGTAACTGACAAATGACATGATAACTACAGATAAATAAAGAAGTTCAGGAGCTTTTAAGGCTTACATTAAGCAAGGCCCGAGTCAAGCTGACCGAGAATACCATTTTTAATCGGATGATTACGGATACTAACAGCACAGATCCATTTAGTGGTAAAGTTTTCTCAGCTAAACTGGTGACCTATTATTGGATAGTTTGATAGAGTGGTTTTCTCTTTCTGGGCTTCATGTAGGTCTCTATGTGGGAGCATTTAGTCCATATGGGCCAGAAATTGTGCAGCTCCGTCGGAAGTTCGGCCATTGGAACAGTACCGATGATGTTGAGTTTTTCGAGTACGTTGAAGCAGTAAAGTTGACTGGTGATTTGAGTGTCCCTGCTGGCCAGGTTTGCCTTCTTTTTTTTAAAAAAAAAGATTGTTAATCAAGCTCCCATGCTCCTTTACTGATCATACTTTGTGACAGATAACATTCCGTGCTAAGATTGGGAAGGGAAAGCGTCTTGAGAATCGTGGCGCATACCCAGAGGAATTTGGTGTGGTAATTTCTGTCTGCATATCTGATTGTTTAATATATGATTTAACTCAGATACTAGTTTGGTATTTTGTGACAATTGAAAGTCACTTGCTTTAGTCAGATTCGCAAGTTCTGTTCTAAGGAGTATCTTAGTGCTCTAGAGTATTGTCACATGCAACTTTCTCATCCTAGAATGAAGTTCCATTCGTTTCTTTTCTTTTTCTTTGCAGATTGCCAGTTATAAAGGTCAGGGTAGAATAGCACAACCTGGATTCAAAAATCCTCGATGGGTGGATGGTGAGCTATTGGTGCTTAATGGCAAGGTAACATGAAATAACAACAGTGGTTCTTCTTCATTTGCTGGTGCAATGCTCCTGAAATTGATATTAAGTAGTAACTGCAGTCATAATATCGAACCTGACATGCACATTTGGTTTATGGTGAAATCACTTGTGTTGTCTTTTTGGGAACTTATAGAATGTGGAGTTATATAGCCAGGACACAAAACTTTTAAAACACCAATATATGTTACCAGGAGACAATTCCCAGGTTGGCTCACCTCACTCCCATGGGCCAGGCTAACCATGCCAGCCTGGCTCAGCTGAATCCACGTGCTCGTGGCACAAGGAAAATCTCATCCTAACCTTGCCTGCAGACCAAAAGACAGCTGCCTATCCAAACATTTCGGTGTCCAGTATTTTTGTGCAAATTAGATAAATTGCATGAGGGTGTTTACATAGGTGTTTACATAGCTAGAGAACAACATCCAGCCAGTGGTTTTGGAACTGTTTATACAGTTTACCTACTTCCTTCAGAATTTCGTGTTGTAATGTTGCCCTTGACATGCAATGCATATTTTACAGAGTACAATCCCACACCTTGGAGGTGCCGAGCTTGGTTTCCTGTACAGCGTACCCGAGCAGAGTTTTCTAGTTCTCTTTGACCGGCTTAATCTTCCTGAGTAACGAGACTGTTGAAATCTGCTGATTCTCAATGCAAATTGGATCAACAGTTGAACACAGAGGGCGCCCTTAGTTTCAAAGCGGTTGAACAGGTCACCTGCGGCTTTTTCTCTGTGGGCCTCCGAGCTTCCCTGACATGCATACTTCCTCTTCGCCGCACCTACTTGGCAGGAGCTAATCTGCCCGACTCTATTCAGAGAGTGAGGAAAGCTGGTCCCGTTGGTCTAAAACTAACGGAAGAGTCTTGATATGATATAGCACCATGTTTTTTTAGTACCATGTTAGTATTTTTGTATGAACGTGACAGTTTTGTGAGTTTTTTTCCCCTCCGTTGCTTTCATTGAGGAAGGATACTAAAATAAACAAACCCATTCTGCTAATAAGATAATAAAACGGCCTATTTTATGATACGACTTGCTATGAGTTATGAATATGATGGATGACCCATCAATCTCTACGTTTTCCCTCTATTTTTAATGTGGGCATGGCGCTGTCCTAGGTTTTGATGCTGAGTTCCGGAAAGGTTGAGGAAAAAAAAGACATCGTCTTTACCCCGTTCAATGGTACGCCTCGTCAGTGGGTAATAATTAGCAAAATAGAAAGAAAAAAAAAGAGAGATCGTCTTTACCCCGTTCAATGGTACGCCTCGGCAGTGTGTCAAAGTAATAATTAGCAAAATAGAACAAAAAAAAAGATTCCGTTGCCGGGACTCGAACCCGGGTCTCTCGGGTGAGAGCCGAGTATCCTAACCAGCTAGACTACAACGGAACGTTGGTCTATCAGTAAGATCTGCGTAGCTTAAGCTATTCATCACCCCCAGCACATTATGTATCGGACATGTATTTTCCAGATCGGATTCCAGTGCGCCGTAGAGTGAGGCAACACCCAGGCGCTGAACGGCAGACACGAGGGACTGAGGAAAAAAGGGACCAGTTTCCACACAAAAAGGTAAGACGGGATAAGTTGCGACAGATTACTCCTCACAAAAGCAAACTTGCTTTCTTCCTGTTTTTTGGCCAGTTACAATGTTTCCAGATCTCGGCATCATATCCCGTCCCCCAGTTAAAAAGAAGGAAAGGATTTTAGAATCTTTCAGAAAAAGAACGTCTTCACATGGTTACCAATCTTCGCTTACCAGCTTTCCTCAACACTTGCATCAAATTGATCCATCCGAGAAATTACCAGTAATGCAAAACTTACAAATTCTAAGCCGCTCCTATATGCAACTGTCTATTATCCACAGATTATGTCAGGTTCTATTGTCAGATTGCTATCTCCAATCATAACCTTAGTAACAGCTGCAGTGACCAAACCACCATCCAAATAATACCACATCAGCTGCTTCCTTCAGACCAAGGTCACACACCAGAAATGGATCAGCAGAGAGCCAACCATCACATGAAATTGAGGTATGTGGAGGATAGGTTTAGGTTCTAATCGATTTGCATCTGATTTACTCTGCTAAACCAAACTGAGTGTAGTATCATGTGGAAAATGTCGTACTTGATGGGATTTGGATGCCACAGAAAATGCTTCTGCACCCTTTTCACATTTGATTGCAGGGTGATGTACTGACTCTTGGGTATTGCAAGCAGGATCTCCTTCAGTTTAGGTACATCCCTCTCTGGTACTACCACAGAGAACGCACTCCAGTTGAGTGCATCGTCGAATGGAAGCACAAAGTTATCGGCAATTATTACTGGAACACACTCATAGTATATTGCCTCAACTATCCTTGGGCTATTTACCTCGTATCCCATGGGACAGATACAGTACTTGCTCGACTTCATATGCTGAACATAATTCCTCCTCCTAGTGATTCGGTGTGGCAGCCGACTGTATATTCTCATATCTGCGTCCTTGTCGCCCCAACACTTGAGAAGTACAGGTCGAACTCGACCGTGCATCTGCCCTGCAAAGAAGGCAAGGATAGTTCTCTGCGCAACTGGTCTCCCCCCAATATCTCTTAGAGGTCTTCTTGGTGCTCTAAGAAATGTTTCTGGAAGGGAAACATCTTTACCACGTATAAAAATTCCTTCAGAGAGGTCTGCGTTGCAGAGAGCTTTAATTGTGTTCTTCCGCAATTCATCATGCAATTTGGTTGTGTAAGGCCCCTGCAAGAAAAGACAATGTCAGGAACATAAGTTGGTTTCAAGTTTCAAATGCAAATCTCTGGTTTACTGAATAATTGATCAAAGATTTTCTATAAAAAGTTGATCAAATAAGCGGAAAAAATGGCATTAATTAAAATCCATATTTTTTCGAATAAAAATCCATATTTATATGATGGTCATTCAAAGAAGAAGAAAAATACAGTGTAGTAAACATACCCAGTCGTGACAAGCAACAAAAAAATGATCAGCTCCTTTTGTCCTATTCCAATATGGGTACTTGGCAGAGATCATGTCAATGTAATTTTTGATGAAGATAGACAGGGGCTCAATACTATTTGAGCCAGGCACATAAAGATTATGCTCCAGTTGACGAGAGCTATATGGGAGATAGAATAAATGGGCTCTATTTGGATCTCTCACAACAAAATTTTGGTTTGCCTCCATCAATTTCATGAACCACCCCTCAGATGCATAGATGCCTTTCAATTCTGGAGAATGAAAAATAGGTTTTGCTCCATCATGATATATGAAAACCTTGAGAAGTCTCTCCATCAGTTCATAACTCCTGGAAGGATGAGTTGAACACATTTAATAAGAACTTCTGACATGAAACAGCCAATGCAGCCCAACATACAAACAGTAGTGTGGTAAGTTAGAAACACAATGCATCATATTAGGAACTCAAGTTATCATTGCAGCTTCCTTTATTTGGTATTTCAGATCACATGCTACCAAACATCCAATGTACAGGTGGTTGGCAGAATTGTACATCATAAATGCAGGCAATTAACGAAGTATTCCAGTAAGATACACATGTAGCCGATAAAATAGAACAACTCCACTAAGCGATCCTAGTGTCAACTGTCAAGCAAATTAATAATTAGTTATCCTCATAAACGGAAGAACAAATAAGAATGTTGTTTATCACAGGACTGGGCCTTTCATCCTTGGTCAGGAATTATGAAACACATGAATTGCATGTAAGACAAGCGTCAAACCAATGTCTTACCTTTTAAACATGGACACATTCCGGAACAGGGGTGCATATAGATCAGGGTCATCCAATGTCAATGGTGCATTGGTGATATCTTTCTTTGCATATATAAGCTCTTTGTCAGCTGCTGTTGACCAAAGTGGTGCCTGCTAAATTCACAAGCCAAGAAAAGTATTCTTATGATATTGATTCCTAATACTAAGAACCTGAATTATATCCTAAAAGAGATAAAGCATCAACCTCTAGCCTTAGAGGCAGAACAGGTTTTCTGTCCATGTCATGTTCTCCATTGACATCAGAGCTCATTGTAGGCAAACCAGTAGAAATGGGCTTCACAAGTAAGGAGAATAAGAAAAAAAAATACAACATTTAGCTGCCAAACAATAACTCCCATGATTAGATATGTACCTCTTGGAGAAGAGGAGCTGGATCTTTTGGTGGATTTCCCTGAAGTGTCAGTAACCTTTTATTAGAAACTGTTAGAGAAAACATGATTTCCTTTTAAAAAGAACAGTGTCCAAGTGGTTTCCTATTTACATGAATTTGAAAAATAACACAACATGCAACAACTAAATGCACATGTATGTCCTGGAATTATGTTAAAAATAAATATATGCATAACTGGGCTAAATAGAGCATACCACGACATGCAATGACATTCATAGAAGAAATGTCAATTTTTGCAGTGATTGATACCTTTATCTCAGGACGTTCGGGTTCCTCCATTGAACCATCATCAAAATTCTCTGCAGGCGAAGGTGCCGGGACCAAAACCATAGAAGGGGCTGGTGTTGGTTCAATCTCGCCTGACAAATTACTCTGCAAACAGACAGTTCGTTTTATGCAATCAAATTTAATGGCATCCCCATTGGCTTTATTTAGATGCGCACTGAATATAAAGGATATTTTATAAGCTGCTACAAAATCAAGTTTCATTATAATCCTCAAAAAATGCTCTTAAAATATGCCATGATTATAACAGGGTTACACCTTATGTACTCGGGGCTTTAAAATTTGCCACCAAGTAGTGTTGATTTGCAATTGAAATTCGACGTAGATTCACCAAATTTCTCCTAGTAGACTAAATTTCCAACTAAGCAATGGCAAACATGCACCACGTATCCATTAAAAGGTTGCCATTTTTCTTTCCGAGCCTCCCCTTACAACAGAAACTCAGCACCTACCTCGCCGAGGGAAGAAAGAGGCGCTCCGGCGGCTGAAGGCGAGGCGGCGGCGGCGCCCGCGAAGCTTCCCACCACGGCCACCACCGTCTCCTCGCGGGTCCCGCCGGGGAGAGGGCCCACGAGGTAGGAGTGCCACCGGCTGGGATCCTCCGCGGCCGGGGCGGCGGACAGGAGGAGCACGAGCGCCGCGACAGCCGCGCAGGCCGCGACCACGCGGGGTCGGGACAGGAACTTGCGCACCGCAGGAGGATGCAGAGGGGTGGCGTGGTGCGGCATTGCGGAGGATTCAGCCGCAGGAGAAGTGGTACGGACGGCGGCGCTGGCCGCTGGGAGGACAGGGCGGACGGCGGAGTAGGGCGGGCCGCGGGGGGCGGCGACACGTCGGCGAGGGGTTCCAGTGCCGTCCGCGTGTGTCTCGGCAACTGGGGGAGACAGCGGCGGGAGAGAATCCGTTAATTACCGGTATTAAACGAAGTCAGATTGCAAAATAAATATTATTTTGCGAGATGAATCTAATAAAATCTCTGACCGTACGATTAGAGATTGGCCACTGTAGCATTACTGTAACTAATCATCGATTAATTACCATCATTAAATTCGTCGCGAAAAGTTACACTCATTCCTAAAAAGATTTTGTAAATAAATTTCACTTAGTACTTCATACATTGAAGATTCTCTCGTTGCACTACTCGTGCTACTGGTAACCAAACAGGGCCATTGAGGGTGTTGCCCTCGGTGCCACATGGTCAGTTTCCTCTCCATCCAAGATTTACCAGCTAACAAATCTTTTGCTCTAAAAAAAAAAGCTAACAAATCTTTTCCTGCCCTAAGAAAAGCTAACAAATCCTTTTCTTGTATAGCATTTGCAAGAGCAAGATGCATACTCCATCGGGCTCAAAATACATGTCATTCTATGATTGGTCAAACTTTTTAATTTGACTATCGATACGAAAGGCTATATAGATTGAAAGCTTAAGTTCGATGTTAATAGATTGATGAACATTAAAAATGCCTTGAAAATATTTAATTGCTTTTGTTTGAAATTTCATGTTGTGTGTAAATTACTAATAATCGAAGCTAGAGCTTATGGTCGACATCAAAATATTAAATGACAAATATTTTCAACCAGAGAGGGTCCTTGATAAGTTTAACCCTTTTTTAGCAACTAGCTAGGTTTATCTTTTTGAATGTCGTGATTTTATTTCTTAGGAAGGTCTCTATTAAAGGAAAATTTTAAATGAAACTAGAAATTAATTGTACCAACAAAAGTCCCCAGGAGATACTTTGGGCAAAGTAAAGAGGATTTATCCGTTAAATAACAACCAGCGAACACTTCCTTACTTAAACTGGCGCGGTACACAATTCAAAACCTTGATTTAAAAAAGTTTGGACTTCTAACTTGAGCCTCAATTTGAAAGCTAACATTTTGCTAAGTGGCAAAAGTTTCGGGGGGGGGGGGGGGGGGGGGGGTTGCCTAAGACAGTATTAGCACTATGGGGAAAAATATTGTGTCTCCATGGGCATTCACAAAAGTACCAACGAATTGAAATGACAAATGAGCTCTGAAACAACACTTACATGTGACTTTCTCATTCCATACTTATTTTGCCTAAGATAACAGATTAACAGTGACACTCGTACTATTGATGCATCGTGGATCATATTACTACTCGATCATACACGCGTATATATGGAACGGATCCAAATCCTGTCGCTCATCCGCCCCCTCGATCGATTATACGGATCGGATGGGTCGCACACACTTTACAAGAGCTACTAGATAGATAGAGCAATTCTTTGAGCCGGAGCTGACGCATGGCTGATCGGTGCAGAATCATATCCGTCCGCGTCGTCGTCATGGGACGACGTGATGACGCATAGCACTGCCGGAGCTAGCCATGGCTGGCTAGTCGTCGAGGCACCAGCAGTGGTAGTCCGGCGTGGAGAGCTGGAGCAGCTCCTCCGGCGTCATGCGCTCCAGCTCCCGCTGCCTCCACGCCGGGAACGCCTGCTCCGCGCTCGCCGCCGGCTCGTCGGCGCCGCCGCCGCGCCTGGGGTGCCGCTGCTGCCTCATCCTGTGGTAGAGGCGCATGGCGGCGACGCAGTCCTCGTAGGGGTCCTGGTGCCCCGTCTGGATGTCGTAGCCAAGGTAGGTGTGCGTGAGGAACCTGAGCGAGTTGCTGAGCCTGCTCGTCTTCATCAGCGGCGGGTACGTGGCCGTGTCGCGCTTGAGGTAGCCCGGGTAGTCCACGCCGAGCGCGTCGAGGTCGTGGTCCAGGCCGTGGCCCACCAGCAGCCTGGCCCGGCTGGTGCGCGCCTTCCACGGCTGCTCGCCGTTGAGCAGCAGCTCCTGCACCCGCCGCTGCGCGCTCTTCACCGTCACGCCGTCGCGGAGGAGGTGCTCCGGCCGGATCCCCGTCGTCTCGTACCGGTAGTGCGTCACCGGGATGAGCGGCTTCACGAAGGTCTCGAACACGATGGTCTCCTGCTCGTCGACGACGCACACCCGCGCCACCACGTCCAGGGAGCCGTCGCTGCCGGCGCCGACCATCTTGCAGCCCAGCGCCAGCGCCCGCCCTCCTCCTCCCTGCGGCGGCTGCGGCTGGTGGGGCAGCCTCGCCGTCGGCGGGGTGCGCGAGAGCTGGCAGTCGCGGTGGGCACGGAGCGCGGCGGCGCCGGCGAGGACGCGGAGGCAGAGCTTGCAGCCGCGCGCGGCGAACTCGCCGGCGCAGCCCGCGGCCATGGGCAGCGTGGAGCCGCCGGCGCCGAGGTGGTCCCTGAGCGCCTCGAAGGAGCTGCAGTGCTTGCCGCAGACGCCGCAGCGGGGCTCGTGCGGCGAGTGCCGCGCCGCCCGCATGTGCTCCACCAGGTGCTCCATCTTGTTGAACTGCCGGAAGCACGCCGCGCACTTGTGACGCCTGCAATCACATTTTGCAAGGGTTGGTTAGTCTGAGACATTGCACAATTTATCTGTCTAATTGTGCCATCAAAAGCATGGATTGTCATCGGGCAACCTTGCACAAATGTCACTCTACTGAAGTACTGACTGAGGTACTCATATCTTCGAGCTAGCCGGTAGGTACTCGTGGGATTGGATTGACATCCAAAATTCAAAAGAAGAAATCCAATTGATGTCCAATTAAATAAAGTATCCATCCAATCCAATCCTAACAATTAGTTTTCAACATATCCAATCCAGCTCCCCTTAATCCAAATCCATCCAATATAATCCAAATCCAAACTCGTCGCCGGCAAGGAAGCTGCACTGCCTTCCTACCAGCTTGCCGGCTCACGCCGCCCACACCGGCCGCCGCTGTTGGACCGCGACACCTCCGCCTGCGGCTCGCCTACTCGCACTGGTTTCTGCTCGCCCGTAGCCTGCCGCTCGCCAGCCTCCGTCCGCGGCTCGCCGGCCGTATTACGTAGGTGGCCTTGAAGCAGTAGTACTGGCTCATCATCAGCACCACCGAAGCCAAGCTAGCACTAGCAATGAGGTGGGTAGTAGTAGCAGCAGTGACGCGGCTGGTAGCACGAACGCGGTGCGCAAGGGTAGTACTTGACCGGCGGCCAGTACGAGCGCGGCGGCGGCGGCCTTGGCCTCGGCGGGCATGCCGTGGCCGCGGCGGCCGCCACCAACGTCAAGGCTAGCAACGAATGGATCCTCGACTGCACCGCCCACGACAGCGACATCTACTGCAGCACCTCGCACTGCTGCACCAGGGACGGGCCCGCCGCACCAAGGGTCCGCCGACTCCTTTGCTTGCTGCTCGATCCCCCCACCAAAGACGCACGGTGGCGAGGGAGAGAAGTTCGTGCGGCTAGCTCTGTACATCACTCTCTTCTCTGTGATCCAACAATATTTAGATTAACTTCTAATTTTTATCCTGTAGAATCCAATCCTATTTGATCAAAAATAAATGGATATCCATATCCAACTTGATCCAAATCCAACAAAAGATAAGTGCCAAAATCCAATTGGATTTGGATCACGTCCAATCCATTCCAGGAGTACCGGTAGGGATCCACATGTTTAGCTTGGTAGGAGCATAGCATATTTTTGTTGCTTTTCAAGATTTCGAAGCATAGATTCAAAGCGTGTGGTATATATGTCAGTCATTCCGTGCCTGTCAGAACATGGTAACATTTGGCTCGAGAAATGTGTCTATAACGAGTGGGCCATGCGGCAGATGTAGCCAGTGTTCCATACATGATGTCCCTTTGGATATTAAGAGTTTTATGGACACAGTTATCTAGATAACCACACTTAACCTGACCACACTTTGTTGGGAATTTAATGAAGAAATTCAGAATGTGAAGGATGCAGAAAACGGAGGCATGATCTGAAGAGCAGCAGTAGCAACTCACCCATGAGCATCGGAGGAGCTATCCATTGTCAGTCCAGTCAGTTGGTCACCAACAAAACTCTATGAACCGGTCGACTGGTGGTCGGTCGAGCTGTCGCGGTGAAGGCTGCGCACTGGTGCCTGGCTATTTATACGCGGGAGCAACCGAGTGGAATCGGATCCTCTCTCTCGCCAGTGTGTTGTCATTGCGATCGATCCACACATCATATCCGCCGGCTTGTTCCTTCGCTGAATAATCTTTCTGCAGTGTGTGGCATGCAAACGTTGTTCTAGGACTACCACACTGCTACCCACAAACAGCACATCACACTTTACTTTCCATGAGATGTAACAGCATTAGTGCCGGCATTACCGTGAAAGTTCAGAAAGGATCTGATTACTTGATATTGCTGCAGTTCTTTGTTCCTTCTCTGTGTCAGCCCATGAATGAATGAACATCACTGTTCTGAAAAAAGTAAGAAATCTCTCTGAAAAATCAGCGCATGGTAGGGTGCAAAAAGGAAAATTCAGAGTTTCTCTGCAGGATTTCGTCCATGGAAGTACCTTAACTCATCTGCAGCTGCAAAGCAAACTAAGGATTAAGTACTTTCTTTCCCTAAACTGATCTGTCGTCAAGAAAGCTCGAACAGCATTGTGTCAGTCATCAGGCATCGCCACCGTTCTTTTATCCTTTGCCTACTTTTCTTCTACAAAGACGAAGGATGCTGCGACTGTGCACATAGGAGTTGATAGTTTCAGACCCTGTTTGGTTACTATAAGTTTCTGGACTTATTTTAGTCTCTGGGCTAAAATTATAAATCTTATCCTATTTGGTTTGAGAGATTAGAGGGACTAAAAATTATTAAATGAAGCTCACAAAGTACAAAAGTGTCCCTAATATGCAGTAAATGAGGGTGAGGGGGACCGCAGGGGCACCATCTCTATGCATGCATGCAAACCGCCGGGAGGGAGGGGGTGAGGGTGGAGGGGGGACCACAGGGCTAGGCTAGAATCCTAGCAAAAGAAAGTCCCAATAAACTTCTCTTGAGAATCTTTTTTATTTTAGACTCTAACGATTTTTTAGCCCAAAAAAATCCCACCTGTTTGTTTGTTTAGACCCATAAGTCCCTAGAACTTTTGCATAAGTCCTTTGAAACAAACAGGGCCTCAGACACGGGTTGGAAGGCTTCCTGCATCTACTAGCCTTGCCTTTTAATTTAGGTTCCTGTTTGAAATGGTACTCCGCTGTCAGCACAACTCCAGTTAGGGCAGTCTCAACCCAGACTCTACCGTGGAGTCTAAGGCTCCTATTTATTGTGTTTTGCTGATGTGACAGTATATTTATGGAAGAGAGATGGAGAGAAATCAGACTCCAAGTCTTATTTAGACTCCAAGTCTTCACGCAAATCAAGAATGAATGTGAGAGAGACAAGTGGGTCATATAAACCAAAGTAACACACTTTACATTGGAAAGTATAATTTCTTGTGATGGAGTCTTTGAGGCTTAGACTATATGAGTGGAGTCTGCATTGAAACTGCCTTTACTTGCGTTTTTATCAGTTACCACACATTTACTCAACTCTCAGTCAGACAGTTACTACACAGAAGTGCAATGCAACAGACTCTAGCCTAGAATGCAGGGAGCACAGATCGATCAGTCGCTTTTGCCAAGAAAAAGAAAAGACAGATTCCCCGGTCAAAAGAAGGGTTTGGAAAAAGCGCCAACAGGGACGGATCGATTGACAGATTCCGTAGATTCAGATGCGATTCCCCATCGGAAATCTTTTTAGCCCAAAAGGAAGAAGGGGGGAAAAACACGGCGAACAATGGCAGAGAAAGAAATCGCTGGCTGGATCTTTCTGGCGCCGAGGTAGGGGATAATGCCGTGAACATACCCTTGGCTTTGTGACGGGCGGATGAATCCGGATGGGAACGCGGCATATATCTTTGTTGCGTGTGCGTGCGTCGTGGGTGAGCGGCCGCGTGCGTGCTGATTGGCAACGGCAAGGGAGGAATGCGATCGAGAGCGCCGATGCTCTCATCGCTTGCTGCTTTGCCCGCTTTGCTCGATCGTGCCGTTAGGAATAGATTCAGAAAGCAGCTAGCGGAGATGTTTTTTTCCTTTTTCTTTTTTTGACATGATCGCAACACGACGCGGCCTTGGCATTCGGCATGTCAGGTAGCTAGAGGTGGTACCATAGCCCTAGCCTTGGCATTTTCTTTAACGGTGACAGGGGAGAGCATCTCTATTTAAATTGTATTCAAAAGTTGTGGCAGACAAAATAAAGACATTATTTATAGGGAACATGAGACAAAACCCTTGCTTTGTTAATTTTTGAAAAACCGAGCTAAAACTCTGATAACCTACCTAGCTAAACTAGATTCCAAACAACACACACAAAGGAAAATTGTGACATAACCACATATAACAATACTATATCCTAGCATAAGGATCAAACTATGGCTTAATCCGTAAATAACACAACCACATTAATTAGAAGCTCCAAATTGTAGCAGCAACCACATCATCGCACCATGCGCAAGTTCAAGAAGTCCATCTCCGAGGCAATGCATCCAACGAGGACTTGACGTCAAGATGCTAACATTGCTCGATCCAACTATCAGTGTTTTATCGACAAGCTTACCTATCTAGGGATACCCTAAGGGGAACGTATCAGGTGCAAATCAATCTCTCTGTGCAAACTATGAAAATTCCAATCTGAGTCATTAGATCAACATCCAAGAGATATGGGGGATTGGGTAATTTTACAATCTGGACCCATCCTTAGATTGGGTAATCACAATTTTGCAAATCCCCCTCCCACCTCTCTGCGCCCATCCCCTTGGATGTTGATCTGATGGCCTATATTGAAGTTTTCATAGTTTACACAGAGAGGTTGGTTTGCACCTGATATATTCCCTACTCTAAGATAGTAAATTGTAGGCAAGGAGCTGCCGAGATCAGGCGATAGTGCAAGCAACACATGGTATAGACAGGTTCGGTCCGTGAATAGTGTAATACCCTACGTCCTAATAATGGGTGATTTGTATTGCCTGAGGATTGTGTGTGATGGCGTATACTTTGGAGGGATCTCTGTCCGCCCTTATATAGTCTGGGGGACATGGTACATGAAACTCTAGATCGATATGAGACTAGGAGTCATTCTCGAATACTACTAGAGTAGTTTCCTTCTATTCCGACTAGTTTTAATTGTACACGAGTACTTTACATGACGCATGGATATTTTTGACATGCCCCATCTCATATCTCGTGCAAATCTGTGCCACGTTAGGTATCCCGTGACCTCACGTCTAACACAGAGCTGTTGGTTTTCACCTGGAGAAAGTAAAGCCGCAGATCCACGAGCAGCAGCGTGACCGGAGGGAGCGCAGATCCATGGTTGGTTCACATACATCGATGCACCGGCTGCACGCGGATCCATCGCTTTTAGCACGCGTGTCGGTGTCGCCGCCAGCTGTGTGCGCTGCACCCGTGCGTGCAGGGTCATGATCGGCGTTAGTGACACCCGCGCACAATGCAATTGATGACCGGCACGAGCAGTGACGACAATGGTGTGCACCACAGGGGCGCAACTGCAGCCGCCGCCCGTTGGCTAGTGGTTATGGCTGTAGAGCTCGTCGACGGGTCACTGGTGGTTGTGGTTGCGATCGACGTAGACCGGCGTGAAGCTCCAACAGTGGTGGCACCACGAGCTGCTCTACATGTGCACCGACGTCGGCATCGCGCGTCGACAGTGGCGCCGACGAGCTCCGCATAGATCCGGCCCACCAGACGGTGCCGGATCCGGTCCCTAGATCGCCGAATCTGCAGCCCGAAACACCACCTCCAAGCTTGGCGCCGATGCGGCGAAGGCCAAGGGCGGGAGCACCCGAGGCTTACGGGAGAAGCCCCACCACCGCTTTCCTAGTAGGGACATAGGCTTCCGGTGCCCTGCTTCAGCGGCAGCGATGTGGGGAGGAGCCTTGGCATTTGGCATGTCAGGTAGCTAGCGGTGGTAACGGAATATGATTTTGGTGGTCTCTTCACCGTCTAACTTAATCCTTATATATTTTAGCACAAAATTGTATAAGACATGAGCTCGATCCTAAAAGAATCTGCCCTTAGATTATTTAAGCTAAATTTTAAAGCTCTTAATATGACATAACTCGGATCTAGTCTTTCCCTCAACGAGGCACATGTGGTAACTTCGTCAATAAATCACTAGCTTTCTAATATAGATACTGTATATACACAAATGTGCTATTATAACGGTGTGGTAATAATGATGTCAAGAATCAGGAAGAGTTAATTGCAAAAAAAAGGATAGTCTGGGTACAAATATATCGATATATAAAAATTTGAAAATACTACAAATATGTTCATTGATCTATTGTGGCTGGGATTGGGTCCTCAACAGCAATGACCGGCATGCAGCAGATGTCACGCCAGCATGAATTGCAGTTGTCTGACTCGATGAGGCGGTGTTGTATGATCTTTTGCTGCTTTGTGTCTGTTTGTTTTCCCTCCTTTTCTTTCTTTCTTTTTTTTTTTGAGAGAGAAGCTTCAAGATAAGCCTCACATATGGGGCTAGTAGAAGGGTGTAGACGGGCTCGTTTAGAAATTCTCTGGTGAGAATGAACGGTTTGGAGGCCCAATACAGCCCATTTTTATTGGGCCACTTTGGACTCTGGAGCAACAAGGTGCCACGGTACTTGGCTTCCCTCCTGACTAACTCGCAGCAGGCAGCACCACTCAAAAAGACTAACTTTGCAGCGTGTGGTGTAATAAAAACAAAACTTGGCTTCCATCCTGTATTCATGGATGTAAACGCTTTACATTGAAGAAAATAGAACACTCATCTTCCTCTCTCTCTCAAAAAAAGCGAGGTGCCACAGTAAAAGAGGGGAAAATGATCCGAAAGCAGATGAAAGGAATCCTCTCCAGAAGGCTATACAAAACACTAAAAAAAGTAATCCTCTAAGAAAACAAACAAACAAAAAAAGGAGCATCATATTCATATCCCGGATGGCTTGGCGCTGGGGCCGCCGACACGCGTCTCAGAACCCGACCGAGCGACCGACCACGGAACATGGTTGGCATTGCAGGACAGACGACACAGATCAGAGCAGCAGGCATTGCACGACGCATTGATCACTGCTCCATTAAGCTAAGCTGAATCCCTGCAAAGCTTGCCCGTGACCTCCACGTCGTTCTGCCCTCCTCTGACTGTCTAATCTCATCAATTCGTCACAAGATAACCAGCTAGCATGGCTACCGGAAGAAGATCAGATTGTGTCATTGCAAAGGTGTTCCTCCGACATGCCACAAGGGTGGCTGTCCCTGCCAGGCCATCTCGCTATGTCTCCCTGAACGCATGCGCCGGGCCACCACCATCCACTACACCACCTGAATCCGAATGAATTGGCCATCCTCATCAGATGCTCGTGTCATCAAGATCGGCCAACCTAGCGCCGTACTGTACGTGTCGCCGCTGGCCCACAGGCCACAGAGCCACAACACACCAGCAATGGAAAATCATTGAACGAAATGGCCTGTCGGAGCTTTGCCTGGCGATTTTCAGAGTCCAATCCAGGCAATGTTTGGCTACAACTCTGAAATTTTTTTCAAAAAAACACAAATATATGCATGGAATACTAAACGAAGTTTATTTGCGAAGTCTTTTCATGGATAGGTGTAACTTTTCGAGACGAATCTAATGAGCCAAATTCTACCATGATTGGCTACAATGATGCTACAGTGCCCGCTCCTAATCATCCTCCAATTATGCGGTCAAATGCCTTATTAGCTACAGCACGTGCTACAGTACTATAATTGTGGAAATTGTTTTGTAATTAGATTTTATTTAATACCTCTAATTAGTGATCAAAGAGATAAAAAATTTTCATGAAAACTTTTTCACCCCTAACCAAACAAAGCCCCAGTGTAATCGGGATGCACTTGCCATGGTAATCGATGATGACCACTGAATTTTTATTAGCTGCAGGATCACTCTTGCAAAGTTCAGCAGATCAAATGCTCCGCCGTGCAGTGCAGAGCCAAATGGTGGGTCTCTTTCTACCGAATGGAGAGTAGAGTAGGAGCAAGCTATCCGTGTGCAGGGGATACGTGTGCCGTACGTGGTTTTCCTGCAGCTCGATCGGAGCAGCAGGAAACCAAAACCAACCTTGATTGCTTTGGGGGGTACTAGAAGAACTAGCCGTCGATCGGTGTGTAGCTACTAGGCTGGCGTGGCTCGTGAGCGAGCAGATACAGAGCAAAGCCTCTGTCTGTTCAGTCCGTGAGCCCTCCGTCCTCCAGGCTCGCCTTCCACCTGTCAACTTCCGTCTAAACGTGACCATCGCGCGCTGCGCTTTTGCACATGCAGCCGCCGGATATTCCGATTCTCTACTGCCATTTGAGCAACAAAAAGGCATCCATTCAGACAAATGTTTCAGCTCAATTTTAGCGAAATCCGAACCGGATTGTTCATCCAATTCATGCAAAATTAAACACTCCTCGTAGACGACGTGATTAAGCGTGCGGAGTCGATTGGGAAAATTTGGTAGCATTTTGTCCGGACCTAGAATAATAGATACAACAAGAAATTTATGATAGGTATAACAAGAAACTAGAAAAGTTATTTCCCATAAAAAAGAGACTAGAATTTATTTGGGATCGGGAACTAATTACAACAAAATAAATTCATAATAGGTATAATAAAAAATCGGGAATCAATTTATGAGTCGAGAGATGTGGAATCAATCAGTCTCTTGTTGTACCAATTATTAATCTATTTTATTGTAATTAGTTTTGGCTCGGAATAAACTCCGGTCTCTTGCTGAACTTACGATGAGTCTGTTGTTATACCTATTATTCCCAGTCCGGAATAAATCCAACGTAACCGAACAAGGCTTAGTCCGGGCAGGGTTGTCATCTCTGTAGCTGCAAGCACGTTCATCTCCTCGGCCACGCACCGATCGCCATCGCCGTCGTCCCTGCTAGCACCCCCGGTTCAAAGTGGCGCCGGTCTTCCCGTGAACTTGAGCTAGCTACCATCATTCATCATGGATCCCATCCCGGCACCGTCAGCCAGCAACAACACAACAGCTAGCACTAGTAGCATTACCGGGGTCGCTTTTGCTGATGATGAAAAAAGATCAGGCCGGCCGGCCGGCTGCACTTTTGCCGCTCCGGCTTTCTCTCAAGCGCGTCCGATCCGAAAGCGATCCGTGCGAGACCGTGACCGGGGGAGCTGATGGTGATGAGCGTTTGGCCTTTCTGGAAAAGGAGACAAAGCGCGCGGCGCGATCGGTTGACAGGTCAGACTGGTCACACTCCTCGCGTCGCGCCCCATGTTTGTGGCTAGCTTTCCGCGTGGCTGCGCTCTATTCGACCGCTGTGAATCAGCCAACCGTGGTGTCAAATTCACAGTAGAACTTCAGTACTGCTACTGCTAGTTACTACTACTGTAATACTAGCAGTTCACAGAAGCTAGCTAGGGTGAAAAAATCAGCACGGGGAGACGACGAAAGATAGGATAGACTGATGGAGATTTACAATCTGGAGTAGTAGGAGTAGTTCACACAAGCTAGCTAGCTAGGGTGAAAAAAATCAGCATAGGATGGAGACTACCATCTGCACTGTAAAATCGTCGCTGTGGCTAGTTTTACGGTCGTTCATTTGCTTTTGGGGGGAGAGGTATCGTGAAGTACTTAATAATGGAGAAACAAAGTTTGATACCTAGCTGGAGTAGGTGCTAAAATTTCTCTACCTGCTTATTAGGTGTAATTTGGTGGTGCATGCATGCCTCATGGCACTTTTCGACAACCATAAAAAGGCTCGGTTGCCATTGTTGGATCTCCCTATATACAGCCATTAGAAAGGTTTTGAGAGAATTTTTTTTGAAATATTAATATCACCCCCATGTTAACATTATTTCCTTTTTGCATGTAGTCTGCAACTGTTTTGATTTTTCCTAGGGAAATTAAATCCGTTTTAAATGTTCATCACAACGTTGTAGACCTTTCATGTATTAGTAAAAGAAGCTTATTTTGTTTTAGAGGTGCTAACCCTCACTTAAAAATATGATATTTTAGTTCAAAGTATCTAAAACTATTAAAAAGATCTGAATTCATAAAAATTGCATTTTGGAAAAATCAGCTGCTCTACCAAAAACGTAGCGGTAATTGTGGGAAACGTGACAAAATTGTATTTTACATGCAACCCAAATGGCATTTACCGTAACATTCTTGAACTAATAAATTCTTTGTGACACATTTTCTAGCTCTGGTTCTTTTGCAATGTTTTGTTTTTGCAATTTAGCTCTTTATAAAATCTGCACATTAACCATATTTCCATCTTTTACAAGGGAAAAAGAATGAACCACTTCTCTCTGCTCGTGATATATAACAAGGGAAAAAAATTAATCTGTTACTTTGGAGTTTGAAGCAAAATCATGTCACATGTTACCGTGCGCACACTTGAACTCAACTTGGTTTCTTTTGTAGGCTTTTCTTGCGACGGTACGTACAAGCCCATCCCATACTGTCCACTACTAATTGGAGATATATGTCCACTAGTTTTTAGCTATTTTAGTTAACTTGCATTGGTCCCCACAGCAGCTAGTCATATTTGTTATCATTATTAGGATGATACTAAAGTTGTTTATTCTTCAGAAATAATGATAATCTGGTTTACGCGCAAACCGTCCCTTTCAAATATTCTTAAGCCGGGTATTGTTTTATATTAGGGAAAAGGGACTACATGACACATCCTGCATGTGATTGGTTGGAAGTTTGAAGAAAGCCGCACATGATGGGTGGGGATGTCGCGCGCATGAGGGATGAGATAACGACATACGGCTCTCCAAGAACTTGACAAAAAGAAATATTCTTCAACAAGATATACACTGGCAATATTGATTGATTGAGAGAGAGAGGGGATCATTAACTTCTTTGTTGGTAACGCATTCAAAAGATTATGTTTTCTAATATATAAAGTTTTAGTTAACTAAATTAACTAGTAAGCAAAATACAATTACAACAGTCATATAAATCCCCCCCGACATCGTTAGATGCGAATACTCATATGCATGAACTCCACAGTACATATTTTGAGATTAACAAAGTTGTTGCCCACCATAATAATGTTGATGAGAACATTCCCTATTAATATAAAAATAACTAGCCACGTATCACACGTACTCCATCCATTCCACAAAAACTGTTAGTTCAGAAAATTTCATACATTATACTAATAGTAAAAAATAATCATGTTACCCATAGTTAACTATAACAGTTGTGATTGAAGACCTGGTTATTTATTCGGTTTCCTCAATCTTTAATAAATGCAAATGCATTAGAACTAGAAAAGTAGCATCTACTTAAACATTTGATTAGCTCCATACTCTTCTCTATGCAATTATTTCTTAGTATTTGATATGCTTTGATTAGATGAATTTTACTACTATCTAAACGGATAATTTTTGCGGGTAAAATTTCAAGGCTAAACGAACCATTTTTATGGGACGGAGGGAGTACTGAGTGGGAGTCTCAGGCGAAGGTGAGTAGATTCCACAACCTAACTAAGCTTTTTTTTTCCTGTAAAAACTCAGTCACGTACAAAAAGTTGATTATCTACTGTAACAGGATCACCATCTCTTAACCGAATCAACACACAGTAGGGCTTAAAACAAACTGTTAAAACCTTATATATTAAGGACGAACTAACCACCGGTGGCGAAAGAGATCATTGAGAACGAAAAAAGAGAGTAGGTAGCTACTCCCACATAAGCAAAATGAGCTGATGTGACCATCATTAAATGAGGAAAGAGTATGTTGTTGTCTACTATCTCGCCTACTGCTCTAGCTCGTGCTCCTATGCAAAACAACATCAACTAGAGTACGTATTAAACATCACATAGATAGTTAAACAGACAGTATCTATCTAAACTGTTGTAAATTTATCTATTTAGTTGTCTGTATATGTCAAATAGACAGCAGCTGTCCGAACTATTATACATGACTTAAGGTGCGTGACCAGGATTCAGAGACGAGTCACCGGAAGTGGCACGTTTAATGATTTACCTAGTCAGATGATGGAAGCAGCGTACACCGAGTTCCGTTCCTTCCGTATGCTACGGAAATTACGGACGGGTGGTGGTTGTCCGAGTCCGACACCCAACAAGACAAAACAAGGCAAGGCCCAGGACCACCAACCCGTCTCGCTCTCCATCACCATGTGCCGGTCTGGCATGCGGCCTCCCTCTCCCTCGTGTACGCGCGTACACCTCCATGGACGGATCATTATTCATTGATCATATTGCTCCTGCGCGCTCGCGTACGGTAACTGGTGGGCCCCTACCAGCTGCATCTTCTCGTTAATATATTTGCTATATATCATCCCCCCCACACGCCGCCGGGATGCATGATGCTCTCGAGTAATCGATCGAGGAGTCCGTTGGGGGTCTATCAGGAGTCACATTTGTGGTACGTGTAAAAGTAGATGGTATTTTAGGTTTAAGCGTTGCACCCTTTTCGTGCAGCGCCTGCGTGTTATATATAGCCGGGAACAACCCTCGACGTGGTTTACATCACGGTGAAACAAACCCTTAACCAATCTTTCCTATTTACAAAGATTTGATCCTATCACAACAACTATTCGGTATAGGGTTTGTTTCCAAACGTGTGAACCAAGTTACAAACGTGTGAGCCAAGTTACAAGATACTTTACACTCCCTCTCAATCACAACTTATCTAAGTTGAGGTTGTTCTTGAAAAGCTCAAGTTGCTTGACAGCTATGGCTTGGTGAACCCATCTGCTACCTGATCCAAGGTTGAAACCAGCTGAACTTCCAGAAGCCCTTGAGAGACCCGTTCTCTGACAAAATGATAATCCACCTCAATGTGTTTTGTTCTAGCATGAAACACAGGATTGGCCGAGAGATATGTCGCCCCAAGATTGTCACACCAGAGACATGCAGACTTCGGTGCTTTTACTCCTAACTCTTTAAGTAGAGTTTGTACCCACATCACCTCAGCCGTTGCATTAGCCATGGACTTGTATTCTACCTCAGTGCTAGACCTTGATACGGTAGCCTGCTTTCGAGCGCTCCATGAGATCAGATTAGATCCTAGAAATACTGCAAATCCACCGGTAGAACGCCTATCATCAGTGCATCCCGCCCAGTCTGCATCAGAAAAAGCACTTACAAGCATAGACAACGATCTCTGTATCTTGAGTCCAACTCCAACTGTATACCTCAGATACCTTAGTATTCTTTTTACCACTGCCCAATGTACTGTGGTCGGCCTTGACAGAAATTGACACACCTTGTTGACAGCAAACGAGATATCAGGCCGTGTTAATGTCAAATACTGTAGAGCTCCCACGATACTTCTGTAATTTGTTGCATCAGACGCCCCTAGGGGATCACCATCAAATGCCGACAACTTCTCACTCGAGGACATTGATGTATTGGTTGGTTTACAATTCTCCATGCCAACTCTTTTTAATAGGTCCAGAGTGTATTTTTCTTGTGTAAGTAAGACCCCTTCACGTATCTTGTGAACTTCAATCCCAAGGAAATAGTGAAGATCTCCGAGATCCTTCAAGGCAAACTTAGCGTTCAAGTCCTTGAGCAGTGCAGCTGTAGCCTTGGAAGAGGAGCTTTCAACAATAATATCATCAACATACACAAGGAGAAACATAGTAATATTATGCTTACTATAGTAAAAAAAGGGAAGTGTCTGCCTTGGATGATTTGAAACCAAGATCCTGTAACTTCTGACTCAACTGAGAGTACCAAGCACGCGACGCTTGTTTTAAACCATAGAGAGCTTTGTCCAACTTACATACATAATGTGGCCTATTTTAGTCTTCATACCCAGGAGGTTGCCTCATGAACCCTTCTTCAAGATAGCCATGAAGAAACACGTTCTGAACATCTAGCTGTCGAAGAGACCACCCATAGGAGACTGCAATGGACAACACAAGACGAATTGTGGTGGCCTTGACCACCGGACTAAATGTGTCCTCATAATCAATCCCATACCTTTGTTTGAAGCTTTTTGCAACCAGGCGAGCCGGATTACACCATTTTAAGTGCGTGGTAGCTTGATTATTCATTAAAATAATAGTTAGCGCACTTAAGACGGTTTAATTTAGACAGGTCTGCTACAAGCGCCTGCGTGTTATATATAACCGGGAACAACCCCCGACGTGGTTTACATCACGGTGAAACAAACCCTTAACCAATCTTTCCTATTTACAAAGATTTGATCCTATCACAACAACTATTCGGTATAGGGTTTGTTTCCAAACGTGTGAACCAAGTTACAAACGTGTTAGCCAAGTTACAAGATACTTTACAGTACGGTATAGTATAACTAACCTAAGATTCGATTCCTCTTCCTCCAACAGTTCATACCGGCCATGCTAGCCCGATCTGTTTTTCTCTTAAAAATACGGTACAGACACAGACAACTATGATCTATGAACGTCGTCTATTTGAAGAAGAATTAGTTCGTAAATGCAGAAATTCAAACCGAAGAATGTGAAAAATCTGGGGTTTTATATATATTCCATGGGGCACGTGCTTAGAATTAGCCGAAATTGCCTTAAAAAGGAGTTAGCAGAAGCTGTTCTCCTGATCATGGATGTAATGTAACCACTGCACCTCCGGGCGCCACTGTCGGCATCATCCATCCATGGCATCAGCTTGTGGCACTCGGTTTTAGGAGCTGCTACCGGACAGCTGCAACCCTACCTGCTGCCAGGGAGGACTCTGGTCGAATGAGATGTGGCAGGGGCAAAATAGGAATTCATGGATGCCTTCTTTTCCGAATAAAATTAGAACTGGAAAACGAAATTCGCAGACCAATCATCAGAAAAACGCAAATCCAGCGATGGCAAAGTGGGTAGCGACAAATGAACGTTGCTTATATGCACGCGCTCTTCATCTTAATTCATACCCAACATCTAGTTTATGTCTTACTTTTACCAAACAGATTTATACTTATTTATTTACTTATTATTTGGAATAACGATGTTATTTGCGATAATGCACGCTTTTTGATGATTTGATGATATGATCCTGTCTGTCATGAAAAAGAATTTGTTTCTTCTACTTTGCTTCTAACCGTCTTGTTTGCGTTGCTCGCTTTCAGAATGACATAGAAAAAGGGAGCACATAACAGGGTGTCCCTTTCACGGAGCCGCCGGACGATGAAACCAAGTCCCTTTACACTATTTTGAGCAGTCAGGTTGGAACCAAATTCTAATAGTTAATCCACACGAAAATATACTGGGTAATGGATTAAGACGTTAGGACTAAACAAATGCAAGCCATCATTACGCTGCTCTAATAAGGAATAAAAAAGCCATATTTTGTGCGGGCCTACCATGTTGCCATGTTGCATCGATGACTATGATTTGAACGACGTTGAAATATTTGTTGCTTTCATGGTACCTGCATTTCTTCTTCTCGCGTTGAAGGAAAGCTTCAATTAATCCATGGAGCAAGTGAAGTAACAGGTCTCGAATTATCGTCGCTGTATGGAGGTGAAGCTTTATCCGCAGAGTTACTAGTTTAACGCGCATGGTTTTAGGGAAAAAATTAACTTGAAAAAGAACGAGGTGGATTTGTATTAAGAAGAAGCACAATCACCCAAAATCACTTGATAAGGATTTGAACTTGGATGATCTCGCTGAATAACTACACTCTCAAGTCTCAACCAACCAAGCTAGTTCGATTTTTTTTTTCGCAACCACGTCTGAGCATATTTTTAAGCTAGCTCGAATTCCTCGTATGTTTTCACATAACCCATATAGGCATTATTACACAGACGACCTCATAATTTGAAGGGAAGTATATACTTCGAGCAAATAGAAACAGCGGTATCTTTTAATCAAGTGTGAGATGAAACGCGTTTTTCTTCTTCAGGGGGTGTTTAGTTAGTGAAAATTTTTAGATCAAATGTCACATCGATTGTTTGACCAGATGTCGGAAGGGCTTTTCGGGCACTAATTAAAAAACTAATTTCAGAACTCACTTGAAAATCACGAGACGAATCTTTTGAGGCCTTTGACCGTGTCATTAGCACATGTGGGTTACTGTAGCACTTATGGCTAATCATATACTAATTAGGCTTAAAAGATTCGTCTCGTCATGTACATCCAAACTGTGTAATTAGTTTTATTATTTAATTATATTTAGTGCTTCATACATGTGTTTAAAGGGGAGGTGAAAATTTTTGGGAACTAAACGGCCCTCAGATATCCACCAAAGAGAGCTCTGTATCCGTACGGACATGTGTACTTCGTTCTGCGCCAAGCAGAAACTGTCACAGGATAATGAACCGTCACAGGATAATGATTCATCTCCTTCCTACGGTAGTGGCAGTACGGCAATTCAGCCACAGCTGAGCCGGGTCTCTCTCTCTCTTCCATCTTCTTTCTCTAGCGCTCGCGCTCTCTCTCTCTCTCTCTCAACAAAGCTCCCTGAATTGCATCGCATGTTACTCTTTCTTTCTCCTCGACCAAAACTCCAAAGGCCATCACTCTCTCCCTCTGCCCCCTCCTCAGGTGCAACGATCTGCCTTGCATATCCTCCTCCATCCGTTTCTAGTCCCATGCGTAATCATCTTTCGGGATTGAATCTCTCGATCTCCTGCCTCCCTGAGCGAGTCCGCTTCCAGCCAGTGAGAGAAATGTAGGCGCCACGGATCGCCCCAACTCTATCGGAAATCCAATCTTTTTTCAGCCCGAATCCGCCTCTTCCTGCCGTAAAGTTTGGATTTTAAGATCTCTGAAAAAAAAGTTTGGATTTTAAGAAGCTTCCGACGTGCGAGATTTCCGTCACCAGTCTCCAGAAGCTGGTTCGTCTTCACAGACGCTTCGGTTCGTTCGCATTGCTTCAAAGATCCATCCAAACTCTCCACGCCATTCGCACCCCGACGAGGCTGCGGTCGCTTGGGGGGAGATGAAGAGCCTGCAGTGCTTCAAGCAGAGCAGCGGCGGCGGCGGTAATGGTTGCGCGCCGGGGAAGCGGCTGGAGCGGCGGCTGTCGCTGGGCGAGTACAAGAAGGCGGTGTCGTGGTCCAAGTACCTGATAGCTCCGCCGGGCGCCAGGATCCGGGGCGGCGGCGAGGAGCTCTGGAGCGCCGACCTGTCCAAGCTGGAGATCCGGGGCAAGTTCGCCTCAGGCCGCCACAGCCGCGTTTACTCCGGCAGGTACGCAGGCCGCGAGGTGGCCATCAAGATGGTCAGCCAGCCAGAGGAGGACGCTGCGCTTGCCACCGAGCTCGAGCGCCAGTTCGCCTCCGAGGTCGCGCTCCTCCTCCGCCTCCACCACCCCAACATCATCTCGGTATGAACTTATTTCTGTGTTTTTTTTCCTTTCACATTTTCTAAATTTAAAAGCGATGTCTTTTAACTTTTACCGCGCAATTGTTCTTGTCATGGATTTTTTTTTTGAAACCCCACGACAGCTTTGCTGTTCGGCATGTATTGATAGAGTAGAGTTGTCATGGATTATCATTTAGTTGAGTGCCGGATAACCATCTTAGCAATTTTGGGTCATGTCTCTTTGCCTTTGCCACTAGTGTGACAAACTCTGTCCTGGGCCCTATAAAAAAAATACTGTCATGGGAAAAGTGGAATCTGGTGGGGACTCTTGGATCTGAGGTATGGAACTATTTTTGTGCATTCGTTCAGCTGAAGCTAAATTCATCGCCTGTGATGTATCCTGGTCCCATATGTTCATTTCTAGTGGAGTTTCTGCCTCCCACCCACTGCATGGTCCTCATGATCTAGCTCTTTATGTAAAAACACTTTGTTTGGAAACTGAATTTTGCCAACAGAAAAAAGGGAGAAAAGTTAGTATATGAAGATGCTTGCTGAGTTTTTGGTTTGGTTGGTTGTTACCTCTACAACATGCTGAACTATTACTCTTCTGAACACGTTTTTTCAGTCTGTTGCTGTCCCACGTCATTGTTCCTTTGTGGATCCAATCCGTGCAGCAGGCTGTAGGAGTTGTTAGGCTAACTGATCTTCACATTAAAGTTAAACCCTTTATGCTGTGCTTGGATTGGTGGAGGGATGGGGGCAAAGATAAGATACCTCTGGTGTGAGGCCATTTGTGCTTACCTACACAGTGACCTGACAAACATGGAGAGGACTTTTTCTATGGAACAGTATGAAATTGATGTTCGGGATAGTGAAATTATTGATGAATACATAAAATTTGACAGTAGAATTGTTCAGGAAAGACAAGTCTTCCTTAATGTGTGTCTTTTTTCATCTTTTATAATCAACCCCTTCGATCCATAAGCAGTGCTGTTAGTTGGTAATAGTACTTCTGTCAAATGATATCAATTTGTTTTCAGAATGTTTTTCTGGCACTATCTGTACTGCTATTTAGAGGAACCTTGCATCAGTTCACGTAAAAGTTAAGTAAATCGAGAACTCCGTAAACCCTGCTTCAACTATAGAAGTTGATTGACAAAAAAAACTTTGATTTAGCTATATATTGTTTCAATGTACTCTGTGAAAAGGATTTAATCTCATATGTCGATGGTGGAATATCTGAATATTGTGCACAATTGTGTTGAAAAAAGAGACTAATTATTTAGACTAATATGATTAGTTCAATCGCTATCTAGGGGTACCTTTTTGCTGGAAAGATGTGTATTGGCTTCATTGTGATGGTGGTGGGTAAAGAGATCCATGGGCCAATGGTTATATTGAGATTGTTATCCTTGCTTGATCAATCATGCTATCTACTGCACCATAGGTGATGTCATTAGATGCTTGGTTGGCAAGCTATGGAAACGATGGTCTCTTTCATTATATAGGAGGTGGACCATGGATAACATTAACATCCAAGCTTAGTTGTTTGCGCTTGTAGAGAAAAGTGTATCTTGCTAGCAATAAATAAGGGAGAATTGACACAGAGAGTGATAGTTCATGTACAAATAAACAGTCTAACTTTTTGTTTTACAAAATGACTGCTTTGTTCACTTGACCCCACAAGTCACATGGTTAAAAGTTTGCTTAAGCCTACATATCCGAGGAAGCTTGGGAATTCAATTGATATATCGATGCGAGTTGCAAACTTGCAATTCCATGTTCTCCAATGGCTGGCAAATCTCTTCAAGTTCTTTTTCGATAAACCTATCACCAAAATATATTAACTTATGTGAACTTGAGTGGCATGCTGCATATGATCACTTAAACGTTATTTGTTTCATGCTCTGTCCTATATTACACCTTTAGACAATTATGAGTTCATTTTGTTAAAGGGAACATATCAGGTCAACATCCAAGGGGAGTGGCGCAGAGAGGTGGGAGGGGGGTTTTGCAAAAGTGTGATTACCCAATCCAAGGGCGGGGTCCAGATTGTAAAATTACCCAATCTCCCACACCCCTTGGATGTTGATCCAATGACTCATATTGAAGTTTCCATAGTTTGCACGGAGAGGTTGGTTTGCACATGATACGTTCCCTCTGTTGGATATGCAGTTTTGTCTAATATCTTAGTTTTTCAGTTTGTTGCAGCATGCAAGAAGCCACCAGTATTCTGTATCATCACCGAGTACATGGCAGGGGGCTCCCTTCGTAAATATCTGCATCAGCAGGAGCCTCATTCAGTTCCCATCGAATTAGTGCTGAACTTATCTTTAGATATTGCTCGGGGGATGAGCTACCTCCACTCTCAGGGTATACTTCATAGAGACCTGAAGTCGGAGAATATACTTCTGGGACAAGATATGTCAGTCAAAGTGGCAGATTTTGGGATTTCATGCTTGGAATCACAGTGTGGAAGTGGGAAGGGGTTTACAGGAACCTACAGGTGGATGGCTCCAGAAATGATCAAAGAGAAGCATCATACTAGGAAAGTTGATGTGTACAGCTTTGGTATCGTCATGTGGGAGATTTTGACTGCTTTGGTTCCGTTCAATGACATGACTCCTGAGCAGGCTGCTGTTGCTGTTGCAGTGAAGGTATGGTTCTTAATACACCGACACAATGTTCATCTTCATGACTTTATCTATCCATGCGGAAGATCGTTTGCATTAACATTAAAATTCATCTATCAGTTTCTTCTAACTGATAAACCTTGTGCAGAATGCTAGGCCGCCACTGCCAGCTTCATGCCCAGTGGCAATAAGCCACATGATAATGCAGTGCTGGGCGACCAACCCTGACAAAAGACCGCAGTTTGATGACATTGTTGCGATCCTCGAGAGCTACAAAGAAGCCCTTGACGAGGACCCATCGTTCTTCTTGTCATACATACCACCTCCACCGCACCATAGCCACCACCATCATCATCACCACCACCACCACCATCAGAGCCTTCTTCGGTGCCTCCCTCGCTCCATGAGACGATCTGCATCTCTGAAAGTATGAGGCTCGACTACAGCCTTTGTTCATCGATGCAATGTACAATATGCACCTCTTTTCGAATTTCTTTGTTTCTCTATATGCGCGCGTTAGCCCTCTATTATGCAGCATTAGCATGCTATGGTTTAGTTTCTTCTTCACTCTTGTTGGTAAATTATTTCCGTCATTGATGCCTTGAGTAATGTAGAGGTTAGAGGCAGGCAGGCAGCTTCCGGTTATTATCTATGGATGCCATTTGCTTTGAGTGATGGAAAACTTGAAAGAGCCTCAGTAACTGTAATATAATTCAGCTCTTCCTTGGACTCTGTTTGTGCTTCTCGATTCCAGTTGTTATGGTACTCGTTGCAGTTTGCAAATACGTTTGCAGGCAGTAAATGAGTAGTGTGTCTGAATCGATTGGGTATTTGTTCGGAACTGAAAAACATGAACTGAGAACACTACGAGCGGCCAACGTAACCTATCTGCCTTTGGACTCAACCACATGAATACGCTTCAAAAAGATAGTGTGAGCATTCTGATTCCTGACAGTTAAAGAAATTAAAGCGAAGGTCCAAATCACTTCCAAACATCTTCACCAGTTCGGTTACTAACGATCGAGCAATGGGAAGTGGGTGGTCCGTGACTCCGCGTGTCGGATTGCTGGATTGAATTTCAAAAAAAAGAAAAGATTGCTGGATTGGGCCATGAATTTAGGTTTCTATATTTGGATTCGGAGTGGGCTTTTGAGGAGTTAGAGGCGGCGCCGGCCCGTTCTAGCTCCGACCCCAGTACCCAAATCGTTTTTTCTTCTTCCTCAGTTCTTATTTAGGCTCCGTTTGGCAATTGGCATAGCTTCGTCTTCTCTAAAACCGACGGTGAAGTAGCTTTTCTGGTGAAGCAGAAATTGTTTTGAAAATATTTGGCCTAACAACAAGGTAGAGGTGAAGCCGGTCGAAGCCCTATTTTACGACTTCGTCCCACCAGTGGAAGCTGAAATGAGTTTCATAGACGGCCTCAAGTCAAATCTGAAGCCGGTCAAAAAAAAACCCAGTTCGTCACAACTTAACTACAAACTTATCATGACAGCAATAGTACACGGTGATGCGGCGTCCCGTTCCATTGCCACATACTAGGCAGTTTCACAACAAGATGCCCTAAACAAATTTGCCACCGCAGACTAACAAGAGCACAATTTGTCGGGTCCACCATATCTTTACCTATTTATAAAGAACAGACCGTTTTTGCGGTACTTTAACTTTTGATCCGTTATCTCTCAATGACATGTGGGCCCTCTACTCAGTATCAACCTTTTCTTGTATCCCTCTATCAGAATCAGAAGCCACAACGGATCGCGTGCCATGCAAACCGTATCCTCAATGGTCTTAGTCCAATCTCAGTGGAAGTGTCATAAGAGTGTCATGACATTAAATTTGCTAACGTGTACCAATAATATGAGGAGAGAGAAAAGATGAGTGTCATAAAATGTGAGAGGAGTGTCATAGTGATGACACTCCACTAGCACAGTTCTTAAAATTTTAGTTTAGATAACTGTATTGATGACACTCCCACTGAGACTGGCCTAAGCCTATGGTCGAGTCCAACCCGTGTACGTGACTCTTTTCCCGGCACCTCGCGATAAAGGCTGTTGCCTGACGTGCCTCTTGCAGTCTTGCAGTCGTGTCGCTTTGGGTCCTCGTCTCAGGCGCGCTCTGCGCTCTGGGACGCGCCCTCTCGCTGGCTGGTGTGCCGCGTCTCGTGATCCGAGACCTGCCGCCACCGCCGACGCCGCCGCCTCCGTCACCTGCCGCGGAGGAGATCAGGCTCTCCCCCTCGTCGTCGGGTATCCCCTCACTGGGCGACCTGATGGCGGAGGAGGAGCATGAGGTCAACCTCCGTCGCCGCCGTGCTCGCCACAAGCGAGCCCAGGATTCTGCGGCCCGGACGCGACGCCACAGTCTTCGTCTCGCTGCCAAGGAAGATCCGTTCTACGTCGACGCCACCTCCAAGACAACTCGTGTCAAGGCAGCTCAGCTGGACCTTGCGCGCGCCTCCGCCCGCATGCGGGAGGCGCTCACGCACTCTGGCCTGCTCGAGCGCCCTCCGCCTCGCAAAATCTCCGCCAACAAGTTGCGGTGCCTTGGACGCGTGTGCGGCCTTCCCGACCTCTCTGACGACGAGGTAGCGGGGCGGGCCTGATGATCGCTGCTGCTTGTTCCCTGTATTGTGTCTGCCCCGTTAGGGGGCGCTTATCTGCCCAACATGATCCTGTTCTTCATGTTCGGGCTGCTCCTCCCCTGTTGTGGGTGTGTGCGTTGTGTCTCTGGCCTGATGCCTTGCTCGGCCTCCCTGCGCTAGCTCGTGAGCGTACGGTGATGTGTTCTGTGTTTTCTTTCTAGTGGTTGGGGTCCCGGTTTTGTGGCGGTCGGTGTAATCTGTTAGCCTCTTGTTCGTGCTGCGCCTTATGCAATGTTATGTTCGTGTACTCTGGTGTCCTTGCTGTTCCCCATGCATAAGAGTCTTACCTTCTGCTCATGGAACGTACGCGGGCTCGGACAAGCTGCCCGTCGTGACGATGTGCTCGCTGAACTACTCTCTGTGCGCCCCAACTTTGTGGCATTGCAGGAAACAAAACTCCCTTCCCTTGCTGTGCACAAACCAACTTCCTTTCTCCCATGTTGTTTGCGCAGCTGCGTGGCTCTCGACTCGTCTGGTGCGTCCGGTGGCCTCCACACTGCCTGGGACGATTGCACCTGCGCCTTGATTGCTACAAGCAATAAGATGTTCACGCTCACTGCTCATTTCTCCCTAACAGTGGATGCGACAGAGTTCACCTTTACTAATGTGTACGCCCCTGCGCGCCATGATGAGGAATGGGGAGTACCCTCTCCTGGTTGTGATGAGTGAATTGTCAACTGTGCGGTGTGATCGTGTGCTTGGTCTTTGGTTGCAGGTACACGGGCGTCGAGTGTCGACGGAGAGCTGCCGTGGAGGTGCTGTGGCCGATGGACCGTGCGGTGGGCGGCGGTGAAGGGCAGCCGGGACCGGAGCTCGGGCCGGGCGGCAGCTGTGGCGTTCACTACTGGATCGAGGGCGCAAGCGCCGACGGATGGCGGGTTTCTTGGTTTGCGCCACAAAACCAAGCTGGTGGACGGCGGTTGAAGACGCCAAGTCGTGGAGGCACGGGCGTCGGTCTCGGGACTGGCGGAGGAACGGGCGTCGACGGCGTCTAGGGCCTCGCTGCGGGCGAGGCGGTGACGGGCGTCGGGTGGCGTCTAGGGCCGTCAGAGGGCCGAGGCGGGAATGGCGTCCAGGGCCACGGTGTGGAGGCGGGAATCTTCCCGCGCGTGGAGTTTTGGCGGTTTTCTCAAAACCGGCCACCTACCCGGGTTTTGCGGATCCTCCAAAATCGTGGACCGGATCTTCATCTACGTGGCGGCATCGCGGAGAAGACTTCGATTCGAAGAAAGAACCTCGGCCGTCGGATGAGTCCTTGTATCTTTTCCCGTTTTACCCCTACGGGCTTTCTAGTGTCTAATTAAGTCTAGGGGTAGTTTAGAATTTTAGTTCTAGAGTTAGTGGGCATAAATATCCCCTCACCCACTCTCTCTCTCTTTCCCTGGCTGGCGCACAGACCAAGCACTGCCTCTCCCGTGCGTCTCCTTCCCCTCCTCTTTGTTTGTCTTGTGCTTTGTTTGTGATGAATTCGATTTTCCTTTGTCGATTCTTGAGCAGGAGATGAGGGATTGTTTCTTGACAATCATGTGACTCTTTGAAGTGATTCTAATCCATCTAGTCTAGTGCTAAAACCCGCGGAATCACGAGTCCCTTCAATTCGAAGTTTTTTTGAGTTCTAGAGAAAACACCGTTCTTGCTCGGGAATTCTTCAATTCCTCCCAAACCATGGAGTAATTCGTCGATTTCTTTGGTGGGTATGTTCACAAGGTCTTTGTGATCGTGCCTGCAAAATTTGAGCCCCTTTGGACTTGGTTTGATCTTCCAATCGTTAAGATTTCCAAAGTACGCGGGCTGGAAAAACGTTTGTGGACTCGAACAGAGTTTTTCCTACCACCGGATGAACCGACGCCTTTGAAACTATCCACGTCGGATCAACCGGTGAGTAGATTACTCATGCGTTAGGGTTTTTTTTGCTGCTCGTCAGTTGCACCGGTGCATTAGCTATCCACGGGCATCGGATCAACCGGTGAAGCTTCACCAGCGACCTCCTGCTTGCTTTTTCCTCGTTGCACCGATGTATAGAGTTTGTTCAGCTTCGGATCAACCGGTGTTCAGCTGGGTATGCTTTGAAGCCTCTCTGGACAATTACACCGACGTAGGTGTTTTGACACCGTCGGTATAACCGGTGTTCATGTGTCCGGTTTGAGGCGTTTCTGGATAACTGCACCGACGTCAACTCTTGATTTTGTCGGATCATCCGGTGTAGTGTCGCCGGTTGAACCGACGCTTTGTTAATCCCTGCGTCGGATCAATCAGTGCTCGCTTTTCTTGCTGCCGGCTCTGTGACTTCGGTTGAACCGGTGAAGACTCTCTTCACACGTCGGTTTAACCGGTGTTCATATACCATGCTGTTTCTTGCGCTGTTACTTCGTGTTTGCATCCGCATTGGTTCTTGCTTATTCCTAGGGGTGTTTTGTGTTGGTGTAGCTCATCCATAGCTACTCCATACTTCACCTAGGATTCTAGGGTCGGGTGTGTACTTGGGATCTTAAGCCGAACTTCCGATTGCGATTATTTTTATCGGCTCCCATTCACCCCCCCTCTGGTCGTTTTTCGGTCCCTCAATTGGTATCAGAGCTTGGTTAAGGTTTTTATTACCCTAACCGGTTCGAAAACCACTTGGCGACCATGGCAAGTCTTGGGAAGATCCCTGTGTTTTCCGGCGAGGACTATGCTTATTGGAAGATTCGCATGCGAGCCTTCTTGCAAAGCATGGGAGCCGAGGTTTGGGATATAACCAAGAACCAGGCTTACGAGGTGCTTGCCGTTCGGACCACTCCTCTTCAAGTGACTGAGCACGAGGCTAACGCCAAGGCTATCAATGCCTTGTTCGCTGGCGTTTCTCGTGCGGAGTTCTCACGCGTCCAGAGTTTTCAGGAAGCTCACAAAGTTTGGACGTGCCTTGAGAACTACCACGAGGGCACACCTTAGGTTAAGGCTAGGTTTTCGAGACTCACCGGCGTGAATATGAGAACTTCACACAGGGGCCGGGTGAGAGCATTGGCGACATATTCAGTCGGTTTCAATCGAATGTGAACAAAGTCAGTGCGAACAAATCTGCTGATGCCCTTGACTACACAGAGCATGAGAAAGCTCTCAAGTTGCTCTACGCACTTGACAGCTCTGTGTGGGATCTCAAGGTGAACACGATCATCGAGTCTGCAGTCTATGAGACTCTGACCGTGAATGAGCTCTTCAGCAAGCTCAAGGCCACTGAGGTGGATAACCAGACACGAGCCAAGCTCAATGGTGCCCCTCCTTCCAAGAGTATCGCTCTTGTGACTGGCCTAGGTGGATCGAGCTCTAACGCTAACTCTGCTCTTGGCTTTTCTCTTACCTCCTTGCCTTCTATTACAGATGAGCAGTTGGAGATGCTGGGCGACGACGACTTGTGCCTCCTCATCAACAAGTTCCGGCGTGTCTACCACAACAGGCAGAGGAGGAAGAACCCCGGGTGCTTCCACTGTGGCGATCTGAACCACTTCGTCGCCGACTGCCCCAAGAAGTCCGGCGATGGCCAGAACAACAACATCGACTACTACCGCCACCGCGACCGCGACAAGGGAGGCTCCAACAAGGAGCGTCGGCGCCACAAGCACCGCAGTCGTGACCGGGACAAGGGAGGGCGCTTCGACAAGGAGTCGATCAAGAAGCGAGAGAAGGCTTTCTTGGCGCAGCTCAGTGACCTCGATAAGAGCTCCGACACTGACCGTTCTTCTTCACCGACCTCCGACGATGATGACAAGAAGAAGAAGAAGAAGCGGGACAAGGAAGCCACCGGCTTCATCGGCCTTTGCTTGGCGGCCGGTCGGCGCAAGAGTTTCTGCACCATGGCGGGTGAGGGCAATGGTTCTCGTGCGTCTCCAAGTGGACATGCTACACCGACGCATGACGAATCTTCTCCTGGATCCGAGAGTGATTCAGAGGTAAACTCCACTATCGACCTGCTTGACACTGAGGTTAGGGAGTTGTACGCCGCCCTCGACAATCAGAAAAAGCTGCTTAAGGAAGTAGCTAGAGAGCGTAAGAAGCTTAGGGCTGAGCTGGCTTGTGCTAGAGAGAGATCTGGTGAGGATGAGTGCGCTGGCTGCATATCTCACATGAACGATCTTGTTGCTCTCCGTGCCAAGCAAGATGAGAACGTAGCAAACTTGGATGTTGCCAAGACCTCACTGGCTGACGTGTCTCACGAGCTAGCCAGGGCCAAGTATGAGCTTGAACTGGCCAAGGACGCTCGTATCGTTAGTGATGTGCTTGAATGTGATGAGTGCTCCATCTTTATGTCTGATCTAGCTTCTTTGCAGTCTAAGTTTGCTTCTGTTGTGTGTGAGCTAGAGGAGCTTAGGTCTAGGCCCGTTCTGCTTGATGCTTGCAAGCTTTGTCCCACGCTTAGGTCGGAGCTAGATGAGAAGAACGCTTTGATTAAGTCTTTGGGGAAGACTAAGGTCGAGGAGTCTAGCCCACCTAATGATTGTCTTGTTTGCCCTGGTTTGGTTTTTGATTTGGATGATCTTGCGGTAGAGAAAGCCAATTTGGAGAATGAGAACACATATCTTAGGGCGATTCTTAGTTGGGTTTCTGGTAGTGAGCCGCAGTTGGGCATGATGATAAAGCAGTTTAAGGGTGGTGATGGGTTTGGTGTCGGTTACACCTACACGAAGTCAGACTTTGACATGTTGTATGGTAAGATCGGCAAGGCTGCTGGGGTTCCGAGTGCTCTAAACACTGTGTTGATGCTCCTTAGCGCCCCAATTTATATACCGCAAGCGCACGGGATCGTGTAGCTTTTCTCTTAGAGTATTCCCCCAAGGTTTATCAATCCGTGGATCGACAAAGAACTACCCAAGGTTTTCCATCTAATCTAACGGATCTATCCTAACATGAAGCATGAATTGCACATATAGAGTAACCTTTAATAGATATGAGTGTTGTGTAAAGGTTGATCTCATCCATGAACATAGGCGTAACCATAGCAAAACCAAAGGCATGACTAGGCCTATTGTCATCTAGTTGTAGTTCAAGCTAACAAGAAAATAAATCATGCATCTCAATCAATGGCATATTTAAACCCAAAATCTCCAATCCGATCCTTCGATACCCCATCTACTTAAAGCAACGCCCTGTCACGATGCCCCCCTTTGGACGAAAGCACCCTGAAGCAAGTCGAACCACCTTTGGTAGTTCCGCCATGAACCTCTAGCCACCATGACTACAAGATCATGCTAAGCGATCTATCTCGATAATAGATCTAGGATGAAGCAAACCCAAAGAAAAGAACGAAATCAAAAGAGAGAACATGGTCGCTAAAAGATTCAGAAGACATGATTATCATTACTCACATAATAGATTCGTTTGGATCGTCACCACCGAGTACATACCATTGACGACTCCAACTAGCTCATGAACTCCACCATGGCACAACCACACAGGGAGGCCATGGCGGCTAGGGGCGGCCTAAGCCATCTCCTAGACAACTTCGAAGACTTGCGGCGGCCGTCGTCTCCCTCCGGTCTTGGCCCTAGGTTTTCGTCGAGTTCTGGGTGGATGGATGCTGCGAGTTAAATAAGGTGCGAGCTATTTATAAGCCGAGGAAGCCACCGGTCGAAGGGGAGGCCGAACCGCCTCGGAAACGGGCTAGGCCGGCCGGCCCCATGGGCCTAGGCTGGCCGGCCTACCCTCTTTCGGGCTCGCCTCGGTCTCATCTTTCACGTGTAGACTCCTCGCATCTTCTAGAGTTTATGTCCTTCACGATTGCACCCCTTTGGACGTCGTTATCTTGGAGATATCTTTGAGGAAAGGATAGGATAGAGAATCCTTCCTTAAATCTTCATTTGCTTTGCTTAATCCCGAAGTATCTTGATCTCATCTTCGTGGGCTTGGTCCTTTGGGCTCTTTTGGAGGATGGATGTGCATGAATGGGCTTCGAATCAACATGGGCTTTGGTCCTTCCTTTGGGCTTTGGCCTTCGTCTTTCTCCGTGTTAGCGCTCGATCACATGCCTCGTCATTTCATGCTCCAAAATAGGCCAAAAACATGCAAAAACGAAGTTCCTCCAAAATATATGTGCAAGTGTGAAAATGACCAATAATTAGGCCGGGGTTAGGACGGTTAGTGATTTTGATATTAAATGCATGCCATTATCAAGGATAAACAAGGGATAAAAGGGGTACTTAAAGAGCGCCAACATTCCCCCCATGCTTAAACCTTGCTCGTCCTCGAGTAAGTCCAGGAGCTTTGCTTATAAAGAAATCAGCGTTGCCCCTCAATGTCCTCTCTGCACTTAGTCATACATAACAAGACATATTACTCTCTCAAGTATTTAGCATTTAAGTTCATGTTGGGACCGGCTACTTTTTCATTTTGGAAGATAGACTAGCAATTAAAGAACAAGCCACAATAATAAATAAATGCCATGCTCTCAAACTTAAGCGAATTTCAAACCTTTACCTTGTTTCATCGTGAAGAGTTTTCAAAATAATGCATATCAAACATAAGTGAGGTTCTCTTGCAAAAGATCATGGAAATACTCATCTCATCAAGTTTCTCAAGCCTACATTAGATTGTCTTCAACCTATTCTACTCATATATAAAAGTGGAAGGCTTATGTGGAGCTTGGTAGGTAAAAATAATCCTAGCAAAACATTATACTTGAAATATTATCAAACTAAGAGAGAGATCTAATGGAATTACCGAGACTAGTCAAAAAAGCCATTGGAGAATAATGTTGGAGAGGGAGAAAGATGAAACACACACATTTAGATAGGTGGACATGTGCAAGTGGAAAATGGATGATTCCGAGACACAAATGAAGTTCTCGTTATCGGATTGCACATGGTTGGAAGATTTGAGTATGGAATAATTTTTCAAAGTAACTTGGAAAATTAATGAAGCCAAAAGAGCTAAGGAACATTTTATTCTTCTCTTTTTTTCTTTCATTTTTCTCTTTCTTTCTTTTTTTCTTTCTTTTTGCTTCTTAAAACTTTTGATAACATAGAATACTTACCCAGCCATCCCCCATGCTTGAACGAATGCTCGTCCTCGAGTATGAATAGTGGGAGAACCAACTAGCTAGGGTAAGTATCTCAAATTCACCTTCTTCTTCGTAGAACCTCTTGAATCTCCGGGGAGCCTTGTCTCCCAAAACTTTTCTTTATATGGTGCCCTTGATTCTTTTGATTCCGTCGAAATGATAATCCATACTCAAATTGGGTTGTGGTCAAGGAGATAATCACAAAAAGGTATTTTTGGTTTAGGGTGGATATCCAGCGAGGTTTGTAAAATTCCCGAAGTAGAAACTCACAATGCATGGATAAATAGGCTAGCAGAAAGAAGGTTACACAAAAAAATGGAATGACCAGCTTCTTAGTCTCATACCAAAGAAATCAATCTTAATCCAACTCATCAAAATATAAGTTTGCAATCTAAAGGTTTGATCATGAAAGAATTTGTATGTATAGGCTTTGGTAGGTACAACTTTGCAAGAGATTCACAAATGTAGATAGCATAGGAATTAAGTTTTCAAATTAAACAACACAAGGTGTAAGGTCATCGGTAGACTTAAATCAAAGAGCAACATAGAATATGTGGGTCTAGAATTTAGTCATTTAACCTCCACAAATAAAAGAGCCGGTATTTAATTATTTTACTTCCATTTAATTGAGAGCAAATGGTCAAGTCATATACAACATAGCGTAGGTAAAACAAAGCAACAACTTTCATCATTTTTCCATAAGCATAAGGCATTGCCAAAATGTATCAATGTGGTGAGCACAAAGTGATGGTGGTTATCATTCATTGAAAACAAAAACAAATCTAGGTTGTACTCCTAGTAGCCATGTTATTATAGGGAGAGATATACAAAGGTTGCATCTATGGTTGAAGACATATATGTACAAGCATTTAGAAAAAGAGAGAGTTGAGGAAGAATTACCGTCCTTCTCGATGCTCGTAATGAAGTGTATCGCGGCCTCCCCCATACTTAAGCATTGCGCTAAGCATGGAAGAAGAATCATGAGCATCTTGTGGCAACCGTGATTATCTTACTCCATGAGATCTTTCTTCCTTGTCCATGAAATCCTCCCCCATGCTTAGCATGATGCTAGGCGTGAAAGGAGAAGATGGACCATCTTGCAATTCTTGAAGTCCTTCCCTCATGTGTATGAATATCATGTTCAATGTATCTTGACCTTTGTTGCCTCAATTTTCCTTCAACTTCTTCTTGTACAAAGTCATGGTCCCAATCATTGCTTCACGTCGTCGTCGCCTCCTTCAATTCCTTGTTATCCCATTGCTGCCTCATCTTCATAAATTTTTCTTTCAATTTCCAGAACAGAATGTGTACTGAAACATTGCTCCATTGCGAAGTGCGCGTATTTTCCTTTCCAACGAGTCCTCATTCGCCCAAAATTGATTCCGAACAAGAGAGTTATGTTCATTTCATCCCAGCGCTGCAATTTGTCCCGACGAATTTCAGAACACGCAACGTCCAATGTTCTTGCCATATCTCCTTGTACGGGTCTTCAAATTCAGTGATCTTGGATGCGATGGAACGGGAATTTCATGGAGCTTCTGAATATAAACTTTTTTTCCTTGTACGTTCCTGTCCATGTGCAAAATTTGATGAAAACAGCTGGGCTTGCTCTCGAACTTTGGAGGTGTTGATGAATTTGATTTCTTCTTTGATCACGAATTTATGGGAATGCTTTGTCATGACTGCAAAACAATCAAGTGCACACACTACTCCCGGGGTGACGGTCGGGAGTAGAGACAAATGCCAACAAACCAAGCATCCCTAGACTCAACTTGTGGCATGAACAATGGAATGGATGCAAAGTGCAAATACAAAGTTAGCAAAAACAAGTGTTAGCAAGGTTGAAAGGACCTTTCGATGTTGTTCTGCAACTAGCTTATTCAAAAACAATTGCTAAGAGTGACAAAAAGCCTTCGCGACACTTCATAAGAAGTGAGACTTTTGTCAATGAAAAGGTTATTTATCGAAAAGGACCAAGCAACCGAGCCAACAAGGTTTTAGAAGTATGTTTATGGGTTTCCTATATTTTTTTGGTTTAAAACAAAAATTTTGAAGAGAGAGTGTTGGGTATAGATATTCTATCTAAGGTGTTTTTTTTAGAAAAACTAGAGAGAAACAAAAGTTAGATTTTTTTTGAAATAAAAACATAACCTATGGTTTTTAGGATTGCTATATGAGTGGTTTTCCTAAGGGTTTTTGGATCTCAAAAGCGAGGCTAGTCAATGTTTTTAGAAAGAATTTTTTTTTTAATGCAACATGCAATGCAAGGCAATGGTGAGACGAACAACATGGTATGCAATGCAACACGGGGTGGGTGAACAAAATGATATGACATGATGAGGTGGTCTAAAACAAAACAAAAAGTTAGCCTAAGTTAACTAGCCACAAGTTTAGAAACAAAGGGTGGTGCAACACTTCATATTTCTGATCGCTTTACCCTGAGAGAAGTTGCTTTGGTTTCGAACCTTGGATTCAATTTGCTCTCTGTTTCGCTACTTCTTGATGAGGGGTTTGAAGTTCGCTTTAAGGAGGGTTGTTCTCGAGTTTTAGATTCCAGATGAGATTTGGTTTGCCGGATTTTACCTCGCGATCGGATTTTCTTGGTTGACTTCTCTGTAACTTCTCTTGGTCCTTCTTGTTGCTTGTTGGCTAGTCCTTCTTCTGACTTGTGGAAGTGGCATAGGAGACTTGGATATTTGAGCTTTGGCTTGTTGTCGAGACTTAGCTCACTTGGCATAATCCGAGGATTGCCCAAATTGAAGTTTGAGAAGGATCTTGTTTGCTATCCGTGTCACCACGGGAAGATGGTTGCCACCTCTCATTCGCCTGTTAATCAGGTGATGACCACTCACCCTGGAGAGTTGCTACATATGGACACAGTCGGTCCTTCTCGGGTGATGTCAGTTGGTGGGAAGTGGTACGTTCTTGTGATCGTGGATGACTTCTCTCGCTATTCTTGGGTCTTTTTCATGAGAACCAAGGATGAGGCTTTCGAGTTTGTTCGAGACTTGATCTTGAGGTTGAAAAACGAGCTACCCCAGGCCATGAGAGCGATTCGCAGTGACAATGGCACAGAATTCAAAAACGCTTGTTTTGACACCTTTTGCAGTGATCAAGGTCTTGAACACCAGTATTCTCCCCCCTACACTCCACAGCAGAATGGAGTTGTAGAACAGAAGAATCGGATGCTGGTTGAGATGGCTAGGACGATGCTCGATGAGCATAGGACTCCTAGAAAGTACTGGGCTGAGGCGGTTAACACCGCTTGTTATGTGTCCAATCATATTTTCTTGCGTGCTTTCATGCACAAGACCTCTTATGAGTTGCGATTTGGACGCCAGCCCCATGTTGACCATCTCAGAGTTTTCGGTTGCCGGTGTTTTATGCTGAAGGAAGGAAATCTTGATAAGTTTGAGTCTCGCTCGTCTGACAGAATTTTCCTCGGTTATGCTTCTCATTCCAGAGCCTACCGTGTGTTGATTATTGATACTAACATCGTCAGAGAGACTTGTGAAGTCACTTTCGACGAGATGATGAGCTCGGCACCCCCATCTTTGAAGATGAGGAGGAAGAAGCTGCGGAGGGTGATGCTGAGGCTACCACGCGTGCTGTGGACCCAGCCGCCTCCGCCACGAGCAAGGACGATGATGATGGCCCCGACCCGACTACATCTACTTCCCGGGGGCCGATCGAGCAGGTGACTCAGCCTTCACCAGCTGCACCTGAGGAGACACCAGTTTTGGTTGAGGAGGAGGCGACTTCGACAAGGGAAGCACCGCGACACATTCAGCGTCATCAGCCACCTCAACAGATGCTAGGTGACCTCAACGAGCTAGTCACACGGTCCAAGGTAACAAGTATCGCAGGCTTTGCTCATTCAGCATTTGTTGCCTCTTTCGAGCCCAAAGATGTTGGACACGCACTTTCTGACTCCAATTGGGTCAATGCCATGTATGAGGAACTCGAAAATTTTGAAAGGAATCAGGTTTGGGTTTTGGTTGAGCCTCCGCCTGCTTGTATCCCCATTGGAACCAAATGTGTTTTCAAGAACAAGAAAGGTGAAGATTGTTGGTAGTGCGGAACAAGGCTCGTCTTGTTGCCCAGGGGTTTTGCCAAAATGAAGGGATAGATTATGAGGAAACTTTTGCCCCGGTAGCGCGCTTAGAAGCGATTCGAATTTTTCTTGCTTTTGCTGCCTCCAAAGGTTTTAAAGTTTTCCAAATGGATGTGAAATCTGCCTTCTTGAATGGTTTTATTGAAGAGGAAGTTTATGCGAAACAACCCCCTGGTTTTGAAAATCCCAAGTTTCCAAACCGAGTTTACAAACTTCAGAAAACTCTTTACGGTTTAAAACAAGCGCCTAGAGCTAGGTATGATAGGCTGAAAATTTTCTTTCTTCCTCAAGGTTTTAAAATGGGATGTGTTGATAAAACCTTGTTCCTCATGCGCTCTGGCTCTGACTTTTTGTTGGTTCAGATTTACGTGGATGATATCATCTTTGGTGGCTCTTCTCACGCTCTTGTTTCCAAGTTTTCTGAGCAGATATCCAGGGAGTTTGAGATGAGCATGATGGGTGAGCTGCAATTCTTCCTCGGGCTGCAGTTCAATCAAACTCCTCAGGGCACGTTCCTTCATCAAGCCAAGTACACCAAGGACTTGCTGCGGAAGTTCGACATGAGTGACTTGTCTCCTCAGCCGACTCCGATCAGCACATCGACGGCGCTTGATGTGGACTTGGATGGTGAAGCGGTTGTAACGACCCGGCCCGGGAGAACGGCTAAGATCTACTCTACACGTTGAGTAAACCACACATGCTAATTAATTCTCTTGTGCTTTCGTCCTCGCTTTGCGCAAAAGTATCGATCCGGAATTAACTAGCTTCCCAGGGCTCGGTATTTAAATTGGTTTGGCTCTCAATCAATTTCCAGTATGGAACAATTCCCGCGGATGAACAGTGTCCACGATGCTACAGTACCCCCCGAAATCGGTGCTACAGTAACTCACATATTTGGCCCGGCCCATCTGGCCCATGGGCTGTTACAGCGGTGGACCAGAAGGAGTACAGGAGCATGATTGGCTCCCTTCTGTACTTGACGGCGACCCGGCCAGACATTCAGTTCGGGGTCGGTCTCTGTGCGTGGTATCAGGCTTCGCCGCGCACCTCCCACAAACAAGTGGTGAAACACATCTTCAGGTACCTCAAGTTCACTCATGAGTTCGGTCTTTGGTATTCTGCGGATTCATCTTTTGTTTTGGTTGGTTTTTCGGATGCCGATTTTGGTGAGTGCCGGTTGGATCGCAAGTCGACTTCTGGCACTTGTCACTTTCTCGGTACATCGTTGGTTTCGTGGTCCTCTCGCAAGCAAGCTAGTGTTGCGCTCTCTTCCACAGAAGCCGAATACGTTGCCGCTGCTAGCTGCTGCTCTCAGATTCTTTGGATGAAACAAATTTTGCAGGATTATGGGTTGAGTTTTGGTAGAGTTCCCATCTTTGTAGACAACATGTCTTCCATTTGCATTGCAAACAACCCAGTGCTCCACTCCAGAACCAAACACATAGACATCAGGTTCCATTTCCTGCGAGATAACCATGAGAGATGCCACATAGACATGATCCATGTAACATCCGAGAGGTAAACCGCAGATATCCTTACCAAACCACTTGAGCTTGAGACTTTTGCTCGCTTGCGAGGGGAGCTTGGGGTTTGTTACCCCTTTTAGTTGCTAGCTTTTTTTGGGTTAGCTTTGTAGGTTTTATTTGTTCTTCTCTTCATTTTCTAAGTTTGGTAGTTGGTTTGTGCATATGCATTGTAGATTTCTGCATCTTGCATTGTCTCACTTGCACTAGCATTCCTGTATACATTGCTATAATCTCCTAGTGCTTGCTAGTGTGAGTCTATAAATGTGATCATGTTCAGCTTGCTCTTCTGTGTATATTAGATCTTCTGAGTATAGCTGTTTTTATTTTGAAAATCTGAAAACATGGTCACCCTGTCTTGGCTACTAGTATGTTAGGGCGTGTTGATATGCTTTGCTATCTTATTCATGCTAGTGTAGCTTCTTGATACTTAACTTGTTGCAATTCATCCTGGTTCAGCAATTCATATCTGACATGATCTAAAATTGGTAAAATTGTTGGATTGTGCTTGAAATGGAATAGAAAGATCCAGGTGGGATTGCTTGTCGCACTGATCGAGCTTTCGGGACAGCTCACTTTGCACTTGTGAGAACCCGGGCAAGGCTGTGCATGACTGAAACGAGTGTCTTAAGCTTCTGATTGCCTTTGGCATAGGCTTGTCCTCGTTGCCAAGTAAAGCATGACAAGTTTTCAACCCCTGGCATTAATAATTGGTTGATATAATTTGATTGCAACATGGATGTTTGCAACTTGCTTTGGCTGCTTGGCTCACCTGTATGAGTTTGATTAGCACTGTTTTCCATTTCCTACTTGTTAGTGCTAGATCACAGGTGATGCTTTTATTTCTCCTAAACTGAACTTGTTTAGCTCTAGACTGATTTGATATACCCTGTTGAGCTAGATGCAGGTCTTGTTTATGGATGCACACATGCTTGTGACTAGATGTTGCTCATATCCTTTGTATCCCTGAATGCTTTCACTAACACCTCCTGCATTGCATTCATTGCATAGCATATTCTCAGGGGGAGTCTCAGTTTCAGGGGAGCTTTAGGTCTGTTTAGCCTTGATGTGTGCATGTGCCAACAAGGGGGAGAAGTTTAGTGATCAAACAAGGGGGAGAATTGTTTGATATTTGAGAGAACCAAAAACTTGTTGTGCACAGGGCTTTGAGAGTGCATACATGTGGTGAGTGTTGCACGTGTGAGGGGGAAATGCATTTTAGGGGGAGTTTCTGCTTTGTTTGGCTCCTGGTTTCCTCGTCACTTCTGCATGACTGTGTCGAGCCCTGCCTCTATCTTTGAGGAGTCATGTTTGTATTTGATCGATTGCGTCGAGCCGTTGCCCTTGTCTTAGGGAATCGATCTCTGTTTGGTCAAGTGACTTGTTCTTGCTTCTTTCGAGCTTTTGTCACTTGTTCAAGTTCTTCATCTTCTTTGTTCTTCTCTGTTTTTGTTTCTCTCTTGATTCGTTTGTTGTGTGTTGACAATGCACTCATCAAGGGGGAGATTGAGGAATGGGGGGTACTCTCTCCCGGTTGTGATGAGTGAATTGTCAACCGTGCGGTGTGATCGTGTGCTTGGTCTTTGGTTGCAGGTACACGGGCGTCGAGTGTCGACGGAGAGCTGCCGTGGAGGTGCTGTGGCCGATGGACCGTGCGGTGGACGGCGGTGAAGGGTAGCCAGGATCGGAGCTCGGGCCGTGCGGCAGCTGTGGCATCCACTCCTGGATCGAGGGCGCAAGCGCCGACGGATGGCTGGTTTCTTGGTTTGCGCCACAAAACCAAGCTGGCGGACGGCGGTTGAAGACGCCAAGTCATGGAGGCACGGGCGTCAGTCTCGGGACTGGCGGAGGAACGGGCGTCGACGTCGTATAGGGCCTCGCTGCGGGCGAGGAGGTGATGGGCGTCGGGCGGCGTCTAGGGCCGTCAGAAGGCCGAGGCGGGAACGGCGTCCAGGGCCACGGTGTGGAGGCGAGAATCTTCCCGCGCGTGGAGTTTTGGCGGTTTTCTCAAAACCGGCCACCTACCCGGGTCTCGCGGACCCTCCAAAACCTTGGACCGGATCTTCATCTACGTGGCGGCATTGCGGAGAAGACTTCGATTCGAAGAAAGAACCTCGGCCGTCGGATGAGTCCTTGTATCTTTTTCTAGTTTTGCCCCTACGGGATTTCTAGTGTCTAATTAAGTCTAGGGGTAGTTTAGTCTTTTAGTTCTAGAGTTAGTGAGCATAAATATCCCCTCACCTACTCTCTCTCTCTCTCTCTTTCCCTGGCTGGCGCACAGACCAAGCACTGCCTCTCTCGTGCGTCTCCTTCCCCTCCTCTTTTCTTCCTCCCTTTCTTCTCTAGGGTAAGGTTTGGAGTATGGATTTTTGAGACTCTTGTATGGAGATTGATCGGGAAAGGAGGCCCTTCCCTCCTTGTGTCCTCGGGGTGTTTGATTTCGTTTCAATCTCGTACGTCTTGTGCTTTGTTTGTGATGAATTCGATTTTCCTTTGTCGATTCTTGAGCACGAGATGAGGAAATGTTTCTTGACGATCACGTGACTCTATGAAGTGATTCTAATCCATCTAGCCTAGTGCTAAAACCCGCGGAATCACGAGTCCCTTCAATTCGAAGTTTTTTTGAGTTCTAGAGAAAACCCCGTTCTTTGCTCAGGAATTCTTCAATTCCTTCCAAACCATGGAGTAATTAGTCGATTCATTTGGTGGGTATGTTCACAAGGTCTTTGTGATCGTGCCTGCAACATTTGAGCCCCTTTGGACTTGGTTTGATCTTCCAATCTTCAAGATTTCCAAAGGACGCGGGCTCGAAAAACGTTTCTGGACTCGAAAAGAGTTTTTCCTACCACCGAATGAACCGACGCCTTTGAAACTATCCACGTCGGATCAACCAGTGAGTAGGTTACTCATGCGTTAGGTTTTTTTTTGCTTCTCGTCAGTTGCACCGGTGCATTAGCTATCCACGGGCATCAGATCAACCGGTGAAGCTTCACCAGCGACCTCCTGCTTGCTTTTTCCTCGTTGCACCAATGTATAGAGTTTGTTCAGCGTCGGATCAACCGGTGTTCAGCTGGGTATGCTTTGAAGCCTCTCTGGACAATTACACCGGCGTAGGTGTTTTCACACCATCGGTTTAACCGGTGTTCATGAGTCCGGTTTGAGGAGTGTAAGGATCACCGGGGTGTCCGACCCTAGAGGGGGAGGTGGTGAATAGGGTCGCTAATCGCTTTTTAACCTAGGGCTCAAACTACTTGCATAAGATAAACCTAACACGTCCTATACATGCTAGTTATGACTATGGTTTATCTTTGCTATTCTCTACTTACCCCAAAATACTTGCAACCTATAACCAATCCTAATCAAACTAACTAGGAAAGTAGAGGCACACAAGGTAGAGTAAATGCGGAAACGTAATATGGTAAGTAAAGAGGTAAGTGCAAGAGGGATGCAAACTCCCGAGTAGACACGGTCATGTAACGTGGTTCGGCACAAACGCCTACGTCCACGGGACACCGAGGCTCTTCCGATCACCGTCTTGCACTACGCCACCAAGGCGATGCCGGCAAGCAAAGGCAAGTGCCCACAAGACACCGAGTCTCGTGCACCGCCACCGTCTCTCTCGGTCACCCAGCCGAAATCCACTACGGAGCTTCTCCACCAAGGAGGGGGGTCTCCTCTTCCCCCGCACAAAGTGTCGTTGCCACTCCACACCAAGTCAGAGGGTCACACGACGGATCACAAGGATTGCTTGCCGCAGCAAGACTTCTCTCAAGGGAGCTCTCGCAAGAACTAATCCCTATTACAAGCACTAAGCACTCTCACAAGTGTGCTTAAGCCTATATGATGTACAATGAAGCTCTATGGTGGTTGGAGATGATCTTTGGCTCTTGTATACTTCCTTGGTCTCCAGAAACCTCAAATGAGCCGTGGGGTGGCATATATATAGCCCACACACCCCAAACTAGCTGTTGGAAAAAGGCTGACAAAAAGCGCTATCACCGGTTAAACCGATGCTCCCGTTTTTGTCATCACCGGTTTAACCGGTGAGTGCATTTTCCAACTAGCCGTTATACTTCAACGGCTATCTCAATCGATCGATGTAATCAACCGATGCAGCGTCGGTTAAACCGGTGAGTGTAGTTGCTGAAAAACTAACTCTCTGGACAACTGCACCGACGTTCACCAATATCTAGCGTCGGTTCATCCGGTGTATAGATTTTGCCTCAGCTGCTGAGTTCATTGCACCGACGTATTCAACTTTCCTGGCGTCGGTTCAACCGGTGTTACCAAAACTCCCATACGTGCTCCAAGTCAATGCACCAACGTATGTAATTTTCTTAGCGTCGGTTCAACCGGTGATACTAAAATATCTTTGTCTTGATTGTTTTGACTTGGTTTCTTCACGGTCTCTTCAATCTTCGAACCCCCGTAGGGACGGCCCTTCGGGCCTAGCTACGCCTATCTTCTCTTTGTCATCACTTGAACCTAAAAGCCTGAGAATGGTTATCTTAACAATCATATTAGTCCAAGTGTTGTGTTGTCTATATCAATCACCAAAACATTATATTGAAATATGGCATGAGAGGCCATTTTCGCTACAAGGCATCTCTGGACAACTGCACCGACGTCAACTCTTGATTTTGTCGGATCATCCGGTGTAGTGTCGCCGGTTGAACCGACGCTTTGTTAATCCCTGCGTCGGATCAACCGGTGCTCGCTTTTCTTGCTGCCGGCTCTGTGACGTCGGTTGAACCGGTGAAGACTCTCTTCACACGTCGGTTTAACCGGTGTTCATATACCGTGCTGTTTCTTGTGCTGTTACTTCGTGTTTGCATCCTCATTGGTTCTCGCTTGTTCCTAGAGGTGTTTTGTTTTGGTGTAGCTCATCCATAGCTATTCCATACTTCACCTAGGATTCTAGGGTCGGGTGTGTACTTGGGATCTTAAGCCGAACTTCTGATTGCGATTATTTTTATCGGCTCCCATTCACCCCCCATCTGGTCGCCTTTTCGGTCCCTCACATGAGGACAAGCAAAGCTTCTCCTCGGAGCTTGCCGACATTGCTGCCACGGTTCATGGGTCGTGGGTGGTGATGGGAGACTTTAATCTCACGTGTGCTCCTGCGGACAAAAACAACGACCATTTTAACTACGCTGAGGCGAACTGCTTGAACGAGCTGATCAACACTCTCTGCCTCATCGAAATCCCGCTCACGGACCGCGCCTACACCTGGAGTAACAAAAGGGACGATCCTACTCTAGTGCGCCTAGATAGATGCTTTGTTAATGTTGATTGGGATGAGCTTTTTCCCAACACTACTCTCTCCTACTTGACTCGTTTCTGCTCCGACCATGTCTCTCTCCTCCTCACTGCCACCACCAGAATCCCGAGAAGCGGGTGTTTCCATTTCGAAAACTCCTGGCTTCACCACAAGAATTTCCGGGACGTTATTCAGGGTGTGCTTGCGCGCCCTGTGCGTGGTCAAGGTAGCTCGGCTTTCGTCCAAAAACTCAAACACTGCCGCGGGGCATGCCGCTCCTGGGCGAAACGCCTCACCCCGATCGACCAGCGCGCTCATGACATGAGAATTCTGATCAATGCCCTTGATGCGCTTGAGGAACACCGTACCCTCCATTCTGCTGAGCACAAGCTATGCCTGTTGGCCACTCAGGGGCTGCAAGACATCCACGACGAGAAGCTTGCTTTCTGGCGTCAACGCTTTCATGTCCGCCTCGCCGTCGAATGGGATGAGAACTCCCGCTTCTTTCACGCTGCTGCATCCGGCAGGCGACGATGCAACAACATTGCGGTCCTTGAAAGTGACGGGGTCATTGCCACGACACACTGTGCCAAGAGTGCCATTCTCCACAATTTCTACCTAGGCTTACTTGGTCGATCACAGGATGTCTCTTGGAGGTTTAATCTTGCTGAGCTATATCCCGTCCTTGATCTCGCCTCTAGGAACCTCTCTGCTCCCTTCACCATGAGCGAAATCACCGTTGCCCTCTTCGCGATGGACATGCATGCAAGCCCCGGCCCGGATGGTTTTGGCCCGTCCTTCTACAAGCACTTCTGGCCTGCACTCCGTCAGGACGTCCTTATGTTGTTCAATGATCTCCATGCCGGCAGCCTCGCCATGGATAGCCTGAATCGGGCTTTGCTCATCTTGCTCCCAAAGAAAGAAGGTGTCCGCACTGCTGATGCCTTCCAGCCTATTTCTCTCCAGAACTGCCCCATGAAACTCTTCACCAAGGTAATGGTCAACCGGCTAAAACCGGCCATTCCAATTTGAAAGCGATCGGGTGCTCTAGCCCAAGAGGGGGATGGGGTGGATTAGGCACTATTAAAACCTTGACCTGTGGCTCCAACTAGTTTGCACAAAACGTAAACTAAAACAAGCTAACTAGATGTGCAACTACGGTTCACCTTAATGTGTAACACTCATCCCAAAAGAGTTTTGCAACCTATAGCCAATCCTAGCAAGATACTACACTAAGAAGGTAAAGGCACACAAATTGCAATATGAAATGTGGAAACTTAAAGAAAGGGATGAGAGGAAGCGAACTCTCGACGCGAGGATTTATCCCGTGGTTCGGATTGCCACAAAGGCGCCCCTACGTCCACGTTGTTGAAGCACTCACGAAGAGTATCGCTTCCCGGCAATCAAGTCTCTTCCGTGAACACAATCACGGTCACCTTGATCCCGATCTTCACTAAGGGAGATTGCCCACGAAGGAGGGGTCTCCGACCCCCGCACAAAGTCGTCGATGCCGCTCCACACCCAGCTGGAGGGTCGTTGACTTGCCGGCGAGCCACCAATTGCTCCAAGGGGCCAGCGCACCATAATACAAGTGTGGTTCACTCTAGAACCAGCCACAAGGATCTCAACCTTGCTTGTTCACTCACTCGAGAGCTAATCTAGCACTCACACTTTACAAAGCTAGTGCTAAAACCTAAGGATATGATCAATGAGCTCTTGTATGGCTTGGAGGTGTTCTTAGGTGTGTGTATGACTTCTAGCAACTCCAGCAAACTCAAAATAGCCGGGGTAAGACGTATATATAGGCCACCAACTCAAGAGAGCCGTTACTAGCCGTTGGCCAGTTTTCTGCGTAGGCATCGGAACTTCCGGTGCATAGGGCATTGGTTCTTCCGGTCACTCTGCGCTCTGAAGTAGCCGTTAGCCTCTCTGACACTGCTGCAGCTACTTCAGGGACCATCGGATGAACCGATGCTATAGCGTCGGAACTTCCGGTGACATTTGATCTTCATATTGCCGTTACACCTTGCTGATGTCATTGCACCGACGCATTGCTCCGATGGCCATCGGTTCATCCGGTGCTGAAGGCTTGGCTGCTGCACGCTTGACATCGTCTCTGGAATATGGTACATCAATTGCACCAATGCCTCTGAATGAACCATCGGTTCAACCGGTGCTGCACTCTTTCTTCAGTTGATCTTCCCTTGATCTCCAGAGACGCTCAGACTTGCACCGATGACAGGGCGTCGGATCTTCCGACAACCATCGGATGCACCGATGCTCATGCATCGGTTAAACCGGTGCCTCTGTTTTCTGCCGAACTCGTCCAATGCATCGCAGCGATCAATTTGATCCTTCAAATTTATTCTATCTCTAGATTTCCACTATGCTTTTACATCTCTACGGTGGATTGGACTTGTCATCTTGATGGTGGATTGGACTTGGCGTCTCGACGATAGATTGGACATTGCGTCTTGACGATGAATTAGATATGTTGACTCATATCCATGGGACCTAAAAACTCCTACAAGTGTGATCTCACAAACTCATTAGTCCCATTGATTATGTTGTCACTCAATCACCAAAATCACAAACAATGGTCTAAATGGAGCCATGTTCCTTACACAAATATCATTGATGCAGACCAGACTGGGTTCATCCATGGGAGAAGCATTGCTGAAAATTTCGTCTACGCGGCCGATCTCTTGAGCTGCTGTTACAAGCGCACGATCCCTACTGTGGTGCTTAAGCTGGATTTCAAGAAGGCATTCGACTCGGTGGAATGGAGCAGCTTGGATAGGATCCTCGCGGCGAGAAGTTTTGATGATCGGTGGCAACACTGGATCTCCGCGATCCTCTCTAGTGGCAAAACGGCTGTCACCCTGAACGGTGTTCCCGGCCGCTGGATCACTTGTCACCGTGGACTCCGCCAAGGCGACCCTCTCTCCCCTTACCTCTTCATCATCGTCGCGGACGTGCTCCTGCGCCTCGTCCGCCGTGCCGCCGGCAGGGGCGACCTGCAACACCCGGTCGATCCCTCCCTCCCTTGTCCGGTCCTCCAGTATGCTGACGACACGCTGATTCTAACAAAGGGAGACACCGAGTCCATGACGGCCCTCAAACAAATCTTGGATGACTTTTCTGCCGCAACTGGGCTGGCGATCAACTTCCATAAATCAACCTTCGTGCCCATGCATGTTGATGCCACGGTCGCAGCCGCGATGGCCGCTACGCTTGGCTGCGCGATATCCACCTTTCCACAAACGTAACTGGGGCTCCCTGTATCGCCACACAAGCTGAAGTTCTCGGACTATCAGCCTCTCCTGACCTCTTTCGACCGCTACCTTGCCGGATGGAAAGCCCGGCTGCTCAGTACAGGTGGACGCATCGTGCTCGTCAACTCCGTGCTTGGGAGCTTGCCTATCTACTATATGTCGTCCATCCTTCTTCCAGGAAACGTTCGTGAAGCCCTCGATGCCAAACGCCGCGCCTTTCTCTGGACTGGCGAGGAACATTGCCATGGCTCCTGCTGCTTGGTGGCTTGGACGGATGTATGCAAAACCAAGGAGCAGGGTGGGCTGGGCGTTCGGAATCTTGAAGATATGAATCACTGCCTCCTCCTGAAATTTGTTCACAAACTTCACGGACCTGATGAGCTACCTTGGAAACAATGGTTTCTTTCCCACTTGGGCGCTATCCGGGGCAAGGCTAGTGACTCTTACCTGGGGAAACTCATCTCCCAGGAGTTGCAGCGCTATCGTGAGCTGACAATGGTGGGCACCGGGCACACACCTCATTCTGGCAAGACCGGTGGCTACTCAGCGCGTCGTTGAGTGAAACCTTCACTACTACAGATTCGGTCTTTTGTCCCGGTTCCAAACTGGTTTTTGTCCCGGTTTTGGAACCGGGACATGGCTTCCGGGACAAAAAAAACCTCGAGACTTTTGTCCCGGGTGACAGAACCGGGACAAAATGTCCCTGACGCTAAAAAAAATTTTACACCCCGCGGGATTCGATCCCAAGACCTCTTGCCTAGCGTATGGTTTCCTTGTCAACACACCTAAGTAGTACATGTGACTCAGCATAGAATAACTTCCTTTTGAACTATCACGTGGAGGGGCCTTTTGTCCGGGTTGGTAACACCAACCGGGATAAAAAGGGCATTTTGTCCCGGGTGGAGCCACCAACCGGGACAAAGGGGACCTTTTGTCCCGGTTGGTGGCTCCACCCGGCACAAAAGACCCCTATCCCCCGCTGGCCCGGCTAGCCGTTGGATCCGGGACAAAAACCACCAAAGACAGCCGGGGCAAATGGCCTGGAATAAAGACCTGTTCTGTAGTAGTGCTTCCCGGCTTTGTTTTCCCACTGCATCGACGATGGGCTCACTGTGCGCGAAGTCCTCTGCGATGGTTTCCAGCACCACCTAAGGCCGCGTCTCAGCAGCGCCGCCGGAGCTGAGAAGCTCATCCTCTACGACTGCCTGGAACACTTAGAGCTGACCGACCAGCCGGATGCACGTTTCCTCCACTCAAACCGCAATGTTCCATTCAGCTCGCGCGGGGCGTATCATGTCATTCAGGGCGAGGCTCTTGCTGCTGACGCGTCAACAATCTGGACAATGAGGCTCCCCACCAAGGTTAAGTTCTTCGCATGGCTGCTTAGCCGAGGCCGTTTAAACACCCGGGCCTACCTTCACCACAGGAACATCACATCCTTGGATGACTCCTGGTGCGCCCACTGCCCTGAGGTGTTGGAAACGACAGTCCATTTATTCTCGGAGTGCCAAAGGGCAAGACAAGTTTGGAACCGCCTCGGCATCCCTGTGCCTGGTGACCTTGTGCACCGCCCTTGGGATGTCGGTGCCGGCATCCCCTCCCAGATGTGGTGCGTCTCGACATCGTCCTCCTACTCCTCTGGCACATGTGGAAGGCCAGATTTGCCGAGACATCGACGCTTGCCTCTCTTCTGGAATGCCGGGAGCAATTTTTTGTAACTCTAATTTTAAGTTAATGGTAGATGGGGATCGCCAACCCCTCCCCCCCCGACTCGGAAAAAAAAGTTTTGGAAAAACAACCCGCCGGCAGCCGGAGGGTCAAGTCATTCATGGCGAGTTCCGTGGCTGCTCACGGCCACGGGGCGACTGGACTGCCCACGGCAGGAGTGACGTTCCTCTGCGGCGTGTTCCGTGCGCCGATTCTTCGAAGACTGGACTGGCTGTCGTGAGCTTTACCGTCGCCGGTGCTACAAGATTCCGGCCCTGTTTGTTTCCGCTTTTCTGGACTTTGCTTTTCTGAGAATCAGGATTCTGAGATAAGCCAGCTGTCTGGAGAATCGGCTGTCTGAATAAGCTGGGTGTTTGGCAATCCTGATTATTTAGAGCCGTTCTCTGAGCTGAGTGGTATAAAGTCTAAAATACCCTTGAGGCTGATGATATCTCATTTGTTTGCTAAATACGAGCAGAATTCAATAATTCTTATAACTTTTTACAATCTTGACTACATAATTATATTACTATTAGGTCAAATAGATTAATATCACCATTAGTCCAAGAGATGTACCAGCACTAATTTCTAAACATTGAGTACATAAATGATGGATACAACTAATTTATAAACTAAATCACGAAACCATAGCGGTGGCGATCGCATCACGAAATGCATTCATATCGACATCATCTCCGGTACCACCATCGTCATCATAAGTGGGATGAGGACTATCATCTTCAACGTCTTCTTCGAAATGCGGATCTTCTAAGTCACATTCCCTAATGAAATTGTGAAGGGACACACAAGCAACTATAATCTTGGACTGCTTGTTAACTGGATAACTGGGCAAGTTCTTGACAATGCGCCACTTCATCTTTAGAACTCCAAATGACCGCTCAATCACATTTCTAAGGGATGAATGTGCATGATTAAACACCTCTTTCAATCCCACTGGTTGGTGACCATGGCGCCATTCGGAAACATGATACCTTTGTCCCTTGTAGGGTGCAAGAAATCCTTTTCTATTAGGGTATCCAGAGTCAACAAGATAATACTTTCCTGCATATCAAATTTATGTCATGTTACGTAGCAATGAGGAATTATTGATCGAAAAATAAATTGCCCACAACTTGTTCTTACCATGAGCAGGATGCGGAAACTGGTCCTTGTATGTGACTAGCGTATCCAATAGTACACGAGTGTCATGAACAGAACCAGGCCAACCGGTGACAACAAATATGAACCGCACATCAAAGTCACATACCGCCATCACATTTTGTGAGGCATACTTATGGCGACCAATGTTTTTGGGTTGCTCACTTAATGACACAGTTACCGGTATATGAGTACCATCTATTGCACCTATGCAATCTTCAAAATGCGGCCATAACCTTGCTTCTTGCAGTCTAAGATGGATTGTACCAAAATGTGGATATTTTGGCCTCACAATATCAAAAGCTAATCTCATAATGGAATCAAGAACTGTTGCAAATTTTCTACTAATAGTTTCTAATAATCGACGAAACTTGTTCCTGTATTGCCTAAAAGATTGAGGTGCACCACAAGCCCATAAAAACATTCCTAAGGCTTCCTTGCTACAATATACTCTGCTTGATTTCAATCCATAATTCTATACCAAGGTGTCATGAAGCCGTAAGAAAACTGACCTTCGCATTCTGAACATGTCATAGCAATCAACTGGATTTTGTAGTGTTAACTCAACCCACTGTATACCGGTCATGACAGGTAATGAAGAATTATGTATTGTCTTCTTGTGCAGATTGCCTGATGCCATCCATTCCAAAGCAACCATTGCTACATAAGAGGTCGCATTTGTAACTATAATAGCTTCAAACATTATTCTCATTTGGTCCTCATGCTCAAATGGTAAAAATCTGAAATTAGAAGTACATCCTGGCATGGCCTACAAAATATATTAAGCATTCATTAGACAATTTGTTGAAGAATAGAAACTTTGCCGACAAAATATATTAATGCATTCATTAGACAATTTGCTCACATTTTCTTGTTCCTTCCACCAATCATCATCAGCAACAATACAACCAGTATTGGGATCTCTTCCCAATCCGGTGGCTCTCAAGTTTAAGGTCTTCCATTGTGTATACTTTTTTTTCAGTACATCCCATCGGTTCTTCATTTGCCCTTCAGTGTATGGCCTTTTGGTTCGTTCATAAAATTTCCGAACCAGATTTGCATATCCCACATTGTTCAAACATTGTTGAGGGCGATTGTGGGCAAGAACTTCTTCGCAGCAGATATCATTGAAAACTTTGGCAGCAAAGGAATCCCATTTTGCTACAATCTTTCCTGATTTTTCCATCTAAACATACAAGGTCTATTATTCCAAAAAAATTGTACAATCAACTACTGTCCAATCCACATGCTGGTTAGAAAGTAAACTAAGGCCTTGTTTAGTTTCCAAAAAATATTGCTAAATAACTGCGTGGCTGCCTAATCAAAATTCCAAGTAACAATTCATGTTCCTGAAGATCTACCCATATTGCAGAAAATAATTGGAATCCCATACAAATCTTTGCATCTCATGCTACTCCAGAGATCATAATGCCAGCATAAATAGCTCAAAAACAAACTATGCTCAGGTCCAATCCACATTCCAGCAACATACGCTTGGAGGTAGGCCCATTTTGAGTAGATTTTTGAAGAAAAATGGGCCATGTAGCAAGTGTACTGCCTACTAATTCCTATGCACATACCAACTATTGTGCATCAATCGATCCATGTAGCAAGTACACTTTCATCCACTTAACAACATTGTGGAGTGTAAAGGTATTTTCAGCAATCCATATCAACTATTATTACAAAAAGCAAGAGAGTCACTTACAGCTCCTTGCAGTTTGGCAGCTCCGGTCGGCGGAAGGGCAGGGACACGAATCGGGCTGGCGCGGATCTGCTCAACATTGAGGAATATACATGCATCAGTAAGGTGGCCGGCAGTGCTGGTCGAATCACAGGAAAAAAATGAGAGGCGGGCGCACCTGACTCAGGGAAGATGGGGGCACGATTCCGGGCGGCAGTGACACAGATCAAGGAGGCAGCAAGCCGACGAGCAGTCCGTAGATCAGGGAGGTGGCGCCGTCGTAGATCAGGGAGGCATCGGGCGCGGATCAAGTGCGCCGTGCGGATCCGGGCTCTGGTCCTCGCGTGGAGCCGCACCGGAGATGAGACGGCGGCAGGCGGCATAGGAGGAGGGCCGGCGGCGGCAGAGGAGGGCGGCGCAGAAGGGGGCCGGCCCTTCTAGCCGGATCTAGCCGCCGCCGGCACTTGGGAAGAGGCAGCATCGGGTATTCCTTGACCTACAGTCCCCGCCAGATCTAGCCGCTGCCGGCACTTGGGAAGAGGGCCGGCGCGGTTCCTGGGCGGCAGAGGGCCGGCGCGGTTCCTGGGCGGCGGCGCACTGCAGGGCAGGGGTGAGGCACGCCGGAGCCCGAGCAGAGGCGGCGCAGGGAGAGGGGCGGCGGGGAAGGGGCGCAGGGGAATGGCGGCGGGAGAGAGGGCAGTTGGGGGGAAATCGCTGGATTACCAGGTACGCGAGTTCTGGGTCGCTTTGGGGAGAATCGGGTCCTCCGTTGTTCCGAGGATTCCGTGGGAAGCGGCGATCGACAGAATCGAAAAATAATCAACACGTTTGGGTGGGATTTTGGCTTATTTCCATCTAGAATCGGATTATAAGCAGAAACAAACAGGGCCTCCTTATCCTCCGTCTCACTCCTGTCTATCCACATCTCTCTCCTCCATGGATGAAGGCAACGAGATTGACGCAAACACGGAAGCTGCGGCAGTGCGGTTCCACACTCACGTGTATAGCAAAGAAAAAATGATTTGGTTCTTAAATATTTGAACTCAATTTATATGATTCAGATTTCATAATCCCGTTGTTTATTCAAAAGAGAATGTGCAACTCCAGTAGTATACAACTGAGGCCGGAAAAGTCCAAGCAGCATGTATATATGTGATGTTTACAATCTAGATGTATTTAATTTTTCATTAGAGAATGGTACAATAATTATATACATGTTAACGATTATTACGTATACTCCCTCTATTCCTAATTAATACATACTCCCTCCATCCTAGAAAGAATGCAACTCTCATCTTCCTGAGGAGTCAAACAATTTCAATTTTAACCAAATCTTTACCTATATCTATATCTACACCTATTTCTAAAGCGAGAAAAATTTTCACCTAAATTTTTTGTTAGGTTATTATTGGCAGGTGGCTTATTCCATCCTGTATACAAAACAGACTAGCTTCCTCCATTCACGACTCGATCACGTAAATCCCTACAAATTAACGCACAGGAACAATACGTATTCGATACTTACACTAATTTTATTTGTCCGTAGCAACGCACGGGCATAATTGCCTAGTAAAATTAAAATGATTCAACTCACCGTGTTCAGCGAGATGATTACAATTTACAGCTCATTTTAAACGTCATATATTTAAAAAAATAGAGAAACGCCAGTAGTTTAGCACGTGCGAATCCCAATTTTTATTTTCTGAGAAGAGTAAATAAATCGTCCAGTTTTTGCTTCGATTGTATGGAAATAGACAACAGAAGATAATATAAGGGGATACATGTGATGAATACACGAGACCGACCAGACTGGTAGGCCGTTTGGCACGATTTCATCTAAAACAGTTTCACTAGTAAAGTTAAACCGGTGAAGAAAAAAATTGGTTTATTCAGCATCTACTTCTAATTCATTTAAACACAAGTTTATAAAATAATTTTACACTACGATATTTCGATTTGTACAAAACAAGGGGCTATTTAGTTTCCAAAAAAAATTCTACAGTACCCGTCTGTTGTCGGTCGAAACCCACCGGCGAGCAGCGACAGGCAACACGAAGAGCCGGGAGGTCGCCGGGGCGCTGGCAGGCACTGCTCCCTCGTCGACGGCCCGCAATTCCGTCACGCGCCCGGAGAATGTATGGAAAGCCGGGCGTGCCACCTGACCTATACCCGATCAGGAGGGTGCGAACGTGTTCCAAACAGTTTCCTGCATACAAAGACACGTATAAATGTAAGTCCGAGCCGTGGTCGGCTCCCCGGGATGACTCTTGCATCGGCTTTAAAGAGCCGATCGAGTCCCGGTGTCAGATGAGATCTGTTGCATCCAGATATTGATGAATAAAGCAAATAACTATAAAGCTGTTTCAATTAAATCTAATTAATCTAATCCACGATGGTAATAGCTTCACTGCTAGATCGGAACATCCTACACGTGACTAGGCCTAATGAACATAACAGACAACTAAACCATTACCCAAAACAGAGGCCTAAGAACTAGCAAGAGCCGATTCCCGGAACAATCCCTATCAAGGCTAAGATAAAGCATCTATTACACCACCGGATCATCCAATCCGTTTGCAAGGCCTAACCTAGCAGATATTACGCAAACTCTTAAGATAAGAGCAAACCATAACAGATCAGATCTACTAGACATAAAAGAAGCAGAGTGTTGCCTCTGTGCAACTAATTCTATGTGACAAGAACTAGCATGAGATTGAAACGTGATTGCACAGAGACAACATGATATTCGTAGATGATAAGCAACGAAGCACAACAGATCTACTAAAAGCCATGCAACGAACATCAGGATAACTAGTACTACTCGCCATAAAAAACGCTTCAGTACGAGTAATACCAAGGTAAAAGCAAGAACAATACTGCCCTGATCGCAAGAAGCGATCAGGGCAGCATGTCGCTTACTTGGATGAAACCCTAGGATTAGGGGTGGCGATGCGCCGAGAGTTGTTGTTTGCGAGACGTGATGACGCTCTCCTTTACGAATAACAAAGGATACATATTTATAGTCCGGAGACTTGGGAAACAATCTAAACTAATCTTGTCCAAATCGGACTCTATCTCTAATCTTAAAATAAATCTAAGGATACATGGCCCATGTGGCCTAGACGCTTACGCAGGAGCCGATTTACAAGTCTTCTTAGTCTTCTGCTTTAAACCCATCTTGCTTTCGGCCCATAAATTAATCCTGTTAATTTATGGCGATAACACATGCCCCCTGGTTTTGGCAATGATAGTTCCAAAACCAATTCGTCGCTTCATCTTCCCGTTAATGCTCATTAAACACACTGCAACCACCAAGGAAGACGCAACGTCTCTGCAACTGGCTCCTCGTAGAACGTGAAAACTGCCGATCCAACTCCCATCTTTTCACTATTTAATCTCACCCGAATCGGCTCTTTCCCACAGCAAACTCCTTCTTCCTCCTAGAGCCAGTAGCGCAGAAACCACAATCATTCACTAGCCATGGCCATGTCTTCTTCCTCCGGCTCCAACTCCTTTGGAGATTCCTCTTCTCCCTCTTCCTCTTCTTCCCTTTCCGCCTCCTCCATTGATCCTACCTCAGAGAGCCGAGAGCCGACCCCTGAATGGGACCCAACAGCAGCCTACGAGGCGCTGGCTCCTCTGCACTGGGATGCAGAGGAGTTCGACTTCGGGGTCACCTCTGAGGAGGACGAACCCACGACTGAAGGAGAGGAAGACCTCCAGTTCCTGTTCCAAGAGGAACTGGAGAGCAGCGAAGACGACGCCTTCTCCTGGGAAGGAGCCGACTCCTCCGAAGAGATCGGCTCTTCTTCCAGCGACGACACGGCGGCAGGAGGAAACCCCCACTAGTTCCTCAAAGCCCCCATGGAGGGAAGCGAAGAGGGAAGCAGCAGCGGCGGCGGGCGAAGTAGCAGCAGCGGCGAGGACGACGGCAGCAGCAGCGGTGACGACGGCGATGATGACGATGACGACAGCGGAGACACGCCGTCGCGAAGCCCGAAGCGCCGTAGGAATTCATACACCTATGACTGGTAGATGTAGGTAGCATTGTAGGGGTAGAATCACAAAGCCGAAGGATCGATTCCTTTGTAAAATCGGCTTCCCTTGTAACGATTTCGCATCAATGAAATCAGTTTCCTTTCAATTCCATGTGTCTTTGTTTACTTTCCAAAAAAGCCGATGGCAACGCATCAGGCTACTATAAATATCCAAGAGCCAACGAGATTCAAACTAGAAGTAACCCGCACAAGAATAGAGTAACACTTCCACCTTGAACCGAACTCTTGAATCCGAGCATAATTCGAAAACCAAGCTCTACAAATCCGAGCAAGAACTCTCCGAGCAGTCGGAAATCAAATCAGAACCCACAGCAATCAAACCCTAAGTCAACGGATCTGAACTATGGCAGATTCTGCAGCTCAGACGACAAGCTCTGCAATCGATGATGCGGTAATCTGCGGTCTGAAGGTAATATTCGGCCTAATCCTTTAGTTTTCTTCAGCTTACTAAGCTTCTGAAACTAAAACTCTGAAACATGACACCATACGCATACTTCTGAATTTCTGAACTTCAGGTGTCAGACATCCTTCTGCCGCATCTTCCCAATCCTAAATCTTTCTGTCTTGGCCCACAAACCCATGAAAACCCCATAGATTTGAGCTCTTGTGAAGCAAATAGGATCCCTTTTGTGAGTCAAAACATCGATCTGAACCTCTGGGCCGACTGCTTAAGAGCCTGGCCTAACCCCCCTGAGAGTTGGATTACATGGTACAGCAGAGTAGCAAAAGCTCACATGCCCTTGTGGCAGGATTTGAACATAGCCGATGCACTTAGTTTATCACTGTCTCCACTTGACAAAGATGAAAATCTTCTGAAAACCATCGGCTACTTTTGGTCTGATGCCTTGAATTGTTTCCTCTTTGGTCATGGACCCATGACCATTACTCTGCTGGATGTTACCATGATCACTGGCCTAGACATTAGTTCTCCTAATCCTGCTGCTCACAAAATGGCGGAAGTCCCCTTCAAGCTTTCTTCCAAAGTTAACTGCACAAACTGGGGCACTTATATGAATCACCACATGAAAACAAAAGGTCCAGTGACTGAGAAGGAAAACACAGCCTTCCTAAATCTTTGGCTAGAGCACTTCATCTTCTGTGGTCCCTTTCTAGCTCCGACTAAGAACTATCTTCCCTTGGCCTATCACCTGGCCCATGGCAATCGCACCGGCTTAGGTAAACTTTTCCTTGGAGAAACCTACAGATATCTCTATTTGATGACATCTAACTTGCTTAACCAAAAGAAACTGAGAACTGGAGGCCCTTGGTGGTTTATTCAGTTGTGGGCACAACTGTACTTCCAGCACCATATCCCAAACTTCCAAGGCCTGACCAAGAACTCTTTCCCTGATAAGAGTGGCAAACCAATTAGATGTACTAGCTACGGCCAAGCTTTGTTCAGCCTTCCTGGCAGTAAACTAAACTCAACAGATGTAGCAAATTGGTTCAGAGTCTTCTACAAAGGACTAGATAATCCTCTCTACTTCCCATTTACGGAATCTGAATCCTTTGAGAACCCAACTGCCTTCAGATTAGATAACTTTGCCGATGACGACAGCACTCGGCATCTGTATTCTTTAATGATTCGACCTGGCTTCCTCCCCGTTGGCATCAGCACCTCTAATAGAATTATCAAGCCAGGTTATGAATCTTACCAACCAGCCATAGCAGCTCTGCAATTTGGCCTAGGACAAGTCCCTCCCCACTTCCATATTCACCACTTGGTGCAGAGCAGAGCCGATCTGCCTGACGGTCTCACCAGTTGAAGATGCTACAGCATGTTTGATGACCTCCACATCCCAATACCAGCCGATCTGTCCTTTACCTCTTCATCAATCGGCTTTGATACTTGGTGGAACATGTGGAAAACACATGCATTCAGGAAAGATCTAGGTCCTCAACTGCAGCAGATTGATCCTGAATATGCAATCCCCGAAGCAGAGGTATTGAATTTATACATGTTTGCTCTTTCCAGATCATTCATCCTTCCATTTGTCTAATTCTAGCTCACTTTGCTTGCAGCAACAAGATGGTCCAGAACCTATGACCAGCAACAAGGAGCCATTCCACTTTCTTCCAACTGCCCCTGATGTACTCTTCTGCAAGGGATCACCAACAATGAAGAAAGTGATAATGACTGTTCAGCCAGACTTACTTCAGTCGGCTTCCAAACGAAGACAAACTCCTGCAAGCGCTGCCCCCCGAGTCTTGACCAAGAAAAGGAAGATGATCACGAGACGAGTGATCAAGAAACCAGCACCAGCTTCTTCGAGTCCATCAGAGTCCAATACCAACCAGGTAACTCATTCTTCTGAAACTTCTTCTTTATCTCATGCATGTGTACTCTGGTTGACTGTAATTCTATTTTCAAGACGCAGCTGAAGACATCCCCAATGCAGAAAGCCTGGAACAACATGAGATGGCTGCAACCCCTGATGCACTGATGGATGTAAACGAGGAACAAGCCGATACGGTCAATGTTCTTGATGTCAACACCAGCTCTAACAGGACGATTGCTCCTGAATCGCCCAACACTTCTTCAGAACAGGTAACATTACAAAACCAATTCTGAATCAACCGATAGCTTCATAGATGCATCCTGCTCTAACTCCAGATATGTCCATAGGATTTTGACATTTCAGGTTTACTTTCCTTTGACCCGGCATCAATGGGTCTGACCCTCCCTGGAGCAGAAACATCATCTTTGCAGCAATCGGCTAACTTGGCACATCAGCTTCAACTCATCAAGGATCTACTATCTGCTCCGATCACTGCTCTGGTTGATGATTCCAGCAAGATAAAGAACATCTTCGAGCAAATAGAAACCCAACTTCCGGAGCCGTTGCAAATCAAGCTCTGGCCAGCTAGCAACCTTCCATTCTTCCGGATAGAAGTGAATAAAGCACAACAACGAATGGAAGCACGTCGCTCTCAAGCTTCTCTGAAAGCCGATATTACCCAAAAGTGCAAGGCCCTCAACCAGAAGAAGGCAACTTTAGATACCAAAGCTGACGTGTCTGCCAATATGAACCGACTCGACGTCCTGAAGAAAGAACTGGTGGAACTTGAAGAAAAAGTCCGCACCACCAAGGAACTCATCCAGGCCGAAGAAGATTCCATTGCAAACTCCAAACAAGAAACCCAGGAAATAGCCGAGCAGATACAAGCAGAGTTTGCAGAGATAAAAACCTTGAGTCGGCAGGTAGTAACAGGCAATGACAAGGATGACGAAGCAATCATAGCAAGAGCAGACGCCGTCCGCACAGAAGCCATCCACGTCATAGAAGAATTCCTGAACCAGTAGATAGGCTCAAGAGACAATTAGTACTGCCTGTTATCCTGAAACTTGTAACTGTTTTTAAAAACATCTTAAGTCGATGGTCATACATCGGCTGTTCGCTTTATATATATATATATATTTACTGCCAACTCAACGTGTTGGCCCCTTCTCTTTTTTTTATTACTGTCCAACTCAACGTGTTGGCCTGTCATGATTTTTTTTACTGGCCAACTCAATGTGTTGGTCTGTCATGATTTTTTTTTCTTACCGGCCAACTCAACGTGTTGGCCTTTTTTTTTGCGGCCAACTCAACGTGTTGGCCTATTACACTGCAGCCAGATGGATCTCATCGGCTTTTCATTGCTCGCCTTCCCACATGCTCGGGAAAAACCTCTTGAGATGTTGGCCATTTACAGCAACAGGAAACTTGATGCCGTCCAATTCCTCGAGCATGTATGCATTGCCAGGCAAGACCTGATCGACCTTGTACGGACCATGCCAAGTTGGAGATCATTTACCAAACTTTTTATCTCTAGTTCCCAATGGCAATACTGCCTCCCAAACCAAATCTCCAACCTGAAAAATCTTTGGCTTGACCTTCTTGTTGTATGCACGAGCAACTTTTGCCTTATTTTCCTTGATCTTTTCCAATGACCAAAGCCTTAGTTCTGCCAGGTCCTCCACGTTGTCATTCATCAAGGCCGCATACTGTTCAGTTGTCAGATCATTCTGGAACTCGACACGCCTTGATCCAGCCATGATTTCCCATGGTAACACAACATCTTGGCCGTAGACTAAATGGTACGGCGACGTTTTGGTGGACCCATGACATGAAATACAATATGCCCACAAAGCTTCTGATAACACCTCATGCCAGCGCCTAGGATATTCATCGATCTTTCTCTTTATGAGCTTGATGAGGCTCTGGTTGGATGCTTCAGCCTGTCCATTAGCTTGGGCATAATATGGAGATGAACTGATCAGCTTAATTCCCATGTCATCGGCAAACTTTCTGAACTCCTCCGATATGAAGACCGATCCTCCATCGGTCGTAATAGTTTGAGGAATTCCAAATCTATGGATGATGTGCTCTTTGACAGAGCTGATCACATCTCTTGACGCTACTGATCTCATGGGTACTGCCTCCACCCACTTTGTGAAATAATCTGTGGCAGCTAAGACCCATTGGTGACCCTTGCTAGACGATGGGTTGATCTGACCAATCATGTCCATGGCCCAACCTCTGAATGGCCACAGTTTGATGATAGGATTCATTACTGATGCTGGCACTATCTGAATTTTGCCAAACCTCTGACATGCCTGACATCCTTTGTAATATTTGAAACAATCTTCAAGCATAGTGGGCCAGTAATAACCCGATCGCCTAATCAGCCACTTCATCTTGTGAGCCGATTGATGAGTACCGCAGGCTCCTTCATGAACCTCATGTAAGAGCCGATTTGACTCTAAAGGTCCCAGACATTTAAGCAGTAGTCCTTCCAGGGTCCTATAGAACATGTCATCCCCTATCAGAACATACTTCATGGCCTTGAGTCTTATCCTTCTGGGTGCCCCCCGAGCCGAATCCTTCAAGTAATTGAAGATATCGGCTCTCCAGTCTCCGGGTTTTAGAAACTAAACCTCCACGTCAACTCCAACGGCTGCTTCCCTGTACCCGGAAGCCATCTGTGCCAAATCATTGGCTTCATTGTTCAGAGTTCTGCGTATCTAGTGGAAATTGATGTACCTGAATTGCGACATTAACTCACGGCACTGCATCCATATTGGGAAAAGAGCCTCGCTCTCGCATCTATATTCTTCCGTGAGCTGAGAGATCACCAGCTTTGAATCTCCAAAAATTTCCACCGCTTCTGCACCAGCTTCAAGGAGCAGTTCCATCCCTTTGCGAACGGCTTCATATTCCACCAAATTATTAGTGCATGGGGCAGTCATTCTGATGGAAAAGGAGTAAGTCGCCCCACGCGGCGAGACCAACAGAATTCCCACACCGCACCCATAATGACAAGCCGATCCGTCAATATCAGTGCTGATCCTGTCTGCAACAAGATCTGCTAGTGCTTGTCCTTTGACCTATTTCGCAGGCTGATACCGAATATCGAACTCTGACAATGCAAACATCCATTTTCCCAGTCGGCCTTTTAGGACAGGAGCCGACAGCATGTGTTTTATGACATCCGATTTGCATATGACAATTGTTTCCGCCGAGAGCAAAATATGGCGAAGCTTTGTACATGTAAAGTATAAGCAAAGACAAAGCTTCTCGATTTCAGGATACCTAGTCTCGGCGTCTAACATGTGCCTGCTGAGGTAGAAAACAACCCTCTCCAGGCCGTCGTGCTTCTGGACTAACACCGAAGCAATGGAAGTGTCACCCACGGATAGGTACACGTAGAACGGCCTATCTTGCTGAGAAGGAACCAACACTGGAGGCTTTGACAAATATTCCTTGATTTCATCGAAAGCTTGCTGCTGTTCTGCCCCCCAGCGAAACTCATCATCGGATTTGATCTTCACTAAACCCATGAACGGCTCAATGCGTCAGATTAGAAATAAATCGCCTGACAAAGTTAATTTCACCGATGAGCTTCTGCAAATCTTTCTTCGTAGTTGGTGGCTTCATCATCTTCACAGCTTCTTGACTTTTCAGGCCGATCTCGATTCCCCGTTCATGCACCAGGAATCCCAAAAATTGACCGGCCGATACTCCAAAGGCACATTTCTTTGGGTTCATTTTGAGCCCAAACCTTCGAGTCCGTTCCAAAACTTGGCGCAGATCTTCTAGATGCCCCCCAGCTGATTTGGACTTGACATCGACATCATCAATATAAATCTCTACCAATTTGCCGATGAGATCATGAAAAATGTAATTCATGGCACGTTGATATGTTGCACCGGCATTTTTCAGCCCAAAGGTCATCACCAAATATTCGAACAAGCCGACCGCGCCTGGTACTCTGAATGCGGTCTTGTTCATGTCTTCTGGGGCCATGAAGATCTGGTTGTAACCGGCATTACCGTCCATAAAACTCATCATCTTGTGGCCTGCAGCTGCGTTAATCAATGTTTCTGCAACAGGCATCGGGTATTCGTCCTTCGGCGTCGCCCTGTTGAGGTCTCTAAAATCGACGCAGACGCGCCATCGGCCACCTTTCTTTTGTACCGGTACCACGCTGGAGATCCATTCTGCATACCGGCATGGCCTGATGAACCCAGCATCCAGCATCTTCTCCACCTCTTTCTTGACTTCTTCTAGGATTTCGGCCTTCATCTGACGTGCTCGTTGCTGAAACGGCCGAAACCCTTTCTTGAGTGGGAGCCGATGCTCGACGATGCTTCTATCCAGACCGGGCATCTCAGTGTAGTCCCATGCAAAGCAATCCTGGTATTCTTTCAGCAGTGCAATCATCTCCTCTCGCAAGGCCGGATCCAACTTCTTGCTGATAAATGTCGGCCGTGGCTTATCCCCAGGACCGATGTCAACCTCTTCCAAATCATCAGCCGACGTGAACCCGTATCCGAGTTTGCCGTCATCTGAGAAACCAGCTGCGAACGCAAGCGAGTCCTTGTTATCCACAAGATCAGCGGCAAACACAGGGAGATGACAAGAAAAATTATTTGGCCAACCGCATGGGCTGGCCGCTTCTACACTTCCATTATCATTCAAAACCAAATAGTCGATGAGTGGCCAACTGCTAGAGCAGGCCATCGTGTGTACATGATGTAACAATTCCGAACCCACACAGGATTTTTCTATTTTTTGGGGCCAATCGCTGGGACCGGCCTCTCTATCTCTATTATATCCCGTAGCATGCCAAGATGCATCTACTCTGTGAGGACAGTGGATAAGACCAGACTCAGTCCGTTTTTTGTCGCCTCGATCCGATCACAGTCTTCCAGGGCGATCCCTGAGATCGGCTCTTGTCCATCTACGTCCCAGGCATTCATATCTGCAAGTGAGATTTCGCTGGAATCGTCTGCAGGGACCACTTCTACTTCATCGCCATCCCATTGGACCAGATACTGATGCATTGTGGAAGAGATGCAACAGTTGGCATGAATCCAATCCCTTACAAGTAGTACTGTGTATGTACTCTTGCTGTTGACGATGAAGAACGATGTTGGCACAGTCTTGCGACCCACTTTCAGCTCCACATTTAGGACCCCCATCGCCTCTGATGGCTGTCCATTGAAGTCATTAAGCATCACATTGGTCTTGATCAGATCGGCAGAAGAACGACCCAATCGGCGCAGCACAGAGTATGGCATCAGGTTGACTGCGGCACCAGTGTCGACCAACATCCTGTTCACAGGCTTGCCATTGATGAAGCCCTTGAGATACAATCTCTTCAGGTGCTTGTAGCTCTTCTCCTTGGGCTTCTCGAAGATGATCGGCTGTGGGCCCAGAGCCAGCTGTGCGATGGCCGATTCTTCCGGTTGGGGTGCTCGAAACTCCGACGGGAGCACGAACACCATGTTCATATCAGCCGATGGCTTCTCATCGGCTTTTGTCTGCTTGGGGCGCCACTCTTTTCTCGGAGGGCGCCTTTCCTCCCTTCGCGGTCGCCTGACTTGCTCCGCGAGATCCGGACGCGCTTTCCTCAGCACGTCGAGATACTTTGCTTCTACCTCTTCCAGATTGCGCAAGCGCTGCACTCTGCGCTTTTGCGAGCGATTAAGCCCGTCAGGACACCACCATTGACGATGGTACCTGTCTTCTTCTTCTGGCTCAGAATCACCCCTGGTTGGCCGTCTCACACGGTCGTCATGACGTGTTCTGGGCCCTAAGCGCTGGAACACCGATGTCTCGTCCTGCTGGTGTCCTCGAGGCCTGCACTCCAAGCAATCATCTATAGTAGGCAATCGGCTCATGCCGGAATTCTAACAGTACCGGAAGAACGGGCAATGCCAGTGGTCACGTATAGCCTGGCGTCTCCCCAGCGTCCTTCCTGAGAGGTGCTCGTACTCGTCCTTTTCCGATTCGTATCGGCGGCGCAACTGGTACTGATACTGGTACTTTTCCAGAAGCCGATTAGAAACTGGAAGCTGATTGCGGATGTGACGCACTTGCACTTCAGTCACATGCTGCTGTTCCAGTTCGTGTTCATCCTGCGGCCGTTTGCCAGAAGCGGCCTCTCTTCTCTGCTTGTCATGGCGGCGCATGGGTCCCACCATGTTGATCTGGAATGCCAAATCCTGGCCCTTGGATCTGAAATCTGACAGCTCCACCATGTTAGCTTGTGGGAAGGGCTTTGTGTCAACCTTCATCGTGTGTTGAGCCAGGATTAATCGGCCTTGCTCGATAGCCGATTGAATCTGACAACGTAGCTCCTTGCATTCACCCGTGGAATGAGTGAACGAGTGGTGCCATTTGCAGTACAGTCTTCCCTGCAGCTCCTGTGCAGTCGGTAACTTGTGATTCTCTGGGAGCTTCAGCTATTTTTCTTTGAGGAGCAGATCAAATATCTGCTCTGCCTTAGTCGCGTCGAAGTCGAAGTCCTTCACAAGCCCCTGCTGTTTGACCCACTTGCACGGGACAGGGTTTGCCCCCCGAGTCCACTTTGCCACGGCTACCTCTTGCTCCTCGCCAGAGTCATCAGATTCTTCCGCCTGGGCCATGTTTACATGGCGCTTGAATTTGTCCTGGTACAGCTCAGGATGGTAATGCTCGTATGCTGTAAGCTTCTACACCAGATGCGCCAGAGATGTGAACTCCAACTGAAAAGCCGCATCCTTGATCGGCTTAACGAGTCCCAGGACAGCCAGATCGACTGCCTCCTTTTTCTGTGATGCGCGACGAGTAGCATCGGTTCTTGACTTCCCTGAAGCGCTGTATGTATTCCGACACAGTCTCTCCTCGCTTCTACCTGACTTGGGCGAGGTCGGCAATTCCAGCTTCAGCAGCCTCCGAGTGGTACTGGGTATGAAATTGATCTTCAAGCTGCCTCCAAGTTCAAATTGAATCCAGAGCCAGCGATGCATACCATCCAAAAGCCGGGCCTGTAAGAGATTGGCCGAAGAACCGGACCCTCAACGGATCCGACACCGAGATCATCCCAAGCTGCGTCAAGTATCGGCTCACGTGCTCGATGGAGCTAGCTCCTTCTGACCCGTTGAACTTGGTGAACTCAGAAAGCCGATACTTGGGTGGTAGTGGGATCAAGTCATAGTCACTTGGATACGGCTTGGAATAGCCGATCGCTTTCCTCTTGGGCAGGATGCCGAACTGGTCTCTCAATATTGCACTGACCTGCTCCACACTAAGAACTCTTGGGGCCGATGGCTTAGCACTCGGCCCAGTAGCGTACTTTGCCAGCCACGCTTGTTTTTCTGCGTCTGCTCCAGAAGCTCCTGGGTTTACCATCTGCACCGCGCGTGTTGGATTGACGCTGTCAGGGATGTAAGCGCATGTGTAGCCGTGCGGAATCTCCTTGGGTGGCTCGGTGAGGAACTGGCCTTCTCCAGGATCGCCGCCGATCTTGTGGACGACGTAGACCGACGCGCTCTGCGGTTTTGGAGCCGCAAATGAGAATGGCAATACCGATCTAGAATGCAGTGCAGCTTCCTCTGTGTGACACCCCAGGATTGGTCCCGACGGAGAGTACTGGTTCTTGATTATCTCCTGGATGACGCGATGTGCCATGCGCTCGAGCTCGTTCATCAGGCTCTGAGAGTGCCGATGAAGCGCATGGGCCACCATGTAGTTCATCTCCTGACGCAGGGCTCTAGTGCGCTCTTCCGATGGCACAGACAGATCTACATTGTCAAGAGCGCCTTCTGGTGAGAACCCCTTCCACCTGATGCCATGATTGCGGGTCTTCTCAAAAGAGCCGATGAGATCGGCTTCCAGCAGAGCATTGATCTCGTCGTAGTTCTTCTTGTGTTCAGGAGGGAGCTCTTCATACGTGACGGGCTTGGGAGCGGGTTCTTGTTCTTGAGGTCTAGTCATTGTTGCAATGAACGTTGTTGCCGAGAAGGGTCCCACCAGGCGTGCCAGAATGTGTTGTCGGTCGAAACCCACCGGCGAGCAGCGACAGGCAACACGAAGAACCGGGAGGTCGCCGGGGCGCTGGCAGGCACTGCTCCCTCGTCGACAGCCCGCAATTCCGTCACGCGCCCGGAGAATGTATGGAAAGCCAGGCGTGCCACCTGACCTATACCCGATCAGGAGGGTGCGAACGTGCTCCAAACAGTTTCCTGCATACAAAGACACGTATAAATGTAAGTCCGAGCCGTGGTCGGCTCCCCGGGACGACTCTTGCATCGGCTTTAAAGAGCCGATCGAGTCCCGGTGTCAGATGGGATCTGTTGCATCCAGATATTGATGAATAAAGCAAATAACTATAAAGCTGCTTCAATTAAATCTAATTAATCTAATCCACGATGGTAATAGCTTCACTGCTAGATCGGAACATCCTACACTGACTAGGTCTAATGAACATAACAGACAACTAAACCATAACCCAAAACAGAGGCCTAAGAACTAGCAAGAGCCGATTCCCGGAACAATCCCTATCAAGGCTAAGATAAAGCATCTATTACACCACCGGATCATCCAATCCGTTTGCAAGGCCTAACCTAGCAGATATTACGCAAACTCTTAAGATAAGAGCAAACCATAACAGATCAGATCTACTAGACATAAAAGAAGCAGGGTGTTGCCTCTGTGCAACTAATTCTATGTGATAAGAACTAGCATGAGATTGAAACGTGATTGCACAGAGACAACATGATATTCGTAGATGATAAGCAACGAAGCACAACAGATCTACTAAAAGCCATGCTACGAACATCAGGATAACTAGTACTACTCGCCATAAAAAACGCTTCAGTACGAGTAATACCAAGGTAAAAGCAAGAACAATACTGCCCTGATCGCAAGAAGCGATCAGGGCAGCATGACGCTTACTTGGATGAAACCCTAGGATTAGGGGTGGCGATGCGCCGAGAGTTGTTGTTTGCGAGACGTGATGACGCTCTCCTTTACGAATAACAAAGGATACATATTTATAGTACGGAGACTTGAGAAACAATCTAAACTAATCTTGTCCCGATCGGACTCTATCTCTAATCTTAAACTAAATCTAAGGATACATGGCCCATGTGGCCCAGACGCTTACGCAGGAGCCGATTTATAAGCCTTCTTAGTGTTCTGCTTTAAGCTCATCTTGCTTTCGGCTCATAAATTAATCCTGTTAATTTATGGCGATAACACCGTCACATCGAATATTCGAACGCATGCACGGAACATTAAATGTAGCTGAAAAAATAACTAATTATACAGTTTAACTGATTAGCACGAGATAAAACTTTTAAACCTAATTAGTCTATAATTAGGTATTATTTATCAAATAATAATAAAATATATTACGGTATCAAAATCAACAACTTTACACCAACTAAACAGGGTCTTAACTCAAGCCAGCTTGCCAAACAGGCCCTGACAACTGACATACCCACGGCGTCGGCGTCGGCGTCGTCCTTGTGTCCCTCGAGTCGAGAGTTGCCTTTCCTCCACCCGCCCATCCGCGCAGTGAGGTTCCCCGATGGCGGAGCAGCCTCCTAGCTCCGCGCCGCAAGGTCAGATCCTTTTCCTTTCTCGTCAATTGTTGAAAACAGCTCAGAACCCTTAGTAGCTTTGGTGTTCTCTCTCTTCTCCGTGCGATTCTTGTGCCAAGCCGTGGCCTTTCCTTGCCGTGGGGTCTCCAGTGCCGGATTGATTTCTCAATTCTCCCTGATTAATTAAGTAGTAACACTGATGCGGATTTTATGGGTATCTCGTCGAGTATTAGCGGCGGCGAGGGTATGGTGCCTGTGGCGTTGGTGGAATCCGGCAGCTTGGTACTGCGGGCTGAGGATGCCGGCTGGAGGGAGTAAAAGACTAAGGATTCATCGAATTGGTCGACAGAGAATGGATTCCCGCGGGCTGAAACTGTAGGCTAGAACTAAGAAATTGCAGAGATAAAGTGCAGATAAAAGGTAGATGAACTAGGGTTCTATGCTAGAAAAGAAAGTAAGAACAGATAATAAGAAACAGTAATATTTTCATTGTTCAGCTTAGAAGACAAACAGTGCATCCTGGGCTTATATACCCTAGAGGTCACAGCAATTGAAAGGTTAGCATAACTGCAGTAATTTGGTGATAAACATAAGGAAAAAGTATATTTTATTATTTTTCATCCCTTAACTATTATTAAGGGGTGATTTTCATCCCTTATACATTTTAATTAGTGCAAATCAATCCCTTGACTAACCAAATCGGTGCACAAATCATCCAGACCTTGGTTTAACAATGGTTTAGTGTCATATGGCAGCTGGCAAGGGTTTGCGTGGCAATAAAGGGGAAAGAAATTGTTTTTACAGGAAAATTAACAAAACCTATTCCCACCAGACTGTTATAATAATTTGTTCAACTCTACGTACAAACTGAGGGTTTGTTTGTTCTCTTATTTACGGCTCACTGTGCTTAAGCCTTATTATGCTTCCACTGCTTTCAAAACATAATGGTACATTCTTTTTTTTTCTGGATCTGCAGATGGTTCTGGTGGGACTGAATCCTTCGACAATCTGGTAATTCAAGCTCCACAGCCGATGAGGGAGGATTACATACAGAATGCTGTTAAGTTTCTTTCACATCCAAAGGTGAAGGGTTCTCCCGTATTCCACAGGCGGTCCTTCCTTGAAAAGAAAGGCCTTACAAATGAAGAAATTGATGAAGCCTTTCGTAGGGTTCCTGTAAGATTTTATTTTCCTGCTACCCCTACTGTTTACTGTGGATGATAAGCGGATCAAGTGTTTCTGAACAAACTTAATGCCTTGTAGGACCCTAAGTCAAATGGAACTGAAACAGCATCTGCTGGTTTGCAACAAGGTAGTCTATAGTTCTAGATACAGCGTGTCTGTTTTCTGATCTGTATTGTTTGGATCTCCTGATTATAAAAAGTCCCAGTTATCAGTATACTATCGTTGTTAAGTTGATACCAAAATAACATATCAGATTTTGTAAGAAATCATATTGAAGCTTGATCTTGCAAAATTTTCTTTTCACCTGCACACTGAAGATTTCTAAGCATTGGTAGGATAACTGACAAACAAACAACACACATGAAACTTACAGTAACTGTTTCTGCTTGACGAAGCTACTTCACTGTTCTTTCATTTCATCAATTGCAATTGCTCTTGTTTCCTGTGTAGCACTTGTCAAACTTATTTCAAATATTGATATCTTGATGTATCCATAGGCCTACATCAACATCAACATCAACAAAGCCTTTTAATCCCAAGCAAGTTGGGGTAAGCTAGAGTTGAAACCCAACAAAAACCATTATTCATGGTTCTGGCACGTGAATCGCGGCTTTCCAAGCACTCCTATCTAAGGACAAATCTCTAGGTATACTCCAGTCTTTCAAGTCTCTTCTAATTGTTTCTTCCCATGTCAACTTCGGCCGGCCCCTGCCTCTCCTCATATTACCGTCGTGTTTTAGGATACCACTATGCACTGGTGCCTCTGGCGGTCTCCGTTGGACATGTCCAAACCATCTCAGCCGGTGTTGGATAAGCTTTTCTTCAATTGGTGCTATCCCTAGCCTATCCCGTATATCATCATTTCGAACTCGATCCATCCTTGTATGCCCACAAATCCAACGCAACATGCGCATTTCTGCAACACTTAATTGTTGGACGTGCCGCCTTTTTGTAGGCCAATATTCCGCACCATACAACATTGCCGGTCTAATCGCCGTTCTATAAAACTTGCCTTTTAACTTTTGAGGTACCTTCTTGTCACAAAGGACGCCAGATGCTTGGCGCCACTTCATCCATCCCGCTTTGATTCTATGACTAACATCCTCATCAATATCTCCATCTCTCTGTAGCATCGATCCCAAATATCGAAAGATATCCCTCTTGGGCACTACTTGGCCTTCCAAACTAACATCTCCCTCCTCATGAGTGGTGCCGAAGTCACACCTCATATACTCAGTTTTAGTCTTGCTAAGTCTAAAACCTTTGGACTCTAGTGTTTGCCGCCACAACTCCACCTTCCTATTCACACCCGCACGGCTTTCATCAACTAACACATCATCAGCGAAAAGCATACACCAAGGAATATCACCTTGTATGTCTCTTGTGACCTCATCCATCACTAGGGCAATAAGATACGGGCTCAAAGCTGATCCTTGATGTAGTCCTATCTTAATCGGAAAGTCATCTGTGTCACCATCACTTGTTCAGACCCTAGTCATTACATTATTGTACATGTCCTTAATGAGGGCCACATACTTTGTTGGGACTTTATACCTATCCAAAGCCCACCACATCACATTCCGTGGTATCTTGTCATAAGCCTTCTCCAAGTCAATGAAAACCATGTGTAGGTTCTTTTGCTCTCTATACCGCTCCATGACATGTCTTATTAGGAAAATTACTTCTATGGTTGACCTTCCAGGCATGAAACCAAACTGGTTCATAGTGACCCGCGTCATCCCTCTCAAACGATGCTCAATAACTCTATCCCATAGCTTCATAGTATGGCTCATCAACTTAATTCCCCGGTAGTTGGTGCAGCTTTGAATATCCCCTTTGTTCTTGTAGATCGGCACCAATATACTCCTTCTCCACTCTTCAGGCATCTTGTTCGACCGAAAAATACGGTTGAAAAGTTTTGTTAGCCAAACTATCGCTATATCACCTAGGCACGTCCACACCTCGACTAGAATGCCATTAGGGCCTGTCGCCTTACCTCCTTTCATCCTTTTCAACGCCTCTTTGACCTCAGATTCTTGAATCCTCCTCACAAAGCGCATGTTGGTGTCATCAAAAGAGTCGTCCAGCTGAAAAGTTGTATTCTCATTATCCCCGTTATATAGTCTGTCAAAATACTCTTGCCATCTAAGTCTGATTTCATCCTCCTTCACCAAGAGCTGATCCATATCGTCCTTAATGCACTTAACCTGGCTGAAGTCCCTCGTCTTTCTCTCACGCACCCTCGCCATCCTATAGATGTCCTCTCCTTCCTTTGTATTCAGTCGTTGGTACATATCCTCATAAGCCCGACCCTTCGCCTCACTCAGCTCGCTTTGCGATCTTCTTTGCCACCTTGTACTTCTCTATATTATCTGCACTCCTATCAAGAAACAAATGCTTATAACAATCTTTCTTCTCCTTAATAGCCCTCTGGACGTCCTCGTTCCACCACTACGTGTCTTTAGTTTTGCACCCACCCCCTCTGGTCATCCCAAAAACTTCCGAAGCTACCTTCCGAATGCAGGTCGTCATCTTCTCCCACATGTAGTTTGCGTCTCCCTCTTCATTCCAAGAGCCCTCCACAATAACTCTTCCCTTGAATACCTCGGCCATCTCCCCTTTTAGCTTCCACCACTTCGTTCTTGCGATCTTGGCTTGTTTAGGCCTACGAGCACGCATCTGAAAACAAAAGTCGGCCACCAGCAGCTTATGTTGGGAGACTACATACTCTCCGGGTATCACCTTACAATCGAAGCATGCTCGTTTATCCTCTCTTCTTGTGAGGATAAAGTCGATCTGACTAGTGTGTTGGCCACTACTGAAGGTCACTAAGTGAGACTCTCTTTTGAAAGAAAGTGTTGGCTAGCATTAGGTCAAAAGCTACAACAAAGTCTAAGACTTCCTCCCCTTCCGGATTTCTGCTACCAAAACCAAAACCCTCATGTGCCGTCTCGAACCCTGTGTTTGTGGTTCCTACATGACCATTAAGATCTCCTCCTATAAAAAGCTTCTCCCTAATAGGTACAGCTCTAACCATGTCATCTAAGACATCCCAGAACTATCTCTTAGCACTCTCATCGTGTCCTACTTGGGGGCATAAGCACTAATAACGTTCAGGACTAAGTCACCAACAACGAGCTTGACTAAGATGATCCTATCTCCTCGCCTTCTGACATCCACCACATCATCCTTGAGGCTCTTATCAATCAAAACTCCCACTCCATTCCTATTTGCAGTCGTTCCTGTGTACCAAAGATTGAAGCCAGTATCCTCTACCTCCTTCGCCTTCTAGCCCTTCTATTTAGTCTCCTGAACGCATAGAATATTTACACGCCTCCTAATCGCTGAATCAACTAACTCTCTTAACCTACCCGTAAGGGACTCTACGTTCCAACTACCTAGACGAATCATAGTTGGCTCGACTAGCTTCCTTGCCCTTCACACCCGCCGAGTCAGATGCAAAGACCCTTGCTCACTTTTCACTACACCCGGGCGCCGATGTAGCGTGCCACTGAGGAAGCGACGACCCGATCCTTGCTCACTTGACACCGTATCCAGATCAAGACACGGCGCGCCACGAGGGTGACGACCCGGCCCTTGCTCACTTAACACCATATCCGGGTTCCGATATGGCGCGTCGCTAAGAGGGTTACGCCCCAATGGTTTTCTCTTGGGTTTCATCTCCATAAGAGTGGCAATGTTTTTACGTTGGCTCGCCAAGCCTTAACACAACCCTCCTTCTTTACCCGGGCTTGGGATAGGCCTAACTATGATTTTTTTTTTGTTGATGACAGCCTCTGCACATTTGTGTGGGTAAGGCTTGGGGCTTAAAAACAACCCTTTCGCAGACCCCGCACAGTGCGGGAAGCCTACGGCACTGGGTACGCCCTTTATAGTTTATAAATTTTACTCCTAACTTTTTATTGAGAATCATACCATATACTGAAAAAGTGAGGATGCATTCTGCTGTTAGTAACTGTCTTGTTTTCTTTGATTCTTCCAGCAAACAACCACAACCAATCTGTTGCACTGCAACCTTATGCGGAACAACCACAAGCTGCTACTGGCTCTATCACTGCTGGAACTATTTCCCCACATACGAAGGCACAGTTTAGCTGGGTCAACACACTCCTTGGTGCAGGTCTTTTTCTTGGTTTGGGGGCTTGTACTGCCATAACCCTCAAGGTACATCTGGTGATTATGCGAGGTGCTAGCTTATTTAGAAATTTATTTCAGATAGTTTACTTATTTCCATGTAAATTTTTCACAGAAATGGTTCATCCCTAGTCTAAAATCTTGGACCCGTACAGTCGTTGCTGAAGATGAAAATGCGAAGGATGAACTCACTTGCAAACTCTATGAAGAAATTAGGGAAGCCATAAACGTTTCTGCATCAGCCTTTTCTGATATAGCTAGAACAAACCAAGAAGTGCTTGCTTCAAAAGATGAAGGTTCCAGAATTTGTTTTTGATAATTTATCGTATTTGACAGTACAATATACATTGTTATTTGAATTTTGTTATCTGAATGATTTAACTCTTTTTTACAGATAGGAAGGTACTTATGAAGTTAACAGAAGCATTTGAGTCACAAGTAGATGTGTTTAAATCCTTGAATGAGACCTTATTAAATCATATCAGGGAGAATCGGTTTTCACAATACAACCTATTGGAAGAGCATGTTCAGCCTGCACCATGGAATGGTCAGTGTCAAACTTAATGAGTGATGCATCATACCGAACTGCAGAGATAATTTACTTATATTAGCATTTTGGGGTGAATCATTTGTAAATTTTGATCTGGTTATGCTTATTTCAACCCCCTGTAGTTCTGGACCATATATGAATAAATTATTGAACTTTAGGCTTTAAATAGCTATGTGCAGACGGCTCTCTCACCATATTGATATTATTTTCTCTGTGTAGGGCCGATTGACTATCAAGGGAGGGCTTCTCAGGTACGACTTGAAGACTTGCATGTACCAACCCTTTCTAGCAGTATTAAAAAACTTTATATTTATTTTCTTATCTCACACAATGTTTCTATTTGTAGCAAACTAACATGTATCCAACACCACCAAACAGCAGTTTTGACCCAGGTAAAGAACTGTGTTGAGCTACCATCTCACAGTGAACCCACCAAAGATACTTGTTTTAACTCCCAGACAAAGGTTTGGTCTGTCACACTTGTTATGTCTTCACTCATGGTTTATCTTGAACAGGGAGGCATTCATTCATGCCATTGCCTGCAGAACCCACTTATAGATCATATTCTGGATCTTACACTGAGGTAATCCTGGGATCATGCTGAAGCACTTAGGAGTTAGGAGTGCCATATTTGTGCTATAAAGATGGACCAAGCTACTACGGGTAGACCACAACCTACTACTGGCCAATCTTACTAACTTACTAGCTAAGGAGAATCAAACCATAAGTGAACTAGTCTCAACCTTAAGATCCTATAGTTGACAAGCCGGGGGAAAGCGATAATGTAGATAAAACCTGTTGCCCCTATAGCAGAGTGACATAACTAATTGTGTGGCAAGACTACACTGAATCATGTGTCGTTCCATTTCTTAGCAGAAGGTAGTTGCCTTAAATTTGAAATTTTGTGATCCAGCAGCGCGTGCAGAGGCCAGGGTACGGATTCCAGCCCCAGATGAGCAATGACCGACAGAACCTCGGTTTGCGGGGGGAACTACCAAGGGGTTTCTTTGAATCACCATGCCGGCAATGCCGTTGATGACCCTGCAGCGGTTGCAGCGGAATTCCAGCGCCGCTGGGTCCCCCCGCAGCCACCAGGTGTCATCATGCCGGAAGCTGCGGCGGCCATCCGGCAGCCCAGGTCTGTTCCAAGGCAGCAGTCGCAGCCAGTGGATGGTCACCCGAGTACTGATGTTCCGACACCATCTGAGCCCACCGTGGTGACAACAGAGCAGATGAACGGCGCCCCTGGAGCACCCGGTGGAGAGTTGGCAGCTGATGGCGGTACCACGAGAGCCAGCGCCAGCAGCAGCAGTGGGAGTGAAGAGCAGCAGCAGGAAGCCGCTTGAGGGAAGTTTTTGGTGACGCCCTTGCAGAGCTCCATTGCTCAGTGGTATATCTGGGTTTTGCTGCACCTATTTGTGTTTAGCGTACAGTAGATATGAAAGTTTTTTTAAAAAGAAAGTAGATATGAAAGTTATGTATAAAGTTGCAACTGTATGTACATGTACCACTGCCACTGATCAAGTTTACACGCAAACAGAAAGTAATAATTGGCTGTATGTCTCAGCAGCTCAGGAAATGAACAGGAATCGAGTATGTTCTTGTTTTGGGCTCTGCTGAAAATTCATTATCGCGAAAGGTTGGGCCAGGCATGGGCTGGAAAACGCACTGAAATAAAATTCAGACTCTTCTTTTGTCCGAAACAAAAAAGTTCAGAGTTTTGTTCGGGTAACACCAAAGATGATTTTCAGGGCTCCAGAAAATAACGTCGCTGCCGTCTTGAAAGGAAGCCACGGCCTCCTTTTGGTCCCCGGTCGCGTTCGCAGAACCCCCACGAAAAAAAATGGAAACATTGTTTTCCTCTTGGCGTTGCTGCAGCAGCGGCGACCGGCGAGCAACTACTTCGGCAGTTCGCTGTCTTGTTTTCCATGCGGATTCGTGCGCGCGGGGCACCGCTGAATACCGGCCGTCACAAAAAAACAAATGCATGTGCGGTCACATGGCTCCCATCACATGATCTTGACTCACATCACATGATCACGAGGAAGAGAATTAAAAAGCCAACAGGGGCTTGGGATCCGCCGTCACCAAAAAGGAAAAAAAAAAGAGACAGGAGCTGAAAACTCTGAAGAAGACGAGAGCCGCCGAGAGGCGGTCACGCACGCCCAGGGATTTTCCGACCTCGTGGCGCAGGAATTCTCCGGCCTCCCTTGCCGGGAGACTGCAAACAGTTGAGACTTCAAACCACATGAGCTGACTTGTCCCCGAGTTGAACATGTGCCGGGAACCGAGAGTGCCGGGCTCGGACTTTCAAACTCGTGGGGGACGGCGGAGTCGCTTCGCGCCGCACGAGGATCCAGTCATTTTGATCCTGGAGAAAGGCCGCCAGCTGAGCTCAAGTCAAACCACGCGGACGACGGGGATCAGCACGTTGTTTGTCGGCTGATGCAGCTGATCACCCCCGATGCAGACTGATTGGATCTGGCCTTGTTTTACACGATGCAGAAATTATATTCCAAGCCTGGACCCGTCCCAGCACAACTTGAGGAAACGGAGTCAGACATGGTAGAGAAATGTTAGATTTTTACAGAGATTTGACAGAGAGAGTTGCCGATACTCGTGGGCGTTGCATCTCCGAGCCCAGGTTTGATCTGACCAGGCTTAGGATCCGTAATGAAGCTGCGCGCCTGCGCTTGATCCAACGACCAAACACACACACACCTTTGGCCTCTTCATGTAGCGGAGAAAATTGCATATTTGGAACTCCAAACATCGCACTCCGCAGTTTGTCATTACTGACATCAACTCCGTAAAAATGGAACTCGAAATATGTGCAACTTTATTTTTACACCATTGTGTGCATTTTCTGCTTTCCTCCATGCAGCTAGCCGTGAGATGATCTTCAGATGCAACACCTGGTCCATCAGTGCAGGAAGCGAGTCAAAAGGGGTCCTCTGCATCCCCATCGCTTTCAGCAAGTGGATCCGGCACCCAATAATCGCCCTAAGCAACCCTCTAATCTGATCACGCTGGGAGCGCTCCACTACTAAACGGCAACCGGCACGCAGGCTGCCGGCGCACACGTGTCCACGGAGCTCGAGAGGGGGCCACGAGTGTGGCGGCAGGAACATGCATGAGCCCCGGGATCGGCCACCTGTTAGGCTCTCACTCTGTTATGTATAGCCTGTCGCGGTCCCTCCGGCCCCGTGCGGCCGACCACGCCTTTCGCCTGCCGAACGAAGGCAGAATATGGGACGTTCAGAGGTGTTTGGATCAAGGGCAAAAATTTAGCTAGGATGTTTTTATGCCAATTAAGAGAATTAAATATGAGTTACTCTCTTCATTCTAAATTATTAGTCACTTTAATTTTTTATGTGCATAATTTTTGTTGTGCATATAGATAATATATTGTATCTAGATGCATAGTAAAATCGATGTATATAGAAAAACCAAAATAACTAATAATTTAGAAAAGAGGAAGTAATTATAAAACTAATTGCAGAAGTCTAGAGCTAATTCGTGAGATGAATCTATTAAACCATTTATCGTCATTGGATACTTACATAGCCTAGGGACTGTTTGAATCTATTAAGTCATTGGTTGCCACCACAATTATATTCATGCTACACGGTCCCAAGGCGGTCCAAGATCCATAGCTAGATCTAGCAGACCTGCATGTGTACCTCGATAGCCGAGAGCATCAGCGGCTAGATGCCCTGGAATTATCGTCCTCCTCTGTACTAAGGAACAAGTCACTGGTCATGCCAGATAAGTTAACTTCGAGGAACCAATAAGCAAGCATGCATGTAGTAGATACTTGTCGATGAGGAGCTCCCAAAGTTGGTCCAACCACGTGGTAGTGGTACATGTCAATGACAAAGTGGATAGGTTATTTTTTTTTTTGAAATAAAGAAGAAGTGGATAGGTTATTAGTTTGGACTTTTCAGACATCTAGCATCCAATGTTCATTGTCAGAACAGTTCTACAGTGTGGTTGGCGGTGATTCCAAGTGCCGTGACAACCTGATTGGCCTTTAGGGGCATTCTTCATTCTTTGTGAAGAGAAAAATGTGTTTGCCGATTGCAAATGACTGATTATTGATTGTGTGTACAGTGAATGAATATATACAACAGACATGGGGGCACATGGCAGTTGCTCATGTCAAAAAGGTGCCTGATGGCCCAAGTGGTTTCTTGCTTCTAACGTCTCCTTCCGAAGGGGCCTAATGGATAATCCTAACTGTCTATGCTTATCCATTGATTACTAATTAATTAACTCTAATTAATCCTAATACTCCCCCTTGATCAATGGATCTTGTGTAGACTTCATTTAATCTTGTGTAGGCACCATTGTATATTCGTCAGTCATAGTCTTGAAAGCTTTGGAAAACCTTGTGGAAAAAAACCAAAGTATGTATATCTTGAATCCTTGGAAAACCCTGTGGGAAAAACCAAGGTATATCGATATACCAGGCAAAACTCCTTAAAAACCCAGTGGGAAAAATAAGGAGAACAACCATGATATATATAATTCCTAATGTTTATAGACCCTTTAGGTGACCCTAAAGACATAGTCTAAAAACAATTTGATCAAAGATCAATATGTCATATATATTATCCTTAAAAACCCCTGTAGGGAAAAATAGATAATATGACAACCTCTCACAAAAACCTTTTAGGAAAAATATAAGGAGAATCTTTGGAAAAACCCTATAGGAAAAATCCAAAGTAGTATCAGTATATCAGGTAAAGCTCCTTAAAACCCGATGGGAAAAACAAGGAGAAACTACATGATATACAATCACTGATGCTGTTAGACCCTTTGAGACAAACCCAAAGACTTAGTCTAAAAACACCTTCACCATACGGTCAATATGCTCCAAATATCATCTTCCAAAAACCCCGGTGGGGAAAACTTGATGATATAGCATATAATGTTATATTGCCTCATCAAAAACTTTATATGAGAAACCTCTAAAGGAAAAACTCAAATAAAGAAAAGAGTACAATGTATCATATGTCCCAATATCATCCACCAAAAAACCCCTATGGGGAAAACGGATGATATGACATAATCTTGTGTCAATATTGCCTCATTAAAAACTTTCTATGAGAAACCCTTAAGGGAAAAAACTCATACAAAGAAAAGAGTGTAATATGATGTTTTCAACAAGTTATTAATCAGAGAGATGAGAGACTCTCCCCCTGAAACTTGCAAACCATTTATACCGATATACTCAACATATAAGAATTGTGGAGTATGGTAGACTTTGTGAATATATCTTCGAAATTATCACAGTACTTAGTTCGCCAATGTTCATATGTCCATATGACTTATGGAATAGAACTATCTTAATGCAAAATATTGCAATAAGTATAACTTGTCTATCTAAACAACACAAGATGCATTATCTTTATAGATAATGACCTTTTGATTCAATAGAATCAATACCACATAACTTTAGTATGTGATTTATCATTCAGCCAAGCTATGCACATTCATGTGTAACCTTATACAATACAATGCCAGAATGATTAATGGAATTGACCTTAAATGTCTACTTAAATACTATCACAAAATGATATTTTCCATATATATATGTAAAGCCTATTTCCATGATCTGGAATTTGGGGATCTTATATATAACCAGAATCATAATATCCAAATAATCGGATCAATGATTATACCAAGACCGCATGTGCTATTTGAAATATAAAAAATATTCATAACTTCAATCTACCAACATTAGGTAGATATAGCGCTGCTACTAGAGCAAAATATTGCAAAGATAAAATCCGACCAGGAATTTTGCAATATATATTAGCGCACAAATAGCATAGAGATAATGGACCACTTGTCCCAATATCTCAATTCAATCACTATGGTATAAAAATAATCTTCCTCTATCATGAGGTAGAACAACCATAGGATTCCCTTTCATATTGAGCCATTCAATATGTGGATATATATAGCTTTATTACAAAAACCTGGGAGAGGATACTTGGATCCTAAACACAAAATAAAATTTTGGTTTAGACCTTATCTCCCGTCTCTAAACTCTGTCTTTAGATTACAATGTGATATTGACAAGTGTTTATTACCAATGATGTCAAGATTGTTGGCAATCATATAATACTAGGAAATCCAATCAAGGACTCCAAAATGAACACCACGTGTAATCAATCTTGTATCCCTTCAATTTAAGGAATACACACAAAGTCGATTGTACCAAAATCGACTTAACTTCTTTAAGCCATATATTGACTTAAGCATTATACAATATGTGTTGCGCTTTTATATATGGGTGATTGGTATGTGAACTCCTTCCCGGAAGCTTCAAAAATATACCAAATCAAGTGATTATATGCAATCACTACATCTATCAACTGCAAAGATAGATGCTTTTGTACTGCCAAATAAAGTTAGTGTCGGAAATTTATAACTTACTTTGGAGAATAAGCATTGAAAATCAATGCTTGGGCTTTGCGTAAACCCCTTGTGCTACTAGTCTTACTTTAATCTCACCACCTCATTGTTCTCATCCATTCTTTGATGAAAACACTTTTGTACCCACAGTAAAGGTACAACTAGGTGTTGGGCTTATTACCAAGACACCTCTCTTCTGGTGAGCAAGACTGTCTCTGTATGTATAGTATTATTCAGCAAGTTCCAATAAGAGTGACAAAAAGCACTCTGCCTAGGTCTTATTAACTGGATAATTTGAAATATTGTATACAATTATTCACAGAAGCATGCATCGATGCGTGTAGCCTTTCTATCATATAATTCTCCAATTATCTAAAACTCAAGATTCCCTGAATGACTCGTCGTGACTTCCCCAAACGACAGTCAGGGCTTTCCGATCTTCCAGCCTCAGTGTTTATACGCATAATGAGCTGGGTTGTGGATTATAAATATCCACAGGACATATAAATGTCCTCTAGGTGTCTTTCAACCAAAGGTTGAGTTGTATTCCAGTCTTCTTTTGCTTGCTGCCAATCACATCTTGCCAATTGGAAGTGCTTCTCCCCCTTTATTAGCCAATATGGGGTTGAGTGGTTTTATTAGGTACCTCCACTCTTTCTGGCACTTTCCTTGCAGGATGGAGAGACTTTGTAACACCTTTATAATTTGTTGGCAGTTTGTTTGCAATATTATGCAAATCAATAATTCTATGAACTCAATGTTTGTCCATCTTCTATGTGAGATAATGATACTATCGAGAGCGAGTTCAACTAACTCCTCTGAATTCAATATCCACAATATGCGACAAACCATTGGTTCAATTTATTTAGTACGTGATCCTGAGCTTGAAATGCTTTATGCATTCCAAAAAATTTCCGGGCATTAAGTATGGTACTACTAATCTCCCCCTAATGCCTGGAAAAAGCTCATTTATTCTAAAACCAGCATACAGATTGTAAATAGATCCTCTATAGAGATCTAGATACTGAACAATTGATGGAGATTGAAATATCAGATTGATCCCTAGTTTCCTGTATGCACCCATCAAAGTATGCTGCGGTGGTGAGATTGGCACATATACAATGTAACCTAATCTTACGCAAATAGAAAATCTTTATGGATTCCTACGTACTAAATGCATATGGGGGTATGCAGTTAATCATAAGTCAGGAGTGTGTAAGTCTACCTGACTCCAACACGAAGTTGGCACTAGCAATTTACTTATAATGGTCCTATAATGACTTTAATGTCATAGTTGTAGATTCCAATTTATCCTTTTGGATATGTAACTAAACTCTTGTTATACCTAACCATCATTATTGAAGGTACAATAGTTTAGTAATGTTCAAGATAATGCCCATAACAAAAGCCATTATCTTCTAAATGCATGGATGAGTGTGGAAACTTCCACACTCTAAATCATCTTACAGATGTATCTATACAACCATGAAATATCTGAACTGTCTATACAATCTTTGTATCAGACCCATTTATATTCTTTTGAATATGATCAAGGAATCTAAAGTCAATATGATTTTAAGATAAGAGTCTTAAAATTTGTTTCCCTATGGTACTTATTGTATCCATACTTTGGGAAAATCCTGACAAAAAAGAATTGCTATTAATTTTTCACGTATCTCTTTGGATGGCCAAGTTGACCGTTCCAAATTATAAATGGATCAACGGCGTGAAAAATTCTTATACGCAACACGTTGTACGGGGATAGTTGTATGCATAATACAGCCAAAATGAGACTTATCTCATTACTTATGTGCCTTTATCTATGAAAACACAAATGTCCAATAGGCACATATCAATCCCGATTGGGACGATTCCCGTACAATCTATATATGACAAGAAATCAATGAAATTATTGTCTAATATATATGAAAACCATAAATATTGTTGAGCATCAAATTCATCAAGATGATACTTACAATACTTATGACAACAAGTGTTACAACATATTTCGATGGACAGTAGAAAATAATAATGTTACTTGTCCATTGTCCATGTGGGATATTGATGCCATCAAGAGCGAGTTCAACCGGCTCCTCTGAAGTCAATATCCACATCATAGGACATACCATTGATTTAATGAATTTACAACTAAGATAAAACTCAAAATCAATATGTTAATGTTGTAACCTGAAATGCAATATTTTATAGAAGTATATCTTATCATAGTTTTTAGAATGTTGTAGGTAATCACAAAATTGTGTAGACCATACAACCAATCATCATGAATTTTGATATACACAAGGCAGATAATCTCTACGTCAAAGACAAAGAGTAGATCTTTATGGTAGTCAAATATATTGCTGCCTAAGCACGGTCTCTGGGCAAGATAATTCACAAGTGAGTTAAATGCAGTCTTTGCTTAGGTCTCTTCCATCTTGTGTAATAAAATATTATGATGAAAATATCAATAAAAAACCTTTATTTTGGATAATAATACAGTGTAGGTAATCATCAAGTCTCAACAGAAACAAGATGTAGACCTCTTAGTAACGGGTAATTTTATCACTGCTATGGCACGGTCTCTGAACAGAATAATTCACAAGTGAATTAAACGCAGCCAATGTCATAGGCTCCATTACCTTGTGTTATTTAACCAAAATAAATAAGATATTATATTGCAATTTTAATCCTAGTCCTAGAGATTAAAGTTTCTAACTCTATGGATAACTTTGTTAAAATTGCCACTAATTGAATTAGCAATTTTTTAACATATATGTGGTGCAAAAATGTGGTTTGGGGCACCAACACACCCAATTCTGTGATTAAAAACTACAAGTGTAACTTGTATGTAGTGCAAATTAGGGGGTTTGGATGCACTAACATACGCCATAAAAATATAACAAAGTCACAAGTGTAATATAATCAATATATATATATATATATATATGATGTTAAGGGGGTTTAGGTGCATCACATATATCTAACAATCACATAATATAGCCTTGCATAATAATATATAATATAATTAAAACACAAATTATATTGACAATCTAAATATCTAGCAAGAACAGATCAACAACAATTAATTTGTTGTATTTGTGATGAGATTTGTGGGTTGTAATAAAAAAACAAGGCCAAAATCTATTATTTAAATTATATTTGTGACAAATATATTGTTGGAAGGGGTTTGGGTACAGCAATATATTTTAAACAGTAAGAAAGTCACAGATATAATTTTGATGTTGCATAAAAATAAAGATGCAACACAAATAAGTAATAATAGATTAAACAAGCATAAAATAAATAAGATAAATACATAATTAAAATACAAACCACAAATATTTATATCACAAATATTTACACCAGAAATAATTATACAACAAATATGAGTTCTTGCAGAAAAAACAGAAACCAATTCTAAATAGTTAGAATCTAAAACAGAAAATAAATACTAAAAAAATAAAAAACTGAAAATAAAAGGGGCCCAACAGCTGGCCAGGCTCGCAGCCCAGCCAGCTGCCCAGGCGCGTGGCCCAGCCTGGCCGCCAGGCCCATCAAAGGCCCATGCGGGCGGTTACAAGTGGGGGAGCGGTTAGTGCTCCCTAACCCTAACCGCCCCACCCCGCCGCCGCTGCCGCCTGTCCAACCGCCGCCGCCGTGGAGCCAACGCGAAGCCATGGGTGCGGGAGCCCGCTCGTGGAGAGGCAGGCTACCGCAGGCGTCGTGCGAGCCGCCACTCAGGCCGCCGCTGGGGCTATGAGCGCGGACGCAGAGGACGCCTAGGGGCCGCGGTTTGGCGGCACCGGCTGCGCTGGAGGCCGTCGATTGCCGACACAGCGCACAGCCATGGGTTGCCGATACTCGTGGGCGTTGCATCTCCGAGCCCAGGTTTGATCTGACCAGGCTTAGGATCCGTAATGAAGCTGCGCGCCTGCGCTTGATCCAACGACCAAACACACACACACCTTTGGCCTCTTCATGTAGCGGAGAAAATTGCATATTTGGAACTCCAAACACCGCACTCCGCAGTTTGTCATTACTGACATCAACTCCGTAAAAATGGAACTCGAAATATGTGCAACTTTATTTTTACACCATTGTGTGCATTTTCTGCTTTCCTCCATGCAGCTAGCCGTGAGATGATCTTCAGATGCAACACCTGGTCCATCAGTGCAGGAAGCGAGTCAAAAGGGGTCCTCTGCATCCCCATCGCTTTCAGTAAGTGGATCCGGCACCCAATAATCGCCCTAAGCAACCCTCTAATCTGATCACGCTGGGAGCGCTCCACTACTAAACGGCAACCGGCACGCAGGCTGCCGGCGCACACGTGTCCACGGAGCTCGAGAGGGGGCCACGAGTGTGGCGGCAGGAACATGCATGAGCCCCGGGATCGGCCACCTGTTAGACTCTCACTCTGTTACGTATAGCCTGCCGCGGTCCCTCCGGCCCCGTGCGGCCGACCACGCCTTTCGCCTGCCGACCGAAGGCAGAATATGGGACGTTCAGAGGTGTTTGGATCAAGGGCAAAAATTTAGCTCGGATGTTTTTATGCCAATTAAGAGAATTAAATATGAGTTACTCTCTTCATTCTAAATTATTAGTCACTTTAATTTTTTATGTGCATAATTTTTGTTGTGCATATAGATAATATATTGTATCTAGATGCATAGTAAAATCGATGTATATAGAAAAACCAAAATAACTAATAATTTAGAAAAGATGAAGTAATTATAAAACTAATTGTAGAAGTCTAGAGCTAATTCGTGAGATGAATCTATTAAATCATTTATCGTCATTGGATACTTACATAGTCTAGGGACTGTTTGAATCTATTAAGTCATTGGTTGCCACCACAATTATATTCATGCTACACGGTCCCAAGGCGGTCCAAGATCCATAGCTAGATCTAGCAGACCTGCATGTGTACCTCGATAGCCGAGAGCATCAGCGGCTAGATGCCCTGGAATTATCGTCCTCCTCGGTACTAATAAGGAACAAGTCACTGGTCCTGCCGGATAAGTTAACTTCGAGGAACCAATAAGCAAGCATGCATGTAGTAGATACTTGTCGATGAGGAGCAGGGGCGGACAGGGGGGGCGGACAGGGGCCTGGCCCATGAGCCCCAAATTTCCATTACAAATTTAAATTTTAATTAAATTTTTATAGAAATTTGTATGGTTAGCTCCCCTAACAATGGAAAAAACGACATCCTGGCTCCGCCCCTGATGAGGAGCTCTCAAAGTTGGTCCAACCACGTGGTAGTGGTACATGTCAATGACAAAGTGGATAGGTTATTTTTTTTGAAATAAAGAAGAAGTGGATAGGTTATTAGTTTGGACTTTTCAGACATCTAGCATCCAATGTTCATTGTCAGAACAGTTCTACAGTGTGGTTGGCGGTGATTCCAAGTGCCGTGACAACCTGATTGGCCTTTAGTGGCATTCTTCATTCTTTGTGAAGAGAAAAATGTGTTTGCCGATTGCAAATGACTGATTATTGATTGTGTGTACAGTGAATGAATATATACAACAGACATGGCAGTTGCTCATGTCGAAAAGGTGCCTGATGGCCCAAGTGGTTTCTTGCTTCTAACGTCTCCTTCCGAAGGGGCCTAATGGATAATCCTAACTGTCTATGCTTATCCATTGATTACTAATTAATTAACTCTAATTAATCCTAATATTCTTCAACTGACTCTTGATGAGTCCATTATTGTGTTGTGGTATTTTTACTATATCCTTATGTATTGCCTTTAGTGTAAGGTTTTCCACTACCATACATAGTATTCCAAGATCTCGCATCATTGCAACATCCTCACCTTTACCGTCGTGGCATTAAACGCTTCATGTCATATCACAAGGTTGTTTATTAGTTTCTTAGTATTAATCTTTTCCCTTCTTCATGCTTTTGACGGTTCTTAGATATCAATTGTTTGTTCAAGTGTGTATGCCCCTTCACTTGATGAAAATACATGCATTGCATATTCTCAAGGAAAAAAGAAGTATTGAAGAAAGTCGGTAATTACTCTCTAAAAACACATGGTGCTATATATAGTAGGCTGGTGATGTCATCAATTTTGTAGGTTAATTAGCCGTATTAGTATAACAACAATTAGAAACTAGGTACCTAGGCTCGTTAGGTTGTTGTTTCATGAATGCTTCTTGGTGATGGCCAAGAAGAGATTATGTGTATAGGAAATCAAGTTGTGGGAAGTTAGTACAATGTTGGAAGTTGTGGATAGTAATGTATAGTAGTGAAAGGAGACAAACGAGCGGAGCTCCTCTCCTCTCTCGAATCTCTGCTAGCTACCGTTGAGAGCAGGGAGAAAAGGCGATTCGGTCGCCGTTGGTGGAGATGAAAGTCTCTTCCGCCTTCAATGGCCCGAGGGTGCATGTTGTAGAGTTTTAGGTCCTAGTACGTCTTGGGTTAGGTTTCCTAGCATCAGTGGCGATGCGGCAGTGCTGACATGGAATAAGACCTCTCGGGCTTATCCTCGCCCCTGTGGCGTCTCCGGCGTCATCGGCAAGCTCGTGGAAGTGGTGCTCCTGGCGTGGAGCTCGTGTACAAGAGGTGTTCACCAACGGCTCGTAAGCTCGAAAGGGAGGTGAGTTCGCTGGGCTTTTGTTTGGTGGATAGAGAGGTAGCTTTGGACCTCATGGAAGCTAGGAAGGTGGAGCAGATCCAGTCTTCTAACAGTCGGCGCCGCTGATCTACCTTCATGGCCTCCAGCACTACTACAGATTTTTTTCTGAGGCAGGCATTTTTCATTTTTCGAGGCGGGCAGAGGCAACCACCTCCAATGAAAGGCCTCAGTTAATCAGTGAGCTTCGGAGGCGGTTGTACCGCCCGCCTCCGTTAATCGAACAGGAAAAATAAAAAAATACAGATGGGCCCGCCGAGCCTATCCACGGGCCCGCCGAGCCCATCCACATTCGTCATCACCGCTCGCTGCTCGCCGCCGATCCACCGCCTAGGCCCCGCCCTGCACCTCGGCCGCGCCGCCACCGCCCTCCACCTCGGCCGCGCTGCCACCCCTCGCCCCGGATCCAGCCCTGACGCGCCTGAGCCTGCCACCGTCGTCCGCCGCCGTTGCCGCCGCGTCCCCGCGCCGTCGATGCCGTGCACCGCCGGATCCCCGCTTCCCCGCGCCTTGCGCCACTAGATCCGGGCTCGCCACTGCCTCCTTGGCCTCGCCGGCGCCGCAGGCCGCCGGCTTCGCGCACGCCGCCGGATCCGCGCCCGCCGCCTCCTCCTCAGCCTCGCCGGCGCCGCGGGCCGTCGGATCCGCGCCCGCCGCCGCCTCCTCGGCCACGGCCACGCCGTGCGGTGTAGGGGCGCCAGTGGAGGGAGGTGGCGCGTCTAGCAGAGGGAGGGGGCACGGCTGGCGACCTGAGGGATGGTGTCGAGCTCAAGTGTGGATAGAGGAAAGAGAGGTGCGGCTTGGAAAATGAGAAGAGAGTTAGGGTTTCCTTCATTATATACTTTCTCTCAACAACTGGGCTGATATGGGCCTCGAATGGGCCTGTCTGTTAATCGAGACAGACGTTTATAAGTTGTCCACCTCAGAAAATAGGACTATTAACCGAGGCAGTTCCTTTAAAATGTCCGTCTTAGTTAATAGATTTTGCGAGGCGGTTTTTTTCAACCGCCTCGGTTAATAAAAAATGACCGCCTGAGTTAATCGCAGGCATTAACCGAGGCGGGTTTTAAAGCGTATCGGTTAATCAGTTTTTGTAGTAGTGCAGAGCTCAGGGGTGTCCCTGGATCTCCAGTGCTAGCTTCGACCAGTGGCAGACCCAGAGATTGGGTAGAGCCTGGGCACAAGTTGCAGTTGGCAGAGCGGCCCTTGTTCCGTGCCTCGGCAAGTTGCGTATAGGCCTTGCCGAGGGGTATTTTTTTTGCCTAGCTCAACTGTACGCATGGTACATACTCTCACTTGGAGCCCGGGCCGGTGCCCAGGGTCGCCGGGCCCTGGGTCTGCCCCTGGCTTGAACTCATCCATGACGATAAGCATCTTCTGCGACTCTTTTGAAATTTTGAAGTGATGGAGCTCTGGTTGATTTGGGGTTGGTGGCAGACGGCGGTGGAGTCCAGAGTGCAAAGGTTCCAAAATCCTGATTGTAATTTTAGTATTTTTCAAAAGTCTTTCTGCAAATAGTCTGGTGGTACAGCTATCCTCTGTGTTCTACTAGAATGTACCTGCACGTGTACATATGGTGTCTTTACGGCTAATACATGTATGTTTGCTAAAAAAAAGAAAGGAGACAAACAGATCTAGTTAATGCTGAAGCGGATTAGGCTGTCGATAATATCACAAAGAGCCACATGATGCCTGAAGTTGGGATATAAATAACCACTTTGTATCCCTTAAGGGAAACTTCTTGTTTTTCTTGTCTATAAGAAAGTCTCTATACAATTCCTCTGTCCCCGTTTTGCTGCGTCGTATAAATTAATCAAAATCAAAGATGCAAATACAAAAACAAGAATGATTGAAAACGTATGCTAGAGATATGTTGATGCAAACGGAACGAAACAAGAATTGGGGAAGTGCTATGATGCAGCAGTCTGCCCATAATATCTCTATATACGCCGATCTAAATGTTCTTAAAATAAATGTTAGGTCAAAATAGTTTGACTGTATATCTACTGATACAATTAATTTATATATATGGCATATACACTAAGTAATCCAAGAAGAGTCTTTTGACGTCTAATACGCTAGAATTTAAATTCTGGGATCTACCATCAGCGTAAGCACAAGGAAAGTAGAAGACTCCAAAAGTGTAGTTTTTGACGACTCAGTTATCCCAGTGTCACAGAGCCTTGAGTGGTGAGACGGTAGGGGCCTAGGCAACTAGCCACTACCACCAGCCCACTATTTTGTCCACACTATTCGCAGCTCACAAAGCAAGCAAATACAAAAACACATGGAGAGCAAGAGGGAGAGAGCGAGCATCGGCCGGTTGCGGTGGCACCCATAGGACTCTCAGATTCCCACCTCGTCTTATCTCCACACATTTCTCCCTCCTGTTTATATATCTCAGCTCCATCTCCCACCACCACGGCACCACAGCTCCCCTCCCTCTCCTCTCCCCACTCACCCCGCAGCCATTACCGCAGCCTCGCCAAGAAGCCGGCCGGGATGGCTGCACTCAAGGCGTCGTTCCCGGGGGAGCTCAGCGCCGTCTCCTTCCTCGACTCCAACAGGGGTACTTTCGGCCAGCACAAAGGTTGGATCTTTGCCTCTTTCGGTGCCTCCTCTTCCCCAATCGTTGCATGAGCTTATCTTCTTGCTTTTCCGGCCTGATGCCCTCGCCTTTGCTATCCCGTGTTTTCCGGACATTTTGATGCTTTCTTGATCCATTCCGATTGACTCAAACAGATATTTTTTGGGTTCCAAGAGGATTGCAATGGTAGAGAGAGAAATTTTTAGTGTAGGTGAGCAAAGACTAGTCTTTTTGCCGTCCTGTTGTTCATGGTTCACTTCAATGGTCTATACCCTCCTTGGCGTCTATGCGTCATCTGCGATTAGAAAACACTAATAGCGGTGCAGAAGTTTTGGTGACTATATATGAGCTTGCGTTGATTGGGTTGGATTAGTATGGTTCGTGATTTTCTTATTTGGAGTTATTTTTGGGGCCCGTCTCCGTATAGAGTGCATGGGAACTGCGAACTTTGGAGGGTATAGTCATTGTAAAGTTGCAAACTTTGATTCTAACTGTTATGATTTTGACATCCTAAAAGGCAGAATTTTCGGTTATCTGAGAAAAAAAGTTATAATTCTTTTACCTTACTTTGAGACAACAGTCAGAATTTTCTCCAACACGGGTTCCAAGGCTGAAATTTCCAGAATGTTATACGACCTTTTCTTGGTCGAGAATCGCTTCTTATGTGTGTCTGGAATCGCTTCTTTCATGGTCACCTGGGTGCATTAAATTCTGAAATATCTGGGCCTCAACTTGCCCTTTGTTACTTCAGCAGTTGGAATATCTAATGTTCTTAGAATATATTCTCCATAGATTCCAGTTCAGTTTATACTTTCTAGTGATTTGATATGATCCGTAGGTAGTAGCAATGCTGTGTCACACACACTGATAGGCTAACTAGGCTGCTACACATGGAATTGATGTTTACATGAATGAGCACACGAGCAGTATGTCCAACTGGAAGATAAATCGGTCAAAGTTAGGTGCATATTCCAGTCGCGCTTGTTTTGCAACGGTCTTTCTTGGTTGTAGATACTTACTTCTAGTGTGAATTCTGGTTATTAATGTTGTTTTGTAGTCTTACACTCTTACTTTGATCTGTCCCATTGTAGTGGATTTTACATTTCAAAGGAAGGGCAAAAGAGCAATTTCTCTGAGAAGGACATGCTGTTCTATGCAACAGGCTCCACCACCAGCATGGCCTGGGCGAGCTGTTGCTGAGCCTGGCCAGAGGTCATGGGATGGCCCGAAGCCTATCTCGATTGTTGGATCAACTGGTTCCATAGGAACACAGGTAAAGAGATTAACTGAAGACTTACAGATGAAATTTGTTAGTCCATAACAATCTTCTGGTTGCTCTGCAAATATGTTGGTAATTGTGATGTGGGGGGATAGCTGAATTAGGGTAACCCGCCCTCACGTTGGAGGCTCTGGGAATTGGACTCTAATTCTGCTTGCTTTCATTGATGAAGCCGGCCCCATTATATAGAGGCCGTAAGATTACAATCTCCTAAAGTATCTCAACTTCCTAATTAAATAAGATTAATTCCCTAATTAAAATTACATGCCCAGATCACACGTTGCTTGGGCCTGAAGTAGAGGAGCCGTGCGGTTGCTGTGCCCCATCCTGCAAGGCCGGTGCAGTGCCTGCCCCGCGCCCTTCTTCCTTCTTCTCTCGTACTTGCGACCCACAAACGAGTCCACAACAAATTGATACATCAAAACTTTGGTGAATTGGTGCCCATGCTTCTGTGTGAAACCAGTAGGATTATTATTTTTGCATGTTACTTTAGAATTTTCCCTTCAGACCATTTGTAGTAGTTTGATGTAATAAATTTCTCTTCTTTCTGCAACTTGAGGGCTTTATTTAGGTTTCAAGTCTAATGAACCTGTGTTGCTAATAACAATTTATTTTGGAATTAGTGAACACATTCTACATGTACCTAATGATAGCTATGACTAGGGACAGTGAGATTCTGCAGCACTAATATTCCATCTTTTGCATAATGGAAAGACATTGGACATTGTTGCGGAGAATCCTGATAAATTCCGAGTTGTTGCTCTTGCTGCTGGCTCCAATGTGACACTTCTAGCTGATCAGGTACAGTGACCTTCTGAGCAGATTCTTCCCTTTTCACCTCGTCTTTTATCAAACTTGAAGGAGAAAATTTTGTGCTCATTTGAGCAACTTGTAAGACAGAATTATGAACTCGTTTGAGTATTCTGGTTCTGAATGTGATTTACTGTTTTACAGGTCAAAACATTCAAACCAAAACTGGTTTCTGTAAGAAACGAATCATTAGTTGATGAGCTGAAAGAAGCCGTAGCTGATTGTGAAGAGAAGCCAGAAATTATTCCTGGGGAGCAAGGCATCATAGAGGTAAGGCATTTCTAGTTATCCTATATCTGCGAATAACCAGAGGTTTGGTCTTGAAGATTCTCAAATATTCAACCCTTGAATAATAGGTCGCTCGACACCCAGATGCAGTTACAGTTGTCACAGGGATAGTTGGGTGTGCAGGGCTGAAGGTAATGTCCTTTCTATTTAGTATATTTATCTTTGTGCTTTCCTTTATGTTGGGTATTCCAAGAATCTATTGTTATTTATTTGCACTAAGCTCTGCAATAGGAAAAAAATTGTAAAAAAAGAGAAAACTACTCTGATGTCATTTGGTTGCATGAATATTTCTTGGGTATAAGCTTGAATTGGATGACTCATGGCAAGTTAACTTCTTTTGAAATTAAAAAGTGTCTACTAACAATTTGTCCAGATATCTGAACTATTTTGGGTTGATATAGTTATACAGAGTTATAAGGTATTAGAAAGCTGTACAGGTAAAATTACCACAGTATCATATAGAATATGAAGATAGAGCGTTACTTTGTTGCCAAACATCGGCAAGTATCTTTGGCATCCCAGATTTGATGCAACAATTCAATTGGTAGTGGTTTATATGTCATTATCCTATTGCCTGTCATATTTCTATTGTTCGGGAACCAAGTTCCATGCCCACCAAGTTCCATGGCCCCCTATATTTATTATACTGCAGTATCAAGAGGAGTGGAGGAATCATAACTAGATGGTTTTACTTTTACTTTCAGATTGCCAAATATCTTAATATAATATTTACATTTCTGTATTGTTTTGTTTTTTTTAATTATCATTACAATTTCGTTTTTCTGTTTTGGGTATATGTGAACAAGTGTAGAGTGCCAAAATAAAAGATAGCAAGCTAAATTGTCAGTAAATGTGTCTGACTCCTTAACTCTGTATCGTTTGTTCTCTTAGCCTACGGTTGCTGCAATTGAAGCTGGTAAAGACATAGCGTTGGCAAACAAAGAGACGCTTATTGCAGGTGGCCCTTTCGTGCTTCCCCTTGCACACAAACACAAAGTGAAAATTCTTCCTGCTGATTCTGAGCACTCTGCAATATTTCAGGTATATCACAAAACGATTACTTGTTGTTGCAGCTGTATTTTCATTACTATATGCATATATGTGGTGTGAGATTGGGAAACACATGTACTTGCTTTGGATGTTTAAACAAACTATAATGCAATGGTGATGTTATCTCTCTCAGTGTGGAGTTGCATTTTATGTTCTTATGACGTTCTTTGCTTATTGGAGTCTGCTTCTCTTGTGCCAGTGTATACAAGGTTTGCCTGAAGGAGCACTTCGTCGCATTATTCTAACTGCATCAGGCGGTGCTTTCAGGCAAGTGCATTCCCATATGTGTTTATGTACTTCTGGAAACATACAAATCCATCTCATATCAATTGATCATTACAGAGACTGGCCAGTTGACAAATTGCAAGATGTAAAAGTCGCTGACGCATTAAAGCATCCAAACTGGAGTATGGGGAAGAAGATCACAGTAGATTCTGCAACTTTATTCAACAAGGTGTCTTAGAGCTACATCATAATTTTTTTTGAAAACTTTACTGAACCTGTCTTTTCTCCTATTAAACACTAAAGTGACAACCTGATTCTTTTAGGGCTTAGAAGTTATTGAAGCACATTATTTATTTGGCGCTGAATACGATGACATTGAGATTGTGATTCACCCACAGTCTATCATACACTCTATGATTGAAACCCAGGTGAGATTTGTTATAAAGCTTTACTAAAAAGCAAATGTTTAGGTATTCTGCTCAGATGTAGTGCTTCCTACCCCTGTATCCTCGCATGCCAGCATCTGAGCATAATCTCAAGTTTATGATTGTTTCAGATCATTATGGTGCATATGTTTCTGTAATGGCTTTACGCATGGCTTAAAATTGTTTCTTTAGCATTCATGAATTTCTATTTTCGCAGGACTCATCTGTCCTAGCTCAACTGGGATGGCCAGATATGCGGATACCAATCTTGTACACCTTATCTTGGCCAGATAGAATCTTTTGCTCTGAGGTCACCTGGCCCCGTCTGGATCTTTGCAAGTATGACATCTTCACAACGCCTTTGCTCTTTGCAATACAGCTGATACTTTTATTTGGAAATGATCTCCAAGAACTTGAGTCCTATTTTTCTTGATTAAAGTATTGGATCTTCTCATAAGCCACCCATATATGATGGTCAAACTTGGTGGATGTGTGTGGGTCAGGGGACGTCGGAGTCTGCTGTTGGTGTGTGCGTTTGTGAGTTAAAAAAAAAAACTCGACCACGGGGAGACTCCTATCGGGCTTCATTCTAAGAATGTGCCTTGCTTTGAACCTCGGTCGGGACAACTACTCCTGGAGTTCAATGCTCTAAGTGGTCCACCATGAGAAGCTTGGCTTTGTAGAAGTTTAGAATGGATCTATAACCAGCAAATATTATGACAGCCACAGAAAGTAAATATGTGAATTTACTTAGCTGAATTTTCACATAACTCATCTAGCTTGGACGTTGACCTAAACTTACTGCAATAGTTTCCAATGATTATATGATTTGAACTGGTTGACTAACCTACATCTGGTTACTAGTAATATCCATGGTCAGGTTGCGAAACAAGAATATGCTTCTTTAAGGATGATGAAACAAGTAATGGTTGAGAAATTAAGGGAACTACAAACAATCAGTTAAATTGCTATTGATTGTAAGCAGGCCATGTTAACAATTTTTGGGCACCCAGATTTGATTTCCAATTGGCTAATGCAGGTTGGGTTCACTGACGTTCAAAGCTCCTGACAATGTAAAATACCCTTCCATGGACCTCGCCTATGCAGCTGGGCGGGCTGGGGGCACCATGACAGGTGTCCTGAGTGCTGCTAACGAGAAGGCTGTGGAGTTGTTCATTGATGAAAAGTATGATACTTTCTGCATATTGTCAACTTTTGTCTGCTTTCTTCCAGATAAGCATTGCATGTTTATTGCCATCTTTTGATTTGGCTTGAGAAATATTCTGCATTTATAAGGCAAGATATGTTATGTTGATTGCTGCAATTGGAAAAAAAAATTTGGGCCAACCAAAGTCCAGACATCTGCTGCACTTTACTTTTTAAAAAAAATGTGAGTTGGAAGGAGAATGTATGTTCTTAAAGCTATTATTCTCAAGCACCTCTTGAACCTACATTAGAGATTAGAATAACTTTATAGAATCAATCTTTATCTAAACCATTGTAACAGTGGGCCACCTGTTGTTGCTATTGCCAACCTATAGTGCTATAGCCATTTATGATGGATTGGCATTGAGATAAAATGTCAGTCATAGAGATGGGTTTCTCTGTGTGAAAATTGAAAAGATATTGATCTACATGCATTCTCCATTAGGTGGAATCTAATAAAAGGAGTACTTGATCATGATTTAAAGTTCACGGCTTTACTTTTACGAAATTGGTTCAAATAGGAGAAATTCTGCTGCTGCATTCAGCATTCAAGAACAAATATTTGCTATCGTTGGTTTACATATGCATACAACTAACTTATTTCCCCCGTTTCACTTGATTTGCAGGATTAGCTACCTTGACATCTTCAAGGTGGTGGAGCTTACATGTGACGCCCATAGGAACGAGCTGGTAACGAGGCCATCGCTTGAGGAGATCGTTCATTATGATCTGTGGGCGAGGAGATATGCAGCGAGCCTACAGCCATCATCTGGCCGGAGCCCTGTCCTTGCATAAGTAGATAATACATACGCATGCCTAGTGGTTGCTGTGATCATGGTGTACCGTGGGAGCTCTAAGATATGAAGTGTGGGCTGGTAGGCGACGTGCCCAGTGCTCCTGGTTTCCATGGTCATTTTGTCGTTCTGGAGCTAGATCAAGCATTAGTGGCCATCTAGCTCCCCTCCGGAATGTAAATCATGCCTTCGCATGAATAAATTGCATGTGTTCCTTATAAATTTTGATGCCTGAAGTGTGGAAAGTCTGGCCGGAATCAGATGCGCCCCTTTGGTGCAGTATGACGTGCACAGAATAGCCCCGACGCTCAACCTAAAAAAACTTAGACATGCGAGGGGCAAGCCGCCCCCGGGCATTAACATAAGAAGACCTCTCACGCAAGTTGAAAAAACCTCTGATTTCCTGCCCCACCCTTACATAGGGGCACCGTAACCCGTGTGAGAGCGGGCCGGGTCGAGAAAACCTCTGAACTCCTGCCCCTTTTACATAGGGGCGCCGTAACCCATACCGTAACCTGTATAAGAGCGGGCCGGAGTGAACCGGGACTTTGTTTCCATGGCTTTGGTGTGTAGGCAGACGAGGAGATTTTTTTAACCTCAGTCTGAAATTTGCTCCCACCGAGAGTCGAACTCCGGACCTAAGGAGTGCTAATGAGGTCCAATCCGACTAGGCACCCTTTCACGACGCTCAACCTCAACTCTACACCTTTCCATCTTTACTCCATTTTCTTTTTCACAAGGCGTATTAGTATCAAGAGAAGTCTTTAGAAGTTTGCTTTCACCGTTAAAAAGCTCTACGAAATGCCTATTGGTATGTCTTATTTACAAACGTTTAATGTGACCACAAATCTCTTACATTATATCAACTGTACTAAAATAATTATGAGATATGGATATATAGATAAACAAGCTTCATACAAAACATATATATAACTCAACTAATCGATTATTAAAATTCGAAAGATGAGTTTTTGAAATCTAGTACATCTGGGCGGCATTCGATAACTACCATTCCACCAGAATCTGGTACCTCCGCTAACACTAACACAATCAGCCGAAAGTTAGCCAATCCACTTCATTCGAAGATACGGTATACAGTACATGGATTTTAAGGAAGAGGCAGAAGCATGTAAAAGCACCAGACTTTAGAAATGGTACCACAGCACAATTCAAGCTCACTTATGAAGATCCACATAACATTGATAAGAAGGGACTACTATAATATGGTCCTCAATGAATCATCCAAATACAAGCCCAGGATGAACGAACTACCAGCCATAATTGACGGGCGATAGGTGCAAGCATTGAAATCGGCAAAAGAACGAGCTGTTTGCCAGACAAAACACTTGGATTGCAGCAGCAGTAGCCAGAAACAAGCTCCAACGGCACATTCGGGTGACCCAGGCTCTAGTGGCCATATTTCTGGAACTCCCACTCACTGTTGTCTGTGCAAGATAGTGTGGTTTGTCAGTATGCGATGCTCAAAAGAATTGAGTTACAAGATCAAATCATACACAGAAGGAGCTGCAGCTACCTAATGGGCACACTTGTCGAGTCTTAAGCCACCTGCTGATGCAGTGGAAGTGAAAAGCGTGATTACAGACACCTGCAGCATGCAAAACATACCTTATTAGACCTAAATACCTAATGAATCTGAAGAATAAACTAAGCCAAATATCATCACATAATGGAAAACCATGGGTTAACTTCGCTTGTCATTACTGAGTAGGAACCATGTCGAATGTTCCAATAATTCATTTCCAACTGTGGACATGGGTGAGATAAGTTTCTAAGATCAGAGCTACACAGAGAAAAGTTCAATGAACAGGAGCTCAAGCGGAATATTCAAACATATGAGCAGAGGCAAGGGCAAAGCACAAACGTGCTGACATGGATATTGTGACGGGCTTGCAACAGCCTTAGTTCAGACAGGAGAGCAGTACATGCGCACAAAGATTGACAGATCGAGTGTGCATGTTTAATTAAGCCATGTGTGTTGCAAGAAATTGTTAATAAGGATCACTTTTATTTCGCTGCAAAAGGTAATTTCAAGATAAAGGCCTGATACTGGGAGGTTATGCAATATCTATCACTTATCCAAGATTATACTTAAATTTGAAAGTTCCCAACTAAATCAAAATTTCAACAGATATGCCATAATACTTTACCACTATGTCATGCTACCTAGTGTCATAACATTTGCAGCGTTTCAAGTAAGCTGAGCATGTTACATTAAGCAACAGTAATTTACAGATAAAAGCCAGATCAGGTATAATAAAAAAAGCCTAATGAGGTTAAGCAACACATCAACCACTTATCTAAGATTTATAATTAAATAAGAGTTCACAGCTATATTTGTTTTCCTAGTGTCATACATTTTCAGCATTTCAAATAATACAAGCTTTACATTTCTAAAGAGGCAATTGGGATTGCAATTTTGAGATTTGTCAAATTACTAGCATTACTTCAGTATGACTATGGAACTAATTTATTGATTTGCACAGTGAACCAAAATAAAGTAACCGAGTTCACATAGTAGACTTGTTGGAAAGAGCATTAATCATCTGCAGTTAAAAGGAGTTGAAACCAATTTGTTCAATGAGATTACTCAGCTAGAGCAATACCGTAATCATAGTTGCATGGTTTAAAAGGCGGTAAGGGGAGGGGAGGGGAGCGAGCCCTTCCGCGGACACCTAGGCGAGTAAGGCGGACACCTAGGCGATGCCATACAAACATCTTATATAAAATATAATGCCACTAAAATTCAGAAGCTAATAGGACCTTAATATTACAAATACTAGGCATAAGTATCCAGAAATATTAAGCATAATAAGTACTAGACTACTAGCAGTAAGATAGCAAACCTAAAATGTTTAATGTCTCATCTCCCAAAAGCTAATTAGCCATAAACTAGTCTCTAATGCCTAGCGGGAAGGGAGGGGGCCTGCAGGAACAGAGGTCAGAATTGAGGGCCTGCGGGAAGGTGATTTGAAGCAGGCGAACGGCAAGGAGGAAGGGTGGAGCAGTACTGCTCAATCTGGCGGACAGCTGGGCTCCAATCGAGCTGCTGGAGGGGATGTGAGGAGCAACGGACAGAGATGCATGGTGTCACTGGTTGGGCTGCGCTCGCGTACCCGCGATTCGGCAGGGATTTGGTCCGCTGCGGCTGGATGCACCGGCAGGATCTCACAGGGCAGGAAAGGTGCGAGCTCCGGCAGCTCTAGCCTCTAGAAGGTGCCCTCCCCCCTCTCTTCTCTACCTCCCGCCCTTATCTCTTTCCCTCAGTTTCTTCCCGTACGGCAAGCGGAAAGTGCGTAGTTCGACTTGGGAGCAATTTAGCGCATGGACGCCAAGGCGATGCTTTTTAAACCATGCATACTAGGTCCCAAAACTTACCACAATGAGACATGCAAGTAGTACTATGTGTAATCTATAATTCATTGCTAATTCTTCCCACATGAAGAGGCGTAAGGATAAGACGCTATGGCTATTTCCATGTCTTTTATATTTATGTAATGAGCCAATCCTCTACACCAGTGTAAGCCTAAACAATAAATGGTAAATGCTAAACAGTAGGTCACCTATTGTTTACCTATTTATTTGGACTAAATGCTATTTAAATTAAACAGGTTAAAGAGTCATTAATTAAACAAATACGGCTATAGCCATCGCGTGGCGTTACCCGTGTAAACGGGCGAAACGGCCATGCAGGCAAACAGTGCTCTATACTCCCTTTTCTGTTTGTATTCTATATTAAGTGGAAACAAACATAAGCAAAATAAAAAGAAGGGGCATAGGAGATCGGATTCGTACCCCAAGCGACAGTGCACTCCTCGCTGGTGGCGCTGGCCTGGTTCGCCTGGCACTCGATGCCTGCACCAATGAACGAACAAGCTCAAACCCATAGAACCCTAACCCTTACTAACGCGGTGCCGAAGGACCCCCAGAACTTACATAGATCCATGATGTGGTTGCGGCAGATGGCGCAGTTATCGACGACGATATCTGCAGGGGAGTAAAGGGGGAGAAACAGCATATCAGATTGGTCCAATCTACAGGAAGGAAATCCAGGGTGGAGGGATGAGCGCGCGTGCGAACCCCATGCCCAGAGCGCGACGGCGTTCCACTTCTTGATCTCGAAGCGCTTGTTGGGCTTGCGGGAGGAGGATGAGGACGGGCCGGCCGCGGAGGATCCCTCGCCGGCGGGGGCGGGCGGCGGCGGCGCGTTGATGTCGGTCTCCATGGCGGACATCGCGCTAGGTCTCGGGAGCCTTCGATTCGATTCGGGACAAAGGAAGGAGCTGGAGGGTGTTTGTTTTGTTTGCGCAATTTCTGTTAGAGGCCAGGGGTTTTATGGAAAAAGAAAATGAAGTGCCCTTCCACCCGAGAGTGTCGTCATCCCTCCCCGCAAAAAAAAAAAAATCGTCATCCCGTGTTGCGCGTCGCAACAGCCGCTGGATCGGAACTTCGGCAGGTTAGTGCTCCTCCGATTATCTTTACCTGCAGCGATGAAAACGATCAATGAAAACGACAGGAAGACAGGAACGGTCGGTAGCAATACAATACGGAAACCAAAGCGGTCGGGTCTATTTATAAAATTATTAAAATCAAATATGGTATAAAATGATTATAAAATTAATTGTAAATGATAATTTTTATGTTTTTCAGAAAACGAGAATAGTATAATAATACGGAATATGGTGTTGATCGGTACGAAAATTTTCCATCCCGCAAGCAAAGATTATTTCTCTGGTCCGTTTTGAGTTTGAGCTGCATTTTATTTTGTGGGCCGATTGACCATAGCCTCCTCCACGGCCCGCAGACCGTTTGTCTTTTATTTTTTCCCTCCACGCACGTTATCCTTTCCGCTGGCCAGGAAGGAGGCCATTACCACGCTGTCGATGTTCTGGGTGCTTGCTGGATGAGGTCACGGTCGGCGGCAAGGCGCCCAGGCCCGGGATATATATACCGTGAATGCACCGGCTCCACGCCCGTGCATCGTGCTGTGGCTAGAGATGCACAGCTCATGTCCCGTGTGCCGGCACCAGCTACCCACGAAGGAGCCGCCCAGCAGCGGCGGGCGCGCTGGCAACGCGGGCAATGGCAACATGAGCGGCAGCGACATGGGAAGCGGCGGTAGCAGGAGGCTGTTCTCATTAGCCTTTTAGCGGGCTGTTCTCGCAAAGATCGAACGATAGTTCGTTGTGATGATGCAATGAATATAATAAAATCTTGTAGAAGTTCGTTTTTAATTCTTAATGATGATTGGGTGCAAAGCTACAGCACACCGGTCGTATGAGTCACCATCTTCCATGCCAAAGGCCCCGGCTTGATGACTTGCTGTTTGTTCGTAATTCTAATCCTAATCGGAAACTCTAATTGAAACTTGGATAAATCAATTGGAACCCAAACAATCAATACCTCACGCGGTCACGACACAGCTTGTACACGGAGTGAAAAAACACAAAATTAGTGGTCTCATGTAGGTTCGGGTAAAATTTATATAACCTGTAGCAACGCACGGTCACTGTGCTAGTATATTTCATAAATGTGGATTTTTAAGCCTTTTTTTTTGAAAAACAGTATAGATCATATATACTTATAATCAATCAACTAGATAAATATATAGAAAACATCTCTTAGAGTTGCTGATCTGGCATGTAAGAAACCACAAAACTTAGTAGACGGTATGTGTTCCTAAGAAGGAAGGATTGTTTGGTGTTATGTTTATAATGATATTCTTTAATAAAAAATTATCAAAGAAAGGATCTTTCTAGCAAAGAGATATTGTTATGCTTATTAATATAAGAGATAACAACTGTCATACGAGGAGATGGTAAATCAATTTTCTTATAGGAAGACTTATAGAATGACATTGTTCCTAAGCTTGTCTATTCAGAGTTGTTCTCGTTTGCAAAAGAAAAGAATATTTCTTTGATGAAAGCTGCATCAATTTAGAGGGTTCACAATCTCTTTCCCTTCACCTCTCAACGGAAGCTTATACTCAACTCCATCTTCTTCAAGATTAGGTTGATTCTTTGACCAACGATATAATGTCATATGGACATACATATGGGAAATACGTTTTATTTCTCGAAAGAGGCTTATGCCTATAAATCTTCTCTTAGCTGCTGAATAAGACATAATATGAATCTCGATGATTACAGTTGTGCTTTATGCACTAGCTCTACTAATGAAACAATTGAGCAACTGTTTTTACGATGCCCATATGCCAGCCAATGTTGAAACCCTATTAATCTGGATATTTTGCCAATCTAGTCTCATTTTGAGACTCTTGAGCATCTCAAACATCTCAGCTCCATTCTTCACAGAGTCAATCATCATTATGGTGTGTAGCATTTGAACCTCACGAAATAATTTTATAATTTATATTCAAAGGAATACATTCCTCAGTTCAGAGTACCAAAGCTACGTTGTTTATGAATTTGCAATGGTTATGCATAGAGCGAATAAGAAGTACTCCCTTAGTACCGAGACGTGGCTAGACAATGTTTCATAGTCTCTTTTTATCTCTTTGTTTACTTGTAAATAAATGCTTTCTTTTTATTAATATATAAAATATTTTTTATTCCAATAGTTTTTTTTGAAATGCATTACGAACGCAGACGCTCATAAATGCATGCACACTTATCCCTATAAATACACGCACGCAACTCTACCCCTATGAGCACCTCCTAAGAGACTGAGCCGGCACATCCTCGAGATTGACGAAGTCCCCACTAGCACCTCGCTATCGACGAGCACGCCCCCTACCAATGAAAGAGTATCGCCAATTAAATCCTAGAATAAATTTAGGAAAATACGAGCACCAGTGTCGAGTCGAGGACTCGAACCGTGGTGGACAGTTTCCACCATAAGGAACTTTTTTTTGTGTGAAAATAGAATTAGGGGTATCTGTATCCCCTAACTAAACTTTAGTTCCTATCTTTATGCACCAATTAGAAGAACTAAATATGAGCTAATTATAAAACTATAATTGTATAATCTAGAGCTAAATCTATTAAACAATCACTAGCACATCTTTACTGTAGCACAACGTGTGCAAATTATGAACTAATTAAGGTTAATGGATTCATCTTGCGAATTAGTCTCCATTTATGTAATTATTTTTTAATTAGTCTGTATTTAATACTTCTAATGCTATCAAATATCCGACTAGTATCTCCAAGAGACCCTCCATTTTCAACTCTTTATCCGACTCTCTATTTGTCTCTCCATAAAGATTTCACTCTATGTTGAGTATCTCACTCCAACAGACTTTCTACTTCATACACTTTAGACTCCAACAACTATATTCAACTCTCCCTCTGTGTGTGGGGTCCATACTCGGCGAGCCAATTTGGCTAGCCAGGACTGGCTAGCCAAGTTTGGCTAACGAGGGGCCAATTTGGAAAGCCGGATAACTTGGTTAGTTGGATAGCTTTTTTGACTAAAATTTAGTCCGATCCAAACGGCCTCTTACTTTGACGCGGAATAGTAAGTTTTATCGCTGCCGGCCAGCCTGCCACCATCTTCTGCTCGTTCATTAACATCGGTATCTCTACGTGACGAAATTAGCAAACATTCTCCAGCAAGCATTGGACCACGTCACCCGAAAACTTTAGTTCCTATCTACGATCAATACCACGGCGCGGGCAGCAGGGCACCCAGCATTCTCGCTCGGCAGTGCGAGCTCTTTCTTCCTCACCATCCCTCCCTCCCGAGCGGCTTCATGGTTGTTCTCGGTCGCCAGCACGATTGCTTCCCCTGCCTCATCTATTGGTGGAGAAGCTGCACATTTACGCTTCCAGATTCGTGAGAGGGTTTGGGGGCGTGAGGGGGAAATGGCCACGGCACCTTTGTGTTGTTCCAGAGACCATCTTCGATGTGGATCGTCCGTGGCCAGAGGTGTGCAGGGACAAGTCACTTGATTCGCCCATGCCGATAGCTAGAGTGAGGGATTGTGCCAGGCTCCAGCAGCGAAGCTCCACGCCTCAAGGGCCCTGCTCGGCTGCTCCTCTCCTCTCCTCTGCCAGCCTGGGAGGAGCCACGGCGCACCTAGGCCACGTAAGGCGCCCGCGATGAAGAAGACGAGCCGCGCCACCACTGCATAGCTCCCCCCCGAGCTCCTATGCGATCTCCCATGCTGCAGAGTGGCAGAGCACACCCGCCACACCGGCCTGCGAGCTGTTGACATGGATGACGCCCATCAGGCCATCAGGCATCAGCTGCTCCAGGAAATGCCTCCAATGCAAGGTGTTACCTGGACACTGTTTTCAGGAGTTGTAGCTGAGTAGCACTTGTGGAGCTAATTTAGCAACTGAATCTGATGCCATTTTCTTGCAACCCAACGCTTACTGCAGTTCCAGCAATTAAACTGTTCATCCATATGTTCAAATATTTCGATTTTTGATGTTCATGTAGCATGAATTCATTTCTACACAACTGTAACCAACAAACACTTCTAGCCATGATTAAAATTGAACGAGGTGACCTTGTGTTGCTTTCCAGACAAGCAGTGCATATTCAAGACCACTTTGAATATATTTGAAAAAAGACCATGTTAAATAATTATGGCCCATAACTCTCTATAATGCCATAATGGTACTGACCTACTGAAGTACTTCTATACCATGATAGTACCAACAGTTACAAGCATAAGCTGCAATATGGTAGTATGTACAAGTGATGCAGCGCCTATCCCTATGGCTTTCAAACTAGAGATCTTAAACTAATTAAGTTTAGAAAAAAATCGAGACCGTGGTCTATTTGCTAAGCATGCTTGTCCAACTGACTTGGATCACCACCAGATGTCGTGTCCTCGTCAGCACAGGCCTTCAAAGTTCAAACGGCTATCGGCAGTGGTGTACCCATCGACCATCCAGATGCCATGCTTCCCTTCCCAACAATGCTCAGGCACCGAAGGCAGCAAAGTCGTCCCCCATAGGAAGTTGCGAAGGAGGGTCCAAGGGGTTAAGCGGAAAAACAGTCCAAGTCATAAAATTGCTCTTGCCTTTGATCAAAATTTACATCCATTTTCATGGAGCTTACAACCAAGGTCCCCAACCAGGAAACATTTGGCACAACCGATCGACATCTACTGCATCCTGTATGAGTTGTTGGACCTAAAAGGCAAACATAAAGATGAATGTAATTTTGCATTGGCAAAAGTATAAAGATCTTAAGGCTTTGGCATCACCAAGATGGTTACCTGGCCCTGCACGCTTCTCATCTCACCATCTTCGTACCCATCCAGCTTCTGTTTAACACGGAGTATAGCACGAGCTGCATCCTTGTTGCCCTCGTAAGCCTCTTGAGAGTCATCCAAACATGAGTCAGTATCATCTGTTTCCTGCAAAAAATGCATACTAGTTTAATGGGTTGCCTTGCAGGAGGATTCTAATCTCTACTGACAGAATATCTGTGTTCAACAGCGTGGTCAAAGACCAGTGTATGCAAATATCAGTGGCACAAAAAAACTTGGGATAAAAAAGCACTGTTGCTGTTATTGTTTTATTAGGTTTCAGATCTTTGAATTTTCTTAGCTTTCAACAGTTCATTTGATTAGAAAAAAGTTACACGCCCCTAATAATGCCTGCTATTGATTGTACTGGTTACCTATCTTAAGTCCTAACAGGCAGCTGCTGCAGAAGGTTAGCCTCCAGGCCTCAAGGCCTCAACCAGGACAACTCTCCATTGAGGACTGGTGGAGCAGAGCAAGCACCATGGTCAACGGCCAGGTGCAGCAAGGCCTCAACTCCATCATCATCCTGGGGGCGTGGATTCTATGGAAACACTGTAACCGGTGTGTTTTTTATGGTGCCTGCCACCTCTCCTAATTTAGCAGGTGCCCTGTTATTAGCTAGAGAGGAGATGCAGTGGTGGAGCATGGCTAGGGCTCAAGGACTTCCTTACTTGACTGCCCAAGTGCCTGGTGGGTGATTTTGGCCCAAGGTCAAGGTCGTTTAATATTAGTCATGGGTGCACTTGTAATTTGTGAAAGGTTATCCCAACTCTTCTTTTGTAATGAAATGATACGCAACTCTCTAGCATGTTCGAGGAAAAAAGAAGTCCTAACAGTCAGACCGGCAAATTCCAGCTGAACAGAGCTTTATGAAAACAAGTTAAGCAAATTTACTTACCTTTTGACGCTGTAAAGCTTTCAGTGGTGAGAGTGCCCATTTATATAGAGGATCATGAATAAAAACCTGATATATCCAACCCAGTCTTAGGAGGAGCTAAAGTATTGAACACCCTTAAAATTACGAAAAACATTTGGTAGTAATATACATACTTCAATAATAGTGAGCAACGCTTCCTTATTTGCCCTCATGACCGAGAGAGTTTTCTCACAGCATCTTCTAAACACACCTTCAACACCAGTAATGCCCATGCCATCTATAATGTCCCTTGTCAGTCGAAATGGAACCTACGAGCAGAGCGAAAAAAAGAACAGGGTTTCACATAGGAAGAACTAGCAATCATTACTCACAGAGGCTCAGAATATACAAATGTAATGGTTATGGTTCACTACATACCCGTTCAGGTGTTTTAAGCATGAGACCCTGTTCAAATGCAACACCAAGATCAATGTGTACAACCTCGGCTGTGTCTTGGTCAATTAGAATATTCATGGAATGGCGATCCCCAAGTCCCACGATGTATCCTACCTGAACACATGAAAATAATAGGCAACATGCAGTATTCTTAGTAGTTATCCGAGACAATGATGTGAATTGCATTTTGACAACTAAAGAAATTACCATTGAGCTTGCTGCCACACTTCTCGTGTAAGCAAGTCTACTTTGGAACCAATCAGCAGGCAGCAAGAATCTCTCGAGAAAGAAGTGGTGCATTACAGGCCTAGTTATTTGTAGGAAAGAGGGGAAAAGAAATGTAAGGGAAACACAAGATAAGCTTTTCATGTTCCCATATTGCATATGTGTACATGTCAGATTAATGGAAAATGGAAGTAGAAATCAAGAAAAGACCTAAAGTTGTTGCAGATTTTAAGAAATGCCCTCCTTTTGTCCTTCTCCTATAAAATATAAATCCTTCAAATTAGGTGTACATTCACCACGATCTATTAGAAAAAATAGAATTAAAAAAACTCCACGACATTTGAACATACACTCATCAAGTACTCTCTGCATTGAAGATATGTCCAATCCCCAGTTCCATATCGTCCATGTGCTCCACTGATTCTAGTACTGTATAAACCCAAAAAATGGCAAATAAATACCAAGTGCTCAGAATACAATTTACATGCTAGAACTGAGATTCATGTAAAAAGAGACCTCCCCAACAGATAGTCACCGAGTGGAACCGTGCCATTTACCCATTCAACAACACCAGCACTTGGGGTAAAAGGAACAACCTAAGATACAGGAGCAAGTAGTTAAAAATTTGTCATATCTCACAAAACGAGCATGGCTATATGGTTCAGTTTGATTAATAAGGCTTTACCAAGATTACAAGTACCTGACACGGTCACCAAAAGGTGCCATTATATATTTATAATGTGATTATTCTAAACAGGCTAGAAATGTGTTGCTAGTGAGTGCTTAGCAATGTGCTAAGTATATATCAGGAAGTTAGAAAATAAATGGAAATAAAGCATACCAGAACTCAAGAGGGTTAAAATTGCAGAAGATATATATATATATATATATATATATATATATATATATATATATATATAAAAGAAAACAGTGTTGTGGAGTTTATTCAACTCCTCCAAAAATAACAATTTTGGAATAATACTTTTGCGGCCTTTGTGGCAACATTGCAATTCCAAGGGCCTTGGTGCGGTCACACGTTTGGCCACGTCAAGGGCCTTGGCGTGGTCGCCCATTTGGGGCTGATGGAGTGGTCCAATCCTTGCCGCTCCAGCCATGGTGGTGTTGGAGACCAATTTTGCTATGATAAAGCCCATGGTTTGACAAAAAGGGGGATGTTTTTTTTTTAAAAAAAATCTAGTCAGGGGGATGGGGCTGCTAATAAAACATAAGACTAAAAAGTGTTAAAAATAAACAAATACTATGCTAATAATGGTTGTTTACGGCTCAGAATTTGAGGAGCAAAAAAATCTATTAATTGTTTAGGACTATCTAGAAGGCTAAGCAGGTACAAAACATCAGGTATCCTGAAAATTCAAAAAATTTGAAGTATGATTGACAAAAAAGAATACCTACCAAAGCATCTATCCAACTTTAATTCCACATAACCATAGAAGAAAATTAATTAGGTACCATCATACATTCCATAAGGTGCAAAAAAAACATTATTGTTTGAATGAAATTCTTTTGATACTTTGTCCTGCAATTAAGGGGAATCTGTAGAAGTTTTGTGCTTTATATAGTGTGAATATGAATATGTTCCAAGTTCAGAACAATGAAGTTCCAGATATAATAGGCCTTATTACACTACCATGGAGGGGGCCTACAGTTCAATGTACTATAGAAGATAGCGATGCGCCGAGTTCTATCTTTTCGAACATAATAATTTTATTACTTCTGCAACCTTATTTCAATTCAACCACGAATCAGTTAGAAGCACATAGGTATTATCATGTACCAAGCAAGCTTTCTACCTGACATTTTAAGACATCCTTTTTGGGTCAGAGGTATATGTGATCAAATGGATTCTCTTTTGAATTATAATCTAATCCTTAATTTCCTTGATATAGTCACTTATGTATGTCTCTCCCGTACTTACATTTCATAAAAAAGAACAAGCCATGCACTAGTGATGAGTCATTCACAAGTACTCCTAGATTAAAGTGTGGTGTGGTGTGGGAGGAGGCGTCGCCTGCAGGGGTAGGGGGCGACACCAGGAGGTGGCTGCGCGTGGGTGGAGTCCCACGTGCAGGCTAGGGTTAGGGCAGCGGAAGGAGGGGGCGCACAGCCGGCTAGGAGGAGGCCCAGATTCGTGATACCATGTAGAGAGTTATGATTAGGTTTGCAAACACCACACCCCCTAGATGGGGGGTGACCTCATATATATATGAGCCGTATAGGCTTGGGGTACAAGTCAGTCAGTTACATGACGTGTACAATACCAATGCAGCTATATACATCTAATATAAAGTTCTCACAATTTACTAGAATTACATAACATTTTGGGAATTCCGGAATTGCAACAGTCATCATTTCAATGGATCACTAAGCAATTATGAATTTATGACAGACAAAAATATTAAAAAACATGATTAGAAAAGTGAGGACTTTACAAAATTTATAGCATTCACTCCTACCTTATATGTACGGATTCTCAATCTCCTTTGAGAAGTATCTCTGTGATTTTGCAAGAAAGTATTTACCAAACTGAAAAATTGCTCCATGACCTGCAATTTAACATTGGCGTTACTCAGTCATCCCAAAATATCTGCTGTACAAAATAAATTCTCAATCAGCAACTCACTGAGATTCTTTCCTGCCAATTCAACTCACTTGACATTATCAGACAACATTCTTTAAGGGAACTTTATCAGATTACATGACATCGCAGAGAAGGCTAAGTGAACTTGATGTGACTAAATCATTGATTTGTATGAGAATCTAATAAAACATCATTAATTAAATATGCCAAAATAATCTTTATACCAAACACATATTGAAGAAATCTCATGATTAAAAATGAAAGAGAAGAACATACAGCATCCTGTCGCAGGTCGTCATTTCCAGATTTTGCAAGTTGGCGGTATTTGTTACCGTCTGAGCCAAAACATTCTATAACTTTGGGAGCATTAATTCCATTCATTATCCTGCCATTAGAATGCCAACAGTCAACAAAACCCAACTCATCAGAAGCAATGAGCAAGTCATGTGTAAAACATAAAACCCAACTCAAGTAATGTGCAAAACATAAAAACCCAACTTACATAATAGAGTCGGCCAACCCGCTGAAATGTGGAAAGGAACCTACTTCATACCGACAACAAGGGTCGACTGGAACTGTAGCAGTCACAACGGGAACCTGATGAAGACAAAGAGAAGACGAAAGACAGATGCAGACTGTAATAATTTGAAATGGGTTATGAGTCCTATAAGTAAAGAACAAAAATAATGAAGACATGCTCAATTTATTGTCTTTGTGTAAGTTATGCACCCACAATTTGTTTTCAGGTAAAGAAAATTGTCTTCTTAGTTTATACTCGCTCCGTCCACTTATGTTGGTCGTATTTTATGCTTGAGTTGTCCAGAATGGTTAGACGTGCTTTGATTCCCACTGTAAATTGTGTTTTTGGTTAAAAATGCCCCTGTGCTTTACATAAGCATGCATGCACGTGAGTTGGCCCAGTGAGTTAAACCAGAGTGCTTGAGCGGGGGCTTCCCCCGCTGTACAGTTTTCAAAAACCAGAGTGCTTGTAAGGACAGATTGTGTTGGAAGATTTGAATTGAGCCTCAAAGACGAATATATAGAGTATAAGACTTGCAAGACAAGCCAAAGGATGCTAGCCCAGTTGGTTAGTCACTCCGGCAGCATCCCTCAGGTCCTGAGTTCGACTCCCCGTGGGAGCGAATTTCAGGCTGAGGGTAAAAAAATCCCCTCGCTAGCCCCGTGTGCCAAAGCACTGGTTGTGAGACGGCCCAGGTCGGCCTGAGGACCCTTACATGGCCTAGGCACAGTTCCCAGGGGTTATGTCTCCCAGTGTCAAGGCGAGGCCAGGGTTCGGGGATTTTCTCAGTCGGAGAAGCCGAGGCTTCTTCTTAAGTTCATACCGGTGGGGCGGTCTTTCCCCACCCGGCCGAGTTTTTTAAGACTTGCAAGACAACTTCCCGAGATATTTCCTATACTACCAAATATACTAACATAGCATTTGGGCCATTTTAAGAGGAAAGACACACCCAACATAAGTAGATTTAGGGAGTGCAAAGTAGACAAAGTAAAATATTTCCACTGATTGAACAGAAACTTTTCTGAAATCGCTTGAGATGGTTTATATATATTGGATCGAGTTTTTTAATTACTATAATGTCCGATTATGTCTTTTATGATTACTATCTTTTGGTGCATGTAGCTCCCGTTTGGTTTTATATGAGGCTACCCTGACTTGCGTGGGACTAAAGGGTTTGCTGTTGTAAAGTCAAATGCTCCAATGGTTATGGATGCAAAACAAGTTCACAAAAGCATATTTCATAAAAGGTAATCTTACAAGTTCAAGCTGACAAATGCTTCGGGCCTCCCTAGGCAGCGAAATTCTTTTGTTAGTGTCCTGACAATAGTTGGATGAAAAATAATATGTTAACACAATGAATATGGATAAAGTTTTTAAGTTCCTGTTTGAAAAGAGAACTGACTTCCTTCTTGGTCTCCAGTTCAGCCAACTTAATGTAGACCTCTACCATTTGTTTCATCTACAAGATGCGCAAATGAACATCATGAAGAATGTCAGGTAACAACAAATACTTGCCTCATTTCAGCGATAAGGACTTGTCAAAGTTTCAATAGAATAAGAATGGAACCTGAAAAATCAAAGCTCCATGACAGGAAGATAGCTCCTTTAACAGATTTTCAGCAGCAAGCTTCTTCTCCATATCTACAATGAAAGAACTTCTACTCCTTTGCTTGTCTTTAACACGATCACCATTTGCCAGAGCCAAAAGCTGAAAACCAATAAATCAAACAAGATCGAGGCACAACAAAACAGTTAGTTCTAAGTTCTAAAAAATGGTAACTGAGATTAATTTAAGACATACTGCAGTTGCTTCACACTACAATAACTGGCGTAATCTGTTAGATCTAAATCGTGATGTGCACTCTGAAAATTTCAGTCTGCGCACATATATCCTGTCCCACAAAAATACAATGGATGGAACTCAAGCTTATGAATGGGCTTTTTTTCTCAGTAGTCCTCATTGCAAATGAAAACTTATAACAGCGTCACATTCACATTTCGCGAATCCATATTACTTACTGTATTCGTATCACATTTTATCACTTCGACATTATGGATCCTCATATCCTCACGATCTTATGGTGAGCGTTCACAGATATTACAAAAGCGAAACCCCACTTGCACAATACTTCCTGATGGTAGTAGGAGCTAGGACAGTAGCGACTCTTATCTCACATAAACAGAACAACATACTCGACGCATAATTTTGAGATAAAAGTATTTCTACGGTAACTATATTTGTTGCTAGCAGATAGCCTAGTTATTGACAGTTTGACACTACTAGCAATATTATAGTCACTGTGAAACCGAGGGAGCAATATTTAGTGATCATTTCTTCCATATACATGTAAGGTCTGCAACTAAGGTACCTGAAATATTGTATGATATGGGTGATCAATAGCCATTTTCTTCAGAAGAGAAGCTAATGCAATCTGCTACAGAAACAACAGTGTTACTTGAGAGATTCATTAAACCACAAAATGAATTATAAACCATACAAGTACCTGGAAGTTTGTTGACCCTTGAGAATTGGAGCTTCCAAGTCTCGAAGCAATTTGGTAAACTAATGGTATGAATTTGTAGGATTGGACCTATACAACGAGAATGTGACTTTCTTTTTAATGAAGCTGAAAGAAGTACAAATTCAAATGTAATAAAGAAATGGAACTTAAAAATTACCTCTTTTGTCGTTTTCATCATTGCTTTCACAACTTGATCCCTTGAAGAAAGACTAAACCACAGCGAGACCAGCCGGAAAACCTGAAGAGCAAGTGCTCAGGTAAAGTCAAATAAAATTTAATTTCCAGCGAAAATATAGTTTGGATGATACAGAAGAAAAAAAATGAATAGTAATGATTAGCATGGGATGTATCAATATCTGGATACAAAAAACATACCACTTGTAGGTCGTATTTGCCACCAACAACAAGGGAACGTTGGTACCCTTGAAGTGCTAGATTTAAGAAATTGTCCCGGTCATCCTAACAAGAGAATCCATGTTTAGCAAAAGATCAAAAAGGCAAATTGGAAATAATAATGACAAAAGATTAATATTAATTGGGAGATTCTGTGGAGCATTTAACATGTACACAACTAAACAATAAGGTTCAGTGCGGCGGCCGGGCCGCGCCAAGCTGGCAGGGGCCATGCGGCGGCGGTGGATCCAGCAGCGGCTGGAGCGCGGGGGAAGCCGGATCCGGCGGCGCCAGAGGCGAATCCGGCGCCGGAGGTGGCGGATCCAGCGGTTCTAGCAGCGCCAGAGGCAGGGGAGCGCCCCGCGGCAGAGGCAGGCCAGGTGACGGCCGCGCCAGAGGCAGAGGCCGCGTCGGCGCCAGCAACAGAGGGGAGAGAAGGGAAGAAGGAGAGGGGAGGAGGCACCGGCGGCCGGTGGCCGGCCATGGCCGCCGGCGGCGGCTGGTGGAGGTAGGGAGGAGAGGAGGAGGCTAGGCTAATGATACTATGATGGAGAGAATAATGGCTTGTATTCCTCCAAACTCTAGAAGGGTGGGATATATAGATCCTATACATGGGCCTCTAGATGTGCCTCTATACATGGGCTCAATATACTCCAATAGTTTAAGTTATGTAATTGGTTTCTTCTTCGATATTCAGTGTTCAGATTATTTGACATCTAAATACAGAAGCGAGCGAGAATTTGGTGCCCGAATGGAAACTACATGGCTACACCTCATTCATAAAAACTGCATAATGCAATGTTCCACAAAATACCAATAGATTTCCATTCATGTGGTACTTGTAATGTTATGCTAATGGTATCAAGAAAAGTTCCAACACTGCACTGCAGATAACTGAAAATACAATTAATTAAATGTCAGAAGTGTTATGTGGGGCAAGCGGTTCGTGCGTCGCAGAAAGAAGAATAAGGAGTCCAGCACCAGTTCAGGTTGATGGAGCAAGTCTGGTCGTCCAGATAAGTTAGGCTGTTAGGTTCATTTGAGTTGAAGCTGATACCATGTTAGGAATAGCACTTGTATTCAATATGAGGGCTCTAGGCCCAAATATATACATGTACAGGCATTAGGAAATATGCAAAAAAAACCCTTATACAATGGGGAAACTACAAAAGGTACATGTACATCTAACAAGGCAAAGGAAGATAGTTAAGATTAGGTTGTTTCAAGAGTCTACTAGATAGCCGATTGGTTGTTTCTTGAGTGTGGGGCAAAAGCCATCATCCTATAAATATAAAGGCTGTGTAATTGAAACATCAAGCAAAATGTCAATCTAGTTCCTCCTTCCTATCAGACTATAAATATAAAGGCTGTGTAATTGAAACATCAATCAAAATGTCAATCTAGTTCCTCCCTTTCTGTCAAGCGTTAGAGCATGTGGGGCAACGACCTCGTCCCTCGATCTTCCCTAGTGGCCGGGCTCAACCCCTGGTCATCGCAGAAGTGCATTGTATTTTCTGGTACATAGCCTGGAGTTAAGTGACAGTAGAATTTGGCATGTGCGAACAACATAACATATGATATATCTATGGTTTTGTATAAATTTTTAGAATTGTGAAATTATGCACTTCTCGAAAAGAAACTGATGGAGAAAATAATGGATTGTATTCCTCCAAACCCTAGAAGGGTGGGATATATAGATCCTATACATGAGCCTCTATACATGGGCTCACATATACACAAGCACCCCTCCGCAGTCTGAACTACCGGCGCAGCGATATTCAAGACTGGAAAACAAGAAAACCAACACCCCCCGCAGTCTGAACTACCGGCGCAGCGGTGTTCAAGACAGGACAAGAAGAGAGTACAAATAGAGTACAAAGGGCAAATACCCCCCGCAGCCACAACTAGCCACCGGCTACGTTGAGGCTGGAGCGAAACTCCGAGAAGGTCGAGGAGGGCAATCCCTTGGTGAAGATGTCAGCAAACTGGGAGGTAGTCGGGACATGGAGTATCCGAACATCGCCGATGGCGACTCTATCGCGCACGAAGTGTAGGTCGATCTCCACATGCTTCGTCTGCTGACGCTGGACGGGGTTGGTGGAGAGATACACGGCGCTGACGTTGTCGCAGTAGACGAGCGTGCTCTTGGCGAGCGGGCTGTGAAGCTCCGCCAAGAGCTGTCATAGCCAGGACGCCTCCGCCAAGCCGTTAGCGACAGCCCGGTACTCCGCCTCGGCACTGGAGCGGGAGACAACCGGCAGCCGCTTGGACAACCAGGAGACCAGGTTGCCGCCCAGGAAGACGGCGTAGCCGGAAGTGGAGCGACGAGTGTCCGGACAGCCAGCCCAGTCAGCGTCGGTGTAGACCACCAGTTCAGCAGAGGACGAGCGGTGAAGCACCAGGCCGAGGTCCACAGTGCCACAGACGTAGCGGAGGAGACGCTTCAGCGCAGCAAGGTGTGACTCCCGGGGATCATGCATATGGAGACAGACCTGCTGAACAGCGTAGTTGAGGTCCGGCCTGGTGAAAGTGAAATACTGCAAAGCGCCGGCCAGACTCCGGTAGGCAGTAGGATCAGCCACCGGATCACCCAGATCAATAGACAGCTTCGCCTGAGTGTCGACAGGAGTAGAGCAGGGCTTGTAATCAGTCATCCCAGCCCCCTCCAGAATATCGAGTGCGTACTGCCGCTGGCCAAGGAGAAGACCAGACGGGCGAGGCTCAACAGTGACGCCCAATAAGTGGTGGAGCTGACCCACATCCTTCATAGCAAACTACTGCTGCAGAGAGGAGATGACACTCTGAAGCAACTGCTGACTGGAGGCTGTGAGCACAATGTCATCGACATAGAGCAGCAGATATGCAGTCTCATCACCACGGCGGCAGATGAAGAGAGACGTGTCAGACTTGGCCTCGGTTAACCCCAATGTCAGCAAGAACGTGGCGAATCGAGAGTACCAAGCCCGAGGAGTCTGCTTCAGACCATAGAGATACTTGTTGAGTCGGCAGACCATATCCGGACGACTCGAGTCCACAAATCCCGCTGGCTGAGAGCAGTAGACAGTCTCTGACAGAGTGCCGTGAAGAAACGCATTCTTCACGTCCAGCTGGTGCACAGGCCAAGAGCGCGAGAGCACAAGCGAGAGGACCGTGCGCACAGTAGCAGGCTTCACCACTGGGCTGAAGGTCTCGTCATAGTCCACACTAGGTCGCTGAGTGAACCCTGGAGAACCCAGCGAACCTTATAGCGCTCCACTGTGCCATCAGCCCGACGCTTATGTGTCCAGATCCACTTGCTAGTTACCACATTGCAACCAGCCGGACGCGGCACGAGGTCCCACGTCTGGTTGGCAAGAAGAGCCGTGTACTCCTCTTCCATCGCGCGACGCCAGTGAGGATCCGCCAAGGCGTCGCGGACAAAGGAGGGTACCGGAGAGACCCGCAGCTCTCCCTCGGTGGCGGAGAGAGTCGCGGCCTGAGACGCCATCCGCCGAGTCACCATGGGATGGATATGCCGAGGATCTCGATGGACGACAGGCGGGTGGTACACCGCCGGCTCGGCTCGAGAGGGAGCCGGTGGAGGTGGCGACAACGCCGATGTAGGCGTTGCAGGAGCCTCCGGAGCCGGAGGCGGCGCCGGTGTCGGCACCGAACGACGCCGGTACACCTGCACCGGCTCAGCGTACCGCGGCGGCGCCGATGTCGGCGCCGAACGACACCGGTACACCTGCACCGGCTGAGCGTACCGCGCAGGTGCAGGGGACGGCACCGGGGCCGCATGTGGCGCAGCAGGAGACACCGGGTCCGCGCGCGTTACGACCGGAGGTCCAAGGGCCGCGCGTGGCGCGACCGCGGGCACCGGGGCCGCACTCGGCGCAGCAGGGATCACCGGAAACGGTGCTGGTGCGCCGGAAAAACCTGCAGGGAAAGGACAGACAGGTAACGGTGGCTGAACCACCGGGTCAGTCGGAAACAGAGACGCCAACTCGGGGTCTGGAGAAGGTGTGGAGGAGGTGGAGTAGGGGAAATCCGACTCATCAAAGACGACGTGTCGGGAGATCAAAACGCGGCGAAAGGTGAGGTCGAAGCATCGGTACCCCTTATGATCAGGGGAGTACCCAAGGAACACACAACGAGTCGAGCGGGGCGCCAGCTTGTGAGAAGCGGTGGCGGAGGTGTTAGGGTAACACGCACACCCGAAGACCCGAATGTGGTCGTAGCGAGGGGTACCGAAAAGAGCGTGGTGTGGAGTGGGAGCAGGAGAAGCAGTGGACGGAAGACGGTTAAGCAAGTAGGTGGCGGTGTGAAGGCTCTCAGCCCAGAAGCGCGAGGGTAAAGAGGCCTGGATCAGAAGGGTGCGCACGACGTCGTTCGTCGTGCGAATCATCCGCTCAGCCTTGCCGTTCTGAGGAGAGGTATACGGACAAGACATACGCAGCTGAACACCCCGAGAGAGAAAGAAGGAACGGGAGGAGGGTGGGGAAGGTCTCAGACTTGGCGCGCAAAGGAAAAGTCCAAGAGTAATGAGAGAAATCATCCACCACGACCAGATAATATTTATAGCCAGACATGCTGAGTACAGGAGATGTCCACAGATCACAGTGAATCAGATCAAAAGCATGCGCAGCATGCGAAGAAGAAGAAGAAAAAGGAAGTCTAACATGACGACCTAACTGGCACGCATGACAGAGGTGCTCAGCAGGAGCCCTAGTACATGGAACATCGGTACTACGACTGAGCTGAGCCAAAACGTCGCGGCCGGGGTGTCCAAGCCGGCTGTGCTAGGTGGTCGAAGAATGAAGGGGAGGAAAGGAAGAGAGAGGAGGGGGTGCCGGCGGCCGGCCATGGCTGCCGGCAGCTGCGGCGGCTGGGAGGTGGGGAGGGAGGAGAGGAGAGGGATTCCTAACCCTAGGCTAATGATACCATGATGGAGAGAATAATGACTTGTATTCCTCCAAACCCTAGAAGGGTGGGATATATAGATCCTATACATAGGCCTCTAGATGGGCATCTATACATGGACTCACATATACACCAACAGAAACCATAAATGGAACAATTATTCCCAATTGGCAGCACAAAATTTTTGCCATTTAACTTTGGACATGGCAACTAAGGGCCTATTTGGATGTTATAGTCTTCAAAAACTATTTCTGGAAACCACAATCCATTCTTTTTCTTCGAGCATGCAGGAGAGCTGTGTATCTTTGTACTAAGAAGAAAAGGGGGTAAAAGAGTCCTCAAGAGAAGCAAAACCAACCCACACAAGCAAACTCACACGGTCCTTGAAACATCATGCACAAAATGCCACAGTATTTTGCAGTATTGCGAAAACAACAATATGTTTGGCAGTCAGTGTTTTAATATATGTTTTCCATATTAAAAAAAATTCGTAGACCCATTAATATTCTGCGTTCATGTGCACTAGCTATTTCAGTTAAGAGATGTGTCATAGAGCAATAGAACTATAGTTACACTTCTACAATTGATGATCGAGCTTTCTAATAAATTTGTGAGAAAATATCCTCAAGATCCTCTACAAAGTCATCATTATTAAATACCAAGGAAGTGGTTAGTGCAGATGTTATGATGGGAGGGTACTATCAAAGGCGGAAGAAGAAGGAAAGGAAGGATGCAGAGGCGCTCAATGCAGGGGATTAGTTTCCTTGTAATCACTGTGTTTAATTAGGAAGTAAGATATTGTTTAGCTTAAATAGGGATTGGTGTACTCGGGAGAACTCTAAGCAATGAATTAAGTCTAGCTCCCCCAATCCCTGCTTCCCATCTCCTTCCTCCATCTGCGGGCTCGACCTTGCCGACAGTGCCCAAACGCCGAGGCCCGGGTCCTCACCTCCAACCTCGCACAACTACTCCCTTCGTCAAGTTCCTCCATCCAATATCCCACCACGTGACAGCAGATATGTATCTCATGACATCAATCAAGGCTTCTAGCTGAACGAACAACACACATGAGATCGAAAAGCACTAGAGAGGCAACAGGGCTTCAAAACATCATGGTACCGAAGATACTGGACTTTGCAAGACTATAAAATCTATTGTAACCAAACTCCTCAAAGTATTCCATACCATGGTATTTTTACAAACCTATGGTGTTCCTCAAGACTCCAAAATTACTTTTCATCAAAACTGGGCCTAAATTATACATGAAGCATGGATTGTGGCTGCATCTGTTACTCTAAACTGGAAGGGAAGCCTTAAAGTTGGATATCGATCAGGTAAACACAGAAAAAGGGCCGTGGATTGTATTTATTATTGGTCATGGAAGTGTTAATTTGGTACGCATGTTGAAGCACGGGTAAACCTATGCACACACCTGAATCTTCTCTGCTTCTTCTCTGTCTAGTGCAAGTTGTTTCTGCAACTCTTGGATTTTTACTGAGTAATCAGTCTTTACACCCTGAACAATCAAAAAAGCATGTGACTTATCACGAACAGAAGGATTGGAATTCGAAGGACCTTAAAAGTTATGACCAGCTACTTGCCTTAGATGAACTTTTCAGTCTTTTAATCAGTGTCTCCAACTCCCTAGTCTGTATTAAGTAGAACCTGTGTTAACAGTAATACAGTTTCAAGTCAAATATTGACGGATTGTCATTCTCAATAGGTTACCTTGTATTTCCTTAGTCGCAGAGCTGCTTGCCACTCATTAGATGAAAGTCTTTCTTCATAGCTTTTGAATAAACTATATGTATAATGTGCCATATGGAAATGTGTTCGACACTGCCTGGACATGTATCTTTTGTCCGTGCTCGTCTTAAATTCAGTAAGATCCACAGAAGGTCTTAAATAGTCCTCAATGATAGTTCTCGAGCTACAGAGTATATCAAGAACATTCATCTTATTAAGCATGAAAAAACTGGAAAACAGTTTTAAGACAAAGACCAAATGTGAACCATGAAATGTCAATAGTTACTTGCTCGATCTTGTTTCAGCCAACCACTTGCCAACTAGTCGATAGACATCTGATATGTCTTTCTTGTCAGAATGCTTCTGCAGTATGTATTTCCCAAGACTAATAGCCATATCATGCTGCCCTTGAGCTCTCAGCAGTTTAGCCTCTTCAAGCTGAACAGCAAACAAATGTCGGGTTATCAGAATACAAACACTGATTTTTTTCCCTTTGAAATGATAATATGAACAGCAATAGATCACAGACTACAACCACTCACAAGGAGGTATTTCTTTACAAGTGCTTGGGAAATACAAGAGATGATAGAATGTGTGGGTGATCATGTATAAAATCTTTGGGTGGAGAATGAAATGAATAAGGAGAAAATAGAAAAATGGAACTGAACTGCATGCATGCCTTATATTCTGGTAAAATATTGAAAATAAAATATATTATTACTATCAAAATACTTATCACAATGCTAGAAATAGAATTATTGCACAATCCTGCTTTTCTTTTCAAGATGGAAAAGATAGACAACTGTATGACTATGGACGCGGGACAATTCAAATAGTGATGTTACAGAACCAGCAGTTTGATGACTGAATGGTAAAGTCTGTACCCTAGAAAGGAAAAAAGTATTTGGCATGGTGCCCCCATCTTGGTGAAAACAATGTTCTTTCAGTTCATATAAAGCAGCCGCTGCCAAAGAAAACCTTAATCCCTGTATCCAGGAAAAAGAATCATAATGGAGACTGAAGTAAGAAGTATAGTGTGAAACAGTGGCCACAATTGACAACAATGAGACTACCTTCCGGAGTGCAGAAGCAGATTGAAATAAATGTGTTACAAGATGTTCTTCGCAACCTAAAACCTTAAGGAGGGCACGCCTGAATGCTAAGAAAGGTTCGAAAAGATCAAGGTTATGTTCTGTTTGGAACACAATGAAGTTCCACTCTTTGTCCAGCAACTCCAGCTACATAGCAAAATTCTTTATGAAATCAGCCAACCAGGAAAATAAAAACAACTAGTAGAAGTATTAGAGTAAATGTTGGAGTATTTTGAGCCCATGTATAGAGGCCCATCTAGAGGCCCATGTATAGGACTATATATACCCACCCATCTAGGGTTTAGAGGAATACATCCATTATTTCCCTCCTACATGGTATCATTAGCCTAGGGTTAGGTATCCCTCTCCTCTCCTCCCTCCCCACCTCCCAGCCGCCGCCGCCGCCGCCGGCAGCCATGGCCGGCCGCCAGCCGCAGGCGCCCCCTCCTCTCCCCTTCCTCTTTCCCTCCCCTGTCTACCTCCTCTGCTCCGGCCGCCTCCTCTGCTGGCGCCGCCGCTTGGCGCGCTCTGGCCGTCGCGCTGGCTGCCGTTGAGCCTGCGCCGGAGCAAGTGCTGCCGCCGCGGAGGCCGCGGGCGCAGCCGCCGGGGGCGCCCTGCGGCTCGTGCAGGGCCCGCCGCCCGTCTTAGAGCCGCGGCACGTGCACCCGCCGCCCGTCCTGGAGCCGCCCGTGCAGCCACCTATCCTGGAGCTGCCCGTGCGGCCGCCCATGCAGGGCCCCCTGGCCGCCGCCGCCGCCGCGGGCGCCGATCCGGCCATCCTGCAGGTCGCAGGTGCTGCTCCAGGGGGTGCGGCCGCCGATCTCGCCGCCCTGCTGCTCCCACGGATGCCGCCGGCTGCCGATCCCGCCGCCGCTGCAGCCCACCGCGCCGCCGTCGCCGCGGGCAAGCAGCCCGCCGCCGACGCCGCGCCCGATCCCGCGTGGACCGGGCTGGGGATGTCGCCCGCGGATGCGCCGCTCGCCGCCGCCGCCCTCCGCGGGCAGCAGGCCGACGCTGCTCTCGCCGCGGCCCTCCTCGCCGCCAGGTTGGAGGCTTCGGCGCCCAGGAGCGGGTCCGCGTGGCTGCCCTCGCCTGGGAGCGCGAGTGCGACACGACCAACGCATCCGCTCTCCGGGTCACCAAGGCGGAGCACTTCCTCCGCGTCTCCTCTGGCCAACCCGTCGTCCCCGAGCCCGGCGCCTCTTCCTCCCACCAGGCCCCGCCCGCTGGATCTAGAGCCCGGTACGAGTCGACCGACCCCATGGTCGCCCAGCTCCACCTCCAGGCCGCCGGTGTCCAGAACATCAGGGCCCTGGTCACCGTCCTCCTCGACCGACGTCCTCCTCCTACGGACGCTGGCGGGACCAGGTCCTGCTCGCCCTCCGCCGCTATGCCCTCGACGACCACGTCCTCCTCGACACGCCGATCGAGGCGCAGGACGTGATGTGGCTGCGCCTCGACAGCGTCGCCATGTCCTGAATCTTCGGAACCATCTCCCTAGATCTTCAGGACCTCGTCAGGACCCACGGCGGCACCGCACGACAGGCCTGGGTGGCGCTCGAGGGGCAGTTCCTCGGCAACGCCGAGTTCCGCGCCCTCCAGCTCGGCGCCACCTTCCGCACCTTCGAGCAAGGGGATCTCTCCGTTGGTGAGTACTGCCGGCGGATGAAGGGCATGACTGATGCTCTTCACGACCTCGGGGATCCGGTGTCCGATCGGGTCTTGGTGCTCAATGTCCTGCGGAGCCTGAGCAGCATCTATGACCACCTGAAGACCTGGATCACCTGCCAGAGGCCCTTCCCCTCCTTCCTGCAGGTCCGGGACGACCTCGCCCTCGAGGAGATCACCAGGAGTCTCGCGTCCGGATCGTCCTCGCCCACCCCCACCCCCACCGCGCTCGTCGCTGCTCCTCCGCCGCTCCTGCCACCTCGCTCCTTGGTGCTGCTCCCGCCTCGCAGACCGGAGGTGGGCGGGGGGGGGACAGGGGTGTTGGTGGTACTGGTGGCCTTGCTCCTGGGGGTACCGATGGGGGCCGTCGGGGCGCGGCGACTCCCGCTCCCGCTCCTGCCCCTGTCCCTGGAGGTACGCCCTGGCCATCCTTTAGCAACCCATGGTCAGGGCGCATCTCGATGTGGCCGTTCCAGAGTCCGGGAGGGGGGCCTCGTCCTCAGCTCCAGCCAGCGGCCACGTTCACCGGTGCTGCTCCCTTTTTCGCGCTGTCCTGGACCCCGCCCGCTCAGCCCAGCCAGCAACCGACCTGGCCTGGGGGGTGGGACCAGGCCGCTCTGTCACAGTCCTTTAGCACCAAGGGACTGACGCCGCCGGTCAGCACCGAGTGGATCGCCGACTCGGGTGTCTCCTTCTACACCACTCCTGATGCCGGTATCCTCTCTTCCGTCCGACCCCCACACCTCTCTTGCCCTTCCTCCATCATGGTTGGTGATGGGTCATGCCTTTCTGTCACCGCCGTGGGTTTAGCTCCTCGTCTTCCTAATGTTCTTGTTGCTTCTCAGATGGTTCATAACCTCTTTCCATTCGCCAGTTTACTGCTGACAATTCCTGTTCTATCGAATTTGACTCTTCTGGTCATACTGTGACGGATTCGGCTTTCCGGCGTCCGCTCCTCAGATGTGACAGCCCGGGGCCCCTTTACACTCTTCGGCTTCCTGCTTCCACTGCTCCACTTTCGACTTCATCTTCGCCTGCTGATTTTGCCGTGACGCCATCTTCCACCACCTGTTCTCAGCATGTCTGGCTATAAATATTATCTGGTCATTGTTGATGATTTTTCTCATTACTCTTGGACTTTCCCTTTGCGCGCCAAGTCTGAGACCATTCCCACCCTTCTCCACTTCTTTGCCTGGGTGTCCACTCAGTTCGGCCTCACCATTAAGTCCGTCCAGTGCGACAACGGGCGTGAGTTCGATAACTCCACCTCCCGTTCCTTCTTTCTCTCTCGGGATGTTCAGCTGTGTATGTCTTGTCCGTATACCTCTCCTCAGAACGGCAAGGCTGAGCGGATGATTCGCACGACGAATGACGTCGTGCGCACCCTTTTGATCCAGGCCTCTCTGCCCTCGCGCTTCTGGGCTGAGAGCCTCCACACCGCCACCTACTTGCTCAACCGTCTTCCGTCAACTGCTTCTCCTGCTCCCACTTCACACCACGCTCTTTTCGGTACCCCTCCTCGCTACGACCACCTTCGGGTCTTCGAGTGTGCGTGTTACCCTAACACCTCCGCCACCGCTTCTCACAAGCTGGCGCCCCGCTCGACTCGTTGTGTGTTCCTTGGGTACTCCCCTGATCATAAGGGGTACCGATGCTTCGACCTCACCTTTCGCCGCGTTTTGATCTCCCGACACGTCGTCTTTGATGAGTCGGATTTCCCCTACTCCACCTCCTCTACGCCTTCTCCTGACCCCGAGTTGGATTCACTGTTTTCAACTGACCCGGTGGTTCAGCCACCGTTACCTGTCTGTCCTTTCCCTGCATTTCCCTGCAGGTTTTCCCGGCGCACCGGCACCGCTTCCGGTGATCCCTGCTGTGCCGAGCGCGGACCCGGTGTCTTCCCATGCGCCACGCGCCCCCCGGTGCCTTCCCCTGCACTTGCGCGGTACGCTCAGCCGGTGCGGGTGTACCGGCATCGCTCGGCGCCGACACCGGCGCCGCCTCCTGCTCCGGAGGCTCCTGCGGCGCCTACACCGGAGCCACCGCCGCCGCCGACTCGCTCCCAAACCGAGCCGGCGGTGTACCACCCGCCAGTCATACATCGGGATCCTCAGCATATCCATCCCATGGTGACTCGGCGGATGGCGTCTCAGGCTGCGACTCTCTCCGCCATCGAGTGAGAGCCGCGGGTCTCTCCGATACCCTCCTCTGTCCGCGACGCCTTAGCGGATCCTCACTGGCGTCGCGCGATGGAAGAGGAGTACACGGCTTTTCTTGCCAACCAGACGTGGGACCTCGTGCCGCGTCCGTTTGGTTGCAATGTGGTGACTGCCAAGTGGATCTGGACGTATAATCGTCGGGCTGATGGCACACTGGAGCGCTACAAGGCTCGCTGGGTTCTCCGGGGGTTCACTCAGCGGCCTGGTGTGGACTATGATGAGATCTTCAATCTAGTGGTGAAACCTGCTACTGTGCGCACGGTCCTCTCGCTTGCGCTCTCGCATTCTTGGCCTGTGCACCAGCTGGACGTGAAGAATGCTTTTCTTCACGGCACTCTGTCAGAGACTGTCTACTGCTCTCAACCAGCGGGATTTGTGGACTCGAGTCGTCCGGATATGGTCTGCCGGCTCAACAAGTCTCTATGGTCTGAAGCAGGCTCCTTAGGTTTGGTATTCTCGGTTCGCCACGTTCTTGCTGACATTGGGATTCACCGAGGCCAAGTCTGACACATCTCTCTTCATCTACCGCCATGGGGATGAGGCTACATATCTGCTGCTTTATGTCGATGACATTATGCTCACAGCCTCCAGTCAGCAGTTGCTTCAGAGTGTCCTCTCTGCAGCATGAGTTTACTATGAAGGATCTGGGTCAGCTCCACCACTTCTTGGGCGTCACTGTTGAGCCTCGCCCGTCTGGTCTTCTCCTTCACTAGCGGCAGTACGCACTGGATATTCTGGAGCGGGCTGGGATGACTGATTGCTAGCCCTGCTCCACTCCTGTCGACACTCAGGCGAAGCTGTCTGCTGATCTGGGTGATCCGGTGGCTGATCCTACTGCCTACCGGAGTCTGGCCGGCGCGTTGCAGTACCTCACCTTCACCAGGCCGGACCTCACCTACGCTGTTAAGCAGGTCTGTCTCCATATGCAAGATCCCCGGGAGTCACACCTTGCTGCGCTGATGCGTCTCCTCCGCTACGTCCGTGGCACTGTGGACCTCGGCCTGGTGCTTCACCGCTCGTCCTCAGCTGAGCTGGTTGTCTACATCGACGCCGACTGGGCTGGCTGCCCGGACACTCGCCGCTCCACTTACGGCTACGCCGTCTTCCTGGGCGGCAACTTGGGCTCCTGGTCGTCCAAGCGCCAGCCAGTTGTCTCCCGCTCCAGTGCCGAGGCGGAGTACCGGGCTGTCGCTAACGGCGTGGCGGAGGCGCCGTGGCTACGACAGCTCTTGCCGGAGCTCCACAGCCCGCTCGCCAAGAGCACGCTCGTCTACTGCGACAACGTCAGCGCCGTGTATCTCTCCACCAACCCCGTCCAGTATCAGCGGACGAAGCAGCGGACGAAGCATGTGGAGATCGACCTACACTTAGTGCGCGACAGGGTCGCCATCGGCAATGTTCGGGTACTCCATGTCCCGACCACCTCCCAGTTTGCCGATATCTTCACCAAGGGACTACTCTCTTCGATCTTCTCGGAGTTTCGCTCCAGCCTCAACGTAGCAGGTGGCTAGTTGTGGCTGCTGGGGGGTATTTGCCCTTTGTACTTGCTTCCTGTCCAGTCTTGAACGCCGCTGCGACGGTAGTTCAGACTGCGGGGGGGTGTTGTGTTGGTTTTCTTGTCCAGTCTTGAACACCGCTGCGCCGGTAGTTCAGACTTCGGAGGGGGGGGGTGTTGTAGTATTTTGAGCCCATGTATAGAGGCCCATCTATAGGACTATATATACCCACCCATATAGGGTTTGGAGGAATATATCCATTATTTCCCTCCTACAGTAAAGACTATTTCTTTGTAGTTATACAATTTATTTGTTTCTACAAGGTGCTTAAGTTTGGCCAAATAAACAGTATCTTGAAGGTACAAATGAAGCAGCTAATGGGAACAAACTTCTAAGTTCAACTGAATCTATGCCCCTATTCCAAAGTTCCTGAACTCATCATCTGAAGTGCTAATATAAACTGACTTGCATACATCTGAAACAGAATGATAGAACTGTCCAAGAGAGATGTTAGCAAGACCTGCATCCCTGTAGGGACAGTAGAAACAGGAGAAATTTTCTTGGTTTTTGGAAATGATTCTGACATTCGATTACAAAGGTTCCAACGTAGGTCCCAAACCATGGTAACATGATCAAGCATCTGGGAAAAACAATGTCAGGCATAATGCTCCTGTGTGATCCAACAACATGTAGACCATCACGAAATAAGGTCTAACCTGTAACTTAAGGATGGTAGAATGTATGTACTTTGTGCTTTCCTTGCTAGTATTTGACAAAGCCAACACAAGATCCTAGCAGGGGATAAAGTAAATATTTTAAAATAACATTCACAACAATTTCAACTTATGGCCACAGAAGAAGTTGTGAACAGTACCATCTTAGCTCGAGATAGTTTCTCATGGAACTCCTCAGAATCACCTTTCTCCAGAGATCTTAAGCAACTGAAGCATTTACCAAATAAGTTTTTTTCGACCGCATTTACCAAATAAGCCCACAATATTTGAAGTTACCTAGCAGGTTTCTAGGCGTAATAAAAAATGAAGAACATTAACGGCATTTGCCTAGCCCAGCCAGTTTTGGTCCTCACAGAAGTAGATTGTTGAGACTAAATAAAATTAGCTTTCGCTACTGTATTTTTAGGACTTAGTAAGCTTCTGTCCTCACAAAACTAGACTGCAGAAATTTAATAAATTAACATATAACTTTTCTTGTAACCCAGAAATAAATAATCACATTTCTTTGTGCATGCTTCAAGAACAATTTCCTAGAGATATGAAATAATGAATGAGTTTCAAAAGAAAATTATATAGATAAGAAACAGCTATGCAATTTATGATATAGCTTCCGGAGAGTAACGCTTAAAGCTTAATGCCTACAAATATTCAACAGAAGAATAGTGTGATTTTTTATGATGAGGATGATATTGACACCAAAAATATGAATATTTTCTAGTATTATAAAAATTGTACTTGGTCCTCAAGCCTGTCTGGAATGTCAATTAACTGCCACTTAAAGTCCTCAGTTAATTTTATTCTAGAAGGTCCATTGGCTTGATCAATAATAAGTTAATAGAACTTTAAAATCGACACAATGCTACAGGTACTTATGCCCTTGTTTCAGCTCAAAAGTGTAAAGAATGTTGATTTCAAATAAAGTGTTAATGAAAATTATGAACCTGTGTAAATTTTCATTGAAGAGACAATAACTTTGGGTGCGAGTTGAAGAACGAGATGAATATGGAATGAAAAAAGAGAAATCCCAGTTTCCTGCCCTCCAAGCAGCTTCATACTGCACGGTAGATGATAAAACATGGAACAAATTAATAAAAAAATGGTAATATAATGTAACTATGCCGTGCGAGACATGCTATACTAACTTGTATATCAATAAATTCTGCATCTTGTTGAAGAGACCCTTTTTGGTGTGTTAAACCTTCACAGTAGACATCAAGCACATGACTACATCCAGTTTTCTGCAAGGATCTCATCAGACCTTTGTGCATTTTCCAGTTCAGCATCTTATCTTCAGCTCTAAAAGCAGATGGTCCAGTCATCAGCGAACCCGTTAAATTGCCAGGATGCTCCATTGGCGATGACCTTACGAGTAAATCATAATATTCAAGAGCACTACTCCATTCACCTTCGTGCTCATATCTTATGATCTGAGATGTTATCTGCTATGAGACAGAAAAAATAACAGCCAAGTCTTAAATACATAATTTTTATTCATAAAACATATCTGATGAAAGTTTAGAAATAAAAGTTACTTAAAACAAGAAGCATCCTAGCTTTGCAGGGTGCAAATATTCAAAATTGTAGGGGATACATGAAAGGTTATAACAGAAAACGCGCCAGCAGAAATGTTCATAGCCACCTTAAGCATGACCAGGGCTCATGAATAAATATGAAAATTTAACAAAACAAAAGTCCAAAGATAACCTCATTGGCTAGTGTGATCCCATAAATGCTGTCGGGTTCATTTATGCGAGTAAATGCAGCAATCAACAAACCAACATGTGGTGGCAGCTGAAAACAGTGAAAACTATAAATCAACAAGTGATAAAATGACAGAGCTAAATCAAACACATAAATCTTAAACAATGGAGACATGAAAAAGAGGGCTCACCGACTCTTCATGTGAAAAATCTGGAGGTCCTATTGCCAGCCTGTTGAATTGTTCCTCACACCAAAGTTCAACATACATCAGTGCAGTGAAGTCACATGAGCATCTCTGCGAAGATTCAGAAGCCACCGTCAACACAATCATACTTTTTCTATTCACACTAGAAATGAGTCAGACTTGAAAAAAAAATAAATTCAATGGAAAGTATATAGACATGTGATGAGCTATAATCTGTTGAGAACGGCATAAACAAAAACCAAAGGCAGATAAAAATTGATAATAGCTGAAAAGGGATACTTACACTAGCAGCTCTGGCAGCAACAAGATAATCAACTGAAAGCCAGTACACCTAGAGAATAAACATGTCAGAAAATGAATATTGGATGCAGAAAATCTTCCTAACTACAATTATATCACCAGAGCTACAAAGAAAAAAAAATTAGTTTACATCCGTCAATTGACACAGGAATATAGCACATGCATGTACCAATTAATGCAAAAGTTCGTGCTATGAACTCACGAAAGGTAATAGGATCCCATTAGCAGTGACAGAAGCAGCAGATCTACTGTTCATGTGGCTATACATGGCGCTAACCTCTCATCTTCTCCACCTCTGTCTACGCATGACGCTGAGCACACTTCTTCTGACAGCATCATGACAAGCGCACTGCTACAACTCCCAACGTGTAAGCACCATATAAGGATTTTGCCTCTGATCTCTTTTACTAGTCGTTTGGGATGTTCAACAAAAGCAGAAGCAACTAGTTGTTTACATCAATATAGCCTCCAATTTACATGTTTGGCACTCACTTCTCATGACCTTTTTTCTCTCTATGACAAGCAAATGGTCAAACAAGCATATCCATGATAAATCTACAAGCACCAATTTCAAGGATGAAGCCCATTTGTGGATTGCTGGGGGAGCTAAGGGTCTTGGTGCCCTAGGTCTAGGGTGAGCAACATTTTTAGGTTAAGTGTTCCCGGTCAGGTCCTAGTCTAGCTCTGTCTCTGTAACAGTTTACGTTTATATTTTTACCCCCATTCCCCACTCTGATCCAAGGTGAGGTATGGGTTCGTACTTAGATCATTTCTTCTCCTTAATTCAGCAAACAGTTTGTTGGTGTATATGTGAGCCCATGTATAGAGGCCCATGTATATGATCTATATATCCCACCCTTCTAGGATTTGGAGGAATACATCCATTATTCTCTTCTACATGGTATCATTAGCTTAAGGTTTTCTCTTCTCTCTCTCCCTCCCATCTCTCAGCCGCCGCCGCCGGCCTCCTCCTCCCTTCCCCTCTCCTCCTTCCCTCCCCTCCCTTCCTCTGCTCCGAGCGCCGCCCTCTCTTCCTCTGTTCCTGCTGCCGCCGCCGCCGTCTGGGGCTGTCGGGGGCCCCTGCCCGCCACCGACTCCGCCGGCGCACGCGCGGGAAGCGCCATGGGAGGGGGAGCCGTGGTCCCAGCCCCCTCTGCCACCTGGCGCCCTGGCCCGGCCGCCGCCCTTGCTATGAAGGATCCGGGCGCGGCAGCCGCAGGGGGCATGGGGCCGCGGGGACCCTGCTGCAGGCGCCGCCTCCGCCGGCGTAGGGGCCGCGGGCGCTGGGGGCGCGGGGGCTGCGCAGGCCCCCCTGCCGCTGGCCGCCACCGCCGATCCCGTCGCCGATGCGGCCCACCGCACCGCGGTCGCTGCGGGCAAGTAGGCCGCCGCCGACGCCGCCATCGCCGATCCCGCGTGGTCTGGCCTCGGGATGTCGCCCGCGGATGCGCCGCTCGTCGCCGCCGCCCTCCGAGGGCAGCAGGCCGACGTTGCTCTCGCCGCGGCACTCCTCGCCAAGTCGGAGGCTTCGGCAGCCCAGGAGTGGGTCCGCGTGGCTGCCCTCGCTTGGGAGCGCGAGCGCGCCACGGCCGACGCCCTCGCTCTCCGGGTCGCCGAAGCGGAGCACTTCTTTCGTGCCTCCTCCGGCCAGCAGCCCGTCGACTCCGACCACGGCGCCTCTTCCTCCCACCAGACCCCGCCCGCTGGATCTGGACCCCGGCATGACCCGATCGACCCTATGGTCGCCCAGCTCCACCTCCAGGCCGACGGCGTCCAGAACGTCAGGGCCCTGGTCACCGTCCTCCTCGACCCCACGTCCTCCTCCTACGGACGCTGGCGGGACCAGGTTCTGCTCGCCCTCTGCCGCTACGCCCTCGACGACCACGTCCTCCTCGACACGCCGATCGAGGTGCGGGACGTGGTGTGGCTGTCTCGACAGCGTCGTCATGTCCTGAATCTTTGGGACCATCTCCCTAAATCTTCAGGACCTCGTCAGGACCCACGGCGGTACCGCGCGACAGGCTTTGGTGGCGCTCGAGGGGCAGTTCCTCGGCAACGCCGAGTTCCGCGCCGTCCGGCTCGACGTCACCTCCAGCACCTTCGAGCAGGGGGACCTCTCCGTTGGTGAGTTCTGCCGGCGGATGAAGGACATGGCCGATGCTCTTCACGACCTCGGGTGTCCGATGTCCGACCGGGTCTTGGTGCTCAATGTCATGCGGGGCCTGAGCAGCACCTATGACCACCTGAAAACCTGGATCACCCGCCAGAGGCCCTTCCCCTCCTTCCTGCAGGTCCGGGACGACCTCGCTCTCGAGGAGATCACCAGGGGTCTCGCGCCCGGATCGTCCTCGCCCACCCCTAGCGCGCTCGTCGCTGCTCCACCGCTGCTCCTGCCACCTCGCTCCTTGGTGCTCCTCCTGCCGGGCAGACCGGAGGTGGGGGGTGGCGGCACTGGAGGCCCTGCTTCTGGGGTTCTGGTGCCAGTGGGGCCGTCGGGGCGTGCCGACTCCGGCTCCCGCTCCTGCGTCTACCCCTGGAGGTATGCCCTGGCCATCCTTCAGCAACCCATGGTCAGGGCGCATTTCGATGTGGCCGTTCCAAGGCCCGGGAGGGGGGCCTCGTCCTCAACTCCATCCGGCGGCCATGTTCACCGGTGCTGCTCCCTTCTACGCACCGTCCTAGACCCCGCCCACTCAGCTCAGCCAGCAGCTGACCTAGCCTGGGGGGTGGGACCAGACCGCTCTGGCGCAGTCCTTCAGCATCATGGGACTGACGCCGCCGGTCAGCACCGAGTGGACCGTCGACTCGGGTGCCTCCATCCACACCACCCCTGATGCCGATATCCTCTCTTCTGTCCGACCCCCACCCCTCTTGTCCTTCCATCATGGTTGGTGATGGGTTTTCTCTTCCCGTCACCACCGTGGGTTCTGCTCCTGGTTCTTTTCGCCTTCCTAATGTTCTTGTTGCACCTCAGATGGTTCACAACCTTCTTTTCATTCGCCAGTTTACTACTGATAACTCTTGTTCTATTGAATTTGACTCTTCTTGTCTTACTGTGAAGGATTCGGCTTCCCGGCGTCCGCTCCTCTGATGTGACAGCCCGAGGCCCCTCTACACTCTTCGGCTTCCTGCTTCCGCTGCTCCGCCTTCGACTTCTTATCCGTCAGCTGCTTTTGCCGTGACGCCTTCTTCCACCACCTGGCACCGTCGGCTTGGACATCCCGGCCACGACATTTTGTCTCAGCTCAGTCGTAGTACCGATGTTCCATGTACTAGGGCTCCTGCTGAGCACCTCTGTCATGTGTGTCAATTAGGTCGTCATGTTAGACTTCATTTCTTCTTCAGATGCTGCGCATGCTTTTGATCTTATTCACTGTGACCTGTGGACATCTCCGGTACTCAGCATGTCTGGTTATAAATATTATCTGGTCGTGGTGGATGATTTCTCTCATTATTCTTGGTCTTTTCCTTCGCGCGCCAAGTCTGAGACCTTCCCCACCCTTCTCCACTTCTTTGTCTGGTTGTCCACTTAGTTCGGCCTCACCGTTAAGGCCGTCCAGTGCGACAACGGGCATGAGTTCGATAACTCCACCTCCCGTTTCTTCTTTCTCTATCGGGGTGTTCAGCTGCGCATGTCTTGTCCGTATACCTCTCCTCAGAACGGTAAAGCTGAGCGGATGATTCGCACGACGAACGACGTCGTGCGCACCCTCCAGATCCAGGCCTCTCTGCCCCGGCGCTTCTGGGCTGAGAGCCTCCACACCGCCACCTACTTGCTCAACCGTCTTCCGTCCACTGCTTCTCCTACTCCCACTCCACACCACGCTCTGTTCGGTACCCCTCCCAGCTACGACCACCTTCGGGTCTTCGGGTGTGCGTGTTACCCCAACACCTCCACCACCGCTTCTCACAAACTGGCGCCCCGCTCGACTCGTTGTGTGTTCCTTGGGTACTCCCCTGACCACAAGGGGTACCGATGCTTTGACCTCACCTCTCGCCATGTTCTGATCTCCCGACACGTCGTCTTTGACGAGTCGGATTTCCCGTACTCCTCCATACCTTTTCCTGATCCCGAATTGGATTCACTGTTTGCGACTGACCCGGTGGTTCAGCCACCGTTACCTGTCTGTCCTTTCCCTGCAGGTTTTCCCGGTACACCGACACCGCTTCCGGTGATCCCGGCTGCGCCAAGCGCGGCCCCGGTGCCGGCGGTCGCGCCACGCGCGGCCCCCGGACCTCCGGTTGTGCCGCGCGGACCCGGTGTCTCCAGCTGCGCCACGCGCGGCCCCGGTCCCTTACCCTGCACCTGCGCGGTACGCTCAGCCGGTGCAGGTGTACCGGTGTCGTTCGGCGCCGACACCGGCGCCGCCGCGGTACGCTCAGCCAGTGCGGGTGTACCGGCATCGTTCGGCGCCGCCTCCGGCTCCGGAGGCTCCTGCGACGCCTACACCGGAGCCGTCGCCGCTGCCACCTCCACCGGCTCCCTCTCGAGCCGAGCCGGCAGTGTACCACCCCCCAGTCATCCATCGGGATCCTCGACATATCCATCCCATGGTGACTCGGCGGATGGCGTCTCAGGCCGCGACTCTCTCCGCCACCGAGGGAGAGCCGCGGGTCTCTCCGGTACCCTCCTCTGTCCGCGACGCCTTGGTGGATCCTCACTGGCGTCGCGCGATGGAAGAGGAGTACACGGCTCTTCACGCAAACCAGACGTGGGACCTCGTGTCGCATCCTTCTGGTTGCAATGTGGTGACTGGAAGGTGGATCTGGACGCATAAGTGTCGGGCTGACGGCACACTGGAGCGCTACAAGGCTCGCTAGGTTCTTCGGGGTTCACCCAGCGGCCTGGTGTGGACTATGATGAGACCTTCAGTCCAGTGGTGAAGCCTGCTACTGTGCCCACGGTCCTCTCGCTTGCGCTTTCTCGCTCTTGGCCTGTGCACCAGCTGGATGTGAAAAATGCCTTTCTTCACGGCACTCTGTCAGAGACAGTCTACTGTTCTCAGCCGGCGGGATTTGTGGACTCCAGTCGCCCGGACATGGTCTGCCGGCTCAACAAGTCTCTCTATGGTCTGAAGCAGGCTCCGCAGGATTGGTATTCTCGGTTCGCCAAGTTCTTGCTGACATTGGGGTTCACCGAGGCCCAGTCTGACACGTCCCTCTTCATCTACCGCCGTGGGGATGAGACTGACTATCTGCTGCTCTGTCGACGACATTGTGCTCACAGCCTCCGGTCAACAGTTGCTTCAGAATGCCATCTCGTCTCTGCAGCAGGAGTTTGCTATGAAGAATCTTGTTCAGCTCCACCACTTCTTGGGCGTCACTGTTGAGCCTCGCCCGTCTGGTCTTCTCCTTCACCGGCGGCAGTACGCACTTGATATTCTAGAGCGGGCTGGAATAACAGATTGCAAGCCCTGCTCCACTCCTGTCGACACTCAGGTGAAGCTGTCTGCTGATCTGGGAGATCCGATGGCTGATCCTACTGCCTACCGGAATCTGGCCGGCGCTTTGCAGTACCTCACCTTTCACCAGGCCGGACCTCACCTACGCTGTTCAACAGGTCTGTCTCCATATGCATGATCCCCGGGAGTCACACCTTGTTGCGCTGAAGCGTCTCCTCCGCTACGTCCGTGGCACTGTGGACCTCGGCCTGGTTCTTCACCACTCGTCCTCTGCTGAGCTGGTGGTCTACACCGACGTTGACTGGGTTGGCTGTCCGGACACTTGCCGCTCCACTTCCGGCTACGCCATCTTCCTGGGCGGCAACCTGGTCTCCTGGTCGTCCAAGCGGCAGCCGATTGTCTCCCGCTCCAGTGCCGAGGCGGAGTACCGTGCTGTCACTAACGGCGTGGCGGAGGCATCCTGGCTACGACAGCTCTTGGCGGAGCTCCACAGCCCGCTCGCCAAGAGCACGCTCGTCTACTGCGACAACGTCAGCGCCGTGTACCTCTCCACCAACCCCGTCCAGCATAAGCAGACGAAGCATGTGGAGATGGACCTGCACTTCGTGCGCGACAAGGTCGCCATCGGCGATGTTCGGGTACTCCATGTCCCGACTAACTCCCAGTTTGCCGACATCTTCACCAAGGGACTACCCTCCTCGACCTTCTCCGAGTTTCGCTCCAGCATTAACGTAGCAGGTGGCTAGTTGTGGCTGCGCGGGGGGGGGGGGGGCTATTTGCCCTTTGTACTCTCTTCTTGTCCAGTCTTGAACACCGCTGTGCCGGTAGTTCAGACTGCGAGGGGGTGTTGGTGTATATGTGAGCCCATGTATAGAGGCTCATGTATAGGATCTATATATCCCACCCTTCTAGGGTTTGGAGGAATACATCTATTATTCTCGCCGACACAGGTGCCTAGCCGGATTGGTTAGGTTGCCTCGATAGCACTCCTCAGGTCCTAGGTTCGACTCCTGGTGGGAGCAAATTTCAGGCTGGGGTAAAAAAAATCCCCTCGCATGCCTTCACGCCAATGCACGAAAGGAAGGTCCCAGCACGCACTCACACGGGTATCGGCGTCCCCGTGTAAGGGTGGGGGAGGGGTTCGGGAGTTTTCTCGACCTGTGTGAGAGGTCTTCTCTTATTCAATGCTTGGGGGTTTCTTCCCCCCGCACGCCGAGTTTTTTTCTCCTTAATTCAATGATACACAGCTCTCCTGCGTATTTAAAAAAAATCATGTCCCAAATCATAATTTTTTTGTACTTGGGTATCAAATATCTATTGACTTCATGCATTCTAAAACTATTTGAGAACGGAATAAGTATTTTATGCCACCAGTCAGAGGTCTAGCCTTATATATGCATGAGACAAGTCTCATAAGATTAATTTTTGGAATATCAGACATTGCTGCGGTGGACCCCTGTAACAACATTGAAAGAAACAACACAACAGGATAACTTGTCTAATAAACGACTCGATGCATTTTCTCTTCCTTGCCGCTCAACCTGATAATGGTTCAGTGGCAGACCGGTATTTTTGGTTCAGGCTTCCCATAGTTCAGCTTCGGTTTGGTGCAAACGGGCTGACAATAGGAAATAGTTTGGGTCAGTTTAGTTCCATGCAGGAAATAGTTCAGGTCAGTTTGGATTGGGTCTCAGCGGTTTTTGTTGAGCCAATAAAGCAGAAATCATATATACTAAGAAATAGAGGTTTAGAACTCGGTACCTACTCCCTCCTCCGTCCCAAAAAAACAAGTAATTCCAGGATTCAAAATTTGTCCCAAAAAACAAGTCATCTTACCGAATTTAGAAAGTGCATGTGCATGCAAGAATCAATTAGTACCAAATATAGGTTAATATAGGTTAATAGGGGCAAATATGGTCATTTTACCTTTTTATTAATTTGTCCTAGAATTCCTATGATGACTCATTTTTTGGGATGGAGTACATCCCTTAAAACATGGATGGCCCACACCCTTGCATGATTGTGGAGAACATGCGCAGAAATCTTAATTAAATGTGCTATGCTCATTACTGGAATAAAAAGATAAATCGTGAGCAGAATGCTTGCCTTTTTCCATGACGATGACGGAGTTGTTGCTGGCGATCGACTTTTTGATCTAACGGATCTACCATCCTGTGAAGATCAAAATGATTTCAAAAGGTGAAACCAAGAGAAACAAGTATCCCAAGCTCAGAATGTTGTTGAGGTAAATTGGCAAATAAACATCTAGGCTAAGGTAGTGAAAACTGATAATAATATCATTAAAAATATTTCCCGGTCTCTGTATGATGTAAAAAGGCTACATATGCCCCTTTCCTAACAGAGGGTCATTAGAAAGCGCTGAATATACCAAAAAGAATCAAAAGGGTTCTCCTAGAAAATAGTCAAATCTCAAAAGGTCATAACAAGAAAGTATCACAGAAGAGTTTCATATTAGAGTGACAGTGCTCCATCAGTTCCTAGTACCACAGCAGAGTTTCATATTAGAGTGACAGGGCTCCATCAGTTCCTCCTTTGTGTAAACATGTCAGAAGTACAAGCAATGATATCTTGTTGTTGTTGATGCTCATATCAATTTCATATTAAGTTTTAAATGAACCTGCGACTTTACTTTTTTTTTTTGAGGGCATCTACAACTTTGCATTTGATTGTGGTACAAGAAATAGATCACTTTAGCAACTGATTCACTGTGAAACGTTATATGCAACACCGATATGCAACACAAATGTACAATGAATCATATCACATCATTAGAAATCAACAATAACAGCATACCTTGAGAGTACTAGAAGGGCAAGTTCTGGATTTTTCAGCAACATAAAAGGATCTAATGACATTCAGTGCATCCAAAAACAGATGGATTGACTTCAGCGAATCATTGGAGTCAGAAAAAATTATTTCCTCAACCTACAGAACATTCCAGATCATTAATTGATTGAGATTAACCCTTAATTAACAAATACTCCTTCCATCCACAAATATAAGGGATTCTAGGGTTCAAATTTTGTCCACAAATATAAGGGATTCTGGACTTAAGGCCTGAATTTAGCTTTTAATCTAGTCAATCAGGACAGAGTGTATTTGTTGACAGAGGGAGTGTTTTGGGACTCTAACAAACCTTGGTTGAAATTAGTCTGCAGATGGCAGCATTGGAATCAACATTGCCAGCGATGTTCACAAGAGTGCTTGCAAACAAAAGCTCAGCAGCCTTAACTTTGAGAAAAACAAGACTCCTGCAAAGTCTATAAGAAGAATATAGATGTCAATAAAGGACACATCTTACGGTTTTATTGAAGAGTACAATATTTAAGCTTTGGTCAGTGTTGTGATCACTTTCGTGATACCTCAAGATGATGTCATCGCAGTGGCAAATGAGTGAGCTCACTAGGGTGCACAACCATTGCTTGTAAGTTCGACCATCAGTTTGCCACATGTCTGAATCTTCAAGTGAAACTACAGAACCGAAAACGAAAAGCAATTTAACTTAATATTAATCTGGAATTAATGGCTTGATAACACAAATTCCCTCCACCAGTAAAAATTGCCAATTTTCAAAAGATATATCTGATGCACGTTAACATAGGTCTCTTCATTGATGTACTAGAAAATCAAAGTTTACTTAATACAAAGTATCAAGACCCAAATTCTGCATATTATATAGAGAAACAAATTTCTAAATAGTGCAGGAGGGACAGCTCGTTCTGTTGGTGTATATGTGAGCCCATGTATAGAGGCCCATCAAGAGCCCCATGTATAGCTACTATATTACCCACCCTTCTAGGGTTTGGAGAAATACACACAATTATTTTCTCCTACATTGTATCATAGTCTCTCTCTCCTCCTCCCTCTCCAGCCACCGCCGCCGCCACCGCCGCCGCCTCCTCCTCTCTCCTTCCCTCCCCACCCCTCCTCTTCCTCTGTGGCCGCCGCCCCTACGCCGAGCGCCTGGCCATCTGCTGCCGCCGCCTGGTCCTCTCCGGCCTGGCGCGCCCCAGCCGCCGCCTGGTCCTCTCCGGCCTGGCGCGCCCCAGCCGCCGGGCTGCCGCAGGGTCCCCTGCCTCCGCCCCCGCCCGTGCAGGACCCCCTGCAGGTGACGCCGCCCGCGCAGGTGCCCGACGCCTCCGATGCCGCTGCGGCTAGCACGGGGGGACGCCGCCACCGCTGCAGCCGCCCATCGCGCCGCCGTCGCCGCGGGCAAGCAGCCGCTTCCCGAAGCTCCCGCGCACGCGTGGCTTGTCTCGGGATGCCCCCCGCGGATGCGCCGCTCGCCGCCGCAGCACTCCGTGGGCAGCAGGCCAACGCCGCTCTCGCCGCGGCCCTCCTCACCGCCAAGTCCGAGGCTTCGGCGGCCCAGGAGCGGGTCCGCGTGGCTGCCCTCGCTTGGGAGCGCGAGCGCGCCACGGCCGATGCTCTCGCTCTTCGGGTCGCCGAAGCGGAGCACTACCTCCGTGCCTCCTCCGACCAGCAGCCCGTCGTTCCCGAGCACGGCGCCTCCTCCTCCCACCAAGCCCCGCCCTCTGGATCTGGACCCCGGCACGACCCGACCGACCCCATGGTCGCCCAGCTCCACCTTTAGGCCGCCGGCGTCCAGAACATCAGGGCTCTGGTCACTGTCCTCCTCGACCCCACGTCCTCCTCCTACGGACGCTGGCGGGACCAGGTCCTCCTCGCCCTCCGCCGCTACGCCTCGACGACCACGGCCTCCTCGACACGCCGATCGAGGCGTGGGACGTGGTGTTGGCTGCGCCTCGACAGCATCGCCATGTCCTGGATCTTTGGGACCATCTCCCTAGATCTTCAGGACATCGTCAGGACCCACGGCGGCACCGCGCGACAGGCCTGGCTGGCGGTCGAGGGGCAGTTCCTCGGCAACGCCAAGTTCCGCGCTCTCTAGCTAGACGCCACCTTTCGCACCTTCGAGCAGGGGGACCTCTCCGTTGGTGAGTTTTGCAGGAGGATGAAGGGCATGGCTGATGGTCTTCACGACCTCGAGTGTCCGGTGTCTGATCGGGTCTTGGTGCTCAATGTCCTACGGGGTCTGAGCAGCACCTATGACCACCTGAAGACATGGATCACCCGCTAGAGGCCCTTCCCCTCCTTCCTGCAGGTCCGGGACGACCTCGTTCTCGAGGAGATCACCAGAGGTCTCGCGCCCGGATCGTCCTCGTCCACCCCCACCGTGCTCGTTGCTGCTCCACCGGCTTCCTCCACCGCTCCTGCCACCTCGCTCCTTGGTGCTTCTCCCACCGGGCAGACCGGAGGTGGGGGGGGGGGGGTTGTGGACGTCTTCGGCGTTGGGGGGAGGACGGGGTGGTGGTGGCACTGGTGGCCCTGCTTCTGGGGGCTCTGGTGCCGGTGGCGGTGCTGGTAGGGGCCGTCGGGGCGCGCCGGCTCCGACTCTCGCTCCTCCCCCAGCCCCTGGAGATACGCTCTGGCTATCCTTCAGCAACCCATGGTCAGGGCGCATCTCGATGTGGCCGTTCTAGGGTCGTGGGGGCTCGTCCTCAGCTCCAGCCGGCGGCCATGTTCACCGGTGTTGCTCCCCTGTTCGTGCCGTCCTGGACCCCGCCCACTCAGCCCAGCCAGCAGCCGACCTGGCCAGGGGGGTAGGACCAGGCCGCTCTGTCGCAGTCCTTCAGCACCATGGGGCTGACGCCGCCGGTCAGTACCAAGTGGATCGTCGACTCGGGTGCGTCCTTCCACACCACCCCAGATGCCGGTATCCTCTCTTCTGTCCGACCCCCACACCCTTCTTGTCCTTCTTCCATCATGGTTGGTGATAGGTCTTGCCTTCCTGTCACCGCCGTGGGTTCTGCTCTTGGCACTTTTCGTCTTCCTAATGTTCTTGACTTCTTGTTGCTTCTCAGATGGTTCACAACCTTCTTTCCATTCGCCAGTTTACTGTTGATAATTCATGTTCCATCGAATTTGACTCTTCTGGTCTTATTGTGAAGGATTCGGCTTCCCGACGTCCGCTCCTCCGATGTGACAGCTCAGGGCCCCTTTACACCCTTCGTCTTCCTGCTTCCGTTGCTCTGCCTTCATCTTCTTCTTCGTCTGCTGCTTTCGCCGCGACGCCGTCTTCCACCACCTGGCACCGCCGGCTTGGTCACCCCAGCCGCGACATTTTGGCTCAGCTCAATCGCAGTACCGATGTTCCATGTACTAGGGCTCCTGCTGAGCACCTCTGTCATGCGTGCCAGTTAGATCGTCGTGTTAGACTTTATTTTTCTTCTTCTTCGCATGCTGCGCATGCATTTGATCTTGTCCACTGTGACCTGTAGACCTCTCCTGTACTCAGCATTTCTGGATATAAATACTATTTGGTGGTGGTTGATGATTTTTCTCATTACTCTTGGACTTTTCCTTTGCGCGCCAAGTCTGAGACCTTCCCCACCCTCCTCCAATTATTTGTCTGGGTGTCCACTCAGTTCGGCCTCACCGTTAAGGCCGTCCAGTGTGATAACGGGCGTGAGTTCGATAACTCCACCTCCCGTTCCATCTTCCTCTCTCGGGGTGTTCAGCTGCGTATGTCCTGTTCGTATACCTCTCCCCAGAACGGCAAGGCTGAGCGGATAATTCGCACAACGAACCACGTCATGCGCACCCTTCTGATCCAGGCCTCTCTGCCTCCCCGCTTCTGGACTGAGAGCCTCCACACAACCACCTACTTGCTTAACTGTCTTCCGTCCACTGCTTCTCTTGCTCCCACTCCACACTACGCTCTCTTCGATAAACCTCCTCGCTACGACCACCTTCGGGTCTTCGGGTGTGCATGTTATCCAAACATCTCCGCCACTGCTCCTCACAAGCTGGCGCTCCGCTCGACTCGTTGTGTGTTTCTTGGTTTCTCTCTTGACCACAAGGGGTACCGATGCTTTGACCTCACCTCTCGCCGGGTCCTCATCTCCCGACACGTCGTGTTTGACGAGTCGGATTTCCCCTACTCCACCTCCTCTACCCCTTCTCCTGACCCCGAGTTGGAGTCCCTGTTTTCGACTGACCCGGTGGTTCAGCCACCTTTACCTATCTGTCCTTTCCCTGCAGGTTTTCCCGGTACACTAGCACCGCTTCTGGTAATCCCTGCTGCGCCGAGTGCGGCCCCAATGCCCACGGTCGCGCCACGCGCGGCCCCCGGACCTCCGGTCGTGCCGCGCGCGAACCCGATGTCTCCTGCAGCGCCACGCGTGGCCCCGGTGCCTCCTCCTGCACCTGCGCGGTACGCTCAGCCGGTGCAGGTGTACCAGCGTCGTTCGGCGCCGGCACCGCCTCCGACTCCGGAGGCTCCTGCGGCGCCTACACCGGAGTCGTCGCCGCCGCCATCTACACCAGAGCCGCCGCCGCCGCCTCCTCCACCGACTCGCTCTCGAGTCGACCCGGCGGTGTACCACCCACAAGTCATCCATCGGGATCCTCGGTATATCGATCCCATGGTGACTCGACGGATGACGTCTCAGGCCGCGACTCTCTCCGCCACCGAGGGAGAGCCGCGGGTCTCTCCGGTACCCTCCTCTGTCGGCGACGCCTTGGCAGATCCTAACTGGCGTCGCGCGATGGAAGAGGAGTACGCGGCTCTTCTTGCCAACCAGACTTGGAACCTCGTGCCACGTCCGTCTGGTTGCAATGTGGTCACTGGCAAGTGGATCTGGACTCATAAGCGTCGGGCTGATGGCACACTGGAGCGCTACAAGTCTCGCTGGGTTCTCTGGGGTTTCACCCAGCGGCTTGGTGTGGACTATGATAAGATCTTCAGTCCAGTGGTGAAACCTGCTACTGTGCGCACGGTCATGTCGCTTGCGCTCTCTCACTCTTGGCCTGTGCACCAGCTGGATGTGAAGAATGTGTTTCTTCATGGCACTCTGTCAGAGACAGTCTACTGCTCTCAGCCAGCGGGATTTGTGGACTCCAGTCGTCCGGACATGGTCTGTCGGCTCAACAAGTCTCTCTATGGTCTGAAGTAGACTCCTCGGACTTGGTACTCTCGGTTTGCCACATTCTTATTGACATTGGGGTTCACCGAGACCAAGTCTGACACTTCTCTCTTCATCTACTGCCGTGGAGATAAGACTGGCTACCTGCTGCTTTATGTTGATGACATTGTGCTCACAGCCTCCAGTCAGCAATGCTTCAGCGCGTCATCTCCTCCCTGCAACAGGAGTTTGCTATGAAGGATCTTGATCAGCTCCACCACTTCTTGGGTGTTACTGTTGAGCCTCGTACTTCTGGCCTTCTCTTTCACCAGCGGCCGTATGCTCTTGATATCCTAGAGCGGGCTGGGATGTTTGATTGCAAGCCCTACTCCACTCCAGTCGACACTCAGGCGAAGCTGTCTGCTGATATGGGTGATCCCGTGACTGATCCTACTGCCTATCGGAGTCTTGCCGGTGCCTTGCAGTACCTCACCTTCACCAGACCGGATCTCACCTACGCTGTTCAGCAGGTCTGTCTTCACATGCATGATCCCCGGGAGTCACACCTTGCTGCGCTGAAGCGTCTCCTCTACGTCCGTGGCACTGTTGCCTTCGGCATGGTTCTTCACCGTTCTCCCACAGCTGAGCTGGTGGTCTACACCGATACTGACTGGGCTGGTTGTCCGGACACTCGCCGCTCCACTTCCGGCTACGCGCGTCTTCCTGGGCGGCAACCATGTCTCCTGGTCATCCAAGCGGCAGCCCGTTGTCTCCCGCTCCAGCGCTGAGGCGGAGTACCGGGCTGTTGCTAACGGCGTGGCGGAGCTCTACAGCCCGCTCGTCAAGAGCACGCTCGTCTACTGCGACAACGTCAGCGCCGTGTATCTCTCCACCAACCCCATCCAGCATCAGCAGACGAAGCATGTGGAGATCGACTTGCACTTCGTGCGCGACAGGGTAGCTATCGGCGATGTTCGGGTTCTCCATGTCCCAACCACCTCCCAGTTTGACGACATCTTCTCGTGGAGTGCGCGACTCCTCCCGAACTCTCGAGTCCAGCTACAGTTGAGAGGAGGCGAGCATAGATCCGTGCCGGTTGGAGCTTGGGGCGCTACCCCGGCCGACGGTGCGTTCAGCTCTTGCTCATCCCGAGCTCCGGCTTAGAGTGTCTTCTCCGGCTCAAGTTAAAGCCTGCGTGCGATGAAGCTCCCTCCGGTTTGGGTTTGAAGGAGACGGCCGGGTCTGCGGGCGGCGGCGGCGTCAGCCTCCGGCGTCGGTGGAATCGGCCTCACGAAGCTTCAGGTCCAGGGACTTGTTTGGATTTTCAGTTCTTTCTAGGGGCGTGTTCGCATTTTGTATGGGACAACTGTTCTCTGTATCCTTGTACGGTGTATCTGTACGTGTACTTGTATGTACTCCTTAACCTTTAAATACAGGCCCGCTTTATAAAAAAAAAGGGTCTTCCCTCCTCGACTTTCGCGGAGTTTCGCTCCAGCCTCAACAACGTAGCCGGTGGCTAGTTGTGGCTGCGGCCAGGGTTATTAAAACGATAAAACGACGAAACGAATAGAGGGTAGATTTTAACGAAACGATGGACGTTTTATCGTTTAAACGGACGTTTTAACGTTTAAACGTCGATTTCACAAGAACGTTTTCTCGTGAAAACGTCGTTTTCACGACGTTTAAACGTTGTTTTAATAACCAGGGTTGCGGGGGGTATTTGCCCTGTGTGTACTTTCTCGTTGTCCAGTCTTGATCACCGCTGTGCCGGTTGTTCAGACTGCGGGGGGGGGGGGGGGGTGTTGGCTTTCTTGTTGTCCAGTCTTTGAACACCGTTGCGCCGGTAGTTCAGACTGCAAGGGGTGTTGGTGTATATGTGAGCCCATGTATAGCTACTATATTACCCACCCTTCTAGGGTTTTGTGTGTGTATCAATAGCCGAATTGAGAGCACTTTGATTATAAATATCTGTTGTCTATGGAGATCAGCAGAGTACAAATTGCATTTTTTTTTCATAATTATAAACTCCTTGTGCAACCTGTAACCAACTATAGTCCTCCAATCTCCAGTGGAAAATGCAGAATATATTTTACCTTGACTTAAATAGCAATCAGTCAAAACTTTTCTTTACAAGATATTCTCAACAAATTTCAATTCTCAATATATGGGTGGATATTTTATTTTGGTACATCTGACGTAGATCTTCAAACATGCATTTAGGAGGCTACTTTTCCGTAGTGTAGCGAAACAAAGATAGCACACTTTTATATCATGCATACAATTGTATTGTAGCAAAATTAAGGTCACTCAGGAAATCGAAACACAAAGCACCAACATATCACACTTCAAAATTATCACTCACCACCGCAATACTTATCCATGCCCAATATAGTCTGTTCAACTATCTGGAAGTTTACACCTCTAGAATGAACCTACATGTGCAATAATTTTGGAGCAGAGGCAAGATTAAAGGAAAAGAATGCAATTAACAAAACAAATGAGATACAGCAATTCATGCATACCATCAGTAAAGACCTATCAAGAGAATCAAGGCTCTGCAGAGCATTGAGCCCCTTTGCTGTTGACAGAATTCCCTGTGCATAAAAAATGATATTAAAGGAATTGCAGGATAGTGATACCACTGATGTCTAGAACCAAAAAAGAAGCCCTTCTTCCTGCAATTTAAAATTCTAAAATACAAAGGTACTTTGTGAAACATAATGATTCTGCTCCATCCAAAAAAAAATAACAGGCAGAGGAACTGGAAACCTTTCCAAGTATATTTTAAAAGTAAGAGCATTTAAACATTTCCTCAGTAGTTTCTTTGCGCAAAACAAGAATATAGGATTGAAGGCTAGGATGGTAGGAATTAGGATTGGTCAATGAATGATAATTTCTTGACAGTTATTAGTTCACTTGATTTGTCTCTAGTTGATTCCTAAATGGGATCGACATCACCAAAGGAGAACCAACAGTGAAGAGCAGATCAACTTAAAACATGAGCAACAAGGCGTTCAACATGTTCATGTGTTGGAATATAAGTGAATTCTCACCTCTCCCCATCAGCTTAAGCTTTTGGGTTGAATTGGTTGGTGCATGCAACTCAATATGGTATCAAAGCCAGAAGTCTCGAGTTCGAGTCCTGGTATCAATAGGAGCAAGCAGCAATTATTTTATTTAATTGCGCATATTCCACCTCTGAGGCCTGAGGGAGCCTCCACACGAGGGGGGGTGTTGGAATATAAGTTGCGCTAACCAGGATTCGAACTCGAGACCTCTGACTTTGATACCATATTGAGTTGCATGCACCAACCAATTCAACCCAAAAGCTTAAGCTGATGGGGAGAGGTGGGCAATTCACTTATATTCCAACATCACCCACGTAAGTTCAAACTGAGCAACATGAGGAGCAGGTTTCTCTATTGTAGAAATTTCGGGGATAGTAGACTAGGAGTACTAGTCCTATGAAGCAAATCAACATATAAGTGTACTAGAAAATGAAGAATACTATGCCATATATCTCCCTTTGAATTAAAACAAGAAGAATAAATTAATCTTGTTACGCTACAGCCCTTCTAGCTAGCTGTTTTCTCAACCCTGGTTTCTACTGATCATCAGCGTCGGTGCCATCCCACGAGCCTAGGACTCGAAAAACATGTAAAGCCCCCTATAACCAACACAAAAGTGACCCGAGGGCATAACATCTTTTTTTTTCAATTCTACCTGTGTGACCCAGCTTAGGATTACACATGCAAGATCACATGCATAGAATATCAGTAATGAAAACTTTATTTCAGATACCAAATGAATGAGTACTCAAGGTTTCAATCCAGTGCCATACTGGAACCAATGGGTAAGGTGCTTTAGCAGCCAGCAGAGAATAGCACATAGGCTCTGGTCATTCATGAAATTTAAAATAGCCATGAATGTAAATCTAGAAACAGGAAGGATAGCTGCAACAAACAATTCTATCTTCCTAATGCAATGATACACAATTATCCTCCGTGTTTGACAAAGAAAATGTTTCAGTTCCTACACACACATTAAATGCTCAAAGGATAGAATTTTTTTTTCAAAACTAATAGGCTGATCAGAAGAGGGTTTGTGTACCTAGAGTACATGGCATTCCAGGATACTAATTTTTTGTATGACACTACTCAACGTGGTTTTGGTGCACATTAAATCACCATAACAAACATTTGATTCGATACATTTTTATGTGCAAGCTGAAAGAAAAAGGTCATTCTAAAGTGGTATGAAGGCCTCAAATGCTGCGGCGACACTGATGCAAAGTATTCATCAGAACTTTGCGCAACAATTAACAAGAAATGCACAATTTGATACATACCCTCAATGTTTGTGAAGCAGCATCTATTATTTCTACAGATTCATCAGATAAATAAGTCTTCAAGAGTTTCAGAAGGCCAACCAAAATACCATCAGAAATACCATAGTCTAAGGACAATTTATCATCCTTGGAAGTAGAACCACTATGTAATTGTACAGGATGCTTTTGAGTAAGGGTTGGCAGATGGAATATTACTTGATGTGCATCAGACACGCCAGCCTGCATCAACATTAATGAAATCAAATGACTGAGAAGAGAAAAATGCACATAAACAACATAATGCAGCATGAGAAAGGATAGACTGAAAGCACACCCTAGAGATAAAATCAGCAACCACCGGAGAAGCTTCATTTGCTACAGGAGATGAGCTACAAAGGTCAACAAGAGTCCATACAGCAGAAACGATATCTGGGTCGCTGCACCAGCAGCTAACTATGTCTATATCAGCAGCAGAAGGATCAGCTCTACTGATGATATCTCCCAACAATAACTTCTTGTGATACATACGAAGACTGAGAGTACAAGAACAACGTGAAAGAAGTGATATTAGAAAAATGGCAAAGAAAAAACATAATAAGGAGTTGACAGAGAAGCGCATTTTAAGAAGCACTATATGCAGAGACGAATAAGTAAATATCACCTCAACAAGAACAGTTCCTGTGGCAAATAAGGAGCCCTATTAACAAACTAGAGGATGTCAGAAGTAATAAATCAGCTCATAATGAATATTAGAAACAAAAATAAGAAAATAAAAACAAGAGAAACCTTCAAGAATTGATCTTTTGAAGCATAGGAAGCAGAAAGTGAAGTGTGAAACTCTCGTATATCTTTCAAGCAATCAAGATCAGGAAGTGGTTCTAACTCCTGCAAGGCCATTGATAACAAAATAAATCAATAAGAAAAACGATCATGCAGCTAATGAAAAGAATAATACACAGCTAAGAGTAAGAATGCAATTAGATACATAGAGGAGATGGAGCATACTCTTATGTAATCATAAAGCAGAGGATCAGCATCCACTGTCAAGTGCTGAAGTAAAGAAAGAAGCCCTGATGAATCTGCAGTACCACTTCTTTCTTCTTTTTCATTAGTTAGGCAAGCAGCGATCAACTTCGGAACTACAACCTGTAACAGTTCATATGGAAGCACCAGTAATCAGAAGTTCATCAAATAGATTTGATATCAGAGAACTGTTTCTGAAATCCACCTGAAGCTGCCTCCCAAGAACTTCCACAGTTTCAGCAGAGGAATTTCCATCAAAAGAAGCCAACAATTTAGACAAGATATTACAGCATTGGCCTTGCAATGGTTTTCGCTGGATGTAGTTCCCCACTATACAAATAATATAGCTGCAGTTCAAACATACAATATCTTGAACGTTCAGATGAAAATAAGACTAGATGAACCCAAAGTTATCTCTTTCACATAGTTACAATACAGCAATTAATAAGTGCACATATTTTTATATTAATCTGCTTGTAACAAAGAAAAGGAAAACAGAAGAGCAGGACCCACTAAGATAATATATTTTTACAGAAGATCTTCTTGGTGTTTTATTTAACTTAATAACACTAATAAGTGACTAAACTAAAGCTCATAGGATGGCACTAGCTCACTGAAAATAAAGTTGAACTAAGATAGGAATTAGAACATAAAAAATGCTGTTATACGACATGTTACTTGTCCGCAGAAAGCACTGAACAGTGTATTTCCGATGGCTGTTAACATGACCAGCATTATAGAGGAACAACATAAAAAGGGAGGGGAGCTTGCATTTGTTGATTCTTTTACCAGGGTAGCTGCCACATGCTTGTTTAGGCAGGTAATGCATAGTTGTTGTGCTAACTGCCAAATCGGCAAACATCTTACAATCAACTGGCACAAATATTTAAACAAGAAATAGATAAAGAAACACTCACAAGCAAGTGCTCTCAAGAACCACTCTGTGTCCAAGTACATCTATCAAAACTTCAATTGCACAAAGCCGATGACACATGTGCCTGGGATGGCAAGCATCTGCAACATGCTGATGTATTGCCAGTAGGAACTGCATGAAATTAAGCGGACAGATGGAAATTAGTCACAATCACAGAACAACGCCACATATATTGCTTGCATTTATCTTTGTAGTAGTTTTCATGAGCACCAGCAGGGTATGCACAAGAACATATTATTTACTGCAACACTGTTCGTGAGAATAAATAAATGGGATAGTAAGGAAAATACCATATACCCACAAATATACCAATAAATGCTAAAAAATCATGAAAGATACATTTTTTTAAGAGAGAACAAAATGTGTTTAGTATTCTAATCGCAATGTAGGCAAACCATGCAGTTAGAACGCCCCACCTAGCCAACCCGACCATAAAACCCAGGTGTTATAGTGGGAGGGGTGGGGGCTTTTATCCTCAGTCCAACATTCCCCCTACGGCGTGCGAGCCCGGCGTAGCCCGCAGCAGGTTCTAGTGCCCGGCGTAGCCCGCAGCAGGTCTCAGCACACGAGAGACGCAGGGGAAATCGCGCAGCGGAAATTGCGTGGCCGGGAGGGATCGAACCCAGGACCTCGGCTCTGGTACCAAGTTAGATTAGGTTTTCCTCTCTCCTCTGTTCCAGCCGCCGCCGGCTCCCTGTTCGCCGCCGCCGGCCAGCATGGCCGGCCGCCGGCCGCCGGCGCCGCTCTTCTCCCCTTCCTCCTTCCCTCCCCTCACCTCACCTTCCTCTGCTGCCGCGCAGCAGGCGCTGAGCCCTGCTGGCGCCGCCGCATCCTCTGCCTGGGGCCCGTGGCCGCAGATCCGGCCCGTGGCCGCCGCTACTGCAGCGGCTGGCGCGGGCGCGGGTGCCGGGCCCCGACCGGCCGCCTCCTCGGTAGCCTCCCAGTCGCCGGCCGCCGCCCCAGTATCCTCCCAGCCGCCGGCCGCCGCCCTGGTCTCCTCCCAGCCTGGCGCCGCCGCGGATCCAGGTGCGGGGGGGTCTGCGGGCGCAGGGGGGGAGCGCCGCCCAGCTGCAGCCTCCCCTGCAGCAGGCAGCGGGGAAGAGCCCTGCCTTGCAGCAGCCAGCGGGGGGGAGCACTGCCCAGCTGCAGCCTCCCCTGCAGCAGCCACTGAACGCTGACGCAAGCACCGCCCAGCAGTTCCCTCCCCTGCAGCAGGTGCAGCAGTGGCCCACGGCCGACGATGATGCAGCTGTGGCTGACGCCCAGAACGCCCGCGCTGCCGCCCAGTGCGCCGCCGCCGTCGATCCGGCTGTCCTGCGGGCCGCGGCACAGCTACTGCAGGCCGCGGGCGTCGATCCGACTGCCCTGCGGGCCGCGGCGCAGGTGCTGCAGGATCCCGCCGCCGTCGTCGTGGCCCACCGCGCTGCTGTCGCAGCGGGCAAACAACCCGCCGCCGACGCCGCTCTCGCCGCGGCCCTCCTCGCCGCCAAGTCGGAGGCTTCGGCGGCCCAGGAGCGGGTCCGCGTGGCTGCCCTCGCCTGGGAGCGCGAGCGCACCGTGGCCGACGCCTCCGCTCTCCGGGTCGCCGAGGCGGAGCGTTTCCTCCGCGCCTCTTCCGGCCAGCTGCCCGTCGACACCGAGCCAGGCGCCTCTTCCTCACGCCAGGCGCCGCCCGCTGGATCTGGAGTCCGGTACGACCCGACCGACCCCATGGTCGCCCAGCTCCACCTCCAGGCGGCCGGAGTCCAGAACATCAGGGCTGGTCTCCGTCCTCCTCGACCCCGCGTCCTCCTCCTACGGCCGCTGGCGGGACCAGGTCCTCCTCACCCTTCGCCGCTACGCCCTCGACGACCACGTCCTCGTCGACTCGCCGATCGAGGCGCGGGACGTGACGTGGCTGCGCCTCGACAGCGTCGCCCTGTCCTGGATCTTCGGGACCATCTCCCTGGATCTTCAGGACCTCGTCAGGACACACGGCGGCACCGCGCGGCAGGCCTGGGTGGCGCTCGAGGGGCAGTTCCTCGGCAACGCCGAGTACCGTGCCCTCCAGCTCGACGCCACCTTCCGCACATTCGTGCAGGGGGACCTCTCCGTCGGTGAGTACTGCCGGCGGATGAAGAGCATGGCCGATGCTCTTCACGACCTCGGGGATCCAGTGTCCGATCGGGTCTTGGTGCTCAATGTCCTACGGGGACTGAGCAGCACCTACGACCACCTGAAGGGCTGGATCGCCCGCCAGAGGCCCTTCCCCACCTTCCTGCAGGTCCGGGACGACCTCGCCCTCGAGGAGATCACCAGGGGTCTCGCGCCCGGATCGTCCTCGCCCACCCCCGCCGCGCTTGTTGCTACTCCACCGACCTCCTCCACTGTTCCTCCTCCCGTTGGGCAAACCGGAGGAGGGGGGGCCGTGGACGTCGCCGGCGACGGGGTGGTGGTGGTGGCACTGGTGGCCCTGCTTCTGGCAACACCGGTACCGGTGGGGGCCGTCGGGGCGGCGTGCCGACACCGGCTCCGGCTCCCGCTCCCGCTCCCGCCCCTGCTGCTGGAGGTACGCCATGGCCATCCTTCAGCAACCCATGGTCAGGGCGCATCTCGATGTGGCCGTTCCAGGGTCCGGGAGGGGGGCCTCGTCCTCATCTCCAGCCGGCGGCCATGTTCACTGGCGCTGCTCCACTCTTCGCGCCCTCCTGGACCCCGCCCGCTCAGCCCAGCGAGCAGCCGACCTGGCCTGGGGGGTGGGACCAGGCCGCTCTGGCGCAGTCCTTCAGCACCATGGGACTGACGCCGCCGACCAGCACCGAGTGGATCGCCGACTCGGGCGCCTCGTTCCACACCACTCCCGATGCTGGTATCCTCTCTTCTGTCCGACCCCCACACCCTTCTTGTCCTTCTTCTATCATGGTTGGTGATGGGTCTTGCCTTCATGTCACCGCCGTGGGTTCTGCTCCTTGTCTTCCTCATGTTCTTGTTGCTCCTCAAATGGTTCACAACCTTCTTTCTATTCGCCAGTTTACTGCTGACAACTCCTGTTCTATCGAATTTGACTCTTCTGGTCTTACTGTGAAGGATTCGGCTTCCCGGCGTCCACTTCTCCGATGTGACAGCCCGGGGCCCCTTTACACTCTTCGGCTTCCTGCTTCCGCTGCCTCGCCTTCGGCTTCTTCGTCTTCTGCTTTTGCCGTGACGCCTTCTTCCACCACCTGGCACCGCCGGCTTGGTCACCCCAGCCGCGACGTTTTGGCTCAGCTCCGCCGTAGTACCGATGTTCCATGTACTAGGGCTCCTGCTGAGCACCTCTGTCATGCGTGCCAGTTAGGTCGTCATGTTAGACTTCCGTTTTCTGTTTCTTCTTCGCATGCTGCGCATGCTTTTGATCTCATTCACTGTGACCTGTGGACATCTCCTGTACTCAGCATGTCTGGCTATAGATATTATCTGGTCATTGTTGATGATTTCTCTCATTACTCTTGGACTTTCCCTTTGCGCGCTAAGTCTGAGACCTTCCCCACCCTCCTCCACTTCTTTGCCTGGGTGTCCACTCAGTTCGGCCTCACCGTTAAGGCCGTCCAGTGTGACAACGGGCGGGAGTTCGATAACTCCACCTCCCGGTCTTTCTTCCTGTCTCGGGGTGTTCAGCTGCGTATGTCTTGTCCGTATACCTCTCCTCAGAACGGCAAGGCTGAGCGGATGATTCGCACGACGAACGACGTCGTGCGCACCCTTCTGATCCAGGCTTCCCTGCCCCCGCGCTTCTGGGCTGAGAGCCTCCACACCGCCACCTACCTGCTCAACCGCCTTCCGTCCACTGCTTCTCCTGCTCCCACTCCACACCACGCTCTTTTCGGTACCCCTCCTCGCTACGACCACCTTCGGGTCTTCGGGTGTGCGTGTTACCCTAACACCTCCGCCACCGCTCCTCACAAGCTGGCGCCCCCGCTCGACTCGTTGTGTGTTCCTCGGTTACTCCCCTGACCACAAGGGGTACCGATGCTTTGACCTCACCACTCGCCGCGTCCTGATCTCCCGACACGTCGTCTTCGACGAGTCGGATTTCCCCTACTCCACCTCCTCTACACCTTCTCCTGACCCCGAGCTGGAGTCTCTGTTTCCGACTGACCCGGTGGTTCAGCCACCGTTACCTGTCTGTCCTTTTCCTGCAGGTTTTCCCGGCGCGCCGGCACCGTTTCCGGTGATCCCTCCTGTGCCGAGCGCGGCCCCGGTGCCCGCGGTCGCGCCACGCGCGGTCACCGGACCTCCGGTCGTGCCGCGCGCGGACTCGGTGTCACCCGCTGCGCCACGCGCGGCCCTGGTGCCTTCCCCTGCACCTGCGCGGTACGCTCAGCCGGTGCAGGTGTACCGGCGCCGCTCGACGCCGACCCCGACACTGCAGCGGTACGCTGAGCCGGTGCAGGTGTACCGGCGTCGTTCGGCGTCGACACCGGCGCCACCTCCTGCTCCAGAGGCACCTGCGACGCCGACACCGCCGCCGCCGCCGCCGCCACCTCCGGCTCCCTCTCGAGCCGAGCCGGAGGTGTACCACCCGCCGGTCATCCATCGGGATCCTCGGCATATCCATCCCATGGTGACTCGGCGGATGGCGTCCCAGGCCGCGACTCTCTCCGCCACCGAAGGAGAGCCGCGGGTCTCTCCGGTACCCTCCTCTGTCCGCGACGCCTTGGCGGATCCTCACTGGCGTCGCGCGATGGAAGAGGAGTACGCGGCTCTTCTTGCCAACCAGACGTGGGACCTCGTGCCGCGTCCGTCTGGTTGCAATGTGGTGACTGGCAAGTGGATCTGGACGCATAAGCGTCGGGCTGACGGCACACTGGAGCGCTACAAGGCTCGCTGGGTTCTCCGGGGGTTCACTCAGCGGCCTGGTGTGGACTATGATGAGACCTTCAGCCCGGTCGTGAAGCCCGCTACGGTGCGCACGGTCCTCTCGCTTGCGCTCTCGCGCACTTGGCCTGTGCACCAGCTGGACGTGAAGAATGCGTTTCTTCACGGCACCTTGTCAGAGACTGTCTACTGCTCTCAGCCAGCGGGATTTGTGGACTCGAGTCGTCCAGATATGGTCTGCCGGCTCAACAAGTCTCTCTATGGACTGAAGCAGGCTCCTCGGGCTTGGTACTCTCGGTTCGCCACGTTCTTGATGACACTGGGGTTCACAGAGGCCAAGTCTGACACGTCTCTCTTCATCTACCACCGTGGGGATGCGACGGCATATCTGCTGCTATATGTCGATGACATTGTGCTCACAGCTTCCAGTCAGCAGTTGCTTCAGAGTGTCATCTCCTCTCTGCAGCGGGAGTTCGCTATGAAGGATCTTGGTCAGCTCCACCACTTCTTGGGCGTCACTGTTGAGACTTGCCCGTCTGGTCTCCTTCTGCACCAGCGGCAGTACGCCCTCGATATTCTGGAGCGGGCTGGGATGACTGAGTGCAAGCCCTGCTCCACTCCAGTCGACACTCAGGCGAAGCTGTCTGCTGATCTGGGTGATCCGGTGGCTGACCCTACAGCCTACCGGAGTCTGGCCGGCGCTTTGCAGTACCTCACCTTCACCAGGCCGGACCTCACCTACGCTGTTCAGCAGGTCTGTCTCCACATGCAAGATCCCCGGGAGTCACACCTTGCTGCGCTGAAGCGTCTCCTCCGGTACGTCCGTGGCATTGTGGACCTCGGCCTGGTACTTCACCGCTCGTCCTCTGCTGAGCTGGTGGTCTACACCGACGCTGACTGGGCTGGCTGCCCGGACACTCGTCGCTCCACCTCTGGCTACGCCGTCTTCCTGGGCGGCAACCTGGTCTCCTGGTCTTCCAAGCGGCAGCCGGTTGTCTCCCGCTCCAGTGCCGAGGCAGAGTACCGGGCTGTCGCTAACGGCGTGGCGGAGGCGTCCTGGCTGCGACAGCTCTTGGCGGAGCTCCACAGCCCGCTCTCCAAGAGCACGCTCGTCTACTGCGACAACGTCAGCGCCGTGTATCTCTCCACCAACCCCGTCCAGCATCAGCGGACGAAGCACGTGGAGATCGACCTACACTTCGTGCGCGACAGAGTCGCCATCGGCGATGTTCGGGTACTCCATGTCCCGACTACCTCCCAGTTTGCTGACATCTTCACGAAGGGGCTGCCCTCGTCGACCTTCTCGGAGTTTCGATCCAGCCTCAACGTAGCCGGTGGCTAGTTGTGGCTGCGGGGGGTATTAGCCCTTTTTGTGCTCCACTTGTACTCTCATCTTGTCCAGTCTTGAACACCGCTGCGTCGGTTGTTCAGACTGCGGGGGGGTGTTAGCTTTCTTGTTGTCCAGTCTTGAACACCGCTGCGCCGGTAGTTCAGACTGCGGGGGGGTGTTGGAGTATATTGAGCCCATGTGTATAGAGGCCCATCTAGAGGCTCATGTGTTGGATCTATATATACCCACCCATCTAGGGTTGGAGGAATAGAGCAATAATTCCATTCCCGTCATTACATGCAAATACAGCAATGAATCCGGCAAAAATATATGTATAGAAACAAATTGGATAACAATGGATATGCAACTAGCAATTATTATGTTGATCTGAGTTTATCATTAAAGTATGATCTATCCTTTGTGACAATTACATATCAGAAATACTATACACACGATAGAGTTGTACAAACAGTGTTACTGTGTGGGGCAACATACGACCAGACTGTACAATCAAACTGTATGGTAGGTTCAAAGTAGGGATGAGGTTCACACCAGACCCACACAGGACTACTGTCATAGTCTGCTGTATAGCTATTTCCATCTAATCTTTGCTTTGAACAAGGCCTACAGTCTGGTCATATCTATAAGCAGGATTCTTCCATATCCCCTTTTTGTACCAGATAAAAAAATAATTTTAAGGCACCGCCAAGACACTGCAAAAGAATCATCTACATACATCCATGTAATAAGATAACAATTATATTTAAGAAACACAAAGTAACTGGCTAACTGCTCAATGGGAAGTTGTCTTGTAACCAAGCATAACATCAACTAAACTATGAAGTCTAAATCTTGTCACACATTCCCACCAGTAAATAGGGTCCTACTATTCAGTTTTGGGGTAAATTCCAGTACCCAGTGGAAGCATTAATAGGGCTTCTTACCACTGGTTTTATGGTGGACACTAGTAAGACAAATATTAATTTCATTTTTCTATACTTAATTTTCTCATATTTTACCATTTCATTTTTCTCATATTTTGCCATTTCATTGATTAAATAACAGCATTGGTACCTGCATATATGATACCAGTTTTTGGAAACCTTATACTTACTACAGAAAATAAAAGACATTGCAGAAGCTAGGGGCTAGACAGATGCATTATCCCTTGGAGACTCCGAATTGAGAAATAAGATAAGAAATAAAACAGAATACCTTAAATACTCTGTCGGCACGGAATATATTAATTTTATCAATAACAACTGTGTTAGCCAAATCATCATCCCTGAAAAGTGAAATCAATCATGAAACTACAGTATGCATTAAAATGTAGCTATTAGAAATGCACAGGACCAATGAATGAGGATGTACATGGTATCCACAAATCCATCAACAACTGTTTTCACTGACAGGGCAACAATCTCCTTGGAGAAATATGGGACTTGTGGCCCATGAGCAGATGATGAGACTGAGAGCAAAAAGGCAACAATTGAAACCTAAAAATAGAAGAATGAGTGCAATAAGAAATCAGCTTGAAACAGCTTTACACAATTGTAGATAATAAAAAAAACACCAGGAAGTTCTGACAGTATGAAAGCCAACCATATCATAATTAAAAATGAAAACGGCGAATCAAGATTCAAGAATATACCAGCATTGAGCAAAATTTATGCCTTTGTGGTAATGCAAACATCATCCATTCTTGAAACTTCTGTTTTACACTTTTAGCCAGTAATTTTCAACGGCGACAGTTGTCAGCGGCCAGGATAATTTATCCTAGTAGCAATGAAGATTTGGCTATCCTGATTCGCAGGCCCAGAATGACCTCAACAATTCCAAAAGTTCTGTTCTACTTACTACTTTTGAATACTAAATTACTACCATATCCATGGAATAGTACAACACCATAATCAAAAAAGGAACATGAATAGTGCCACTTCAGGGTCACAGAAATATGATGCAACATATATAACTCTATTTTTTGGGTGGTTAAAATACTTTCAAGACATGATATATACAAGATAAAATACAAGATGTTCTACTCAAGCAGCATACCATATGTTTTTTAATGAGATCATCACGCTCAAGCTCAGAAATTTCCCCAAGCTGCAAAAGTGATTCACATAAGGCAGTTTCTGCTAAGTCCTTCTCTGGCCCTGTGCCACATCTGGCGGCAATGGACAATCCGAAGATTGGAACAAAGTATCTCTTGATAATGACAGACAAAGGTTGCGATAAAATCTGAGAAACAAATATATATAGATAGATAGGATTAAAGCAAGGAGACAGCACCCTAAACACAGGAGTTGTAAAAAGCATGGTGAAACTTATTCAGAGAAATATGAATGAATAAACGACGTACATAGTCTATGAAATATTCTTTAACAGGAAAGAGGTGTTTCATGTAATTTTAAGATGAAGCTACCTCAGTACTAACTAGTCTTTCAAGAATAACAGTAAATATTCACCTTCGATATCCAATTTAGGTCAGCAGCATCACCCCTTAGAATAAGGAAAGGCAGAAGCCATGAGCTACAATGTTCAACGAAATTCTTTGGCTCAGACGAACTATAACCAAACATTTCTTGCACCTGTAAAAGTTAAGTCAACAACAACAACAACAACAACATAGCCTTTTTTCCCAAGCAAGTTGGGGTAGGCTAGAGATGAAACCCAAAAGAAATAAAGGTCATGGTTCAGGCACATTGATAGCTAGTCTCCAAGCGCTCCTATCCAAAGCTATCTCTTTAGAGATATTCCAATCCTTAAGGTCTCTCTTAACCGACTCATCCCAAGTCAGTTTAGGTCTACCTCTACCCCTCTTTACATTATCGACCCGCTCAAGAACCCCAATAAAGGTAAAAGTTAAGTCAACAATATAGGGAAATACAATTGAAAACAATGATGTATATTAAGTATGGTAACAACTAAAAACCACTAGCTTATGGACAACATCATGACATCAAGCATAAAAAACTTAGTTCTCCCAATTCTAAAAGTTAGTAATTTAAACCAAGCAAAAAAAGAAAAACGATGCAATTCAGAGGTGATAGAAAAGTGCAGCCAGGAAATGTGAGTGGGGAGCAATGTTTTGTAGAACAGCTAAATGTGCTTGTGGATAATAAAAAATGTGACTTATGACTTCAAGAATTCCGAAATAGATAAATCAGACTGCAGTCAATACAGAAAATAAGAACAGGAATCTAGCAGGCAGTGCGTGTTCAAGAAAAAAAAAATCTAGCTTGCTGTGTGTAAGGCTAGGGTAGTCATTATTGTTTGGGTATGTGCTTCATAAGTGTACTTAGATAGGGGTATACAGGCTTTGACTCTTTTCACCTACAGTGTCGTATATATTTACTAACCGGTCCACGGATAATTATCAATTTTCCATAAAAATGGTCAGAGACTCAGAAAGTTCACAGGATTAAGGGTTGGTGCATGTCACAATGAGGATCATTTATAGAACTCTATAGACCTCAAAATCATATTTAGAAGCCATGCTGACATTGGAAACATATTCCAAAGCATTAAAACAGAAAGTTACCTCAACAAGTGAAACTAGACTCATCTCGCAAGCAACCCACCTAAAAAGAATTGGACCCATCACTTGGTCCACATACTGCATACCAGAAAGGTAACCAAATATGTGAACTGTAATTCCAGCAAGTCATTCTCTTATAGAAAACTATAAGCAAATTATTTCAGAGTCCATGTCCAGTCACCTTGCTCCGTGAAGCATATCCAAGCTTTCTTGAGATGGAATCAAATAAAGCATAAGCTAATTCTCTGAAAAGAAAGTAGCATATAAAAGTAAAGGAAGCATCAAAGCAGTTCCCAGTTATCATTAAAAAATTGTGCATCATCATAATTACAGCTCATAAGTTGTGAAAATACCTCTGAGAAGGCTCTATAGCAGCAGCAGCAGAAATCATGAACACGCTCTACAAAGTCAGAAGGGAAATGACATAAAACTCAGTTGAACAACTCAAATATGAACTGAATACAGAATATAATAGGCATCACAGACAACTGGAACCAATGATTCTGATACTAATTAATGTCAGTTACTTGGTGAGACCGCACATAGCCAACAAAAACCACGCATTAATGTCTGTTCTAATACAACATTATATATAAAAACAGGGGTTACTGTTAATGCTTTCCTTACACACTAAAAACAGTTGATACACAAAAGAAACATTTATTTTTATCCAAAGAACAATCTGTACAGTCATACAGGACAGACTAACATATAATTCTGCTGCACACAAAAAGAACGTACCTCAACTTCAACATCCTCACTATACACAGACAAATGAGCAAGAGTAATGAGGGCAGTTTCAATTACAGGAACAGATTGTGGTCCAACAGCTAAGACTTCTCTAGCTGTAATTGGAGAGTCAACTGAGAATGCTACCATCTTGGCACCAATATTTGAGCTGATATTGAGAAAAAAGATATGGTAAGTCAGCAATCACACTTATAGAGTTACAGTGCTATATCTGGAATTCTGGATGTCAACTATGATTAATGTTATTAGCAAATACTCCCTGCGTCCCAGAATATAGCTACATTTACGTTTGTCCTAAGTCAAACACTGTTAACTTTGACCAACAATATTTCTAAAAATAATTTATTTCAAATAGAAACAATTGATATTGCGATAGCTGGTTTCATGATGAATCTGCTAACATCATTCTTATGCTGTAGATCTTCCTGACCTTTTTTTTTTGCAATTCATAGTCAAAGTTAAAAGATTTTGACCAAGGACAAACCTACAACAACAACAACATAGCTTTTTTTCCCAAGCAAGTTGGGGTAGGCTAGAGATGAAACCCGAAAGAAATAAGTTCAAAGTTCAGGCACATTGATAGCTAGTCTCCAAGCGCTCCTATCCAAAGCTATCTCTTTAGAGATATTCCAATCCTTAAGGTCTCTCTTAACCGACTCATCCCACGTCAGTTTAGGTCTACCTCTACCCCTCTTTACATTATCGACCCGCTCAAGAACCCCATTACGCACCGGCGCCTCAGGAGGCCTTCGTTGAACATGTCCAAACCATCTCAGCCGATGCTGGATATGTTTCTCCTCAATTGGTGCCACCCCGACCCTATCCCGAATAACTTCGTTCCGGACTCTATCCCTCCTTGTGTGCCCGCAAAACGACCGCAACATCCGCATCTCTGCTACACTCAGTTGCTGGACATGTCGCCTTTTTGTAGGCCAACATTCAGCACCGTATAATATCGCCGGACGAATTGACCAAGGACAAACCTAAGCGTAGCTATATTTTGGGATGGAGGGAATATCATCACCTTTTCATTACTGATTGAACAAAATGACATGGCATGGAAATAAAGAAAATCAGTCTTGTACAGGGAAGTAGGATAAACCTACTATAGGAGTCTTCATCAATATGGGAAAATATACTGGATACATGGTTCTATTTTTCAGCAGTGTGTGTGTGTGTTAATGAGAGAGCAAGCGAGCGAGCGAGCGAGCGAGAGAGAGAGAGAGAGAGAGAGAGAGAGAGAGAGAGAGAGAGAGAGAGAGAGAGTCTGGGTTGGTTGCAAAAAACTTTTTTCCAATGATACACAGCTCTCCTGTGTATTAAAAAAAAATGGATTCAAGGTAACACCTATTCGTAGCCCAGTTCAATGTTCATTGCAGATAATGACAATATCTCCAGCAGATTGCCAATCCCATTCCAAATACCAAAAAACATGCAAATTTGAGGGATAAGAGTCCTCCAGCAGATAGCCAATCCCATCCCCAATGGCACAATATCAATTTTTTTTGGTAACTAACAAAAATACGCACCCCTCTCCCCTAAATGAAGTGGATGGATCCCCCTCCCCTATTGACTTTGACTTTTATCCTAGGTGCCAGTACATTTCATGTGAGAGAAGATAGAGGAAGAAAGAGACTGGGGACGAAGAGGGGTGATAACCACACTGCCGTTGCAGTAGTGAATTAGCTGCAATATAGTATCAGGGGAAAATAGCAATGCTCCAACCACGTAGCATAGCGGTAAACTATAAAGCCATCTGCTATCAGTTCATAGAGTGATCCCAACTGTATTAGCAATTTTTTTTAGCTTTGGTGATGATTTATTGTATGAAAAGCTATATATCTACAACTAAAATACATGTTTAAGATGACATATAATGAACTAAAAAGTAAGACATCATATCAATTATTTAATCCATTTCAGAAAATTGACTCAAGGCCATCAGACAGTAGTTGGGAAATACCTACCAAACATCATAGAATAATTCATTATGCCCTTCCCACGTTTGGAATAACACAACGATTTCCCTGGCCAAATACAACCTGACACGGTAATCGGTATCATGCAGCATGTCAAGCAAACACCCAATCAGATCCTGCAATCATAATAATGGAAACACATTAGTAGTAGTCTAGTATATGGGTACATTTCAAAAGAAAATACAAATCACCTGGGCAACATCAGGGAACAGGCAAATAAAGGATGAGATGCAATCAATGAGCTTGATTCGAGAAAACCAATCTGCAGAACCTATCTCTGTAGCCTTATTTACCAAGTCTAATAGGATATCCTGGCTCTGCAGATGATATGAACATATCTAGAAGTTAACAAAAACAGAAATGCATATTGCACCAAACATGAAAATAATATTGCAATGATGTTTATAGATAACTATTGCAGGCTTTGCGCAAATAATAAACATCTTAGTATCAAATAACACAACAAATAAGGTGACTACTCCTTCAAACAATCTACACGAACATATCAGCAACCCGAGTGGATCTCAATTGTTATATAGGTTAAGGTGCTACCAAGTTACTAACCACCTAATGAATCCCTAACATTATATTAGGACTCAGAGATGAAGGTTACAAACGAATTAAGCTGGCTGGTCTCATGGACACCAGCCGGATGATTGAAACGTATGGCAAAAAGAAAAAAATTACATTTGTTTGAGTAGACACAACATGCTTTTGTTGATAAAAAGGGATTATATTCTTATATGCATACCCTTTTCATGGCTACATGCTGGACACAGTGTTGGTCCATCCTACCGAAGGAGAGAGATAAACAAAGAATGAAGTGGGCATGTCATGTGTTGGACACAGCGGCAATGGAAATTTTCGCCAAGCATGGTTGGCTGTCTTCTAATATACTTCGCATTTAGTTTGTAGTCTGAGTTTACACAAATAACTAGTGTGTGTGTGTGTGTGTGTTTCTTAATATAATGATACGCAGCTCTGCTTAATAATAAAATTGCAGGCTAGAAAGATCAATCCAACAAGGGTCCAGAAAAAAAAATCAGGAATGGTGCCGTACTACAGAAATACATCATGTAAAAATTAAAAACGCCTACCAAGAAGTTCACAGATAATCGGAAGAAAAGGTGAATAAATTGTACCATAAATAATTGCTCTTCCTTGATTAGAAAGTATTTCATGATTAAAGAAATGAAGGTCAGTTTCAAGACAATGATTTATTGTGGCTGCTACATTTCTAATGGCTTAGTCTCAGAGATTTTGGTTCAACTAATTAAAATTCTCATCAATAAAAAATTAAAATTTGCAGCATACAAAACTGATATTCACTTGATGAAACCTTAAAGATTCAAATAAAATAGTACAAGACGAAAGCTACAAAATTAAATGTGACTCAAACAAATAAAGTGTGACGTTTAGCAGAAAGTCAACAGGGCAAGTTACTTATAACACATGTCAAATACCAACCTCACTGAAAATCCCTTTGCATCCTTGAGGCTGTCCATCAGTACTTTGCGCACCATCACGGAGAGTTACCAATGTTCTTAGCAAAGCATGTACACAGGCTAAACACTCTGTAGAGTTAAGTAATGAACTTGCACATCTGTCCCTCATATCATTTATAAGATGGACCTGCATGACCAAAATCAACATTTTAAAATTAAACTCATAAGCCAGACAATTAAAAATTTGGTATAGTTACAAATACGTGAGACAGTACCATGGAAGATACAGTTTTAGATGGACCAGGGATATTTCTGCAAAGATTAAGCAAGATGACCTGACGAACCTGCAAAAAAGAAACCAGATGTTACAAAATAGCACTGCAGTGAAAGAACATATTAAGCATGTTAGAAATGTGTACCTTCACATCACTTTCTTTCTCCACCAAGCTGTACAAGATTTCCCATGTATGAAGCGATGACACCGAGAAAAAAGTTGAAATAATTCTAACTAGTTCTAGCTTCCACTCCAATGGCCGTAAGAAGCTACCCATATTTCCACTCCCACTAGTGACAGATTCTACTTCACCAGAGTCCATCACATCAAGATCCATATCAGCAACACTACTTTTGCAATCAACAATAGGATTTAGATCTTCTGAGTTTACACAAGATATTGGCAACACTTTACCGGTACTCTCTCCATCAAAATTGTTAGCTAAACTAGAGAGTTGAGAAAACAGCTGAGAAATTGCAACCAAGAGTTCATCGAGTAATTCAGTAACACCCTCGATAACCACAGAACTAACTCCATTATCAACTCTAGACAGATTAAATATCGGAGAAGACAGAAAGCTCTTGAATGAGGATAAAGTGGAGCCCATTGTATCCAATGGTGAACTTAGGTTAGTAACACCATGAGAAAGTTCAACGTTCTTTTTCACAACAAATGACACAATATATTTTATAATATTGGTGATATAATTTAATACTTCCTGCAGAAGTGAAGATTTATCTCCCATGACCCTGAAAAAACCTCACAGAAAAACAAAAGGATGTTAAGCATAAGGATAGATAAATACTACAAGAATCATGGGTGCTAAATGATATTCAAGATATAGCTTGAGCCACTAAAACAGACCAGGCCGTCAGTTAAACAAGGGCCCATCAGGGCACTGCCACGCATGTGAATTAGAATAAACTGGTTGGTGCCAGTTTTACATGGAACCACTGGAAACCAGCCTGTTGAACAACCCAGTTCACCAGCCTGAGAGCCACGTGGACTCAACCAAGGCTGGCCAAGAGCCCAAGACTTTGGGCAAAGGAATAGAAAATGGGAAGGATGGAGTTTGAACCCAAGATCCTACCAATGGGTATATCCCTAACACAGTAAATTATGAATTCAAAGCAGCCTGTTGAACAACCCAGTTCACCAGCCTGAGAGCCACGTGGACTCAACCAAGGCTGGCCAAGAGCCCAAGACTTTGGGCAAAGGAATAGAAAATGGGAAGGATGGAGTTCGAACCCAAGATCCTACCAATGGGGCATTAAATCCCTAACACAGTAAATTATGAATTCAAAGGCAGAACTATATTGGTACTCAAGGCAAAACAAAATTAGTTATGGTACTCAATGTCATCTGGTCCAAAATTTTCTTATAGATGTAAGCATTGTACCAATGACATATTAACGTATAAATGCAGAAGAAGAGATGACAATTAAACATATACCTTGACAACAATGAACAATGAATAAGATTGCAGAGAAGAGAACAGACAAATACAAGAGTAGATAAGTCCAATTTCTCAAAATGATCGTTTGAGGCCACAAATCCTTTGATGAAGTCTATGAGCTCAAGAAGCATTGGTTGCTGGATAGTCCCAGGAAGGTGTATGCGGTGGCATTTATCAGAAATAACCTGTTTACCAATTAACCATATTCTGTCACTTTATGGTGGAAACAATAAAACAGAAATAACTGTCATGGAATTGATAATCTTTCTACAACTACCAAAGTCTGAATTGCTGAGACAACGAACCATGGGTTCAAGTCTTGCTAAACTTTATTGAACCATTCAAAATAACAAGCATTTAAGATGGAATGCACCAGTATGCTAGTGCTTAACTAATATGCCACAAATAAGCACTGCATAGTTACATGAACTCTTTCAGTTCAACTGCTTCCATGCTAAATTGCACAATGTGTAATTAGTGCCATGTTTAGTCTCAGGTCTGATGGGCCTTTGTGTGAAGAAGGTGGTCCGTAAGTGTACCATAATCCATGAGAAGAGAAAGAACCCTCCATCTCCCAACAAGTACAGCAAAAATATAGAAAAGGCATGCAGCTCAAAGCATGCTTCATTTTACATCAACTTGTGAGGGCTACGTATCATTTTATTGAGGAAGAATATAGAGTTCTAGTTACAAATATGAGAAAAACTATCTGTCTGAAAAAGCTTCTTTTAGGAATAGAGAGAAGAGGACTGAACTAGATGTCTATATTGAGAGAGGCCCAAAGGGCTATATATACAAGAGGAGACCCCAAACCCTAGATTAGTACAATGACACTTATAGCCTTAACAGCTTCAACCTCAGGCTCAAACCAAATGGACGAAAATAAAAGACTACATCGCCAGGAAAAGTGTTATAACCAATCATGAAGTTTCAATGAACTACTAGCAGAGTAACTCGGAAACCATAACGGACTAAGAGTAAAGCACCTTGGCAGAACTATCCAGGGTGACTACTAGCAGAGTAACTCGGAAACAATAATGGACAAAGAGTAAAGCACCTTGGCAGAACTATCCAGAGTGATTTTTGATAAAGCTTCAACTGAGTAGAGCAGCTCATCTTTGAGAACCCAGGTCTCGTCCTCAAGAGACTTTATGACAATCAAATTCGCACAAGGTCAACAAAAGCGTAAGCTTAAAAATACTCAATGTGATCTGGAAAAAAAAAACTTGTGACAACTAACTAATAGCATACCTTAGAATTAATTTTACAATCACCAAATAGTTGTAACGAATCTGATGAATTAATTGGTGATGACACAAAAGCAGCACACAGTGAGAAAATAGCTTCAGGAATGAGAACAACATTTTGCTCGTTCAAGAGAGAGAATTCCTGTAAAAAAAAGTGAACCATTCAACCTGTTTATAGATGGATATAGTGGTACATAGCATAATCACAAATACATTATGGAGTCCTAAAAGTGAATTAAAGTCCATTTAGCTCTTTTATTCAACATAATCTTAATCCATATAGCAAACTATAACCTTTTTGGGGCAATTACAAGGAAAGGACGCATACGCGCCTGATGGAGAGAATAATGGCTTGTATTCCTCCAAACCCTAGAAGGGTGGGATATATAGTTCCTATACATGGGCCACTAGATGGGCCTCTATATATGGGCTCAATATACACCAACACCCCCCCCCCCGTGCAGTCTGAACTACCGGCGCAGCGGTGTTCAAGACTGGACAACAAGCTAATACCCCCCGCAGTCTGAACTACCGACGCAGCGGTGTTAAGACTGGACAAGAAGAAAGTACAAAGGGTAAATACCCCCCCCCCCCGCAGCCACAACTAGCCACCTGCTACGTTGAGGCTGGAGCGAAACTCCGAGAAGGTCGAGGAGAGTAGTCCCTTGGTGAAGATGTCAGCAAACTGTGAGGTGGTCTGGACACGGAGTACCCGAACATCGCCGATTGCGACACTGTCGCGCACGAAGTGCAAGTCAATCACCACGTGCTTTGTCCGACGTCCACTGATGCTGGACGGGGTTGGTGGAGAGATACACGGCGCTGACGTTGTCGCAGTAGACGAGCGTGCTCTTAGCAAGCGGGCTGTGGAGCTCCGCCAAGAGCTGTCGTAGCCAGGACGCCTCCGCCACGGCGTTAACGACAGTACGGTATTCCGCCTCGGCAATGGAGCGGGAGACAACCGGCTGCCGCTTGGACGACTAGGAGACCAGATTGCCGCCGAGGAAGACGGCATAGCCGGAAGTGGAGCGACGAGTGTCCGGACAGCCAGCCCAGTCAGCGTCGGTGTAGACAATCAGCTCAGTAGAGGACGAGCGGTGAAGAACCAGGCCGAGGTCCACAGTGCCACGGACGTAGCGGAGGAGACGCTTCAGCGCAGCAAGGTGTAACTCCCGGGGATCATGCATATGTTGACAGACCTGCTGAACCGCGTAGGTGAGGTCCGGCCTGGTGAAGGTGAGGTACTGCAAAGCGCCGGCCAGACTCCGGTAGGCAGTAGGATCAGCCACCGGATCTCCCAGATCAGCAGACAGCTTCACCTGAGAGGAGATGACATTCTGAAGCAATCGCTGACTGGAGGTTGTGAGCACATGTCATCGACATATAACAGCAGATAGGCAGTCTCATCCCCACGGCGGTAGATGAAGAGAGACGTGTCAGACTTGGCCTCGGTGAACCCCAATGTCAGCAAGAACGTGACGAACCGAGAGTACCAAGCCCGAGGAGCCTGCTTCAGACCATAGAGACTTGTTGAGCCGGCAGACCATATCCGGACGACTCGAGTCCACAAATCCCGCTGGCTGAGAGCAGTAGACAGCCTCTGACAAAGTGCCGTGAAGAAATGCATTCTTCACGTCTAGCTAGTGCACAGCCCAAGAGCGCGAGAGCGCAAGTGAGAGGACCGTGCCCACCGTAGCGGGCTTCACGACTGGACTGAAGGTCTCATCAGTCCACACCAAGCCGTTTTGTGAACCCCCGGAGAACCCAGCGAGCCTTGTAGCGCTCCAATGTGCCATCAGCCCGACGCTTATGCGTCCAGATCCACTTGCCAGTCACCACATTGCAACCAAACGGACGCGGCACGAGGTCCCACGTCTGGTTGGCAAGAAGAGTCGCGTACTCCTCTTCCATCGCGCGACGCCAATGAGGATCCGCCAAGGCGTCGCGGACAGAGAAGGGTACCGTTGAGACCCGCGGCTCTCTCTCGGTGGCGGAGAGAGTCGCGGCCTGAGACGCCATCCGCCGAGTTACCATGGGATGGATATGCCGAGGAGGGGTACCGAAGAGAGCGTGGTGTGGAGTGGGAGCAGGATAAGCAGTGGACGGAAGGCGGTTGAGCAGGTAGGTGGCGGTGTGGAGGCTCTCAGCCCAGAAGCGCGGGGGCATAGGCCTGGATCAGAAGGGTGCGCACGACGTCGTTCGTCATGGGAATCATCCGCTCAGCCTTGCCGTTCTGATGAGAGGTATACGGACAAGACATACGCAGCTGAACACCCCGAGAGGAAGAAGGAACGGGAGGTGGAGTTATCGAACTCCCGCCCGTTGTCACACTAGACGGCCTTAACGATGAGGCCGAACTGAGTGGACACCCAGGCAAAGAAGTGGAGGAGAGTGAGAAAGGTCTCAGACTTGGCACGCAAAGGGAAAGTCCAAGAGTAATTTGAAAAATCATCCATCACGACCAGATAATATTTATAGCCAGACATGCTGAGTACGGGGGATGTCCACAGGTCACAGTGAGTAAGATCAAAAACATGCGCAGCATGCGAAGAAAACTGAAGTCTAACATGACGACCTAACTAGCACGCATGACAGAGGTGCTCAGCAGGAGCCCTAGTACATGGAACATCGGTACTATGACTGAGCAGAGCCAAAACGTCGCGGCCGGAGTGACCAAGCCGGCGGTGCCAGGTGGTGGAAGAAGGCGTCACGGCAAAAGCAGCAGACGAAGAAGAAGAAACCGAAGGCGGAGCAGCGGAAGCAGAAAGCCGAAGAGTGTAAAGGGGCCCCAGGCTGTCACATCGGGCTGTCACATCGGAGGAGCGGGCGTCGGGAAGCCGAATCCTTCACAGTAAGACCAGAAGAGTCAAATTCGATAAAATAGGAGTTGTCAGCAGTAAACTGGCGGATGGAAAGAAGGTTGTGAACCATCTGAGGAGCAACAAGAACATTAAGAAGACGAGGAGCAGAATCCACGACGGTGACAGAAAGGCAAGACCCATCACCAACCATGATGGAAAAAGGACAAGAGGGGTGTGGGGGTCGGACAGAAGAGAGGATACCGGCGTCTGGGGTGGTGTGGAAGGAGGCACCCGAGTCGGCGATCCATTCGGTGCTGACCGGCGGTGTCAGCCCCATGGTGCTGAATGACTGCGCCAGTGCGGCCTAGTCCCACCCCCAAGGCCAGGTCGGCTGCTGGCTGGCCTGAGCGGGCAGAGTCCACGACGGCGCGAAGAGGGGAGCAGCGCCGGTGACCATGGCCGCCGGCTGGTGTGGAGGACGAGCCCCCCCCCCCCCCCCGCCGGACCCTGGAAAGGCCACATCGAGATGCGCCCTGACCATGGGTTGCTGAAGGATGGCCAGGGCATACCTCCAGGGGCAGGGGCCGGAGCCGGAGTCGGCGGAGTCGGCGTGCCCCGACGGCCCCCACCGGTACCGGTACCCCCAGAAGCAGGGCCACCAGTGCCACGTCCCCCCCCCCCCCCGTCGACGACGTCCACACCCCCCCCCCCCTCCCCACACCTCTGGTCGGCCCGGCGGGAGCAGCACCAAAGAGAGGTGGTAGGAGCGGCGGAGGAAGCCGGTGGAGCAGCGACGAGCGCAGTGGGGGTGGACGAGGACGATCCGGGTGCGAGACCCCTGGTAATCTCCTCGAGGGCGAGGTCGTCCCGGACCTGCAGGAAAGAGGGGAAGGGCCTCTGGCGGGTGATCCAGGTCCTCAGGTGGTCATAGGTGCTGCTCAGGCCCCGCAGGACATTGAGCACCAAGACCCGATCGGACACCGGATCCCCGAGGTCGTGAAGAGCATCAGCCATGCCCTTCATCCGCCGGCAGTACTCCCCAACGGAGAGGTCCCCCAGCTCGAAGGTACGGAAGGTGGCGTCGAGCTGGAGGGCGCAGAAACTCGGCGTTGCCGAGGAACTGCCCCTCGACGCCACCCAGGCCTGTCGCGCGGTGCCGCTGTGGGTCCTGACGAGGTCCTGAAGATCTAGGGAGATGGTCCCGACGATCCAGGACATGGCGACGCTGTCGAGGCGCAGCCACGCCACGTCCTGCGCCTCGATCGGCGTGTCGAGGACGTGGTCGTCGAGGGCGTAGCGGCGGAAGGCGAGCAGGACCTGGTCCCGCCAGCGTCCGTAGGAGGAGGACGTCGGGTCGAGGAGGACGGTGACCAGGGCCCTGATGTTCTGGACACCGGCAGTCTGGAGGTGGAGCTGGGCAACCATGGGGTCGGTCGGGTCGTACCGGGCTCCAGATCCAGCGGGCGGGGCCTGGTGGGAGGAAGAGACGTCGGGCTCGAGGACGACGGGCCGGCCGAAGGAGACGCAGAGGAAGTGCTCCGCCTCGGCGATCCGGAGAGCGGAGGCTTCGGCCGCGGCGCGCTCGCGCTCCCAGGCGAGGGCAGCCACGCGGACCCGCTCCTGGGCCGCCAAAGCCTCCGACTTGGCGGCGAGGAGGGCTGCGGCGAGAGCGGTGTCGGCCTGCAGCCCGCGGAGAGCGGCGCATCCGCGGGCGACATCCCGAGCCCGGTCCACGCGGCATCAAGCGCGGCGTCAGCGACAGGCTGCTTGCCCGCAGCGACAGCGGCGCAGTGGGCCGCAGCGGCGGCGACGGGATCCTGCAGCAGCTGCGCCGCGGCCTACAGGGCGGCCGGATCGACGCCCGCGGCCTGCAGCAACTGCACCACGGCCCGCAGGGCGGCCGGATCGACGGCAGTGTCGCACTGCTGGCCCCGCAGCCCCCGCGCCAACAGCGGCGGCAGCGGCGGCGTCGGGCAGCAGGGGACCCTGCTGGGCGGCGCGCAGGGGACCTTGGGCGGTGGTGTCGTCGAGCAGCTGCTGGGGCGGCACGGGAGGCCCCTGCTCGAGCAGCAGGGGGCCGGCGGCAGCGTCTGCAGCGCCAGCAGCGCCCGCGGTGGCGGATCCCGCGGCCCCCCACGGCGGCGGCGGCCGCAGCATCGTCCGGCGCCGGCTACACGGCCACCAAGGCGGCGGCCGGGCCGCGCCAGGGGTTGGCGTCGGCGGCGGCCTGGAGCAGAGCAGGCGGCGGCGGCGCAGATCTAGGCGCGCCCAGCGCAGAGGAGGCTGAAGCAGTGGAAGAGGAGGGAATGGGAGGGAAGGAGGAGAGAGGAGGGGGCGCCGGCGGCCGGCCATGGCTGCCGGCGGCGGCGGCGGCTGGGAGGAAGGGAGGGAGGAGAGAGGAGGGATCCCTAACCCTAGGCTAATGATACCATGATGGAGAGAATAATGGCTTGTATTCCTCCAAATCCTAGAAAGGTGGGATATATAGTTCCTATACATGGGCAACTAGATGGCATCTATACATGGGCTCAATATACACCAACAGCGCCCGCTACAGCAAACTCACAAACCCAGGTGTGCCCTTCTCGCACAAGAAACTCGCATACAGGGTTAAGTGTTTTACCAGCACCAGCATGTCTGTAAGGGTTCACCACTAGGATTTGAACCTTAATAGGTGGAAACGTACTCCCTCAAGTCCACTACCCTCTATCTTTTTCCGTAAGAGTCTTTTATGAGTTTTGTTGAACCGTCACCCATTCTGGCCCAAGGTGGGTGATCGGTGATGTAAATTGGCCACTCTTCTTCTTAATAGAAAGATACGCAGCTCTCCTGCGTGTTCGAGAAAAAAAAAAGTCCACTACCCTACTAGGTTTGGGTTCACAATAGCAAAAATATAATCATCACGGCAGCATATAGTGAACAATAAGCCCCAAACTGAAATGCGACTAAAATTCACAGCATGATCCATGTGTTTTTGCTCGATGCAGAAGCTACATCACAATAAGCCCCAAACTGAAATGCAACTACAATTCAAAGCATCATCCATATGTGTTTTTCCTCGATGCAGAAGCTAAATCACAATTAAGTTGTGACGATGCTTATACGTTGTTTATAAATGTCGAAAAATCAAGTTGAAGCGATACTTATACATTTTTTATCCCTTGCCTAAATGTGCCACTGTGGCACAAAGTTCGTTTATCTATCACCAAAGACAACATGTACCACACTCTAGGGGATATATGTGGCAAAACCCCCTCTAATACGCAGTGGTAGAGACTCTCCACTTGTGGCCTGGAGGTCCTGGATTCAAACCAGCCTCTTTGCAGAATTCCAAAGGAATTGTGCAAGGTTGGCTGCCCAGAAATTCCCTTCCCCAGACCACACCTAGTGTGGGAGCTTTTGCACGGGGTACGCCCCTTTCAGAACACGCAGCTGAACTGCATGTTATTGCATTAAGAAGATAGAAAATTTGTTACATACGCCCTTGCAAATATAAATCTGACCTTTGAATGTACTAGCTCCAAAGTTGATCTTAGCAGATTCTTCCGAATAAAGATCGAACTGGACAAGTCACCCTGCATAGCGAGACATCAAAGAAAAGGATCACTCTTTTTTTGTGTATTTGAAATAAAGAAGATAAATAGCAACTACATCACAAGTGACTGCTGTTGGAACAGCGAAATGTGATCAGAACTACAGCAAACGAATAAGCTGATTTGGCCCGTTTTCTTGAACAACACAGGAGAGTGGCGTGTCATTTCATCAAGAAGAAAGTGTACCAAAGAGTACAAAACGACACACTCCAACGCATTCCAAACACATTCACAAGTTTACAAGCTCGCCATACACATTAAAACACACTTTTTCAGTTGGTTATCAATGCACATAATCGCACTAGCTATTATGTACTGGTTTACAATAATCATTTCGACATTGTAGTCTCGCAAGCATGGAAATACATAAAACTCAAGATTAGAATTCTCGTCTTTTACTCATGTTTAATTTTTGGCAAAATGTGCAGAGGATAATCAATTGCAGCATAAGTGTCATTAATAACTATGACAATTACACAGATGATCGCTCTCAAAATAACCAGCAACATGTTGCATGTGATCACTGAGCAATCAGTAAACAAAAATATTAAAAAAATAAAACATCCGCTTGGGGACAGCTGATTCGACTACATAACCAAATCAATTGAAACTACTTTTGAAACAAACTACAGGACTGGGAAAAACGATCTCAGCACATTCTCCCATGTCCAGTCCTGATGCCTTTACCCTAATTACAGGAGTAAGGTATAGGACAACTTATACTTTCAAATAAAACAGTTGCAGCAACATTACGCTAACAACTACTAGCCTAATTTTTAGCACCCAACCACGGAGGCCCAACAGAATAACAGAAGTAGTATAAGATAGCAAACATACCTGAAAGCCTATCCTTGAGAAGTAACAAGCAATGAAATACAATGCAGACCTGAAAGCACCAATAAGGAGCAATAAAGCCTGTAAGCGTAACTTCTGTAGTAACCAACATGACATTCTAAGAATTTATATCACAAAGCCAGAACATTACAAATGACTATATGCTACAACATCAACTTAAGCAAAGAATATTGAAAAAAAGTCTAGGTCAAAATGCCGAACATATCCCAAAAATATATATATATAATTGAATTGCCAGAACTATGCCACCATGAAGATGACTTCAACTAAGAGTGGAAAGGACTCAATGGTGCCCAAGTTACTTTTCTCCACAATTGCAGCCAATCCATTCTGCTCTTGGTGCAAGCAAACACTATCACAATATGTTTGTAATTTTAGTGTAGGTTCAAAGCCTTAAACTTCACTTAATATATAAGTGCAAGTAGATGGATTCAACTTTCAGTTTCAGGCTTATGAGATGAAAAAATTCTCATTCAGTTCCCCTAAATAAAAATATACCCCGTTGCATACTTGAATTGGACAGCCTAAACAGCTGATATATTCGGCAAGCATTACTTCCTTCCTGTTGTCAATCTGTTCCCTAATAATAAACTGCAGGATGTTTCGTCCGTCTTTGACTGTTTGAGTCACTATACATGGTTCTGTCTGCTACTTGCTACATGCTTCCATGAAAAGGCTACAGCCCTGGTTCCTCCTGCTGTTCACTGCCCCTGGAGCTGCCTAGCCACTACCCGTGCTGGGTTCGCACCAAACAGCATCTGGTGGTGCCTTGGGCCATGCGTCGTACGCGAGCCAGGCCGCGCCGACTGCAGGCAACCAAGCTGCTCCTACATCTGCTGCATGCTACTGCTGCACCACCGGAACTCATCCATCTGAGTATGCATGCAGCAAGTGCACGCAAAAACTTTGAAGTCTTGAGCACGTACACATACATCGCCAATTGCATGGCTCGTACGAGCACAGCAAGCCTGGAGGGTTGTAGCTGCCATGTTTCACACACGATGTGTACTAACGTGTTCGTGCCACAACTATGAACATGTCATGCCTCCAGTAGTGTCACCTCTGTATGCATTTATTTCCGTAGGCCGTACATTTTGTTTGACATCCTTGACTATGTTCCTCCATGATCTTAGTCCCAAAACCTCGGTTTCTTGTGTAGCCATTTGTGAAACCAAATCCTCAAGACTCATATCAGATAGTAGAATTAGAGTAGATCGTGCTGTACTCCAGCTATATGAACTCTCTGGCTAAAATAAGAAAATATAAAGATATAATAAAAGGAAAAAGTCTGAATATCCAGACTTTGGCTATAGTTGAGGGGAGTAAATTGAACTTTTTCCTATAATATATCAAACTTTTACAACAATCATATTTAGAATTATAATGTCGTAATATATACATATGGCCTTCGCTCATAGCAACACACAGGAAAATTTGCTTGTCCAACTATAAACCCAACTCAGTAGATGTACATAACTACATATCGTAGTGATTGGAGGCCATTTTAAACAATCCTTACAAAATGTAAAAGGTAATTCTAGAATCTACATAGATGTCTTAACCAGCACAACAGTTGTTCAAAGAACTGACTACTATTGTAGTCAACATGTAAGCAATAGCGACCACCATTTCTCTAAATCAATGATCATAAAATACATCTATGTATGTATGTTCAGCAAGTTCACACCATTCTACAGTTAATTAGCTTCAAATATTGTGTATTTGTGTAAAATTTCAATAATCTCAGAGTGACTTAAAGCACTCAGTTTGGAGTCCCAATAACAAAGTGGGTATTATTCAACAAGTCATCATCTATCAAAATAAAAAAGAAAAGAGCAGCACATGTGTCATAATAAAAATCCAATCAATGAAAAGCATAAAAAAAAGCTTCCAAAAAAAGCATAAAAAATGAAGTGCCAACTTAGAAAAGTTGTAGCTAAGATATTGTCAGGATTAAATCAATTGATAATAATTACAAAAAAAAGGAAAGAAGGCATACGGTGATGGCAACTGTTTAAATATTTGCAGGTTCCATGTATCTTCTGATAGAAATGATGCATGAACTTGGTCCTGGAAGAAGTGAAAAAGAACATAATATTACTATATTGAAACATCAATGCTAACTACAAGTTTTTTTTTTGAAAGATCCAGAACCTTGCAGTTCAGCATGTATTAATGTAGGAGAGAATAATGAGATGTATTCCTCCAAACCCTAGAAGGGTGGGATATATAGATCCTATACATGGGCCTCTAGATGTGCCTCTATACATGGGCTCACATATACACCAACACCCCCCCACAATCTGAACTACCGACACAGCGGTGTTCAAGACTGGACAACAAGAAAGCCAACACCCCCCGCAGTCTGAACTACCGGAGCAGCGGTGTTCAAAACTGGACAAGAAAAGAGTACAAGTACAGTACAAAGGTCAAATACCCCCCCCCCCCCCCCGCCACAACTAGCCACCGGCTACGTTGAGGCTGGAGCGAAACTCCGAGAATGTCGAGTAGGGCAGTCTCTTGGTGAAGATGTCAGCAAACTGGGAGGTAGTCGGGACATGGAGTACCCGAACATCGCCGATGGCGACTCTGTCGCGCACGAAGTGTAGTTTGATCTCCACATGCTTCGTCCGCTAATGCTGGACGGGATTGGTGGAGAGATACACGGCGCTGACGTTGTCGCAGTAGACGAGCGTGCTCTTGGCGAGCGGCCTGTGAAGCTCCGCCAAGAGCTGTCGTAGCCAGGACGCCTCCGCCACACCATTAGCGACAGCCCGGTACTCCGCCTCAGCACTGGAGCGGGAGACAACCGGCTGCCGCTTGGACGACCAGGAGACCAGGTTGCTGCCCAGGAAGACAGCGTAGCCGGAAGTAGAGCGACGAGTGTCCTGGCAGCCAGCCCAGTCAGCGTCGGTGTAGACCACTAGCTCAGTAGAGGACGAGCGGTGAAGCACCATGCCGAGGTTCACAGTGCCACGGACGTAGCGGAGGAGACGCTTCAGCGCAGCAAGGTGTGACTCCCGGGGATCATGCATATGGAGACAGACCTGCTGAACAGCGTAAGTGAGGTCCGGTCTGGTGAAGGTGAGGTACTGCAAAGCGCCAGCCAGACTCCGGTAGGCAGTAGGAACAGCCACCGGATCACCCAGATCAGCAGACAGCTTCGCCTGAGTGTCGACAGGAGTGGAGCAGGGCTTGCAATCAGTCATTCTAGCCCGCTCCAGAATATCGAGTGCGTACTGCCGCTGGTGAAGGAGAAGGCCAGACCATAGTCACAAAGTCCCTAGGTCGACCGGGTCGAGGAACGGGGTCGAGGGTCGAGGGTCGTCACTTTATAAAATTGTGGTACGAAGGGGGTATATATCTATGGAACGATAAATTATTATGTGGAACACGACCCTGATTCATCGGGGTCGATATCTTCGGATCGATGTGTCTTTATAAAGACAAAAACTATATATGTGCTACTAATGAAGAAACGAATCTGCACAAGCATATAAGAAACGTATAAAAGAGTACATTTAGACCATGCTACACGTACTCAGCTCATTATCTAACAAAAACCATATCAATCCACAGTCCTTAACCTCCTTATCCCAATTAAATCTGCTAGGAATGGGGCTGCGACCCCTTTCAAACCGGGACACGATCCAACCTTAAATGGGACACTGACCCTTTTCGACCCCGACCCTCGAATCGGAACGGCGTTCCCGGGTCGAGGGACGAGGCATCGACCCCGAATCCTGTGACTATGGGCCAGACGGGCGAGGCTCAACAGTGACGCCCAAGAAGTGGTGGAGCTGACCCAAATCCTTCATAGCAAACTCCTGCTGCAGAGAGTAGATGACCCGCTCAAGCAACTGCTGACTGAAGGTGGTGAGCACAATATCAACATAGAGCAGCAGGTAGGCAGTCTCATCCCCACGGCGATAGATGAATAGAGAAGTGTCAGCCTTGCCCTCGTTGAACCCCAAAGTCAGCAAGAACGTGGCGAACCGAGAGTACCAAGCCCGAGGAGCCTGCTTCAGACCATAGAGGGACTTGTTGAGCCGGCAGACCATATCCGGACGACTCGAGTCCACAAATCCCGCTGGCTGACTGCAGTAGACTGTCTCTGACAGTGCCATAAAGAAACGCATTCTTCACATCCAGCTGGTGCACAGGCCAGGAGCGAAAGAGCGCAAGCGAGAGGACCGTGCGCACCGTAGCGGGCTTCACCACTGGACTGAAGGTCTCATCATACACACCAGGCCGCTGGGTGAAACCCCGGAGAACCCAGCGAGCCTTGTAGAGCTCCAGTGTGTCGTCAGCCCGACGCTTGTGAGTCCAAATCCACTTGCCAGTGACCACATTGCCACCCGACGAACGCGGCACGAGGTCCCACGTCTGGTTAGCAAGGAGAGCCGCGTACTCCTCTTCCATCGCGCGACGCCAGTGAGGATCCGCCAAGGCGTCGCGGACAGAGGGTACCGGAGAGACCCGCGGCTCTCCCTCGGTGGCGGAGAGAGTCGCGGCCGGAGACGCCATCCGCCGAGTCACCATGGGATGGACATGTCGAGGATCCCGATGGGCGACTGGCGGGTGGTACACCGCCGGCTCGGCTTGAGAGCGAGGCGGCAGAGGCGGCGGCAGCGACGGCTCCGTTGTAGGCGTCGCAGGAGCCTCAGGAGCCGAAGGCGGCGCCGTTGTCGGCGCCGACCGACGCCAGTACACCTGCACCGGCTGAGCGTACCGTGGCGGCGCCGGTGCCGGCGCCGAGCGACGCTGGTACACCTGCACCGGCTGAGCGTACCGCGCAGGTGCAGGAGGAGGCACAGGGGCCGCGCGTGGCGCAGCAGGGACCCCGGGGCCGCGCACGGCACGACAGGAAGTCCGGGGGCCGCGTGTGGCGCGACCACGGGCACCAAGGCCGCGCGTGGCGCGACTGCAGGCACCGGGCCTGCGCGTGGTGCAGCAGGGGTCACCGGAAGCGGTGTCGGTGCACCGGGAAAACCTGCAGGGAAAGGACAGACAGGTAACGGTGGCTGAACCACCGGGTCAGTCGGAAACAGACTCCAACTCGGGTTCAGGAGAAGGTGTGGAGGAGGTGGAGTAGAGGAAATCCGACTCGTCAAAGACGACGTGTCGGGAGATCAGGACGCGGCGAGAGGTGAGGTCAAAGCATCGGTACCTCTGGTGGTCAAGGAAGTACTCAAAGAACACACAACGAGTCGAGCGGGACGCCAGCTTGTGAGAAGCGGTGGCGGAGGTGTTAGGGTAACACACACCCGAAGACCCGAAGGTGGTCGTATCGAGGAGGGGTACCGAAGAGGGCGTGGTGTGGAGTGGGAGCAGGAGAAGCAGTGGACGGAAGACGGTTAAGCAAGTAGGTGGCGGTGTTGAGGCTCTCGGCCCAGAAGCACAGGGGCAGAGAGGCCTGGATCAGAAGAGTGCGCATGATGTCATTCGTCGTGCGAATCATCCGCTCAGCCTTGCCGTTCTGAGGAGAGGTATACGGACAAGGCATACGCAGCTGAACACCCCGAGAGAGGAAGAAAGAACAGGAAGTGGAGTTGTCGAACTCACGCCCGTTGTCACACTGGACGGCCTTAACGGTGAGGCCGAACTGAGTGGACACCCAGGCAAAGAAGTGGAGAAAGGTGGGGAAGGTCTCAGACTTGGCCCGCAACAGAAAGGTCCAAGAGTAGTGCGAGAAATCATCGACCACCACCAGATAGTACTTATAACCAGAGAGGCTAAGAACAGGAGAAGTCCACAGGTCACAGTGAACAAGATCGAAGGCATGCGTCGCATGCGAAGAAGAAAAAGAAAAAGAAAGCCGAACATGACGACCGAGCTGGCACGCATGGCAGAGGTGCTCAGCAAGAGCCCTAGTCCCAGGAACATCGGCACTACGACTGAGCTGAGCCAGAGCGTCACGGCCAGGGTGACCAAGACGGCGGTGCCAGGTGGTGGAAGATGGCGTCGCGGTAAAAGCGGCAGACCAAGACAGCCAGGGCGAAGAAGAAGGCGAGAGTGGTGCAGTGGAAGAAGGAAGGCGAAGGGTGTAAAGGGGGCCCGTGCTGTCACACCGGAGTAGCGGACGCCGGGAGGCCGAATCCTTTACAGTGAGGCCAGAAGAGTCAAACTCGATGAAACAAGAATTGTCAGCTGTAAACTGACGAATGGAAAGAAGGTTATGAATCATCTGAGGAGCAACAAGGACATTGGGAAGACGAAAAGAACCAGGAGCAGAACCCACGGCGGTGACAAGAAGGCAAGACCCGTCACCAACCATGATGGAAGAAGGACAAGAGGGGTGTGGGGGTCGGACAGAAGAGAGGATACCGGCATGTGGGGTGGTGTGGAAGGAGGCACCCGAGTCGGCGATCCACTCGGTGCTGACCGGCGGCGTCCGACCCATGGCGCTGAAGGACTGCGCCAGTGCGGCCTGGTCCCACCCCCAGGCCAAGTCGGCTGCTGGCTGGGTGGAACGGGCAGGGTCTAGAACGGCGCGAACAAGGGAGCAGTAGCAGCGAGCATGACCGCCGGCTGAGGACGAGCCCCCCCCCCCTTGACCCTGAACCGGCCACATCGGGATGCGCCCTGGCCATGGGGCGCTGAAAGATGGCCAGGGCATAGCAGGAGTGGGAGCCGGAGTCGGGTCCGGAGTGCCCCGAGCACCACCACCACGTCCGCTCCGCCGACGACGCCATCGGCTTCCCCCACCTCCGGTCTGGCCGGTGAGAAGAGCTCCAAGGAGGGGGTCGGGCGTGTGCAGGGGCGCGGGCACCGCGGCCGTCGCGAGCGCGGGCGCGTGCACGGTAAGTCTGGCAGCAGGGGCGTGCGCGGCGGCCTGCGCGGCGGCGAGGGAGGCGGCGGCCCGCGCGAGCCTGCTCGGCGTATGCGGCGGGCACGGCGGCCTGCGCGACGGCGGCGCCGCCAGGGATGCCGGTTCCCAGAGCAGGGGAGGTCGCGGGCGGGCGCTCGACCGCCACCGGACGCAGGGGACCCCAGAGCAGGGGAGGTCGCGGGCAGGGCAGCCGCGGCATCTGTAAACTCTGGGGTCGTGCAGCGAACCACAGTGATCTGCTCGATAGCAGTAAGCGCGTCGAGCTCGCGTTGCAGGGCACGCCAGGCTGCAACGGCAGCCTGGGCGGCGGCGGCAGGGGCCGCACCCACGCCCACGCCCATGGCGGGAGCAGGGGAGGTCGCGCATGATCACGGCGCGGAGCAGCCTGCGGCGCGGAGCGGCGGCCGTCCAGGCGCGGGGTCGGTGGCCGCGCATGGCCACGGCGCGGAGGGCGGCCACGCGCCAAGGCCAGGCTCAGCAGCCGGCGGCAGAGCAGCAAGGCGCTCACGGTCAGGCGCACACGCGCTCGCAGCAGCAGCAGCGACCGGCGCCAGGAAGGCGACCGTGAGGACCGGCGCGCTCGCGGTGCTAGCAGCGGCGGCCGGCGCCAGGAAGTCCCCCCCCCCCCCGCGCGCGCCAGCAGGGGCGGCGGCGGCCGGGGGCTGGGCGGGCAGAAGCAGGGGCCAGGAGGGCGGCGCGGCTGGAGCAGAGGAAGAGGGGGTCGCGGCGTCCGGCGGCGACGGCTGGGTGGCACCCAGAACAGAGGAGGCCGCGCCCCCCGCGCGCCCGCAGTAGCGGCGGCGGCGGCGGCAGGGCCAGGCAAGGCCGCGGCGGCCGGCGTCCACGCGCCCAGAGCAGGGGTGGAGGCGGCGGCCGGCGTCCACGCGGGGTCGCGAGCAGGGCCAGCAGCAGGGGAGAGAGGAAGGGGAGGGAAGGAGGAAGGGGAGGGGAGGGGCGGCGCCGGGAGGGGCGGTGCCGGCGGCCGGCCATGCGCCGGCGGCGGCGGCTGGGAGGGGAGGGAGGAGAGAGTAAACTCTAACCCTAGGCTAATTATGTCATGTAGGAGAGAATAATGAGATGTATTCCTTCAAACCCTAGAAGGGTGGGATATATAAATCCTATATATGAGCCTCTATACATGGGCTCACATATACACCAACAATTAATAAGAAGAATGCTAGCTACAAGTTTATCCACAGGTAGTTAGAGCTTCTGTTGAATGGTAAATTGATAACTGAGGATGAGAAACTAACCCTCACAATCATTCCACCCAGCAAAATCAGTGCTGCATCAGCCTACAAAAGTACAGTCTCAATCAAAGGGTAGAAGTAGATAAGTGCCACATGCTGTAATGAGGTACGAATTGTGTTTGTAAGATAGGACAGACAGCAAAAGACTGCTATTTTGCACATAAAGAAGTTCAGTTCTTCGGAAAAAAAGAAACAGAGTTCTGCCTAGAATTAGGCAAACAGCAACTCAAAAATGATGCTCTAGAAGCATCATAACACGTGAAATCTTATAAACATTCAACTTGTCACATCAAGTAAGCTCGTCAGAAAATAAACTCGTCGTAGTAAGCAGTCCTGAATGGTCTTTAAGAAAACAATGCAATGGACCATGGGTAAATCAGGTAAAGATCACAACTCCAAGTGCAGTTTAAAGTAATACAATTGTGGCCAAATTTTCAGTTTCTAAATTCCCAAATATTCAAATGCAGTACCAGTAAAATTTAATTGCATTCAAGAAATTACAGTGATAGTTCACTGCATTGCTAGAAGCAGTGAGACAACATCAGTGTACATATGCTACTAATACATAACAGTCCATCCAGTATGGGGACTAGCAAAGACATCATTGCATTCGAGAGTTTTGAACCCTGAAAATGTGGAAAATGGATGAGATGGAAATAGAATACAAATATACAATAACCAGAAAAGTTCAAAAGAGACATATTACACTTTCATATAATTGCCAATTTAATTTATTAGAGTTCAATGCTTGTTCAATAATTCTTCTTCAATAAACACCACAACCTATGGACAGTTGCATACATTTTGTTAGACTAAGTAATGTTAAAAATATAGGAGCAATACAGCAATATAAGAAAAAGTTCCATATAGAGATAGCAGGTGCTCACAACTAGCACAATGCTGCTAAACAAAGGGAGTGCATGAATAAGGGAATTCCATATGTCTTGCCAGCAACCTTCAACAATTGACATCTGCAATAAACAGGTAAATTATTAAAGGGCTGGCCCCATTCATGATATGTATAATTATTAAAGGGATAATATGTTCCTATCACAATCTCCATAAGTTAGATGGTGCTGCTGTAAGCAACAAAAGTTGTTCTTCCAGCTAGACAGAGGCGAAGCTAGATATAAATTAGCCCTGGGGCACACCTTAAGTAACTTATAAATTGTTATAGGAATATATGGTGAAAATTAGTCTAGTTAAAGGTATTTTCATCTTTTACCCTGGTGCATGGGCACCATGCAAGACCAACATAGCGTCGCCCCTGCAGCTAGATCAAAAATCAAAGGCAAGGGGATATATAGATAACTGTAGTCTAGATGAGGTGCATGCGAATCAAAATGCATCAGCAATATCACTTAAACTTCAGAAGTAGCACCTCTTAAGTAAGCATTGGTCCTTTCAAGAACAGATATTTGGAGCAGTTCTCCCTACAAATATACGAAGAAAAATCCCAGCCTATATAGCATTGTGTACAATCTTGCTATCACTCAATGAATATGTCACGCGGATCGTGGATGGGTAGTGTCTTGGTCGTAGAATGTAGTGGTGGGTATATGTAGGTTGCTGACCTGAACGCTTGAACTTGGGTGGCGCCATGTTGCGTCACGCACTCACGCAGTCACGCCCAAAGACGAAGCTTGGAATATGTTTGGCGGTAAATTCTTTCTTGATTAACATGAATAGTTTAGGAGCATTATATAGCCCCAATACAGAGTCATACTTGACCCCAAAGTATCTAACAAACTCAAATCTCCAATCCAATCTCCTAACGAACACAGATTTCTATCCTTAACAGACTCAAACTTGAAACTCCTATCTCTAGACCAATCTGGACTCAAATGACTCAAACTCATCTAGATGCTCAACTTGAACTGGGCTTGGTGCTGAACTCCTTGATCTCGCGGCGTCAGCATCGCTGATACGGGTGCCCGACTATGACAGGATATTCCCAGACCACTACAACTTTGTGAATGTTCTCTTTTTTGTACATTTACAAGATTGCAAATGATGAGGTGAAATTTTTAAGAGTGTGCTTATAGCAATTAGTATATATAGGTGATAAAGGGACAACCTAAGATGAAGATTGATCTTCCGTATCCTTAAGCTAGTTGACTAATGGTTAAAATTTAAACGAATAAGCTAAACACCAAAAATAACCTGAAGTTCAAAAAGCACATGCAAAACAAAATGTGGATTTGAAATTTTAACCTCGCTTTTTGTTAAATGAAATTGTGCTTCCTCCCTAGGTTTGAGCATGAGCACCATGGAGAACTCCTTGAGCGCCCTGTTAAGATGAATGACAAGTTAACAAATTACAGTGAGGCATAAAAGCAAATATTGCAGGAGCGGATGATCATTTTACTTGGTCTCCATTTACATTTTAAAAGTACATAAATGCATATCCGTTAGGCAACATAAAACAGCACAAGATGCTGTAAGTCATAAACCCCCCCCCACCCCCCACCCCACCCCAACACACACACACAAAAAAAAAACAGACACACACCCAGAAAAGGGGGCGAAGGAAAGCAAAAAAGGATTAAACCAGGTATCAATACAACCAAAACAAAACAAACCTGAGAAGCCAGAGTATCGAGTCCTGAAACCGTATGGCATTTGCATGGCTCAAGACACTGTACAAACATAACAGCAGTCAATGAATCATATGTTGCAGAACGACCATAATGACAGAATATATCACTACAAAATAGTAAAACACAAGTCTTCAACGAAGAAATAAACTAATTAACATGAGCATCTTCCAGGAATCTAGTAGCTAATGAAAACATGAAAAATAATTGAATTTTAGAGAGATCCACCATTTATTGTTCAATTCAAAATTTAAAGATGTTAGCCATGTTCTGTTAGCACATTTCATCTGTGTTGAGCAGAAGAAATAACACAAGTGTAACTTCATATTCCTTCAGCTTTGATAGAGAAGAAAAACCATGCATACACTGGAACTTATAGCCTCATTTATGAGTTGGTATATTTTTCTCTATACCATTGTAGCATTAATATCAGCCATATGATTTGGAATGCAATGCCTAAACTATACATCTGAAAACCACAAGATCGTAACAGCAGAAGTATTTACTAAAAGCAGGCATCAGAAAAAATGAACCAAAGCAAGCACTCACTTTACTAGCTATGGCAAATTACCATGCAAGGAAAAAAACTATGAAAGTAAAGTTACCTTCTCAAAGCTTTGCAGCTTGCTTCAAACCAACTAATTAGCAAAGATTTGTCCACTCGATATCCATACTTGTGGATCAGAAAACAAACAGAGCCACTCCTGTGGGAAACCAACATAAAAAAAAAACTAATAACATGAGAATAAAGAGGAAGAGTTGTTCTCACCACTTAAGCACCACGAAAATTCTTGATAAGTTCTATTACATAACATATCATTTTAGCAGCAAGGTTATCAATTGTAAGGAGCATGGATGATGGACTATGGATAAAAGCCCCCACCCCTCCCACTATAACACCTGGGTTTTATGGTCGGGTTGGCTAGGTGGGGCGCGCTAACATGGTATCAGAGCCGAGGTCCCTGGTTCGAACCCACCCGGCCACGCATTTCCGCTGCGCGATTTCCCCTGCGCCTCTCGTGTGCTGAGGCCTGCTGCGGGCTACGCCGGGCACTAGAACCTGCTGCGGGCTACGCCGGGCTCGCACGCCGTAGGGCGAATGATGGACTATGGATAAAAGCCCCCACCCCTCCCACTATAACACCTGGGTTTTATAGTCGGGTTGGCTAGGTGGGGCGCGCTAACAATGGAAAACACACAAGCCAATTAAGAGACAGCGCATCAAATGTTGTGGTGTGCATAGACGAAACTACCCCAAAATACCAAACTTTTAGCAGTTATTAGAGCATAATAGAGCTGAAGATTTAGCTAAGGAGGATTCAGGTTGCAACACTGAAATAGAATGACTTTATACATGATGGAAGATTTTCTTTTCATGGAAGAGAGACTTGCATCAGCTTCGTGAAGGGAATAACAAAGCATTTGGTTTATACAGATATATGTGAGAAAATCGTATGTTGTTTTCGTCAGAAGAAGCTATAGCCACCACACAAAGAAGGAACCAACAATTTAGAGTCTTGGAGAAGTATAGAAAAGGAGGCATTTATAACAAGTGGCTCTTGGACAGCTGTACGAGGGTTGAAGCCTCGAAGGAAGAAAACTAAGGGTGGCACACCTTATATTTCATAAGTGACCAGATAAAGTATGCTTTTCATTTGAGGGGGTATAGATGATGACTAATTAACTTACCAAAACAGAGATCCTTTCGAAAGGCCATCAATGATGAGGTTCAGAATGTGATCTGTCTTCAACCTTTTCTCCCTATTCGGTGTCTTCAGTGTGCATTTGTGGACCTAAATGTTTGTATCACGTTGATTGTAACCGTGCAAGGATGACATGATTTATTAAGTAGAAGACTCACAAATCTGATTAGTGACTTGTGAGTGATTGCATGGTGGAGGTGGCGGGGTCTGTGCACATGTGCAGGGATGGGTTGGGCAGATTCATACCAGATAAAAAACACTAGCAGATAGATCCATCCATTCCTCTTGGAAGCATCTTAACGACACAGCTTTCTCATCTCGAGGTGCCTCACACCTGCATTAATTGAATTTGATCAATGAAGAATTCAAAATCATAAAGTGCTGTTAACAAAAAAAAATTGCACTACCACAGAAAACCAGGTCCGGTGTTAACATTTTTGTCCAGTTCCTTAATGATGATGTCAACAAGTTTCTCCAAAATCTCTGGAATAGCCCTGGCAAGCTTCAGCTGAACTTTTGCGTAGGTAATGAACAAACTCTGTAACAGAAATTACAATCAAATAGATGAAGCACAAAGATGTAACAAAGTTGCAATCCAAACAAAGTAACAATAGTGCAAGTCAGGTCACCAGAACCTTCAAAGCCTGATCAAGAGTCACCGGCCAACAACGAAATATAAACTCTTGAACTGCATTATGAATCTTCACACATTTGTATCCCAGGTTTGGGCCATCCTTCAGCAAAAAGGTGTTGATGCATTCAATAAGTTTGCGGGTCAGTTTCCCCTCCTCGTCCCTGATTTCACAGAATCAATTTATATATTAACTCCTGTATGATTATTTGTGGTTTAGGATGACCAGTCTCCAAAGCACATATTTGACTATAATAAAGTTTTCTAGATTAAACTGAGCAGAATTACTGAACAAATTTTCAGTAGTTCAGTAACCGGCGAGCTATTGGTGTAGAATAAACTGCTACACCTAAGGTGTAAAATAGTAACTAAAAAATATTAGAATCAATACTTAAGTGTTTTCTGTGACGAAGTTGTTAATATGTGCCTCGGTGCCCAAAGTTTTAAAAGTTGGACTGCCCCTATTCTAAGACAAAAATCTACTTTGGACCAGAGATGGTAATTCACAATATGGAAGTAAAAAGAGACAGTACGACCAAACAACCATGCCATCGTCTTAGGAAGTCAAGGGATGTAATAAAAGAACTTGGGCAAGGACTACTCGCCTAATATGTGGGAAGATTGCACTAAATCCGTTAATAACCTCATCCCTCATGATATCAGGGTAATCGCCTGGCGGGTTTTCGAGTAGGACATGAAGTGTTAATGTACAACGGAAGGATTCATCCTTGGAGCTCGCCTGGTTGCTGAATTTTGCATCAAGCACAGTAGTGACCTTCTTCATGTAGTGCGCTACAAAACCTGAGCAGCATGTGGGAAATATATAAAATAAATGGGTGTTATTGTATGAGCATACAGCACCTTGATAAGGAAACTCACTGATATATGTTCGAGGTTTCATCTGATATCGGTACTCCTTAACAGCTAAAAGTTGTCTGAGAATCATACTGTACTCTAACTGAAAGCTGGGGCCATCTTTTACGACCTCCCATACATGACTGAAAAGTTGCCTAGCAACTGAGATCAAAAGTAAGGAATGCCCTGCAATGACAGGTAACCTCTTCTTTAATGAAATGCAGAATATATTTTTCTTTAAAGATATTTGAAAAAATGAAAGTGTGCACATAAGGCGTCTGGATAACCCAGAAACATGATGCTAGAAAGTGGAAAAATATACATCTAGAGCAAGAATTTATCACCTGCCATTTCTGATACATTATCTGACACAATTCATGCATAACATGGCCAAAAGAAAATACATGTGTTTGTTGTGTAAATCATACCATGATCCGGAAAAACTGACATTCAAGCATGGTCAGGAAATGGTTTTGATCTGAAGTGATAGTGACATGCCAGAATTCAGATAACCACATACTGACATACAAGCATACCATACAAACTATACAAAACTGGGAAGATAAAAATACATATCATCATCTCTATTGAACTACAAACACATGTTGGTGAAGTTCAATAATCACAGCATGGCAAAATACCAGCAAATTATACAGAACTGCAGAAGACGGGAAGCCCTTCAAATCAGAGCAAACCTGATAGCTTGACATCCTCAGCGCACTGGATGGTGACACGGAGCATCCGGGCAGCGGCGCTTTTGGTGGCACCAGGCTTCTTACCCGAGATGTCCTCCTTGACGCAGTTGAGGAGCGCCAGGATGAGGAGTGGCCATGTGGCGGCTGCAAACAAACAGCACCAGCGATCATCAGAAAAAAAAAAGCGAGAGATCATGTGGTAATGATGCGACAAAAGCGAAGCGAAATGCACGAACTGATGACCTCCCGTGAGGTGGCCGTGGCCGGGCTTGACCCTGGCGGTGTTGCGGCCGAGGAGGCGACAGAACGAGGCGGCGCGGTCGCCCTGCAGCCATGTCCCCAGCAGCTTCACCCCCTCCTGATGGACACGACGGAAACGTTCAGCCGGAAAGCAGGCCGGAACAGTTGTTTGTTTCTGCAAGAGGAGGGGACGAGGGGTACTCACATCGCGGACTCTGGCCCGGTCGGAGTGAAGCTTCTGGATGACCTCCTCCACGTCGCGCGCCGTCGCCACGCCCGCCATCGTTGAGGGAATCGGAGCTAGGGTTTCGGCGGGGAGACCGCGGCGGATGCCGAGGGCATGGGGGAAGCGGGAGCGGCGAGAGGGGATGGAGATGGCGGAGAGAGAGAGAGAGGGAGGGAGGGTTTTGGTTGGGTTTTGGGGGACGCGAAGGAAACTGCCGAGAAAAATTGAGGAAAGCGATCGAAATCGAAGGACACGGGGGAGTGGGGATGGGGACGTGTGCTGTCGCTTTTACCAAATAGTAGTTATTCCAAGGAAATATTCAATTGTTCTCGCCTTTTTACGCGACAAAGAATCAAAGATCCTTGAAACTTTGGCCTCACTTTAAAGTCTTTTGTGAAATTTTAATTTTTTACTTGAAAGTCTTTTCTGAATTCCGTTGGCATTTGAGTATCTTTGTTATAATTGTAGCATTTTAATTCCCTGTATTTATATTCGATTTATGCAAATTCTTGATTATTGATAATTTCTTAGGGTTAAGTATATTTTTGGGTAAAACTGCATCAAGAAAAACACATCGCGAAGGGCTCTTCGTTTTCCTCTTCATTTTCCAGTTGACTGATACCACGTATAGCATAAAAAAGGCTAATACATTGCCACTATCACTTAATAAAGGCACACATCAGGCGCACAAAATGCCAAAGCTCTACATGCGCTCAAATACAACACGAATACACATCACTTAATTAGCATAAGTAGATCAAGGGGCAAAAATCTGCTTAGTGCTGGACACCTGTGCTGCACAATTTTATCAGGTCCATCAGGGTAGAGTACAAAACTTCCAGAGAAAGGGACCCCAAAAACCTACGCTTCTCCAACTCCAACTCCGGATTATCAGCTGACATCTTTCCCTCCTCCGTCGGGTGATCAACGGTGAGGTACCAGGAGATGCACCCATAGGCATCATCCGGATCAACATGTGCCACTAGGCAAAGCGTTTCACCTTGGTCAAGATCAAAGTAAAGGCACAGGAAATCTCTGGTCACATTCATCCCGAGGACCATCGCTTCTTCATGAAGCCAGTGGATCACTTGGCTGGCGACCTGCCAACACAAAATAAGTTATCAAACTGTTGCAAAATAAGGTATACAATAGCACTGGAAATAGATTGCAGAGAATGGCATGATACTGACAATGGATAACGATTTTCAGATGGGGCACAAGGTAAGATTTTAAGCGCCATGATTCAATTACTATAACTATGCATAGAGTTATGTGGCAGAGTTTGCTCCAGACTCATGGGCAAATGAATTAATATTTGTTGTTTTTAGCTCGTCAACAGTAGATAATTCCAATGATACTCTACAGGATAATTTCATCACACCAATCTACAACAAAGAAAAAAGGATGACCCAAAAGATTGTTACCACACATGTACCTGCTGCAGAAGCATCGTTGGGAGGTCTTCCAAGTCACAATTGTAACTATTTATTAAACGTCCATCTGATGGCTTCCCAGTCAATGATCCAGCAATGCTTGGAGAGCCCTCTCCCATTAAACTAATTTGGCCATCTTTCAAGATCACCTTTGTATTAAATTGCAACCTCGATTTGTATTTAGGCTCGTTATTATCTGAAGGCTTTGTGATTCGATCAGCAGCCAGGATAGGCTGAGGAACTTTCAAGCAGAGAGACCAGGAAGATGTTCGAGAATGCCACGTAGGAAGAGAACAGAGATGAAGATAAGGAACCCTACTAACCTGCATTAGAGAAAGGAAGTTAGAAAGAATGCCAGTCTAAACTCAAATTATGTCACTACTAGTTAACAACTGCAGAGTAGTCGTACCACACTCTCGAGTTCCAAATGTACTTTATTAGAAAATATCTTGTGAGACACTGTCATGCAGAAATGACCGAGCAGGCCACATTCTTCAGGAGCAGCCTGAGCAGGACTCTGGTAGCGAACAACAAGACGTGATTTCTCCCTGATTTTTCTTACAATGTTCTCATGGAACATATGTAATAAGTAAATTTCTAAACTTTTTGGGTTAGGAAATCCTCTCAAATCCTTGTTTGAAGAATCATGCTTCCCATTCACAGTGTCTACTGCAAGATTTCCAGAATACTCCGAGTCCTTATGATCTTCCTTACCTACTGTTTCTGAGTCGCTATTCTGTCCAGAGGGCACAAGTGAAAGACACAAAGAACACTCCTGGCCAATTGCTAACTGGAGAAAATCTTCGCACATTCCAGTAACATTGATGCCTTGAGATTGGGTAAATGTCTCGCGGATCACCATATCAAAAACCTACATGACATATGTACTATATTTAGTATGATGGTACAGATACATAAATAAAGCCAGACAGCACAAAGGAGATTCAATGATTCTTTTCTATCCATGCTGCTCCAGTTAGCCAGAAGAGGAATATGCAAGAACTCATAGGCATTTAACCCACCTGCTCCTCAAATATGGTCTTGTGGATGTCACGAAGGATGGAATGTGCTTGTTTAACAGACTTATTGACATCATCATTCTCCAAAGCATACATTTTAGCTTCAGAAGAAGTGCTGCTTAAAGTACCTTCTTTCTTTTTGCTGGCACTGCCTTCTGCACTATTGGTGCTATCTCCATAAAATTGAAGGCTCAAGGAACGGAAAGACTTCTGTGGAATTTGTACAGATAAAGTGCCTGAAGAATCTTGATCAATTGGAACTAAAGATAACGGGGATATTCGAGGCATTGTTGTTGTGTCTAACTGATAACTATCAACTAGATCAAACATGAAACCCTCGCTTCCGGGACCGCTCCCAACAACCCGTTGTCGCTTCACTTTCCAGTTCTGCTGCAGTCTGTGGATCCATCAGCACAAATGTCAAAAGCTTCAATTTTAAAGAGTTTTTAGATTCAAAAATTCAACAACAGTATGTACCTTATCAATGAATTATAGAACCTAGTCTCCTTCTGAAATTGTTGCTCCATGGTCTTGGCAGATTGTTTGAAGTACCTTGACAAATGCTGAGAGATCCCAAAAGGCACAAATGAAAATTGCATCAGTAAGCACAATAATAAACAGCAGATCTTCAAATGTCAATACAGAGACATTCTCTACTACAGTTCCTTCAACTCTAGTTTGTTATTTGAAAAAGTCGAAACATGCTATCTAATTACATGGGATAGAGATGGCATGGAGAGCATACCCGAAGGCGCTGGAGCTTGGTGGCAGCAGAGACTGCCATGTCAACTAGTATTTCGTTAGGCTGCGGCTTTGGCTTCGTTGTCGAGGCGACTGCCACAGCATCATTTGCCTCAACCTGCAGCATAATTTCAAGCATAGTCAGAAACAGTTACCTGCATGGCATTCACAGAGACTGAAATTGGAATTTGCGAGTATGCATATATCAACCGTGCCAATGAGGTCAATGACAACGGAGAGCTCCTGCTGCGCCTGCTGCAGGCTCTCCATGAGGCCCTGCCACGGCCATGCCTGCTGAGTGGTGTCGGCCTCAGCTGCTTTCTTGGCCTTCTTGGCATCCTTCTCGATGACCCAGGAGAAGTCAATCCGGCGGATGGCTGCAAGGCGCTGCTCCTCGTTGCTGGTATCCCTGCAGCAGCATACACCCCCGGCAAGCACAGAGTAATGGGAAAGCGAGTCAATTCTAGGTGGATTTGAGCGGAATAGCTGAGAGGTTGGCAGGCCAGCTTACGGTGGATAGTGCTCGTTGCCAGCCTCGTCGATGGCCTCGAGGCGCTTGATGGGAAGCTTGTCGAGGTCCACTAGCACGTCCCCTTTCTCCATGGCACTCCCCCTTTTCCTTGCTTCCTTGAACTTACTTTACTATTCCAACAAAACAAAATTGGACGGATCAATCTCGCGAACTGAAGACAGGGGCGGACACAGTAGCCAGTAGCGGACATGGTCAGATCCGAATGCAAATACCAGACGTTAGGGTTTTGGGTGTTCGATTTCGGGAAGAAGCACGGGATGGGAAGGGAATGGGCGGGCATACCCCTGTCGGATACTCGTCGCCGGCGAAGCGCCCGGCGATGAACTGGCGGGCGGCGCCACTCGCCCTGTCGTCGCCGCTAGGAAAGGCCGAGACCGAGAGAGAGAGAGGAGGGGGCGGGGATGGGAGAAGAGATAGGCGTTTTACATGTAAACGCAAAAAAAATTTGCGTGGAATCTTGCCAATTTGAAGTACTAAATGAAGTCTATTTACAAACTTTTTACACAGATAGGTTGTAAATCGCAAGACGAATCTAATGATGCTAATTAATCCATGATTAATCAATAATTAGCGGATGGTTACTGTAGCATCACTGTTGCAAATCATGGATTAAGTAGTCTCATTAGATTCGTCTCGCGATTTACAGCCCAACCATGCAAAAAGTTTTGTATATAGACTTCATTTAGTACTTCAAATTAGCAAGATTCCTTTTCACTTTAATGCGTTTACGGTTTTTTCATTTACGGGGTGGGAACTAAATAGGGCCATAGTCGGCCGGAACAGGGTGTGTTTGTAACTTAAGGATGGATTCGGATGTTTATTCGAATGTCAGATTTTTTGTCATTTTTCTTCGATTATGGACAAATAAGATATAGAATTTACTATGTAAATTCATAGCCTTGTATTTAACATTGATCTTGTAAAGATTCATAAAAACTAAACCTCAAATTTATCATATATATTCTCAAATAATAGATATAAAAATTCGAATACAGATCGGATATGGATTTGAATCTTTTTTCACCTTTTTAATTGTAGGGAGCAAATAATACATAAAAAAATCTATACAAAATTTTATTCTTATATGTAATAATATGCTTTATAATATAAAAAAAGATTAGCATAAAATTTTAAACATATCTATTTTAAAATATCAAATTTGTTCTAAGAATTCGAATGTTTAGATCCATCCTTATGTTTGTTTCCACTTCGGACGAACTTTTTTTTAAATAATATTATTTTAATAGTTAATCTCAGAATTAAATGCTGAAATAGAAAAATTGTAAAAATAGGTGAATGTCGGCTATTGAGTAGCTGATTAGCAACTTATCAGCTATTCAATAGCCGACTTCCAACGTGGCTCGCCCGAGGCCATTTTGACCGCGTCCACGGGGGGCTGTCGGCGCCGAGTAGATCCGTCGACTTTTGACAAGCCGACTAGACTTTTTTGTCCGACAACCCAGTCGATATGACTCCCCAGTCGGCCCAATATACTTATTGGCTATTGGGAAGCCGACAGGACCTATCGGCTATTGGGGAGCCGACGGGTCCCCTAATTTAGATTTTAACTTCCCAGTAAACGAATTTATTTTATACTGCGATTTTTTTGGACAGTTGATCAAAAATATATTTCTTAATTTTCATTATTGCTGAAACGGCGCTATGTGTTACCGTCTTGCTCCAACCGGCTATTCAGCAAATGATGCACGGTTTTATTATGAACGAGAACAACTTCTAGAAGTACAAGTACGCATACAAAGGCCGCAGAAAAAATATTACATAGGGAGCCAGAAGAGGCTTCCGAAACAAACACGCAACATATTAGTTATGAAGGAACGTAATTTATTCAAGACAGTAGGACTGATCAGAATGAAACGGACCACTACGACATCCATCATTCACGGCCACTACCATTGCCACGTTTTGCTTTGTCAATGCCGGACTTGCGTACATCATCATCCACCTTCTTCAACCACGCCACATATCCCTGATCATGATGACTGATAAATGTGTCAATCCACTCATGGAAATGACAAAATTGAGTATTTGTCTCCTGAAATGCGTGCATTCATAAACAAAAAACAAAACAAAATTATTAGAAAAAATTTTAAAAAAAAACTAGACAAACATATTAAAAAACATCTATACATGTGATATTGCACCTGCCTTTTGGACTTCCTCAATATTCTTACAAGACCAATACCTCTAGTCAAAAGTCTCGTACTCACAAGATATGTTGGGAACACAACACATCTGCCAGTAGCAATAGGGTGGCTCTACACCTTTAGGCCAGACCTTGCAATCTGTAACACATCTTGTTGGATCGTTAGGAGGGCCTCCTAAATGCGCCTCCATTTCCCGACGCAAAGCTGCCCTAGATGAGGAGCTCATAACGGTTCCAATATGTTGGAAGGTAAATTGTCTCTACTCTCGACAACGGCATCCTCTCTTTTATAGACGCAACACTCCCTGCATCGCCCTTTGAAATAACGATAGAGTCACGAGATGACTACACGAAAGAAGGCCTCAAGATGTAATCATATCGAAACAGTATTGTAAATAGTGACTTCCCATATAGTGATGTCCTTTCAAAGAGCGACAGAGTCATGAGTTGAAGCACGCCGGAGTCTATCATGTAGGAATACCAGTGACGTTTCACATCAACAGTATCTTGTCGGATACTTAGCATTGGATGATTTAGTGGTGCTCGTTGTGCGGGCAAAGACATGACCACTCATTGCTCGGCATTGTTGCGCTAGCACGCTAGGCACGGACAACAGCAGTCACTAATTCGCACCGACGCTCTTATTGCCCAGGCTCGGACGTGAGAAGTCACTGATCCGCGCTGCTGCGCTCGCACGCCATGCACGAACAAGAGCAATCATTGATTCGCACTGCCCCGCTCGCTGCCCAACCACTTTTGTGGACGTGACTAGTCACTGCCGCGCACTACTGCTCGCACGTCTTGCACGGACGAGACCACTAATTGATTCGCACTGCCGCGCTCACTGCCAATCCACTTTCGTGGACGTGACTAGTCACTGCCGTGCACTACACCGCTCTCACGCCAGGCAATGCAATGACCACTCTAAACTCTGTACAAATATCAGCACGATAGAGCCTCCACCCCACAAGACAGTCCCCGGAAGCACGCAGCCACACAGCACAACCACCACATCTCTGCACGATGTCTTCCTCAGGATCAACCGAGATCCCATGGAACAAGGTGAGGGAACCAGCGCCTAAAGGAATGCAGGTGCCTATGTGCTTCTGCGGTTCCTTATGCAAGCTCATGAAGTCAAAGGTTTTGGGCGACTTCTTCGGAATGAGGTTTTTTATGTGCGAGAACTACACACACGACCCGTCGAAGCGTCGCGGCCAGGATAGACCTAAGGTACGACATGAATGTAATATTTGTAGTTACGGATTTGACAGCAGCCTCTAATGTAGCAGCACCGTCCAAATTAAACCGGCTTAAATGCACTAACCATCATCTTAATACTTAATCAAGTTACTGTGCACTTAAAACGGTGTAACCTGACAGGCTGTCGGGTAAAATCCCGATTAAACTACTGTATTCCAGGATCACAATTGCACTTAGACCCGTACGAAGACGAGCACAGGTGTTACCAGCAACAGAAATCTTCAAATTAATTTACAACACAGGTTTTACATAAAAGGTTTAAATACAAACAACAGAGTTCAAACACACAGCGGAAGTTTAAAACTGAGTTCGAAATACAATACGATAGCTACGACGACGATAAAAGGTGAGCTCCACATCCTGCCCACCGATGTGACGCCAACCTGCCCAATCTTCACGGGGAAGACGGGGCCCACTCGACGGTCCAACCTGGAGGGAGTGGCTGTCCAATCCAGGACGCACAGATCTCCTCGAAGTCCGTCGGGACACAACCTGCTCAGAAGGGTTACAACAACAACCCTGAGTATACTAATACTCAGCAAGGCTTACCCGACTCTGGGTATACTTAGCCCATTACTTAGACATGCAAGGCTTTTTGGTTCTGGAGCTCTTTTGCTGAAAGGCTGCTAGAAGTGAATCCTTACTTTCAATACTTTAGCTCCGTTTAGTATCTCAAGTATTAACTAAGTTTGCCTAATCATCTAGAGCACACATGGTAGATTAGAGTAAACCTTCAGAACAACAGGTAAAGCATTCCATCGCTACCTTTCAATACTTATTCCACTTCTTACTACGATGTGACGCAGTGACCAAGGTTCTCTTAACCGAGAGAGACGGCGAATCGATCCGATTTAACCTTGCAAGGTGGACCTAACTCACACGACACATGTAAACCCCGCCGGGCCATGCGCGTCAACTGTTTCCACATTACCACGGCATCTGAACTACGCCTGCTAAAACCCAGGTGATGGGCCCCTCGCGGTGAACTCCCGGAGAACCCGGAGGCGGCATCCTATCCAACACCCGCCAACTCCCACGCCCAGCGTAGCATGGCGGAATTCAAATCACCGCTGTAATGTGGTACACAGCTTACCGGTTTCGACTACCTCCTACTTCCGGTATGTGGTTAGTACTGTTCAAACTCGGTCATCAGGGCCAACAACGGTACGGTCCTCAATCGACACAGGCGGGAGTTCATTTTCTCACATAAACCAACTCATTTCCGCCCGGTCTCCAATTCTTTTTACTCATCAACGTATTTCTAAGCCAAAGCTAAGGGATCAAGATCCTAAACTTGCGAGTGACAGCAATCACTCGACTTCTACCGAAATCCTATTTAGCAAAGCATTTCTATCGACACCTGCATACTAGTATAGGCCCACGGTACCTAGGGAAAACATGCATACTATGGTTCCATTCAACTCCTAGAACATAAATGCACAATACTTAAATAAACATTGAATAATTTTAAATTACGGTTATGCTCCGGGGCTTGCCTTGCAGGTCAGCGGGGTTAACAAAGTCTGCTGGAGCGTGCTCAACGACGACCTCCTGCTGCTCTCCTGCTCGTGGCTCCTGGACCGGCTCAGCAACTAGCTCGTGGACAGCGTCGGTCGTGGCGTCTACACGAATAAAATATGTCATGCAACAGATAGGACACAGAGCAATGCATAAGAGCTTACGATGCGAAAACAAGGTTTAAACATTTAGCCTGAAGTGTTTCCTTCGAAAACAACTACTAAAACGACTTAGGTTAGCATGGATTAACAGGAATTTGCTTTGCATGCACGAAACAAAAAAAACTAACCCTAGCAAGCCAGCGAAGTATAAACAGATCTACCTAAAAGTGCATAGCAACAGGCCCTGAAACTTTTACAGTGGACTATATATGAAATGAGTAATCCACTGCAAATTTTTCATAATTTTTAGAGTAACAAAACAAGTGGTACAAAATAAACTAAGTTAAACACAAATTGAATTTTTCATCAGAGAAAAAGTGATAAAATGCATGATTAAGTATTTTTCCTCTGAAGATCCTGATTTTAGAAACCTAACAAAATTTGTTTGGCATTTTTCGCATTTTTCTGTGAATTTCTACACAATTATGAATTATCAGCTGAAATAATTGAAAGAAAACATAAAAGATAAAGGGGGGGGGCGCTGACAGCCGGGCCCCACACGTCAGTGGGAGCCCAGCTCCCAATCGCCCCTCCCCCCTCCCCTGTTTCGTCTAGGCGCGGCAGGCAGGCGGCCCGCGGCGGCGCGGCACAGGCCGGCCGGCGACGGCGGCTGGTCGAGCCGCGGCCGGGGCGCGGGGCGGCGTGGCCGAGCGGGCGCACATGGCGCGGCGCAGGGGCGCGCGCGGCACGGCCCAGGGGCGCGCGCTCAAGGCGACCCGCGGCGGGGCCGAGACAGGGGCGGGGCGGCGCGGGTCTTCCCCCGCCGGCGGCGTGGTCGGCCGGCAGCGGACGGGCGGTGCGGAGCTCAGGGATGCCGAAAGGCTCCCTGGTGCGCGGCTGTGGCTCGCGGGGAGGCGCAGAGGCGCTCTGCGGCGGCGAGCGGCGGCGCACGGCCAATGGCGGCGGCGGCACACGGCGTTCCGGCGGCGGCGGCTTGCGGCGGCCGAGGGGTGGGGCGGCGCAAGCACCAGGGAGGCTAGGCGGCCCTAGGGCGCGCGTCAGCGGTGAGCGGCGGCGCGCAGGGGGGTCCGGCGGCGGGCGCGCAGAGGCGGCGGCGCGTTCCGCGGCGGCGCGGTTTCGAATCGACGGCGGCGGCCGCGAAATCGGGTGGAGAACAGGCCGGTGAGCGAGGGGAGGTCGTAGGTGAGCTCACCGTGGTCCAATTTGAAGCGGAGGATGGCCGGAAGAGGGTGCTCGGCGTAGAGGTCGAAGCTCGGCGACGAACGTCAATGGCGGCCGCGGCGGGGGTGCCTGATTCGGCCGTGGTGGAGCTCCAACGGGCTCGCGGAGGTTCGTAGGAGGTGAAGGACGAGGTTGCGCAGCTCTGGGTGCATGGAAATCGATCGGGGCGACGAGCTCGGCCAGAGGAACGTCGACGGCGAGGTCTGCTCGCTTCCGCTCGCTGCCCCGAGGAAGGAGAAGGGAGGAACGGGACGGGACAGGAACCTTCGAGGTGTTCGCGAGGATAAGGACGCCGACGCCGAGGTCGGGCGCGATTGCCGACGCGTGGAGCGGCGCCGACGAGCACAGTCGCCGGTATGGCCGGCGAGCGACACAGTGCGAGCAGGAGATGCACTGTTTCTTCGTTTAAATGATTTTTGCCCGAGTTTGACCAGTTGAAACTCAAATTTTCATATGGGAACATGAAATTTGGCCAAAATAAAAGTTGTAGAGAAAAAGAAGATCTACAACTTTCGTTTTGGGCGAAAGTTGATTTGGAGCTCGGAACAAGGACAAAAACGAGATCGAACACTGCTAACTAGATGTTTGCTAGGCGAACGCGATTAGCGTTAACGATGAATTTGAGTCCACAATTAGCGAGTTAACTCATGCTTAGCGAGACGATTAACACAGGGGTGTTACAGCCTTCCCCCCTTAAAGGAATCTCGTCCCGAGATTCAAGCATGAGAGAATTCAAACAGGCGGAAAGGGTTCGAAGATGTAGTACCTGCATGAGCGTTTAAAAACTCCGGATACTTGGATCTCAGGAACTCCTCCTTCTCCCAAGTAGCTTCATCTTCGGAGTGATTACTCCATTGAACTTTGTAGAATCGGTTGGTTGTGCGACGAGTAACTCGATCCTTGCGATCGATAATCTTGATAGGATGCTCAGAATAAGTGAGATCAGACTCTAATTGAATCGAGTCACTTTCAATAGCTTCCGTCGGAATTCTAAGGCACAGTCTGAGTTGTGACACATGGAAGATGTCATGAACTGCAGAAAGATTCGCTGGAAGATCCAACCGATAAGCCACAGGACCGCATCGTTCTACAATTTGATATGGACCGATGTAGCGGGGAGCTAACTTCCCTTTTATTCCGAATCTTTGCACGCCTTTCCATGGTGATACTTTCAGATAGACGTGATCACCGACTTTAAAGACGAGTGGATCCCTTCTTTTATCCGCATAGCTCTTCTGTCGAGACCGTGCAATCTTTAAGTTGGCTTGGATAAGGCGGACTTGTTCTTCGGCCTCTTGAACCATGTCGGGCCCAAAGATTGTTCTTTCCCCAGTTTCAGACCAATTCAGAGGTGTACGACATCGACGACCGTATAAGGCTTCAAATGGAGCCATTTTGATGCTTTCTTGATAACTATTGTTATAAGAAAATTCAGCTAATGGCAAACATTGATCCCATTTCTGTGGATAGGTCAAGACACATGCACGAAGCATATCTTCCAGAATCTGATTAATTCTCTCTGTTTGGCCATCTGTTTGAGGGTGGTAAGCAGAACTGCGAATCACCCGAGTTCCTAAGCAAGTATGCAATTGCTCCCAAAAGCGAGCAGTGAATTGGCTACCACGATCAGAGATGATAGTCTTGGGTATACCATGCAGGCTTAAGATATGCTCAACATATAACTCAGCATATCTTTTTGTGGAATAACGAGTACTGACTGGAAGAAAATGTGCTGATTTGGTTAGCCTGTCGACCACAACCCAAATAGAGTCATAACCCTTTTGAGTTCGAGGTAAGCCGACGATGAAATCCATACTTATATCTTCCCATTTCCATTCTGGAATATTCAAGGGCTGGAGAGTCCCAGCTGGTCTGAGATGACTGGCTTTAACCCTCCGACAGATATCACACTCCGACACATACTTGGCTATTTCCCTTTTCATCCGAGTCCACCAAAATCGTTGCTTCAGGTCTTGGTACATCTTGTTGCTACCCGGATGAATTGATAGTCGTGAAGTATGGGCTTCATCAAGGATCTGTTTTCTAAGCTCAAAATTTTTAGGCACCACTAGTCGGTTCTTGAACCATAGTACATTCTCAGTATCCTGGTGGAAGCAATTCACTTTAGGGTCTCCTTCTGACAGTCTTCTCTGAATTTCCTTCACCCCTTTATCTTGCTTTTGTGCCGCTATGATGAGATCACGAAGAGTAGGAGTAAGCTCTAGATGAGCCAATGTGCCATGTGGTACAATACTTAAGTTCAGCTTTTCCATTTCAAAGCAAAGAGATTCGCTTAATGGTATAGCTGAGATGCAATGACAGTGAGCTTTGCGACTTAGCGCATCAGCAACTACATTTGCCTTGCCAGGATGATAATGCACTTCGAGCTCATAATCTTTAATCAACTCAAGCCATCTTCTTTGACGCATGTTCAAATCAGCTTGAGTGAACAGATATTTGAGGCTCTTGTGATCGGTATAGATGTTGCACAATGAACCTAAGAGATAGTGTCGCCAGATCTTCAGTGAATGGACCACAGCTGCTAATTCAAGATCATGAGTGGGATAGTTTTCTTCGTGACGCTTGAGCGATCGAGATGCATAAGCAATCACTCGGTTCTCCTGCATCAGAACACAGCCAAGTCCTGTGCCTGAGGCATCACAGTAGACATCGAATGGTTTTGTAGTATCAGGCTGGGCCAAGATTGGAGCAGAAGTGAGAAGTGTTTTCAATTTCTGGAAAGCTTCCTCACATTGAGCATTCCAATAGAATTTGACACCCTTCTTAAGAAGTTCAGTCATTGGCTTCGCAATTTTGGAGAACTCTGGGATGAATCGGCGATAATACCCAGCTAAGCCCAAGAAACTGCGGATTTCAGGAACTGAAGTGGGAGCTTCCCAATCGAGTACATCCTGTACTTTACTGGGATCCACAGAGATGCCCTCAGCAGATATGACGTGACCGAGGAATGGTACTTCCTTCAGCCAGAAGGCACACTTGCTGAATTTGGCATAAAGCTGGTGCTCTCTCAGACGCTGAAGTACTATATGAAGATGCTGGGCATGTTCTTCCTCATTCTTGGAGTAGATCAAGATGTCATCAATGAAGACCACGACGAACTTGTCTAACTCCGGCATGAATACCGAATTCATGAGGTACATGAAATAAGCGGGAGCATTGGTTAATCCGAAAGACATCACCAAATACTCATATAAACCATAACGAGTAGAGAAAGCTGTTTTTGGTATGTCCACCGGTCTGATTTTTATCTGATGATAGCCAGATCGCAGATCTATTTTTGAGAATACCTTAGCTCCGGCTAGTTGATCAAAAAGAATATCAATACGAGGAAGTGGATATTTGTTTTTGATGGTGACTGCATTCAGCGGTCGATAATCCACACATAGCCTCAGTCCGTGATCTTTCTTCTTTACGAACAGAGCCGGGCAACCCCAAGGTGAGGTGCTCGGTCGGATATAGCCTTTATCCAGCAACTCTTGTAACTGGATTTTTAATTCAGCTAACTCATTCGGAGTCATTCGATATGGCCTTCGAGATATAGGCGCTGTGCCAGGTTGTAACTCAATGACAAACTCAATATCCCGATCGGGAGGCATGCCTGGCAAGTCCTCCGGAAACACATCGGGGTATTCACAAACCACTGGAATTACCTCTAGGATTTTTCCCTCAAGATGGTATATGACAGTGGCTGGAATTGCATGCTGGGAAAGATGGATTTCCATAGAACCATACATGGAAGAGTTGAACTGAAGGATACGAGAAGAGGTATTGATGATAACGCCATGCTTCTTCATCCAATTCATTCCAAGTATGATATCTATCCCTTGACTTGGAAGGACAATGGGAGTGAGTGGAAAATTTTTCCCACCCAAGGTAAGGGGAACATTTCGAACTACTTGGCCAGCATTTAACCGGGTGCCAGGTGTCTGAATAACGTAGGGTTTCTCTAGGCATGTTACTTGTAAGTGAAGTCGTGTCACACATGCTTCACTGATAAAGTTATGAGATGCTCCAGAATCAAATAGCACAGTAACGGGGCAGTGATTAACGGAGAACGTACCCGCCATCACTTGAGTGCCCTCCGGGACTTCCTCCAAAGTGGTGTAGTTCACACGACCAGTCTTGGCAGGTACAACCTTCTTTTTATGATCCTTCTGGCTGGAACTTTGACTCAGTGCTGGAGTCTTGTAGATATTCTGCCGAGGTGGCAGACGGCAGTCTCGTGCAAAGTGCCCCAGGTTACCACAATTGTAACAAGGGTAGTTGGTGGGGCGTGGAGCTTGTATCATTAGGGGCCTCTGCTGCTGTGTCGGGAAACGAGGTACCCACGGCTGCTGTTGCTGGGGTGGCCTAGCGACCCAACGGCCCTGCTGTGGAGGACGGTTTGAAACCTGCTGATTCCCTGTCTGAACCAGCTTATATCTCTGGGGCGCATTGCTGGAGGATCCAACAGGTGCTTTTCTCTTCTTGTCAGCTTTGTGTGCCAGCGTGGCATCTTCCTGCGTGATGGCCTTATTAACCAGATCGGTAAAGTTGTTGCATGTGGTGAGGGCTAGCTTGTCCTGAAGCTTTGTGCTAAGTCCCCTTCTGAAGCAATCTTGCTTCTTCTCATCAGTGTCCACATGAAAACCACCATACTGGGATAGCTGGTTGAAGGCCTGAGCATATTGGAGCACGGTGTTGTTCCCTTGCTTCAGGGCTAGGAACTCTGCCATCTTTCTCCTCATCAAGCTTGTAGGGATGTGGTGAGCTTTAAACGCTGCCACAAACTCATCCCAAGTGAGACGTGTACCAGCGGGAAGTAGAGCCTTGTGATTGACCCACCATATTTTCGCAGGTCCTCGCAGCTGTTGCGCTGCAAAGGCGGCTTTGTCCATCTCTGTGCAATTGAGGATGCTGAACTTATCCTCAATGGTGCGAATCCAGGCATCAGCCTCAAGGGGATCATCGGCCTTATGGAACAGAGGTGGCTGGGTGGCCAGAAAACCGACATAGTCCGTTTCTGCTGGTGCTAGCGGGGGAGCATGTCGACCTCTGCCGGCATTGACTTGGGCTTGCACCAGTTGTCTTATCAACTCCGTCTGCTCGTTGCGGTCAGCGATAAGAGCTGCAACAGCTTGAGCCAACGAGGGAGGTTGCTGGGGCAGTGCCTCGTGATTGTCATTGTCATGGTTATCACCCATCTGCAAAAATAATCATTCCCCTGGTTAGCCATTTCGCTATCAGGACTAATCCATGCAAGTAAAGAATGTGCATATATAATATGAACACACGGCATGAATCATTTCTCTCGCGAGATGGTTCACCAAGGGAATTAAAATTTACTTGCTTTGGTTGAAAATGCATCAACACAACAAGTTTCGTCCAACGTAGCTCTAACGTATGCAAAACTGAACCTCGCGCAACAATGTTTCAGATTTGAAGACGATCCAAACACAACTCAAATCTGAAAATTCACACACTGACAGAAAAGATCATTACGGAAGTAAAATTTACAATAAGCAGCCACGCTGCTTCAGCTGGAACAAGGTTCAGTACAACCCAAGCCGTGCTACGGCAACAAACTAACATGGGAGAAGGGTTCACAAACGACCCTACAACACACCCCTACGGGGTCTTACACGACCCGGCTACACACCACACTAGCGAGGGGTTATCCTACATGACTCAAACTACTGAGCCACAAAAGAATTCTCAACCCAAGGTTAGCCTAAAGCTCTATGTTGGTCATCCTACCCAACTATCCTACAGTAAGGCTACACTACAAGGGGAGAATCAACACTATCCATCCACGTCCTCACGGAGTCCCAGGTCCCGACTCGACTCCAGACACTCCCTCGATCTCCTCAGGGTCCTCTTCCTCTTCTTCTTCTTCTGGCTCCTCCTCTGCTGCATCAGCCTCCATCTCTGCTGCTGCCTGCACCTGAGCCTGGGCGTCCTCAATCCACTCCTGGGCCTGCTGAAGCTGCCCCTCAAGGTGCTGCACCATCTGAGTCCTGTTCTCTAACTCCTCCTGCAACTCCTGAATCCTGATCTTCCTTGCTCTAGACTTGGCCTTCAGGGTCTTGATCTTGTCCTGGGTACCAAGCATGTGCTGCTCATGGAGGTGAGCCTCTCGAGCCTTGCTCCTGCATATCGCATTCTCCTCACGAAGCTGCTCATACATGTTGCTCAAAGCTGAGGAGTAGCTGAACGAGAGTGCTGTCCTGACGCTGTAGTCGGGCATCATGATGTTCAGGTTGCGGTTAACCCGATCTGCATAGGCCTGAGTGGTCTCATCCCTCAGAGGAAACACACTGTAAGGAGTATCTATCACCTCTGCATTATGCTTTTCTGAGAACTCCTCAATGGCCCTCCTAGCTGCAATCTCCCAGGAGTCTGCCAGCTTCCTACCATAGACAGTGAGCTGCCACGAGTCCCAGTCCAGGCGAGCGGGGCAAGCAGGAATCTTCACAACCATCTGACAGCGCTCGGTGCCCAGCAAGCTAGACTCGTGTCCGGAGTACTGTGGAGGCTCAGTGTAGTCAAACGCCCTGAGCATCTGCCACAGCAGACGAGGAAAGTGGCCGGTGTGGAGGGCACTGGAGTGCGCCCAACCCTCAGCGTCCACGATCACGTGCGTGAAGCTAGCCATCTGTAAGAACACATAGCGCTGACGTAAGTGACAGTTTTCAAAAGAAACAGGTTTAACTTGGTAACGCAACACAAATAAATTTTTAAGAACACATAGTAAAAACATGGTGATCCAAATAAATTTTTGTGAAGCGCAACCGAAGGTAACAAAACAAACACACAACTCAGGAATACAAGATGCATGCCACGTTCTAGCGTATCTCACCCAAACAAGTACCAAAATATGGTATACGAGAACAATTGGTGGCACAATTACGTACTCTCCCTATATATAGACTAGTCGTTCCTACGATCAAGGATTTTATAACGCGCTTACGAAGTTAGTTTCCTGCAGAAGAACACAGAGACAGATATAAATATCCATTTCTGGACCCTTCGTGCCAGCACACACGAACGGCCCCCATGTGTCCTACGCCACACGGGTAACGCATATGCAGTTTTCCACATATTCACACATACATTACCATCCACTATAGAGATGGCACCCAGACGTTCGACGCTGAATGGGCAGCGCTACATACGTCATAACAACGTATTCACTTCCCGTACACTCGCCTTACGGGACATCCAAGGGTAGACGTGTCCCAAGGGTCACGGTCATGGCCAACCGCATGACAGGTTTACATCTCGTAACATTGCCTTACGAAATGGCCGTGATCACAATCACACGGCATGAAATCCGCACTCCATATCAGGCGGCAGATAGCGACAGGCTCGTTTGAATCGAGCCTTATCACCTCCTCGTATGCTCAACATACGGGACCCGCGCACGTATGAAACACGTGGGCTATTCTAAGGACTACCAGAATGCTTACCTTGCTTACCTCAGCGTAGGTGCGTCGTTACCGAAATAAGGTTTAACAAAAAGTAAAGGCTGGAAGTGCTGGAATAAAATAGATACTTAGTTGCCACCTAACTTATATAACATAATTAGGGCATACGAACTATCTATTCTATTCCTTAGCGCATCTAGCGTCAACTTTTCGAAAACCCGAAATCGTTGCCAGGTAATCACCCCAGTGCAATTTAGAGCTCTGATGCCAGCTGTAGCAGCACCGTCCAAATTAAACCGGCTTAAATGCACTAACCATCATCTTAATACTTAATCAAGTTACTGTGCACTTAAAACGGTGTAACCTGACAGGCTGTCGGGTAAAATCCCGATTAAACTACTGTATTCCAGGATCACAATTGCACTTAGACCCGTACGAAGACGAGCACAGGTGTTACCAGCAACAGAAATCTTCAAATTAATTTACAACACAGGTTTTACATAAAAGGTTTAAATACAAACAACAGAGTTCAAACACACAGCGGAAGTTTAAAACTGAGTTCGAAATACAATACGATAGCTACGACGACGATAAAAGGTGAGCTCCACATCCTGCCCACCGATGTGACGCCAACCTGCCCAATCTTCACGGGGAAGACGGGGCCCACTCGACGGTCCAACCTGGAGGGAGTGGCTGTCCAATCCAGGACGCACAGATCTCCTCGAAGTCCGTCGGGACACAACCTGCTCAGAAGGGTTACAACAACAACCCTGAGTATACTAATACTCAGCAAGGCTTACCCGACTCTGGGTATACTTAGCCCATTACTTAGACATGCAAGGCTTTTTGGTTCTGGAGCTCTTTTGCTGAAAGGCTGCTAGAAGTGAATCCTTACTTTCAATACTTTAGCTCCGTTTAGTATCTCAAGTATTAACTAAGTTTGCCTAATCATCTAGAGCACACATGGTAGATTAGAGTAAACCTTCAGAACAACAGGTAAAGCATTCCATCGCTACCTTTCAATACTTATTCCACTTCTTACTACGATGTGACGCAGTGACCAAGGTTCTCTTAACCGAGAGAGACGGCGAATCGATCCGATTTAACCTTGCAAGGTGGACCTAACTCACACGACACATGTAAACCCCGCCGGGCCATGCGCGTCAACTGTTTCCACATTACCACGGCATCTGAACTACGCCTGCTAAAACCCAGGTGATGGGCCCCTCGCGGTGAACTCCCGGAGAACCCGGAGGCGGCATCCTATCCAACACCCGCCAACTCCCACGCCCAGCGTAGCATGGCGGAATTCAAATCACCGCTGTAATGTGGTACACAGCTTACCGGTTTCGACTACCTCCTACTTCCGGTATGTGGTTAGTACTGTTCAAACTCGGTCATCAGGGCCAACAACGGTACGGTCCTCAATCGACACAGGCGGGAGTTCATTTTCTCACATAAACCAACTCATTTCCGCCCGGTCTCCAATTCTTTTTACTCATCAACGTATTTCTAAGCCAAAGCTAAGGGATCAAGATCCTAAACTTGCGAGTGACAGCAATCACTCGACTTCTACCGAAATCCTATTTAGCAAAGCATTTCTATCGACACCTGCATACTAGTATAGGCCCACGGTACCTAGGGAAAACATGCATACTATGGTTCCATTCAACTCCTAGAACATAAATGCACAATACTTAAATAAACATTGAATAATTTTAAATTACGGTTATGCTCCGGGGCTTGCCTTGCAGGTCAGCGGGGTTAACAAAGTCTGCTGGAGCGTGCTCAACGACGACCTCCTGCTGCTCTCCTGCTCGTGGCTCCTGGACCGGCTCAGCAACTAGCTCGTGGACAGCGTCGGTCGTGGCGTCTACACGAATAAAATATGTCATGCAACAGATAGGACACAGAGCAATGCATAAGAGCTTACGATGCGAAAACAAGGTTTAAACATTTAGCCTGAAGTGTTTCCTTCGAAAACAACTACTAAAACGACTTAGGTTAGCATGGATTAACAGGAATTTGCTTTGCATGCACGAAACAAAAAAAACTAACCCTAGCAAGCCAGCGAAGTATAAACAGATCTACCTAAAAGTGCATAGCAACAGGCCCTGAAACTTTTACAGTGGACTATATATGAAATGAGTAATCCACTGCAAATTTTTCATAATTTTTAGAGTAACAAAACAAGTGGTACAAAATAAACTAAGTTAAACACAAATTGAATTTTTCATCAGAGAAAAAGTGATAAAATGCATGATTAAGTATTTTTCCTCTGAAGATCCTGATTTTAGAAACCTAACAAAATTTGTTTGGCATTTTTCGCATTTTTCTGTGAATTTCTACACAATTATGAATTATCAGCTGAAATAATTGAAAGAAAACATAAAAGATAAAGGGGGGGGGGGCGCTGACAGCCGGGCCCCACACGTCAGTGGGAGCCCAGCTCCCAATCGCCCCTCCCCCCTCCCCTGTTTCGTCTAGGCGCGGCAGGCCGGCGGCCCGCGGCGGCGCGGCACAGGCCGGCCGGCGACGGCGGCTGGTCGAGCCGCGGCCGGGGCGCGGGGCGGCGTGGCCGAGCGGGCGCACATGGCGCGGCGCAGGGGCGCGCGCGGCACGGCCCAGGGGCGCGCGCTCAAGGCGACCCGCGGCGGGGCCGAGACAGGGGCGGGGCGGCGCGGGTCTTCCCCCGCCGGCGGCGTGGTCGGCCGGCAGCGGACGGGCGGTGCGGAGCTCAGGGATGCCGAAAGGCTCCCTGGTGCGCGGCTGTGGCTCGCGGGGAGGCGCAGAGGCGCTCTGCGGCGGCGAGCGGCGGCGCACGGCCAATGGCGGCGGCGGCACACGGCGTTCCGGCGGCGGCGGCTTGCGGCGGCCGAGGGGTGGGGCGGCGCAAGCACCAGGGAGGCTAGGCGGCCCTAGGGCGCGCGTCAGCGGTGAGCGGCGGCGCGCAGGGGGGTCCGGCGGCGGGCGCGCAGAGGCGGCGGCGCGTTCCGCGGCGGCGCGGTTTCGAATCGACGGCGGCGGCCGCGAAATCGGGTGGAGAACAGGCCGGTGAGCGAGGGGAGGTCGTAGGTGAGCTCACCGTGGTCCAATTTGAAGCGGAGGATGGCCGGAAGAGGGTGCTCGGCGTAGAGGTCGAAGCTCGGCGACGAACGTCAATGGCGGCCGCGGCGGGGGTGCCTGATTCGGCCGTGGTGGAGCTCCAACGGGCTCGCGGAGGTTCGTAGGAGGTGAAGGACGAGGTTGCGCAGCTCTGGGTGCATGGAAATCGATCGGGGCGACGAGCTCGGCCAGAGGAACGTCGACGGCGAGGTCTGCTCGCTTCCGCTCGCTGCCCCGAGGAAGGAGAAGGGAGGAACGGGACGGGACAGGAACCTTCGAGGTGTTCGCGAGGATAAGGACGCCGACGCCGAGGTCGGGCGCGATTGCCGACGCGTGGAGCGGCGCCGACGAGCACAGTCGCCGGTATGGCCGGCGAGCGACACAGTGCGAGCAGGAGATGCACTGTTTCTTCGTTTAAATGATTTTTGCCCGAGTTTGACCAGTTGAAACTCAAATTTTCATATGGGAACATGAAATTTGGCCAAAATAAAAGTTGTAGAGAAAAAGAAGATCTACAACTTTCGTTTTGGGCGAAAGTTGATTTGGAGCTCGGAACAAGGACAAAAACGAGATCGAACACTGCTAACTAGATGTTTGCTAGGCGAACGCGATTAGCGTTAACGACGAATTTGAGCCCACAATTAGCGAGTTAACTCATGCTTAGCGAGACGATTAACACAGGGGTGTTACATCTAACTTGCGTTGGACATAGAGTCCACCCCCTCTTTGTGATTTCATGCAGTGGGTAGACACGGAGCAGACCCAGCAAGTAAAGAAGTGGGTTCTACTTCAAGCAAGGTGGGCTACGGAAAGGTGGCAGCGAATATTGCACAAGGAAGAGAAAAGAGGAGAAGCGCAAGAAAGAGCAAGAAGAGATCCACAAAAGGATTCAGGAAGTGGAGCGTCAGGAGGCGGAGGAACGGGAAGCGGATAAGGAGAGGAAGCAAGAGAGGGCACGGCGTGCAAAGGAAGCAGGACCCGATGCAATTAGGAAGGGAAAATATTCTCGGTGCACTCAGTAAATCACAAGAGTTGTAGTCCCAGCATTTTATTTTTCCTAAGGCATGTTAGGTTTAGTTTCATCACGAGACTATCGTGTTGCACATGCCACTGCATTTCGTTCATCAAGTTTACCATTTCGGGCAAAGGCCTTTTGTGTCATGTTACTGTAGTAGTAGAGATGCAATAGTCCGATGCAAGTTTATCTATCTCATCAGTATTTGTACTTTGTAATTAGAGTCGGGAATTTATAGATCTTTTGGTACTGCATTATATGGTTTTTAGAATACTCGACTGAATTGAACGTGTCACAGGGAATTAAAATTACACAACCGGTGTAGTGGCATGTAATGGCAGAGGTGCCATAACTAAACCTAACATGCCTTGTGAAATTTAAAGAACACAAACGTTGCAGTGGCATGTAATGGGAGAGGTGTCATAACTAAATCTAACATGCCTTAGGAAATATAAATGAGTACAAATGATCTAACGTCGTTATAGGAAGCGGTAATGCACTTAGTAGTGATCCCACCTAGCAAACTGAGTTGCACCTTCTCTATAGTATCCTCTCATGCTTGTCGGCGGCGGCGGGAGAGGAGAAGGAGGCGGAGGACCATTGTTCTTGTGATACGGGCACTTGCAATAGAGATCAGTGCAGAGTTGTTGCTGTGAATCAGTATCATCACTGTTAATGTTATCTTCCACATCACCGGTGCTCACTGCCATTTCTAGATCAAAGATATGATTCTGGAGGTAGTAGATGTACTCCGCGTGTGAATGAATAGGAGGATCAACCCATCTAGCAAATTTGCAGCCTTCCGGAGCCTCGGAAGACTAAAACAAATAAACCCGTGTTAATTTTAGAAAACATGAGAAAGAGTTTGTGGAAACGAAGAGTTATAGCAATTACCATGCTCGCGGGCATCTATAGAAGCGACGTCCTCCATCCTTCATGCATCATCTGCATTACGCAGTCCTCACCATGCAAATATTTTGGCCACTCTTCCCTGCGATAATCATATCCCCTCAGTGGGCTGTCTTTGGTGAAATCAGACTTGCACTCAACTGGGAACTCATACACAGCTTCACCAAAGAACTCTGGACCAACAGTAGGTCCGTCCTCCCACACTATAGGAGGACCCTTCCTGCCCCCCTTTCCGCTACCGCGGCCGAAACCCTTTGCACTAGAAGACCCTCCAGACATATCTACTTCAGTTGAGTTGTGGTTTTGAAGTTGCATCGCAGGCGTTGCATGTATATATAGGCACATGCGTAGTTCGAATTATTCCAAATTTTTAACTCTGATAGCCCTGCACCGGCCTAACTCTGAGCTCCCTGCACCGGCCTAGCGATGATAGCCATGCACTGGCCTAATGGTACGAGCCTATGCAATGTTGTGATTTCAATGGATAGGTTAAATGCCAACGCAATGTCATGTCATACACCGAATCCAAAGCTGCCACACACATAACCCAACAACATATGAACACATACAATCCTAATGATACAGGTACATACTACTGTAATTAACTAGTAGATAAGTCACAAAGATATAATCCTACCGCTTCCTCTTTGCTAACTGATCCGTAGGAAACGTGAACTTGTTACGGTGTGCGTGGCGATCACGGGGGCTGAGCCGGCAAGGGGGCTCCGGCAATCTCGTCGCCACCAAGGAGGTCCACTTCAGCCCACATGTCCAGATCGGCCGCGAAAAAACTATGCTCGCTACCTGAAGCTGCATGTATAGCTGCTCGTTCAAGCAAATTGCGTCAGACACAGAATCCGATTATCCGATTAATTGTAAATAATTGAAACACAAAATGATTTTACGTACCAGCAGATCCAGTCGGCATAGAGGTCCCAGCATACTCGCCAGCTGAAGGAGTTGTGTGTTGACGTACCAGCGTGGGCGGTGTGAGCGGTACTGGGCCTGTGCTGTTGAACTGCCGCGTCCGCCATGCCCCTGCAGGAAGCACGACGTACTCCCCGAATGCAGCGATGTGCGAGTCGACGTAGGCCACTGGCCAACTCCATCCTCGCTACACGAGGCGGGTTGGCCTCGAGACATTTTGCGTACGCAATCAACTCCTCGCTCACATCGCTGCATATATCCGGCTGCAAAATGAATTTTAAAAAGATGTAATAAGTGAACCATAAGAAGGACACAGTTCGCAATTAGTTCTAAATGAAAAGTTGTCGAGCACTTGCGAGAACATGAAAAGCTGTTGGTGGCTCTGTCGCAAACGTGTCCGTAATCTCTGCGTGGTGGGGCTCGGGGTCTTCCGGGACGGGGAAGCACCGCCAGCGTGTGGCGCCGTGGTACCATCTGAGGTACGCGGCGTAGGTGGACGCGTCGTACGGTAATGCTGTCTAGTGGACCTCCTCGGCAGCGCGATCCCACTGCTTCCCCCACGTCTCCATCTTTGCCGCCCAAGAAGCCTCATACGCAATTCCTTGACCTTTTCTCGTGAGACTACTCAAAATTAACAAACAGTGAAATATTATATTGTGCGTTTGTAGATAAATAACAACCAATTCAAAGACTTACAGGTGCGAACTTCTGTCGATCTGCTCTCGTGGAAGTGGGAACTCCTACCTCACACCTAACTACTGCATCACTCGGTGCACGCACAAAAATATCGAAGACCAAAGGCTTCTTCATGAACCAGTGCTGCTGGTCACGGTAGCACAAGAAGGACAAACTATGTGGAGCGCGTGCCGCCATCAAAGCTGCAGTGTAAGGGTTCCACCAAACCCTGTCCGCAGTCAACTGGTCAAAAGCTGCGACAAAAGCTGGATACATCAAGGGTCCAGTGCTTGTAGCCCACCTAGACTGCAGACATTTCAGTAATTAGAATTAAAATGTGCAGAGTTTACTTAGCTACAAACAATTAAGATAAAGAAAATGAAATAAAATATAGTTACGTTTCTTTTAGTCCAGAGCGTCCCCATGGTCGGCCGATCGATGATGTAGATCGCATCGTCCGCGTCTAGGTGGTACATGGCGTTCTCATACGGCTCGTAGCTGGAAAGCTGAGGCCGTCCGATGTCGAACATCTCGAACGACCACAACATAAGCAACAATGGACAACCAGCCAACGTACCAGTGGACGAGCGTCGTGTGCACGCGTCGCACAACGCTCTCTCCGTAGCACTGAGCAGGGCAGATCCCCAACTGAACTGAGGAACTGCGTCCTCTGGAGCGTCGGCAATCTGCTGAGCAAACCAAACCAAGTGCTTGTCGACGCTGTCCTGGTGAGAACTAGTGAACATAACCCATCCGAAGAGCCACAACAGATACGCCTCGAGGTGCTTGCCAACCCTCCGGTCGAAACTGAAGGAGCCAAGCCTTCTGTAAGGATCACCGGGGTGTCCGACCCTAGAGGGGGAGGGGGTGAATAGGGTCGCTAATCGCTTTTCTATCCTAGGGCTCAATCTAATTGCATAAGATAAACCTAACACGTCCTACACATGCTAGTTATGACTAAGATTTATCTATGCTACCCTCTACTTACCCCAAAAGACTTGCAACCTATAGCCAATCCTAATCAAACTAACTAGGAAAGTAAAGGTAAGTAAGAAAGAGTAAATGCGGAAACATAATGTGGTAAGTAAAGCGGTAAGGGAGAGGATATGCAAACTCCCGTGAAGACACCAAGACACACGATTTAACGTGGTTCGGTTAGGACACCAAAGTCCCTCCCTACGTCCACGGCCACTTGCTCACAAAGAACAAGTGTGATGCCGAGTCTCTTCGCTTAATCACCGTCTTGCCACGCCTCCAAGGCTCCCGACAAGCAAAGGCTAAGTGACATCAAGTCACAAAGACGAGGTCACCGCCACCGTCTATCTCCAAGCGTCACCACGGCACCGTCTTCACTATCTTGGAGCTTTAACACCAAGTAGGGGCCTCCTTCCCCGCACAAAGTGTCGTTGCCACTCCACACCAAGTCGGACGGTCACACGACGAGTACACAAGTTGTTTGCCGCAGCAAGACTTTCTCTCAAGCTAGTTCTCTCAAGAACTAAGCCTAAACAAGCACTAAGCACTCTCACAAGTGTGCTTAAGCCTATATGATGTACAATGAAGCTCTATGGTGGTTGGAGATGATCTTTAGCTCTTGTATACTTCCTTGAACTTCAGCACCTTCAAATAACCCGGCCTTGGGGGTATATATAGGCAGCACAAGCAAATATAGCCGTTGGAGAAAAGCTGCCAGAAAACTGCGTAACGCCGGTTAATCCGACGTACCCCAAAAGCCATCATCGGTTCAACCGGTGTATGTAAACTGCTAATTGAAAAACTAGCCGTTAGCAATCAACCGGTGTATCGCCGGTTTAACCGATGTAATCAACCGGTGTATGTAATATTAGCGTCGGTTTAACTGGTGAGTGTAACTTCTTCACGTTCCTCCAAAAACCACTTCTCTGGACAACTGAACCGATGCAATTGACCGGTGCATCGTCGGTTCAACCGGTGTATGTAATTTCCTCGGTCTTCATCTGCCAATGCACCGACGTATACATTTTCTTCAATGTCGGTTAATTCGGTGTTAAACCCTAGCCCGCAGACCTTCTCTGTGATTGCACCGGTGAGTTCATTTTGCCCTACGTCGGAACCCCCGAAGGGGTGGCCCTTCGGGCCTTGCTACGCCTCTCTTCTCTTTGTCATCACTTGAACCTAAAAGCCTGAGAATAGTCATCTTAACAATCACATTAGTCCAAGTGTTGTGTGTGTCATCAACCGCCAAAACATTATATTGAAATATGGCATGAGAGGCCATTTTCGCTACACCTTCATAGGCCCGTGGATCTCAGTAAACTCCATCTGAGGTGGCTCATCCTCGGCGGGCTCGACAACCCCAGCAAACCGCTCCAAGATCTCCTGCCTCCAGTGCGGCCCAATGGCCCGAGCTGCCAAGGCTCGGCCATCGTGTGGCAAACCAAGCAGCATAGACACGTCCTGCAGTGTCACAGCCATCTCGCCAACAGGCAAGTGGAACGTGTGAGTCTCTGGTCTCCATCGGTCCACTAAGGCTGACAGCAGTGCGCGATCAACCGGAAAACGAAGACTGCCCGCCCTCGTCGGCTCCACCAAACGGCACAACGGTAGCAACCCGGTTGCGCTCAACCTGTACAAAACAAGTCTATTAGGTCATCACTTACAACTATACAGATGAAAATGAGTACTCATTGGCAGTAGTTTACAAACCTGGGCAGCCAACTTGCGTCTAGCCTCCAGCACTCGTCATGCGTCCGTAACCTCAACGGCGGAGGTAGTTGTCCGTCAACCAAGTGCGAATGGTGCTTCGCGCCAACCACCGGATCGATCAACTCAAGGTTCGCCATACCTACAGCAAGAACACATGTGGTGAATAAATGTAAGCTATTGAAGAAAATACTTAATTTTCAAAAACAAAGGATATGTAATCATAAACGATGTAATATAGTACAACAACGAGGACATATGAATTAGAGACAATACAACATAGAATATGAATAATTAAGCATTCGTACAACACTTACAATATACCAATTAAGGACTGAAACGTTCAAACCATAAAGTACACATACGGTCCAAACATAAAGTACGCATATAGTACAAACAAAGAACACATATATTTCAATTGTAAATTACATATCTGATGCAAACTTAAAACACATAGTCTTCAAAGTGATACACGCAGGAGCCCGAAACTACTTCTTCTTAATGGTGCGTTGTGGAACACGCCTTTCTGCCGTCCCTCCAGCAACCCTATGTGTCGGGTAGCTTTCGCACTCCTTACACCGCATGCCAAGCAAATTTTTTCACCACCTCTTGCCTCTGAAGCATCCATATTGTTTATAATACGACGACTCTTCCGACGGCCACGGTGAATTATCTTTGTGTCCGGATCAGGTACCCAATCCGGCCCATTGGCCGGAGGCTTAGTGAAGTCAGCTAGCGCTCTCCAGCCATGAAGTTCGCCACTCCAAGTGGCTAGCACTGCCTCCTTAAGATAATACGGTGACACGTATGTCCCCTCAATTCCTGCCTTCCCACGAGCAGCATACACATGTGAACAAGGAAGGTGTAACAACACTGGTTTGTTGCATGTGCACACACACTGATTTGTTTCTAGTCACAGCTGACATTCCATGGTCACTGTAGTATTGCCGATCCCCACACCCCCCTTGTCTCGCACCGTCACCTCAAAAACAAAATCCTGGTTGCCTATGAATTCGACTCGATGTAGCGTTCCCTTGGCACTTATTTTTCTAATATCTCTGTCATTTTGCTGCAATACACCATTTGAGGATTTCGCACTGCGATTGAAACTTCCTGAAAGCGTTCACGAAGATATGCCATTGTACCTCGAAGAATGCACTCAATAATTGCCTCCAGAGGAAGGGAGCGGCATGCCTTGAGTACCCAGTTGTACACCTCAGCAAGATTTGTTGTCATCATTCCGTGTCTTGATCCATCTGTATCTGCAATCAAAGCCCATTTCTCTATGGGCTCATTTTTAATCCACTCGGAGAAGCATTTGACCGATCTTCTCCCCTTTCTTCTTCTTGTGACACGTGCAGGCTCGCCCTCAATTGGTTCTAAGCCCCGCGGTTCCTCTTCACGTGCCACAACAGGTTTCTTACGAACATCTTCCATATGACTGGTTGTCAGCTTATCGAGAAGGGCCCACAATTCATCGAACTTGCAACGCTGATTCTATTTACACATTTTCTTGAACAGATCATCGAGACGCTTGCTTCTAAACTGCGAGTAAAAGTTTGCACCCATATGGCGCATGCACCATCGACTATGTAAGTCAGGCCAAGCAACGTCAGCAGTGCGACCTTCCTGCAATTTCTTCACAGCTGACAGTATGCCCTTATGGCGATCATGGATTACACACACGTTTGGCCGCTTACAAACCACCGCCCGCTTGATCAGTGAAAGGAACCACAGCCAGCTTTCGGCATTTTCGGATTCAATAAAAGCAAAGGCAATCGGCACAACCTTGTTATTTGCGTCCACCCCAATGCAAGTGAGCATTTGACCTTTATACATTCCTGTAAAAAATGTACTGTCGACGGAAAGAACTGGTCTGCAGTGTTTGAAAGCTTGAATCATGCAACCAAAGGACCAGAACGCACGCCTAAGAACTCTATCACCATTACCATTCTGGTAGTCATCTATGTTGATTATAGTTCCAAGGTTTCTACTCTGTAGTAGTGCCAGGAGATGTGGGAGGTGGTGGTACGAATCTTTGTACGAGCCAAACCTCCACTCAAGCGCCTTCTGCTTTGCTCGCCATGCCATGTCATAAGATATTTCATAGGAGTACCTATTTGATATTGCAAGCATAATCTGGAAAGGTGAGATGGAAGTCTTCTTCACAATTTCTCCATACAACACAGTAGCCACAAATTCTGCTGTCATGTTTTTGTGCTTCACAATAGTTTCTGAAAGCTTGCACGAGTGGGCAACGACGATCGAGGCCACAAAGTTGCTCTCAGCCTTCGGCAGATACCCGTGAATGCGCCACAAACAACCCGGGGCGAGACACTTGACATCATAAGTGGTCGGATTGGAAATGACCACCTTGAATGGTTTCTTTTCTAAGAAAGACCACTTCTTAGCAGCATGCTGCAAGTGCTTCTTATCATGAAACAGTTGACCACTTGTGATCTCAATTTAATTGTACACCCAGTTACTGTCATGGCCGTCATTAACCGTAAGCTCATCCATGCTAAAGTTGCCCCAATCATGAGGGACAGTATCTTTATTTTCAAATAGACGGCCATCTCTACCTTCAACTAAGGTTTTGTACTCCTCGTCATCTAGATCCATTTCATCAACTATTGTCTCATCTAATTCCCCTTGATCAGCAATCATGTGACCTCCGAATTCCCAATTGCCAGCTTCAGCTTGATGCTCAGCTTGTTGGTTGACTTCAGGCTGCAACTGCTGATCCTCTGCAACTGAATTTTCAGAAGGCCACTCGGTTTCAGCGACCATCTCAGTTGCAGCAATGGCATGGCTACTCTCCCCTTGAGTTTCGTTGGCTAGTTCTTGCTGAACGAGCACAACAAGAGGGAATTTTATTTTGTTGGTAGCCATATGGACCAAAGCACGCCAACAATTCGAGTTGCTCATCTCACAAAGTTCCCATTGCCAACCATGTTCACGTAGTCTTGGAACCACTCCACTAACTTTGATCCTCCAGTAACTTGGGTCGACTTGCAGAAAATCATGCATCCAACCTAATACATCCGCATGACGCATTTGCAATGGATTTGGAATTGTTGTATCTACATACTAAAACTGACTCAAATCTACCTCGGAATCGCAATAATTAATGAATCCGTTGCCATGATGAACTCTGATATTTACTAGTTCTGAACTCATTTCTGGGTTCGACTTCCCATGGGAGTGAATATTCTGAAATTTAACTGCGTTTTGCATTAAGTGGTAGGCGATGTTCCCGTCGATAGTGAGGCACACGTACGTGTGTTCATAGGGGTGTGAGTGTCTGAGTCGTAGTGTGTAATCTCAAAAAAAAAAAGTCTCCTAAATATGTGCCTTTCAGAAATTTTGAATGATTGATTAAGGCTTTTGTGAAAACTGTTTCAACAATTTTTAATAGATTTTCAACATTTCATGTTCAAAATGTTGGGATTGTAATGTCAAAATGCTGAAAACTGTAAAATTCAAATTCAAATGTTCAAATGAAGATAGATATAGATAGAATAGACTCAAAGGTGTTTTCTTCACCACAATTCCATAAACCCCTATTTATAAATGTGGAGCGCATTTTATGGCCCTGTTTGTTTACGAGGTTTCCAAACGCGCAGCCGCGATGAGCGAACGTGGCTCAGTTCAGTTGCCGACGGCCTCGCGATTTTCAGTTCAGTTGTCGACGGCCAGACAACACGCGTTCAACGCGAGCCGTTTGGCGCGTTTATTCCGCTCATTTGGCTCAGAAGCAAAGCGTTACTCTGCTTATTTGGCTCAGAAGCAAAGCGAACGCGAAAACAAACAAAGTCTATACTATAATCGTGTTTGTTTCCGCTTATGCGGTGCGTTTGAGCCAAAAAAAGCGGAATACACCCGCCAAACTCCCGGCGTCCAACGCGCGTTGCAGAGTCACGCGTCGCAGAAAAAGCTGCAGTTTCAACGTGCGGCCACCAAAAAGCGACGGAGCTGAGGTTGCGTTTTGCTTATACGCATCGCGCTTACGCTGGCCACGGTCCCAAACAGGGCCTATGTGGCATACTGGAGACAAATTCAGAGGCTACCAGAACATTACGACTATACTTAAAGCAGAAATTTTCAAGATATAGTACTCTAGGCACGTAAAATAACCTGCAAGAAGATGGAAAATACTATTCAGATGATCGTATCAGATGCTGCATTTCAGTGGACATCATTGTGTTCTTTCGCATTCTGTTCGCTCAGATCAACAGCTACAATACGAATGAACTTGTTTCAATACCACAACAACTTCGACAAATGATAAGCCCTTGAATCATGATATACTATTAAGTATTAACAACAACAACAACATAGCCTTTTTTCCCAAACAAGTTGGGGTAGACTAGAGATGAAACCCCCAAAAAAATAAGTTCAAGGTTCAGGCACATTGATAGCTAGTCTCCAAACGCTCCTATCCAAAGCTATCTCTTTAGAGATATTCCAATCCTTAAGGTCTCTCTTAACCGACTCGTCCCACGTCAGTTTAGATCTACCTCTACCCCTCTTTACATTATCGACCCGCTCAAAAACCCCATTACGCACCGGCGCCTCAGGAGGCATTCGTTGAACATGTCCAAACCATCTCAGCCGATGCTGAGTAAGTTTCTCCTCAATTGGTGCCACCCGACCCTATCCCGAATAACTTCGTTCCGTACTCTTATCCCTCCTTGTGTGCCCGCAAAACTACCGCAACATCCGCATCTCTGCTACACTCAGTTGCTGGACATGTCGCCTTTTTGTAGGCCAACATTCAGCACCGTATAACATCGCCGGACGAATTGCTATCCTATAGAATTTGCCTTTTAGCTTTTGTGGCACCCTCTTGTCACAAAAGATGGCAGAAGCTTGCCGCCATTTCAACCAGACAGCTGAAATTCTATGCCTAACATTTTCATCAATGTCGCCATTCTTTTGTAGCACCGATCCTAAATACCGAAAAGTATCCTTCTGGACCACCACTTGCCCATCTAGACTACCGTCTCCCCCCTCATGCCTAGTCGCGCTGAAATCGCACATCATGTACTCGGTCTTGGTCCTACTAAGTCTGAACCCTTTCGACTCTAACGTGCGTCTCCACAGCTCTAACTTCCTATTAACTCATGCCCTACTCTCGTCAACTAGCACCACATCATCAGCAAAGAGCATACACCAAGGGATCTCAACTTGTATATCCCTTGTGACCTCATCCATCACTAAAGCAAATAAATAAGGGCTCAATGCTGACCCCTGGTGTAGGGCTATGTTAATAGGAAAGTCAGTGGTGTTGCCATCACATGTATTAAGCACTTGAATCCTGATATACTAGAGCAGGGCACCAGAAGCTGCGACCTTATTAGAGCATATACAATACACGAAGCAATGGCACAATAGCCCCCTAAGATTTACAGGAGTTCCGAACCACAGCTGCTGAAATGGTCAAACAATTTAGTTCGTCATAAACATAAGATGCAGTAGCTACAACTAACAGCACAGCAAACAGAGACACTGAGACACTAAGTTCTCTAACTACCAAAAGGTTACAGCCATAATCCTCAGAGTGGCAGAGCTAAGGAGCAGTATTAGCAGATGGTTTACTAAGCATCCTGTCAACCTTTGCCAAAAGGCCGTGCATGTCCCCGAGAAGCTTATCTGGGACAGGATTTAGCCCATCTGATGAGGTTGCCTTGTTTAGAGCTGAATGACGGGCTGCAATCATCTTCTCAAGGTTCTTCCTGATATCTGTGAGCGGAGGCTTCGAAGCAAGAGATGGTGAAGGCAAAGGCGACGGTGAAGGAGATGGAGAAGGCACACTCAGCTGGATTGGAGGAAGATACTGGAGTCGTACTGTAGCAAACGGAGCCCCAAACTGACCAAGAAGTTCTCGGTCACGGTATGCTGCCTCAGCTTCAGTGCTTTTCCCAAACACAACACGAGCATTGCGGGCAGCTTTTACAATTTCAGTCTGAGACTCTATCAAGTAGCCATACTTGCCAAACGTGGCGAGTAGCTCCTCTCTGGAAGGGACAATGACACCAGGTGTGAACTCCACGAGAATGGCTGCTGGATTATAGAAGTCCTGTGCAGTTTTCTTCTTCTTTTTATTAGGAGTAGGATTAGCAGGAACAAGGCATGTGCCATTCACAACTTCACCAGAGGAATGATTTGATGCAGCTCCAGCAGGTAGCTTCACCTTCTGGACAGGTGCTTCATGCTTTGGACACTCATCTTTGAGTGCATGACTCGGAGTGACTACATCTGTGCCATTAGTGTTCTCTTTATTAAGCAATTCTGGCACCAGGGCTTGTAGAGAAGCATAAGATTGCTGGACCGGACGCATTTCTACACTTCCAGGCTCTTTATTTTCATCTAAGGACTGGGCCATGTCTTCATGCATAGGAGATGGTCCTCTGACAGCACCTCCCAGATTCTCAACTACGTGAATATTAGCTTCCAACTTTGTTGCTTCCTTTGAAATACTTGTGTAAGGCACACCTGCAACAGCACTTTGCACATTCTTATCTGTGCTAGCATCAACTTCTGACTCTGTTGCTTCCTTGGAAAAAATTCTTTCTGAAACTGCAACAGAGCCTTGCACATTCTTGTCCCTGTGTATACTAGCTTCTGACTCTGTTGATTCCTTCGAAACACATCCGACAGGGATGTCTGCATCAACACTTTGTACACTCACATCTATGTGAATATTAGCTTCTGATTCCGCTGTTTCTGTCTGAACATTTCTGACAGGCCCACCTACAATAACAGTTTGCATATTAGTTTCTGACTTTGTTGCCTCCAATTTAGCATCATTGCATTTTGCGGTCTCTTCAGGCAGTGTGTTTCCCACGGCTTGAGGTTTTTCCAGAACAGATTTATCATTCTCTTGGACCTGCTCCTGCCCTGGTTTTATTGCCTCAGGAACTGTAGCTGAATTAGGACATTTGAAAAGTGATGGTTTGCTCTTCTCATCCTGATCTATACCCTTTGCACTGCTTCCTGCCTTCGTTAGGGTTCTTGTATCTTCTGCTTTCACTTGCCTGATAGGAACCGCAGGGGTAATTGGTATACCAGAGCCAAGTGTACCAGCAGGAGAGGTCTTCTCCCGCTTCTTCCTCTTGATGGAAGAGCCACCACTCCCATCTCCATCTTTTTTTCTGCCCCTCTTTGACACACGCTTGTCTTGTTCAAGAACAGGATGTGTATCAGAAACCGGACCTGGAGCAATATCCATGCTGACATTTCTAAAGGTATGCGTCACTGGACACTCATGTGCATTATAAGATGCATTGTCACCACCCTCTATGAATTTTGAGCTTCTAAATAAACCGAGAAATCCCTCTGCAGCCTCTGAAAAAACGACCATATGGTGGGGGTCCTTCCCTACGCCCCGCACCAGCAGCAAGACATCTTCTACAACAATGCTGTCTGGCAATGGCAATACCTTACTGTCATCTTCAGCGGCTTTGGGCACCGATGCCTTCGAATCAACTGGCTTACGGGGAAGCACAACCACACCCAAGTCGGTGTATGGAGGCGAGAGGTACTTACTCCTCTTCCGCAACCGCTTCCGGGACGTTACAGGCCCAGGGCTGTCACTCTTGTCCTCATCCTCCCCCACATCCAACTCCTTCATCACTGTGGTGACACTGCGCTTCTTCTGCATTGGTGTCTCCTCTGGTCTCTTCAACGGCATGTCGTCGTCCTGAGAGAGCCAATCATCAGCATCTCTATCTTCGCCGGCGGGCACGTCAAGATCGATCTTGTCCACAAGGTCCTCGAGCGGGCGCTGCGGGTAGTGCCGCGCACCACCTGGACCCCATCCTTCCCCGAACGCGCGGGCCCAGCTCTTGAGCCTGGCGCGGTCCACCAGGCCGACGGGGGAGGCGCGCGCGCCCAATGCGGCCGCCCGGAGCGCCGCGAGGAACTCCGCGGGCTCCAGGTTCGCGACCCCGACGGCGGCGCAGCCTTCCTCCCTGGGCGGCGGGGGCGGGACGCAGGCGCAGGTGAGCTGGGCGCGCAGGGCCGCAACGGCGCGCGCGTGGGCCTCCTCGACGGCCGCGAGGAAGCCGCGCGCGGTGCTGCCCCGGGCCATCGCGTCGGCGTCGGGGTCCGCGAAGCGCCGGACCTGCGCGGGAGGGGGGGCCGGCGTCGCGCCGGACGCGGCGGCGGCGGGTTGTCCGAAGTAGCGGACCTCCGCGCCGCGGGCGGCGGAGGAGCCGGTGGCGGGGCAGGCGGCGAGCGTGCGCGCGGGCCACCAGCAGTGGCGGCGGGGCTTGTAAGGCTTGGCCCAGACGAGCTCCCCGGCGGCTAGGGTTTGGGCCGCCGCCGCCGCCGCCGCCGCGTCCGCGTCGGGGACTGGGGTTTTGGGCTCCATCGGCGCGAGAGGAGCGGAATGGGGGAGGCGATGCGGCGCGAGTGGCGTGAGGAGCGGTGGGTGTGGGTGAAGGGCGGATCGGATTCGGTTGGGAATAGGAAGCGGGAGCGGCGCTGGCCGCGGCCGGGCTGTAGGGACGCGCCGCCGGGCGGAACGGAGGAGGGAATAAGGGGGGAGGTGGGGGCGCGGAAACCTAGCCGCCTTCACCGCCCCCGGCGGCGGCGGCGGCAGGGCGCTGGGGGTCGCCCGTGCGGGTGGGTGGCGCGGCCTCGGGGCGTGAGCGAGTCACGGGGACGAGCCGAACCACACTGATGAGTGGCAAATGGAGTGGGGTGGGGTAGGCTGGTGTGGGCGCCCCATTTGTCTGGGGAATCCACCACGTAGTAGGCGTCACGCGGTACGGCTGCGACGGGAGCCCAGGTGCTCAGGTGGTCCGCGGCGCATCGGCTCGGCTTGGGGGACGGCCGCGGCGCACGGCTGGTCTGCTGCTGCTAGTGGGCCATCGCCGCCACACAGATAATCTTCGTACAGTGGGCGTCGCAGCCCGTTGGCCGATTCCCTCGCGCCCAACAAAAGTTTGCAATTGATAAGAAATCAACGTGAAGGAAATGAACTAAAAACACTTCCAATCAGTGATAACTCTCCATCTAGTATAGCTTTCTAAGGCTGTGTTTAGTTTCAAACTTCAAAATTTCAATTTTTTGTAAATCATTTGCATGGTGTATTAAATGTAGTTGGAAAAAAATCGCATTACACAAATGTACTGTAAATCGCGAGACGAATCTAATAAACCTAATTAGGCCGTGATTAGACACTAAATTGCTACATTAAAGCTACAGTAAACTGCTCTAATGATGGATTAATTAGACTCATTAGATTTGTCTCGTAGTTTACAGACGAGTTTTGTAATTAGTTTTGTGATTAGTTTATGTTTAGTACTTCAAATATGAAAAAAATTCTCTATCAAAATTCAAAAAAAGGGAAACTAAGCACGGCCTAAGGTTAGAATTACCAAGTCAAATATTGCTCCGATATCATGCCACCTGACTTCATGCTTCTTATGTAACGTCGCCACTCAAATATTGATCCGCAATCTTATTAGGGCTTGTTTGGATACGGGTGGATTGGAGGAGAATGAAGGGCATTGAGTCCAAAATGAACTAATTTCCCCTTCAATGCCTTCCATTCCACTACACTCCACTACTAGTATCCAAACATGGCATTAGGGTGATTTGATCGATCGAACTTCACTTTACAAGAGGAGAAAAATATAACGGCACATCCAGAGACAAGAAAATCTTGCAACATCTAGCGTGGAAAGGCTACATCTGGTGGTGGCTTGCATGAGGAAAGGTCAGATTTAATAACAACTCACATAGTCCTTGAGTGGTTCTAACATGAAAGGGCAGCTTTGGTGGTTGTTAGAATATAGCGGTGAAGTTTACGAAGCAACATAACATAACAGTGGTATTGGAGAGGTGCCAGATGACTGGAGCCTGGGGGTTTACGGGAAAGATTCGGCAAGAAACGGATAATCCGTACATCAAATTTTTAACCAGACAAAAGATGTGATATATTGATCCCGCATGCATTTATTGCAATGAAGCGAGAACGAAGAAGATGATTTGAGCTAAGTCTTCTAGCTTTCTTTCTTTTATTTTACAGCTTTCTTTCTTGTATTTGTAAAATTCCTCGTTTGAGCTAACATGTTGATTTGGCGGAACGCTATTAGTTCAGCTAACATGTTGAGCGTCATGGGCCGTCTTCTATTTTTGTCAGAAAAAAAGGCAGGTGTGGGTTCTGTTTGGGCCCTTGTATACGAGCGAGAGCTTCAGTTGTAGTGATTCTTTGCCACCTCGCCTGTTACTGTGAACTGAACTTGAAAATTGTCAAAGAACGGCACAGAAGTAATGATTATCCGAATGATAATTTGGAACTGTAGCTATGTTCGAATTAAAAGCATTGTACTGAATCTTCTGAAACGTTGCAAAATGAAAGCACACAGCGCCATCTGCTGATGAATGGAGGACCATCCGTATGTGAGCAAAAGCAACAAAGTAAAAACGAAAATATTCCATCCCCTTTTGAAACAGGCCGGCCGGCCCCGTTGATCTCTGCTTTTTCACCGCCAAAGAGGCGAAATGCCGGTGAAAGAAAGCCGGGATGGCGGAATCTTCAATCCGGAGGTCGGAGGAAATGTTCTTGGCCAACGTTGACAGAGATTCCAAGTGCTGGCACTAGGGCTAGCCGCAGAGGGAGGAGCACTTCAACGACCTCAAGCAAGGAACACACACGTACCCACCCGGCCTCCAGCGATCGACGCCCGCTGAAAAAGAGAGAACGCCAGCAGCACGATAAGACGCAGACCGAAAGAGCACGGCGAATCCGATGCCGGGAACGGCTGAATGCCTCACGAAATCAGTTTCCCCTCCGGTAGTTATAAATGCGGAGAGGGCGCCATTGCAATTCGCAAGGCATCCATCTAGTAGCCATCGGAAATTGAAAAACCAGCCAAAGATCACCGAGCTCTCTCGATCATCTCCGGAGTTCAGGAGGCATGGCCGACGACCAGCAGCTGCCGGCGCAGCGGTACTGGTTCCCGTACTGGAGCGCGCCCCCGCAGCCGCCGCCGCCGCCCGCGCCCGCTCCTCGGCCGGCGGTCCGCCCGCAGCTGTCGAGGCGGGACACACGCCCGGCGCCCCCGACGTCGTCGCCTCCTGTAACGCCATCCCCGTCGCGGCGGCAGTCGCACCCTCAGCCGGCGCCGGCGCCGGCATACAAAGGCGCTGGTGGTGGTGCCCCTTCTCCGCCGGCTCAGCCACAGCTGACGCGGCTGTCGAGCAGGCCGTCCCCATCGCCGGCCCGCGCGCCGCCGCTCTCGCCCATCAGAGAGCCCAACGCTAGTACTGCTCCGGCGTCGGTTCCGGTACCTGTTGCCAAGGAGCCCAAGCCAGCTGCCACTCCTCGTCCTACTGCCCATGAAGTTCCCAAGAAAAAAGACATCATCATCCCGCAGGAGAAAACCATCCGTGAACTGCCTGCAGATTCCAAGACACACAGCAAGGCGGTAGAGAAGGAGCAGAAAAAGGAAAAGGATAAACAGAAGGAGGAGGAAGAAAAAGAGAAGAAGGAAAAGGAGAAGGAAAAAGAAAAGGAGAAAGAGAAGAAGGAGCACAAGGAGAAGGAGAAAGAAAAGGAGCAAGACAAGACGGAGAAGGAGCGCAAGGAGAAAAAAGAGAAGGATAAAGAAGAGATCAAAAGCAAAGAGGCAGCCGGCAAGCACGGCCACGGCAGCAAACTGCATAAGGAGCTCAAGTCAGACGTCGCGGACATGGTGCACAAGCTGAGCACCTCGGCGCCATCGTCCGGCGGCGGCCATAGAAGCCCTACCTCGGCTGCAGCAGGGACGACCATCATCACGCTGGCCGGCGAGAACAAGGGCGCGTCCATGAAGATAGACGGCGCCGCCATGGCCGACGGCAAGGCTGACTCGGCAGCCAGGAAGGAGCATCGCGGCCGCAAGCTCGATGACAGCGTCGTCGCTGGGGGGAAGGACCAGGCCGGGAGCAAGGGGCTGACAGCATTCGTCAACAGCAACGTGCAGGTGATCAACAACTCGCTGGTGTTGCAGAGCTCCTGCAGCGGCGGCAACCCGGGGGTGCACCTCAAGCTAGCCACCAAGTCCAAGAGGAAGGGCGACGGCGGCGAGGAAGCCGGAGCCAACCGTGGCTCTGCTGCTGCGCCGAAGAAATGATCGAGCTCCAGGCCTCCAGCCACCGGCCTCCCATGACTATCGCGATCAGTGATCAACTGGCCAAATCAACCATCGATGTGCATGCAAACAGAGTGTTCAAGCTTGCTTAGCAACGATCGTTATGTATTCGTTGTAACCAAGGAGACTTTAGCCTAAAAAACCTAAGCAAAAAACAATTAAGACACCGATGGTAAAAAAAATCATTTACAGACTAATACGCAAGGGAAACCTCGAACCAAATGTGAATCCCCACGAGCGCGATCAAATTAATTTGTAGCTTGTTTCCAAGTGCTAACAGTTGGGCCGGACGCTATGGCTAACTACTGGGCTGGCCCGGCATGATGTTTAGCCCAGTTGCCAGTCTGGAAGAGAAGTCTTTGTCTCGTCTCCTTCTCTCCCTCCAAAAACCTTAAGGGGTGGTTGTTGTTGGGTTGTCCCTGCCTGGCGGTATGGCTTAGTGACAGACAAACCAAACCGCCCATGGTTTTGGGTACTGATGCATAGATAAACTTTGAGCGTGTTTACATTTATGTTCACTTAGTTTAACTGTGATACATGCTCGGTTTTATGTGATGATAAGCACAGCTTAAAAAATCATCCAATAGATAGATACACCAATTGTTTACATTTACAACAACCAACAACAGATACACAGAGTAAACTTTGTAGGAGTAGCGCACTGCACACGTTCTCTTTATGTGTAATATTGATCGAGTGAAGAACATGACATTCTGTAATAATTGCTTACCGCATCATGATAACTCGTAACTGGCCTTATTCCAGATGGATGCCACCAGCCCCTATAGGGTCAACATGAAACTTTCGACAGACTGTCTACTTTTGCATCACAAAGGTCTTGCAGCCCCAGAACACATGTAGAAGCACGCACATATAGACAAGTGGACGACCACTGGCCATGCACTACAGCTCTACATTCATGCAAATGGGTTGGAGGCACTATGCATGGGCAACACATATCCCTCTGGAATTGCAAACCGAGGCAGAAAAACCGGAGGAAGATCACAATAGGCACGCTGTCAGAGAGCTTCGAGATGCCAGGGTACGTGTCATCAGCAGCCACAGCGCGGCGCAAAAGTGACTGTGTGGTACGCGAGGACAAGCGAGGCACAGATGGAAAGAATGAAACTCCAATGGCTAGTAGAAACGGACATCACCTGAAAAACAGGGAGCGGCGAGAGGCTTCTCCTAGATGCGGCTTCCTTACACACGGCTCCTTCCTATTTAAGCCGTTGCAGTATCCGACTAATTGCACCATAATAACTCGGCATACATCCATCTTGGTGCTCACTCTGAGAGATTGGCAGAACAAGAAGTATCCGCACATGTATGGCTCACTACTCTTTTTTCCCAATACTCTAGAGATTTGTTTTGGCTCAGTATAGTCGTTTGCTTAGCTTACTGGTGATCGTGGTCATTTAAGAAGCAAGAGAACCATGGGAGATCAGCATCAGCAACAAGAGCCACAGGTGATGCATGTCAGCGGCAGCCTTGAGATGCCTCCAGGGTTCCGCTTCAACCCTAGTGATGAGGAGATCATCACCTTCTACCTCACACCCAAAGTGCAGCAGAGGAGCTTCACCTGCGCTGCCATGGGGGAGGTCGACCTTAAAAGGACAGAGCCATGGGAACTGCCTGGTACGTGTACCCACGTGTGTACTTCTCATTTAGCCCCTGAACGCAAGGTTGCGAGTTGCATATTGAGTCCTCGAATCGCATGGTGTAGGCAAGGCGAATATAGGAGAGAAGGATTGGTACTTCTTCTGCCAGATGGACCGTAAGTACCAAAAGGGGTCGAGGATGAATCGGGCAACAAAGGATGGTTTCTGGAAGGCTACAGGCAAAGATAAGGAGATCTACAGGGTCACAACAGGAGTAGCATTGCCAGAGCTCATTGGTATGAAGAAGACGCTCGTCTTCTACACAGGAAGGGCTCCTAGGGGCCAAAAGACAAGCTGGATCATGCACGAGTATAGGCTCGAAGGCGACGATAAGCTCCCCTACCCTGCAGCCAACTCGATCTCCACCGCCACCATGAAATCTTCCTCTGCTTCTAAGGTGGTGCACTAGCATACATGCATCAATATTACTTATATATTCGCTTATCCTAACCTAATTTCATTGTCGGTTTACTTATGGAATTCGTGCAGGAAGAGTGGGTGATCTGTCGCGTGACTCACAAGATCACAGGGACAAAGAAGGCACCTACGTCGCCACCCTACAACAATACCATGGACAATATTGGGATTGATCATAGTAGCATCCACATGCCCTTGCCACCTGAATTTCCCTTGCTATCAGACTTCGCCATGGATCAGAGTAGCATTCACATGCCCCTCCCACCAGAATTTCAGCTGCTACCAGACTTCACCATGGATCAGAGTAGCATCCACATGCCCCTCCCACCAGAATTTCCCATGCTACCAAACTTCACCATGGACCCAGCGGGGATTTACAACTCCACCACCGACGTAAGCTCTTTGTTGGCGGCGGATGTGATTCCTCCTAGTATTGCAGGCATGGGCATCGACACACCTCAGATGAACGGTGCCTCACTTGGGAACTCAATGGCCGTTGCGCCACAGATACCCTTCTACCACCGGTCTAACATAGGAACAATAGATGCCAGCGGCTTCATGGCTGCACCGCAGGGCATGCCTTCGTTGATGGTGTCACAGGAGGGCACTGGGATGAGTCTTGATCAAACCAATGCCGTTGAGATATCATCTATGGTATCTATAGTCCCAGAATCTACGACCACCAGGGATATGGATTTCTTATGGAGGTACTAATGAGGTGAGCTGTGAGATGCAAAGAGAACATGCCACAAATATGAATGTAAGCAGGTGGCAAGAGAGTTCAAATGAATGACTGGAAGGATATTTGTAGTCTCAACTCTCAAAACTAGTCATTGAAAAAGATCCAACAAGTTTTACATGCACGGGTGCTTTGGTGCCCTGAAATTTCCACCATCGAAGCTCCGTATCAGTGTAGTAACTGAAACTTTTAACTAGCTGTATGAATTTTGTTCAGTGATAGTATGCTGTGCACAGAACGGAGCTTCCTCTGGACTAAATGGCTCAGCTCTGAACTCTGAAATAAAAAAAACCATAGACTAAGTTCATAACTCCATCCTCTGGACTAAATAGTTGTTAAACTCTGAATTTAACCATATACACTAAGTTCATAACGCCAGTGGAAGCATTTGGTGCCCACTAGAAACAACTTGAAATCCAACATCTCGTGAGTTTCAAGCTCTAGTGCTAGTGTCCGATCGCATAGGAGAGCATCCTGTGCACTGCACAACCAGGACCAACTCAAATCCTTGTGCATAGTGTCCGGTGCTGACCAGAGCTATTCACGACTCTGAATCAGCTACGGAACTAAGTCCAATCCAGTGGTCATCGTCAAGCGGAAATGTCATTCCAAAAATACTCCAAATTGATCGATTTGAGTTTTGACTTTGATTCTTTATTAAGTCCTTGCACTTTTGAGCCATCTAGCGCTAGATTTCACAAGCTTGTATGGAAGTTTCAATTGTAGGTTGTTTCAATAAATTTAAATACATAGTTTTTCTATATATCTAAAACATAGCGTATATCTAAGTGCATAATAAAAACTATGTACCTAAATTTGTTAAAGAAACCTATAATTTGGAATGGAGGGAGGACTACAAAGCAAGATTCATCCTTAAATATAAATGTTGTTTATATTTGTAATCGGGATGACTATATACAAAAAAAAATCACGAGGAAATAAAAAAAATATTGAAGGCGTGCGACGCATTGTCGCATTGACTTGCTCCGTTGCCATTTGATCTCACGAGTGAGTAGTGACGCTGTCTGGGATTTTGATCTCACGAGTGACGCCGCGAAGACGACGGCCAGCTGTTTATATAGTATAAGGCAAGGCCGGCAAGGGCAGTTACACTACCTCGCAGCGGGCTGGCGATCAGTCCAAAGCATCGAACGGCATGGCCGCTGAGAAGAGCAGGATCCTGGTGGTCGGCGGCACGGGGTGCCTGGGCCGGCACGTTGTCGCGGCCAGCGCGCGGCTGGGCCACCCCACCCTCGCGCTCGTCCGGGACACGGTGCCGTCCGACCCGGCCAAGGCCCAGCTGCTCAAGAGCTTCCAGGCCGCCGGCATCACGCTCCTCAAGGGCGACCTCGACGACCACGGCAGCCTGGTGAGCGCGGTCAGGCTCGCCGACGTGGTCATCTCCACCGTCGGGGTGCGGCAGATCCCCGATCAGACCAAACTCGTCGCCGCCATAAAGGAGGCCGGCAACGTCAAGGTACGTTGACCGGCTTGCCGCTCCGTGGCGTCGGAGAATTCGTCTTTCCTGTTCGTCTCTCGTCGGATCATTTATTTTGCCGAATTCGTACACGCTCTGACGCGCAGAGGTTCTTGCCGTCGGAGTTCGGCCTGGACGCCGACCGCTCGGAGGCCGTGGAGCCGACCAGGTCCTTGATCACGGCGACCAAGGCGGCCATCCGCCGCGCCGTCGAGGCCGCGGGCGTCCCCTACACGTACGTGCTGGCGGGCTACTTCTTCTGCTACGGGCTGCCCGGCGTCGGGCAGGTGCTCGACCGGGCGCCCCCCCGTCGACAAGGCCGTCGTCCTCGGCGACGGCGACGCCAGGGTGGTGTTCGTGGACGAGGCGGACATCGCGGCCTACGCGGTGCTCGCCGCCGGCGACCCGCGCGCCGAGAACAAGACGCTGCACATCAGGCCGCCGGCCAACACGCTGTCGCACAACGAGCTGCTGGCGCTGTGGGAGCGGAAGACCGGCAGGGCGCTCGAGCGCGTGCACGTCCCCGAGGACGCCGTCCTCAAGCAGATCCAAGGTACCCCTTCCTGCTTCCTCCCTCCCTAGAACATTGCTTCGATCTCACTGTGAAATCTGAACTGACATGAACTATGAGTGATTCACAAATCGATCTGCAGAGGCTTCGATTCCGCTGAACCTCGTGCTGTCGATCGGGCACGCGACGCACATCAAGGGGGAGCAGAGCAAGCTGGGGGTCGACCCGGCGTCAGGGGTGGACGCCGGCGAGCTCTACCCGGACGTGAAGTACACCACCGTCGATGACTACCTCAACAGGCTGCTCTGAACAATGCAATCCGTAGTGTCTCTGATCTGGTGGTGATCAGATGATCACGCGTTGAATCGAAGGTGATGTCAGTGTGTGTGTGATGGAGGGGTGATGGCACAACACAATTGACCAGGTCAAGTCACTGCCACTCCTGCCGTCTCATGAACTGTGGTTCCATTCCAAGTGATAGGCACCGTCTTGCCGGCTGAACTTTATTTTTTTTAATGAAGCTGAAGTACTGAACTGCTATTGTTAATGAAAGTGTGTGAAGTGGACGTGCGTTTAGTTATAATGTCTTTCTGTCGTAAGCATCAACTAATCCTGACTGGAGGTAGTACACACTACTACACGCCGGCATGCGGCATGATCCGATCCACTTGGCCGGAAAGATGCCAAGTTCACCATGGAAGGCTATGGCATCCACAGACAGATGCCCTCGGAAAACGACGAGTACTGAATACAGATAAGTTCAGGCTTCAATAAAAAATCTGCAGACACGAGCAAATTTGGCATCACTCGTGACGCAGAGCAAGCACTGCCACAAAGTGACCAGGCTCGCTCCTGCTCACGTCCTTCCTCCGCCTCGCCATCGCCGGGCCACGGCTGCCGTCAGTAAGTCCCGCTCGGGAGCCCGGATGGCGTCGGAGAAGAGCAAGATCCTGGTGGTCGGCGGCACGGGGTACCTGGGCCGGCACGTCGTCGCGGCGAGCGCGCGGCTGGGCCACCCGACCTTCGCGCTCGTCAGGGACGCGGCGCCGTCCGACGCGGCCAGGGCGGCGCTGCTCAAGAGCTTCCAGGACGCCGGCGTGACGCTCGTCAAGGGCGACCTCTACGACCAGGCCAGCCTGGTGAGCGCGGTCAAGCTCGCGGACGTGGTCATCTCCACGGTCGGGGCGCCGCAGCTCGCCGACCAGACCAGGCTCGTCGACGCCATCAAGGAGGCCGGCAACGTCAAGGTACATCGGCCTGCCGATCACCGATCTGCGCGTCGATCAGTTTTATTTTTTGAAGCTGCCAATCGCAAATTAGCTAGCTGTTCGCATATTCAGGGCTCGAAATTTCACGAATTTCGGTACTGAATGGATGGAAGATATTGTTCATCCCTCGAGATTTCCCCCAAATCTCTGCTGAAATTTTTCGAAATTTGGCGGTGAAGAAAAACCAACCTAGGCCAATATCATAGCTTTGTTGATGCTTCGCACACGGCTATGCATACTATTACTCGCAGAGGTTCATCCCGTCGGAGTTCGGCCTGGACGCCGACCGCTCGGGCGCCGTGGAGCCGGCCAGGTCCACGTTCATCACCACCAAGGCGGCCATCCGCCGCGCCGCCGAGGCCGCCGCCGTCCCCTACACGCTCGTGTGGACGGGCTACTTCTTCGGCTACGGGCTGCCGGGCATCGGGCAGGCCGTGGCCCAGTCGCCCCCGGCCGACAAGGCTGTCGTCCTCGGCGCCGGCGACGCCAGGGCGTCGTTCGTGGACGAGGGCGACATCGGGACGTACACGGTGCTGGCCGCTGACGACCCGCGCGCGGCGAACCTCACGCTGTACGTGAAGCCGCCGGCCAACACGCTGTCGCACAGCGAGCTCCTGGCGCTGTGGGAGACGAAGACCGGCAAGGCGTTCGAGCGGGTGCACATCCCGGAGGACGCCGTGCTCCAGCAGATCCAAGGTCAGTCGCCTTGCTGCCTTGCATCCAACGTTAGATGCTCCAGCTCGGTCGCAGATAAAATTAAACCTCTCACCAGGTTCAATTTTTGAAACTTAGGTTGACCGTTTGTACAGTTTTTGAAATATTTAGTTTGGAAACAACAGAAGACCTGTAGATTCTTCTTGTCTCGGAAAATATTTTCACACTCATACATCCATTATACCTGTGTTCTAATCAAATTTCTAACTTGAAAAGGTCATTCTTCCGGCTGCTAAATATATACGAACTGATTCTGATACACCGAGTGGGGTTTTAACAATTCTGCAGAAGCTCCGACCCCGCGGGACAAAATCCTACTGTCGATCGGGCACGCAGTGCACATCAGGGGGGAGCACGAGTTCGAGATCGACCCGTCGTCAGGGGTGGAGGCCACCGAGCTGTACCCGGACGTGAAGTACACCACCGTCGACGAGTACCTGAACAGGTTGCTCTGAATTTATAGTGCGTCCTCGGTGGTCCGATGATCGTGTGCGTCAGGTAGTCACCGGTGATGCGTCGGCCACCGCGCCGTGCTGCTCCCCGGCGTTGCGCCGACACGTGCAGCCAGCGACCTTGAAACCCTGTAACAGATTAGCGGATACTAGTAATCTTGTTTCTGATTCTGATCCGCTCTTACTTTTGAGGAGTCGATCACAATTCACAATCCAGTAAGGTGGGATGTTGGAATTTCGAGCCGTCTCATCGTCACCTGACTGCACTACGAGCAGCCGCAGTGTGGTGCAAAAACGATGCTTGAATGCAGGGGAGAGAAGACTCGAGCATCGATTTCGTCACTCCAACAGCCGATGTCAAGTTTGAGGCACCGAAGCTTGTTCAGTCCTCGATGTTGAGTTAACAGAACCGGGTAGAATACTATTTTTCTTGAAGATTCCGTTACGAATTGAGCATTGAAGCTCAATACTACTCCCTCCGTCTATGAAAAAATGCAACTCTGACATTCTTCAAACCAATAAATAGATAAAATGATACAGTACCCCTACTAAAATATTCTCCAAACATGCTAAAACCATCGTGGCCATCGCTGCATGGGGAGCAGAGGATCTACATGGGGGGCTAGGGGGTCAAGCCCCCCTACCTCCCCAAGAATCATGGATATCTTCCTAAGGCCTCCACCATTTTTGGGAAGAAATAATGAAGAAGGAGGGGAGGAAGGAGAGAAAGAAATGAGCCCCTTCTTTCTTTATATCTTGGCTAGATTCACCCCTGCCTTTTCTAGTCCTCTGCTCAAAATCGGATCATCCAAAGGCTGACGATTTCACCTTTACCCGGTTTTCTTCCTTCCTTTCGCTTGCAAAACGTGACTCTGTTTTTTTGAAAAAAAAATCTGGAAAATATCCGGCCTCAGCTAGCACTGAATGATAGCTTCCAGCAAAAAACGTGACTCTGATAGTCTGAAATCACATCTCTCTTAAATATTTGGGAGTTCTTTCTTATTTTTCTGATAGTCTGATACCCTCGTCCTTCCGACACCTCTCCCGCTCACGAGCAATGTCCACCATGTGATGCCCTTGTTCCGCCCTCCTCCCATCATCTCCAAAATATCCTGCCACGCTAGATCATCCACTGAACTAAAATTGCTTCGTCGAGCTATAATTGTGACGTCCCAGTCTTGCTGTCCTCACATCATCTCCAAAATATCCTGCCATTTAGTGGAGATTGCGTTGAGCCAGGGGGGCCATGGCCCACTTTGGTCTCCACTAAGCTCCGCCACTGGCTATCGTAACACCGCCAAATAAACCGTCTGTCCACCGCTTACCAATTAAGCTTTGAATCCTACTCGCAATAGCTCTGTTGATGACCTCGCTGGAGCGTAACAGAGTGACAACATATCCAGTGTTACCGCTTTTTAGGTGTTACCGTGTTATCAAACTTAATTACATCTAGACCTGTCAGAGATAGTGAAAGGGTCAGGAGAGGAAAGGAAACTCAGGTGCAAAAAAGAAGAAGAAACCCCCAAAGGTCAGTATTTCGAGAAAAATGGCAATAGTAATCTTGGCAGGAGATGAGCGTGGCCGCAGCTGTCTAGTTACCGGCCCGCCCAGTGATGATTAGTCGACTCCTAAGCCGAAAATGACCCTCGAGCCGATCGACCGATTTTATTAGTCAGTCAATCCCAATCACTAGAGCCGGGGTTAACATGGACGCGTCGACCGATTCACTGGGCCGTGATCACGGACAGGTTCATCGTGGCCGAGCACCAACCGCGCCCAGATCCACTATCCGTACCAGCTCTAAGAACACACAGCTGAGTGGGGTGAGGTGAGCTATCAGATTTTAGGTCCCACGAATTATTGCAGGAGGAGCGCGCGTAGTATGTACTCACCCACCAGCAAGTGATGCTGCTACCAACAAACTGATTAAAATTTCAGATCAGAAAGGGATTGGTCGAGATTTTTCTATATAAAAAAAGGTAATTTAGCTTGCCGGTTTTTATCACGTCATGCCAGCTTGTCTTCTAGAAGTTCAAGTACTACCACGAGAACATTCTCGAAACGAAGCAGTACCAGCGTACTAATGCGCGGTAGTAATCTCTTTTTTACCCTTCTTTTCTCCTTTGGAGTAATAAATAATTAGCAAGATGGTCCGTGTAAATTGCTCAGGTGGCTAGCTTTTTTTATTTTACAATCTCAATTCCTAAAAGTTCGTGCATACATGCACCTATATTATCTTATATCCGCTACTCCTTTTCCACCTGTGGTGTCTACGGGATTACAAATTTCTATTCCAGCGGGTAAGGTACAATCTTCTTTATTCTTACCGTCCTCTATGATCATCATCACCCTCTCGAAATCTAACTCGTGTTAACTTTTTTACCACCTTTCTTTTAATTAGAATTTATTTTAGTTCTCTAACATAATGCTATTAAATTGTGCTTCTTTATAACCATTCCAATATTTTTTATCGGTGTTTGGTAGGGTTTCATCTCCATCTAAAATATTGAATTAGTTCTGACTTCAATGGTAAAACCACATTTTTGGTGAGGCCAAACCGTTTCAAAAACAAATATTCAAAAGAGCAACTTGTTGATCGTAATGTGATACTAGATGGGAGAACACTTATAGCTTTGAGGGTGGAGAAGCCAGATAAACCCATTTTTTTGGATCCTCCTCTCTATTGTAGGTCATTCTAATATACATAGTAGTTTCTACTATGCATCTATATATATTTATGTTTAGGTACATAGCAAAGTCTATAAATTTAGAAAAAATAAAATGACTAATAATTTGATACAGAGAGAGTAGCGTCGAGAATAAGGGAAGAAACACAAATCTCCCTTTAAAAGAAGAAAGCGCTTTTGGCAGGAGAGCGTGGCCGCAGCTATCTACCTAGTGATAATTAGTCGACTCCGAAGCCGACCGACCGATTAGGCAATCGCAATCACTCTAGGCGCCAGGGTTAACATGGACGCGTCGACGGCCGATTCACTTGGTCGTGATCACGGACAGGTTCATCGCGGCCAGGCACCAACCGCGGCCGGGTGCACAGCTAGCTGCGAGCTGCCTCCATCCATCAGAAAAGGAATGGACCACCGCGACCAGCAGTTCGTCCTGACATCATGGAGAACCAGTTGATACTCCATCGGGCGATTATATATAGTGGTGAGCGAGCACTTTGCTGACACGCCGATCAGCAGGCTATAAGCAATAGCTCCATCTTGTCAGTGATCAGCAATCGGTGATGGCGTCGGAGAAGAGCAAGATCCTGGTGGTCGGCGCCACGGGGTACCTGGGCCGGCACGTCGTCGCGGCGAGCGCGCGGCTGGGCCACCCGACCTTGGCGCTCGTCAGGGACACGGCGCCGTCCGACCCGGCCAAGGCGGCGCTGCTCAAGAGCTTCCAGGACGCCGGCGTGACACTCCTCAAGGGCGACCTCTACGACCAGGCCAGCCTGGTGAGCGCCGTCAAGGCCGCCGACGTGGTCATCTCCACGCTCGGGTCGCTGCAGCTCGCCGACCAGACCAGGCTCATCGACGCCATCAAGGAGGCCGGCAACGTCAAGGTTCCTCTCGTTCTTTAATCCGTTCTTGCTTGCATTGCCTCCTCATCAATGTCGTCGTCGTCAATGTCTCGATCTGGTAGGCATGCTAGCTACTAGATGGGAATCTAACTGGGATAGATGGATGCGCAGAGGTTCTTCCCGTCGGAGTTCGGGCTGGACGTGGACCACACGGGCATCGTGGAGCCGGGCAAGTCCGTCCTGTCCGCCAAGGTGGCCATCCGGCGCGCCGTCGAGGCCGCCGGCATCCCGTACACGTACGTGGTGGCCGGCTTCTTCGCGGGCTACGCGCTGCCCGGCATCGGGCAGGCCCTCGCCCAGGGGCCCCCCGCCGACAAGGCCGTCGTGCTCGGCGACGGCAACGCCAAGGCCGTGTACGTGGAGGAGGGCGACATCGGGACGTACACGGTGCTCGCCGCCGACGACCCGCGCGCCGAGAACAAGACGCTGTACGTGCGGCCGCCGGCCAACACGCTGTCGCACAACGAGCTGCTGGCGCTATGGGAGAAGAAGTCTGGCAGGGGGTTCGAGCGGGAGTACGTCCCGGAGGAGACCGTCCTGAAGCAGATCCAAGGTCAGTGGTGCTGGTGCCTGGTCGCCGTCGCGCCGGTGGATAGCATGCGTGGTGAACGATTCTGATTTGATTTCTGGGTGCAGAGTCGCCGGTGCCGGCGAACATCATCCTGTCGATCTGGCACGCGGCGCAGGTGAGGGGGGAGCAGACGGGATTCGAGGTCGACCCGGCGAAGGGGGTGGAGGCCGCCGATCTGTACCCGGACGTCAAGTACACCACCGTCGACGAGTACCTTGACAGGTTCCTCTGAGGAAGACAGCGCGCGCGACGTGTGCTCGCGGCGGCTGCCGCGGCTCCTGTCGTCGCCTCTGCTCTGCTGCTGCCGCCGTGCGGGTCACCTGCTGGTAGCTGGTGACGCTGCGGCTGCGCCGCTGCCACCTACATGCGTGATCATAGATGTGTCTCCGATCGTCGAGGTCCTGATGCCAATTTCCATGGCAATAAGATCAGTTCCCTTTGGTGGATCGCGATCCAGTTTTTGTTGCATTTGTGTACTGTATGTGCTGCTACTCTTGTAATGGACGGCCCGGCCATTTCTTAAGCAGTCCCCGGGCCGGCCGGTTGATCGGTGACGGCCGGTCTGCCTCGCCGTGGCATGTGTGGCCTCACGCCTAACGTTCTCCATCTGTACCTGCCCAGCCGCGCAGGTAAAGATGGATCCCAGTCGCGAGCGCGACGTCCCCGCCCTGTAAGTCGCCGCGCGCCGTCCAGCCGTGTGCCAGGCCGCAGCAGAGGGCCCCTCGTCCGTGGAGCCGTGCACCCAGCAGCTAGCGGTAGCCCAGCAGTAGATTGCAGGCACATCGTGGCGGCGGGCGAGCGAGCAAACCGATTGACCAAAGGCAACCAATATGCATGGCCGATGGCCCCGAACAAGGAGACCAGGATCCTGGTGATCGGCGGCCCGGGGTACGCAAGCCGCCGGCCAACACGATGTCGCACAACGAGACGAGCTCCTGTCGCTGTGGGAGAAGAAGACCGGCCGGGCGTTCCGGCGGGTCGACGTCGCGGAGGACGTCATCGCCAAGATGATCCGAGATCAGGGCGATTCTTCTCTCTATGACGCGTACGGCATTCGACTCAACTACGAAATGCGAACGGGATTGACGATTCTGCAGAGGCTCCTCTCGCGCCGTCGATGGGGGCGGCCGCCGGCGAGCTGTACCAGGACGTCGTGTACACCACCGTGAGAGAATACCTCCACAGGATGCTATCTGGTCGATCCAGACGATGTTCATCTCGCTGGCGAGCTTGCTGTTGTGGTGTTGCATCTCGAGTATTCCCTTTCGAGCTTCAGCTTGTTTTTATCTCTAATAATGGATGGATCGACCTTGGTTTCAAACAGATGATTATTTTAAATCTATAAAATCATCCTTTCCAACCGAACATAACTAGTACCCATGTTAGCAACGACGGGTGTCACACCCAGGCACGAAATCGGGAGGTACATTTTTCATTTTGAATATTTCAATGACACGAAGGACTGTAAATTTTCTGAATATGCAAAGTTCATAAAATGCATAGTAATGTCAAGGGAAGCTTAGTTGGGCGTTCAAAGTTTGGCATCCTGCTCCGGTTTAGTACAAAGACAGGCTACTGGCACGCCTCCCAGTTGGACAGAGTTCCGCGTACCACTTATTGCTATTTGCTGAGATCCTGAGATATGGGGTAACTAAACGAAATAATTTATCAGAGTGAAACACGCTATACAAGCACACAAGGAAGCATTCTACGCGCAATATCAAATTAAACTGTGAACCCAAGTCAGAAACAGGAGCGAATATCCGTCTACCTCTAGATATGAATGAAGTATTACATTTGGTATTTAGCACATCAAATATCACCATCCACCGTATTTTGTTCCCCTGCCATGCTTCCTACAGGGTAGGTCTGGATCAGTCTCTTGGGGAACCACTGCTTGGGCCACTCTTCTTCCCACCATATTTCTGGCATCAGTCAGGGCAAATCATGAGGAATGAAAAATTGACAATTAACCCAAAAATATTGTGCAGCTACTACACTAGCATTTCTTGAACACCACACAATAAAGGTAAATTGATCCAGGGACCATAACTGATGGTGTTTAATGAACATAAGCTAGAAAAAACCCAGTCTATGTGTTACTCCCTCCGTCCCAAATTATTAGTCGTTTTGGCTTTTCTAGATACATCAATTTTGCTATGCACCTATACATGATATATATCTAGAAACATAGCAAAAAGTATGCATATAGAAAAGCCAAAACGACTAATATATGCCACCCTCATGGTACCCGAAGCACTAGACTTTCAGCACACGACCATTCAGCAAATAAGCAAAAGTCAACAAGTTTTAACAGCAGGTACTGACCTGCTTCCCAATACTGAAGGGCACATATTTGTACTTGATCATATGCACAATCTGGCGCTTCATCGTAAGGGCGAAGAGAACAACCCAGTAGCAAAGGAGTATGGGCCAGAAGACAGGAACATCAAACACAGAGAAGAAAGTCATCACAAAAGCTATAACAAAAGCTTTTGTGATTGCATACCTGAAAGATAATGAAATGGTTGTTATGGGGGTGTATACTGGATTAGAATTGTAAGAAAGGTATTCATCATTAAAATTTAACAAAACAAAAGAACTATTTTAGAAAATACTAGAAAATGGACTAACAACTACAGTACTACACATGCGTTCAATACATGCATGCTGCCTGCTTCTAGAATCACATCAGATAGGAGACACTCAGACATCACACCCCAGGAGTGAACTATAAGCACGTAAGACATAGAAAGCAGTCAAAGCACTTCATATGCTGCATTTTTATGCATGCTACCACTCACAATAAAACAGTTTACCCAACACACAAAAAATGTAGTCCAACTCTGTATTTTAAGAATGAGTAGTAGACACTAGTTATGGTCAACTATTGATGAAAAATTGAACTGCTCACAGAGAACTCCGGAAGCATTACTATAAATATAAAAAACTATGATCAATTAAAAAAGAAACCATAAGAGTCCGTCTACCTGACAACTTACAGAAGTGGGAAGACTGCAAACTTGTGCTAAAGAGAACACTACCACAATAGTTCACAGAAACTATAAAGGATCCATCATCCATCACACACACGATGATATTGAGGACAAAGGTAACAAGGCTTAATTTAAAATCCCACACCAAGCACATGGGCAATGCCTAGACAAACATAGTCACCAATCTACAAAGGCTCAGGGGTACTTGAGCAATAGCAGCTAGGCAACGAGAGAGATTTCAGGTTCTTGAATGTGCAATAAATGACTCCGAAAAGCAATTATCTGGCTACCATTTGGAAAGAAAGATGAATTATGCACTAGAAAGATCAGAGATCACCAGTGATGATGACCTAGACCAATTAAAAATGTGAAAGAAAGAGAACTCAGAAAGAATCACCAGAAATTTCAGAAATTAAGATTAGTCCAGATAGACACCATTTAGAACGGATATATTATAACTAAAATGGAGGAACTTCAGAATAATTCTAGTTCAATGAAAAAAAACCCTTTTACCAAGCACATGGGCATTGCATACAACAATTTTATCAGCTACCTAAAGGTCCGCTTCAACAGGGAGAACCAGTAGCAATAAGTAACATCTCTCTGTTGTTTGATGGTGTGACAACATCAGAGGAGTTTGCATATGTGAAATTGAAGGGATACAACATGCCTTGTGTGGGTTTATTCAGGAACTCAGACGTAGTTTAGGAGGCAACTGGCAGGCAGCGATGCTTGGTTGTTGTGTTACTGGAGGGTGTGCAGATCAGTATGCGGCGCAAATGAGTACTGATTGACAATGACTTTATACCTAAATGCATGGCAACCTGACTTGGAATTAGACAACCTTAATCAGGTGCCACACGAACTTCCTAACAGAGAAATTCTGTGGCCCTTTTCTTCTGACTAAAGCAATCGTTGATAGATCATGCACTTCCTAACAGAGAAATTCTGTGGCCCTTTTCTTCTGACTAAAGCAATCGTTGATAGATCATGCACTCCTGGGTCTCTTCTCTACATGCTAAAAGTTTTCACCTGCCAGTTTGGCAGTTTCTCATCGATCACAACAAAATGAACTGCACGACTGTCTTCCATTGATTGATTCAGTAGGAGAACCTGGAGGGCTTTGGCGTGCGGCGTGCCACAGTCTGTTGACAAAAAATGCCTATTTACTGAGGTCCTCAGCACTCAGTTCTAGCTGAGGAATAGTAATTTTGGGCAGTAGCAGAAACTAATCGGTTTTAGAAATGACGATTAACACGGCTCCATCTAGTCTAGATAATGATATGCTGTCTAGTAGTTATCTAACCGACCCGATCGCACCACTCTAGTAGGCGAATTGCCGGAGCAGATGCGGTAATAGTAAGAACTAAGAACGCGGATCTGGCGAGGAGCGGAGACAGATCTGGAGGAGGGGAGACGGGATCTGACCAGAACTTGAACTCGGGGAGGCGCCTGATGAAGGGCTTGAACTCGTCGGAGCCCCGGGTGGGCAGGGCCGGGCCCTCGGCGGCGGCGGAGGGGTCGAGCTCCGGGTCGACCATGGGGGAGAGGAAGCCGATGAGGAGGTTGAGGAGGTAGATCCCGAGCCCGTAGGTGACGATGTAGAAGCCCTGCACCATGTAGACCCGCAGCGCGTAGATGGCGGCGGCGGCGAGCGTCCCGAGCCACCGCCCCGTGGCGTGCGGCGTGGAGCGGTCCAGGTAGTACTGGAACGCCCGCGACGCGTCGCTCCGCCACTTGGCCGCCGCGGCCGCCGCGCCGTCGGCTCCGCCGGCGCCGGAGGAGTCGCCGGCGTCCATCGGATCGGATCGGGCGGGGTGGGGCCGGGCCGGGTGGGGCGGAACCCTAGCCTGGGTCAGAGGCGAGGGGAGGTTTGGGGAGGAGGGAGACGGGGAGGAGACGAGGCGACTTGGCTCGGCTCGGCTCTTCCGGTTGGGAGTCGGTGCCGTTTACGCACAAATGTTCAGGCAGCAGCCAGATCGAGCGAGCAGGCAGCACCGCAGCAGGCGCCAGGGAGAGGGGGGATGAGAAAGCGATGGGCGTCGCCTCGCCTCGCCTCGCCGTTGGGCATATGCCGTCCTCGTCAACTTCAGGATTCTCTCCGGCTCGATGGCCCCCTGACTGCTGCAGCGGTCAGAGAATACAGTCTCAGTGACGATGAAACAGTTTTAGGATACGTGCGATCAACGCGTCATTAATGTCTCTTATACTTTAAAACCCTTATTAAGAGTCTCCTTAAGACGAGACATAATGTTCAAGTACCAAACAAGTAGTTAAAACACATAGAAAAATTGAGATTGATGGACTAAATTTTGTGCTCAAGATACAGAGGATTCTATAGGAAATCCGACGGGGAATCCTAATTCCAAAGGAGCATAATAGTAGTACAGCAAACGATACTAATGAACAAAGATCCCAATAAATATTGATGGTCTTTGATGAATATAGATGATATCCGATGAGAATATGTGAACTTTGATGAGTATGGTTGAATTTTCAATAAATATGTATGTACTGTTATGAACTCTGATTTATATAGTTGATTTTTTATGAATATTAGTGAATTGTGATGAAATTTGATAAATATTGTCCCATTACTCTCTGCATCACCTTCATCATCCACCATAGGTTAAGCTTGTCTTCACTGGACCATTGCTGCCTCCACCAAGATTGAATCCCTTTCTAGCGAAAACCCAGCTCCTTGATAATAGTGCGGGGGCATGGCACATGTGTTAGCTGAAGAGGTTGGTAATCAGCCACGCGTGTGTGCGTTGATGAACCTCCAAGTTTCATATACGATGGTGGATGCTAACTATTATCTCGTATCAAGAAATCTTGCCACTCGAGGTGCTTGGAAGCTTTTGATTTTCGCTGATTGTGTTCCAACGCGGCTGCAAATTTTCAGATGCTGCTGAGGCCTGCCAGAGCGCCGTTGTGCTGTTAACTTAGAACTGGAAGGGGCCCAGAATAGATTAGCTCCATGTTACTGGAAAGGCCGGAAGTAGATTAGCTCCATGATACAGTAGAGGCCAATGGATTAGCTCCACTAGTGGCCCAGTTATTTTTTTAGGCCGGGTGGTGGTGGTCATATGAGATGGGCCATCAAGTTTCGGACCGTGGGCTGCTCGAGCTGGCCTTGATGAAAACATGAGGGCCCAAATCAGAATCGGCTCAGTGCCCACGGGCTGGGACTTCTCCTCTGGTTGGCTTCTGGGCGTCTGCTACAAGGAAGGGCCGCGTGCCGGCGGCACTTGCCCATCGATTGATTCAGCTGCGAATCCACCGTGCCTCCACCTGCCCAGAAAATAACCTCTGGTTTCCAGTTTGATTTCTCAGACTCAGTGCCTCCACCTACCATCTACACAAATGTTAAACTCTGAAATTTGTTAGAATGAAAGACAGAAACGGCTACTCAGTTACCTCTGGTTTCCAGCTGATTCCTTAGACTCAGAGGGCTATGCATCTCCACAGGGTCAGGTGGAGCTGGTTCCTCTGGGGCCATACAAGTACCACCTCAAGATCTTTTGCAAGAAGGCCGGCATCTTCACCAAGGTGATGGAAGAACTCTGCAGCTACAATGCGCAGGTCGCCAGCCTGAGCACGATAACTGTTCTCTGGTTATGCAGAGAGCGTCTTCTCCATTGAGGTAATCTGTTCTCTGAAGACTTTCTGCAACCGAAGTCTGCACATTTTTACTGATCTGCTAAATCTGTCATCCAGAGTTCACCAACTGTTAAATCTGTTCTCGCTTCCTGTCTGTAGGTGAAGGGTGAGCAGGAAGTTGTGATGGTGGAGCTAAGGAGTCTCCTGTCCAGCATTGTGGAGGTCCCCAACAACTGAGTTTCAGATAGGAATAATTCACAGAGCTTGCAAGTTTCGGTGTGAAAAACCTAATTTCAGGAAGAACTCTAGTGGTGAAGTGTTTGTGTAGTTAGTGTAACAAGGGTACATGTCAAACTATTTTTTTTTTGCGACCGTGCCTGAGCATGTTTTTCATTAAGAGGGGAAGAAATGAAGTACAAGAACTAGTTGGTTAAAGACTGTGGAACCAACTAGGCTATTGATTGTAGCATGATTATTACAGGGAGCAATGTCGGCCAGTGATTTTCCTTGTAGCTACCGATCTGTCCAGAACATTGCTTTGCAGTCATCGCCCAATTCTACATATATTGATGCTTGAAACATGGCTTCCACAATCTGGTTTCTTTCATCAGGCAGCTCGTGCCAGGGGCGGGTGTCCTTAGAACGTTTTAACCATAGCCATCTCATTCGTAGAGCATAGCCAAAGCGCTGCAAGTCGATGATTCCTAGACCTCCCAACTCAGGGGGCGACACACCCTTGGCTAGGCGAGCAGGCAGTGTCCACTCTTGGCCGATTGAGCGCCACTCCAAAGAAAACCCCGCCTCAGGCTGTCAATGCATTTTATCACCCAAGGAGAAATACTAATTGCAAAAGCCGTGTGCGTGGGTGTCGGTACCTCTGGACTAGGGTACCCCTCTTGCTGTGTCAAGACTCGCGTAGTTATCCGTAACTACGCCCTAAGAAGCTGAGCAGCCGAACCCCTGGGGTCCGGCCCCACCTCCCCGGGCCAACGGTCCCGGACCCGCTTTCCGCTCGGGAACGGGTCCGGTGACGCCACATGTCCCTGAGAAGGGAGAGCTCAGCCAAAACAGCCGGGGCCCCGGGCCCCCCACGGGGTCCCGAACCCCCATGTATTATCCGAACCCCTCAGCGGGGAGGGAACAGACACCCCGCCTGGGGGGGTCTGGAGCCGCCATGTGTCCGCTGCGCAGGCACGCACACAGCCGCGAAGCTTCCTCGGGGAGACTCGCCCACCTACCGCATTAAAAGCGGGAGATGTTGAGTGCGCTCTGCCACAGCAGAGCCCGAGGGGACTTTAGCCAGGCTGTACTGTTGATCGCTCGTTACCAAGGTGCACAGTACGGCCGCTGGTGCCACTCACGCCACGTGCGTTAGTCTGCTACGCCAGTTAGACGCGACAGCTCGGCGACGGAGTATCATAACGCCTACGCGGTAGACCCAACAGTCTACGCCGCAACCTACACTGCCTCAACGGGCGCCTCGCCGATGGGACAGGTGAAGACTCCCTTCGGTCAGAGAGTCTACAGTGCGATGAAGCATATCCGGGAAGAGATTCTCAACCACTGGAGCACGGTTAATGTCTTTCTCGTAGTATACTATACATCCTCGTTGGGCCCACATGTCGGGGTCCAACGCCTGTGTACGCGTCTTCCTTACGCTATAAAAGGGGAGACGCTCGCTAGAGAAAGGGTCAGGTCGAAGGAAGGACCGGGAGGCAGTGGATAGACATAAGAGCAATACATCTCATCAGTGGACGTAGGGTATTACGCTCCGGCGGCCCAAACCACTCTAAATCCTTGAGTGTTCTTGTGTTCTTGCCTCAGGAGTAGGTCTAAGGAATCGCTTGCACTTCCCCGAGTAACCACCCTCTGGGATCATGCGGGTGCACTACGCCATCCGGCTGTGGCCCTCCTTCTAGAGCCACGACATTTGGCGCTGTCCGTGGGGAGCGCGCAAGCGTAGTCCAGATCTTCGCTCACCTCCTAGCCTCCAAGGTTGAGCTCATCCTCTACAACGACGACGAGAAGATTAAGAGTGGCACGGCGTCACCTACGCCGCATACCCTGACACCGAGGCAGCTGTGCCCTCGGTGTGGTGGCGCACGAAAGCGGCGCCTGCTGTGCGTCGCCACTGCGACACCTCAGAGCCGGCACAGTGGCGCGCAGGGGCGACGCCTGCCGCGTGTCACCCTGCGACACCTTAGCGTCGGCTCAAGGTTTTCTCTCAAGCAACTACCGGGGGTCCCCTGCGGCGGCACGGCGTCGGCTCAAGGTTTCCTCTCAAGATGGAGGCTGGAGCCGACGGCTGTGACTCGGGAAGGATGTCTGTCGCCTTTTCCCTCGCCTGGCTCAAGCCTCCCTTGGAGCTGCTGCAGACAGGCGTCGACCTCCACCGCAAGGCGCGGGGGCCCTGTGCCAGCACCAAGGTGGAGCCGGCGAGCGACCGCCCTTCTCCGCGCTCCGTGCTCGTCCAAACAAGCACTCGACCTTCCGCTGCGCCAGGGTGTCAAGCTGGCCTCAGCTCACTATGAGCGGCCATCGGGCTGGCTTCCGTCGGCAGCTGGCAATGGCAGGGCTACTCCCATTCAAAGCCAAACAATTTGTCCCCATGCTATCTGAGCGTGGGACAGTTCTTGTGCTGGGAAGGGCCCTGCAAGCTCCCGAGGTGATGCTGAATGATGCTGTATAGGCACGTCCAGGACGCCTTCGCCCCCAACGACTGAGAAGAACCTCCAAGGTGGCAGTTCCACTCCGGCCAGGAATGTGCATGCCTTACGGGGAGATGGCTGTAGGTTACCACTAGATAGGATTGAGTATGTTTCTCCTTTGTAATGATGTGGTGCCTACGTGTGGTCCAGAGTGGTAAGGGTCCGCCCTTGTAAACCCGACCTCTGGCTTCATCGCATAAACAGGCGACACCAGCAAGTGGTCCAGAGCGGTAGAGGTGTGCCCTCGTAATCCCGACCTCTGATGTACACCACGAATCAAGTAATGAAGGAGATTTGCTTCCTCAGTCTTATCTCTACATTAACTTAATAGCACTTGTCTGTTCGGCTTGGCTTTTTCCTCTTTCAAGCGGAGTCTTTCCGTTGTTGCTAACGATCCACATTGAGTTGCTGGCAGGTGCACAGGCTGTGATACCCCTTCTAGCTGGAAGGCGGCCCGAACTCATAGGAACCTGCTCCGGGGAAGTGGTGCTTGTATCCTGGGGTGGAGAAGTTCGGCGTAGCCGCTTAGCCTGGTAACATACCCTAAGCCTACGCACTTCACTGCCATGTTACGAGTCCTCTAGTATCCGAAGCTGCCGTCCCTAGAGGTCCGGGCTCCATTCTGGTATAAGGTGTGGTTTCCTATGCCCTACCACAAGGTCCGGAGACGTCTCTCGTTGGATCAATGGCAACAACTCAAGTCCACTCTGGTGGCCCGCTCCGGCGGAGACCACTCGCCACGATCGCTCAAGTCCACTCCGGTGGCCCGCTCCGGCAGAGACCGCTCGCCACGGTCGCTCAAGTCCACTCCGGTGGCCCGCTCCGGCGGAGACCGCTCGCCACGGTCACTCAAGTCCACTCCGGTGGCCCACTCCGGCGGAGACCGCTCGCCACGGTCGATCAAGTCCTCTCCGGTGGCTCGCTCCGGCGGAGACCGCTCGCCACGATCGCCAGGAGCCAGGTCCGGGAAAGTGGTGCTGGCTCCCTGGGCAGTTCGAGGTCCGTGCAGCCGCTTAGTTTGGCTCCGTACCCTAAGCCTGCACCTTTGCCGCCCTACGGAGAGCGCTCTAGTACCTGAACCTAGCAACATGTGCTACGGCCTTTAGGAGGTACGGAACACCCGCTCTCGACATGAGCACGCCGATGCAACCAGGATTGCGTCTGAACACGCTACGATAATGGCCCCACCTGCGGGTTCGTACCTCCCCCGAGGTGGGCCTGGGGGGCCACTGTCGGTACCTCTGGATTAGGGTACCCCCTCTTCGCTACGATAATGGCCCCACCTGCGGGTTCGTACCTCCCCCGAGGTGGGACCGGGGGCCACTGTCGGTACCTCTGGATTAGGGTACCCCCTTTTGCTTGTCAAGACTCGCGTAGTTATCCGTAACTATGCCCTAAGAAGCTGAGCAGCCGGATCCCTGGGGTCCGGCCCCACCTCCCCGGGCCAACGGTCCCGGACCCGCTTTTCGCTCGGGAACGGGTCCGGTGACGCCACATGTCCCTGAGAAGGGAGAGCTCAGCCAAAACAGCAGGGGGCCCCGGACCCCCCACGGGTTCCCGAACCCCCATGTATTATCCGAACCCCTCAGCGGGGAGGGAACAGACACCCCGCCTGGGGGGGGGTCCGGAGCCGCCATGTGTCCGCGGCACAGGCACGCACACAGCTGCGAAGCTTCCTCGGGGAGACTCGCCCACCTACCGCATTCAAAGCGGGAGATGTTGAGTGCGCTCTGCCACAGCAGAGCCCGAGGGGACTTTAGCCAGGCTGTACTGTTGATCGCTCATTACCAAGGCGCACAGTACAGCCGCTGGTGCCACTCACGCCACGTGCGTTAGTCTGCTATGCCAGTTAGACGCGACAGCTCGGCGACGGAGTATCATAACGCCTACGCGGTAGACCCAACAGTCTACGCCGCAACCTACACTGTCTCAACGGGCGCCTCGCCGATGGGACAGGTGAAGACTCCCTTCGGTCAGAGAATCTACAGTGCGATGAAGAATATCCGGGAAGAGATTCTCAACCACTGGAGCACGATTAATGTCTTTCTCGTAGTATACTATACATCCTCGTTGGGCGCATATGTCGGGGTCCAACGCCTGTGTACGCGTCCTTCTTACGCTATAAAAGGGGAGACACTCGCTAGAGAAAGGCTCAGGTCGAAGGAAGGACCGGGAGGCAGTGGATAGACATAAGAGCAATACATCTCATCAGTGGACGTAGGGTATTACGCTCCGGCGGCCCGAACCACTCTAAATCCTTGAGTGTTCTTGTGTTCTTGCCTCAGGAGTAGGTCTAAGGAATCGCTTGCACTTCCCCGAGTAACCACCCTCTGGGATCAGGCGGGTGCACTACGCCACCCGGCTGTAGCCCTCCTTCTAGAGCCACGACAGTTGGTATAGCTGATAAAGTGCTCTTAATGAGTACCGTTCTCCCTGCACGGTTCAAGAGTCCTGCCTTCCAGGATGGCAGCCGTTTGGCAACCTTGTCGACCAACGGCTGTAGAGCGGTTTTGCTTAGTTTCTTTAGACCCAGAGGAATGCCAAGATAATGGATAGGAAAAGGGTCAATTCTGCCAGGGAAATGGGTGAGGAGCATAACTGTTGCTTCCAAATCGCACTGGATCGGCGAGATTAAGCATTTTGACATGTTTGTTCTAAGGCCCGAAGCACCAGCAAAAATCTCCAATATTCCTCTAGTGAGCACCAGGTCTTGCTGTTGTGGAGAGAGAAAAATAACGACGTCATCTGCATACATGAATGCTCTTCCTTAATCTTGGGGTGCAAAGCCCGAAAAAGACCTCTTTCTTCGGCCAGTTTCAAAAGGGCATTTAAATACTACATGACGAGCACGAACAGCAGGATCGATAGAGGGTCACCCTGCCGTAGCCCTCTTGCATGACAAATTCTTCTTCCAGGGGATCCATTTAGTATGACTCTGGTGCTGGCCGAGGATAAGATGAGGGATATCCAGTCAAGCCACCTCGAGAAGCCAAGATGTTGTAGCAGATTCAGTAAGAAACTCCAGTTGACCGTGTCGAAAGCTTTTGCAATATCTACCTTGAGGAGAGCGGACTGCATGTCAAATTACTGGTACAACTGACTGGAAAAGACCGGATTTTGCGTTAAACTTGATTGAACACACATGAAACTATAAACTTATGAGTTCCCTGAAAGAAATGGACTTTAAAGTTGTGATCGAGAACACCCCCATGGTTCCTCATCATCGTCTTAAATGCCCTGTGCAATCTTATGTGCGCTGTGTAGTACTGATCATATGCATACGTCAGCTGAAATTAGGAGAGCAGTACTGCAGCAAGGGTCAATTAGCAGATACCGTGCTTATTTAGCTTCCTTAGAAAAGCGTGGATGCAAAATGAATAATTTGTTAGGCTATTTCCGTTGCACAAATGTTTATGCAGAGACCATATTCCAAGTGAATTTAAGCTCGACCTCAATTAGGACCAAATCCTGCATGATGACGAGTTTGTAGGACTCATCGAGTTCCAACGAAACCGAAATTCAACCTGCTCTTGGGGTGAAAAGGGTCACGAAATCGGGAATTAACCATCACAAGATTTCTTCATGAAATCAGGAATTAACCAACCAGATAAGGCAACATATTCAAAAGACAAATTAGTCACTTCCTTGGCCTTTTAATGAAGAAGTAAAAATCAATAAAACAATCAAAATATAAAGGAAATCAAGATGTTAACATGGAGGGTGTCAATTTTGCAAGGTCAATGTTGAAAGTGTCAAACTCGCGAAGCCACACGAAGAAAGTGCATCACTTTCCGGAAAATAAAAAATAGAAAAAAACTCAAAAACAGCAAAATGAAAAGAAAAAATCCCAGCTAACCTGCCACCACACAAGCCTCTCTACTATTTAGGTACAATTTTTTGATGAAATATGCACACTTGCGTAAACTAGAGTTCGAACCGCTTACCTCAAGTCTCGTGCGTATCCTTCTGTCCATCACACTACACAGTCACTTGAGATTCTATGGGATATGCTATATCTTTTATATTAACTTTGAAATCGATTTGTAGAGGAGTGTTAGGCCATGACCCACCCTTACAAATCTATTTCCAGGGGTATGATGCCATGGCCCTTTTTCTATTTTATTCCAAAAATTTATCTAAATATTTAAATATAGTCGAACAATAAAAAAGTGAAACTTCTACACTATTATTATAAACTATACATACAAAAAAATATGCCATATATATTTCGGTGTATATAAAGGTAAGATTATGGAAACTTGAAAATATGACTTGAGTTGTATGAGATACTATATAGTTATACACATATGTAGGGCACAACTAGCAAATGATCTTGTGATACTAAACGTTCTTAAAAGAATAATGTATAAACTATAAAATTCTAGATCTTACCACTAAAACTTTGATACGTAACTACTCTACATTCTATATCCGAGGTTGTTTATAAACAAATCAAAATTTGTAAATTTTGAAATTAGAGAACTTATAATACTTTTTAAACTATTAAATGACCTTAAATGAAAATTTGTCAACTACAAAATTTTAGATCTCTTCAAGCTCTACAGATCATATGAAAAAGTTATAATTTTTTTGCTTGAGAACATTTGTAGGAGCGGATCATGCCATCACCCGCCCTTGAAAATTAGTTTCAGGGACGGGTGACTCCATCACCCGCCCCTAGTTTCTAGGGGCTATTACCCGCAAAAATGGTGGCCATTTCTAGGGACGGGGGATGCTATTACCCGCCCCTAGAATTGAATTTTCAGAGGCGGATCAACTGCTATAGTTGCTCCGCTCCATTTGTAGGAGCGGGTTACCTTTTGATCCACCCTTGAATAAAAAGAGGGCATTTCTACAAATTATTTTTGTAGCAGTGTTTATAGGATCATGTAGAAACTAGAAAGAAAACAGATGGATGGAACATGGGCAGACATTGATGAATGTTAATAGATATGAACTATATAGATATATATGATTTGCACAAAAGGAGTTCCAGTGAAATATCTATATCTATTACTGTTGGCGCTCCTTAAGTATCCGTTTTATCCCTTGTTTATCTTTGATAATGGCATGAATTCAATATCAAAATCACTAACCGTCCTAACCCCGGCCTAATTATTGGTCATTTTCACACTTGCACATATATTTTGGAGGAACTTCGTTTTTGCAGTTTTTTGGCCTATTTTGAAGCATGAAATGATGAGGCCCGTGATTGAGCACTAACACAGAGAAAGACGAAGGCCAAAGCCCAAAGGGAGGACCAAAGCCCATGTTGATTCGAAGCACATTCATGCACATCCATCCTCCAAAAGAGCCCAAAGGACCAAGCCCACAAGATAAGATCGAGATACTTCGGGGCCAAGCAAAGCAAAGAAATATTTAAGGAAGGATTTTCCATCCTATCCTTCTCCTCGAAGAAATCTCGAAGATAACGACGTCTAAAGGGGTGCAATCGTGAAGGACAGAAACTCTAGAAGATGCGAGGAGTCTACACGCCAAAGATGAGACCGAGACGATCCCGAAAAGGGGTAGGCCGGCCGGCCCAGCCCTTTTCTGAGGCGGTTTGCCTTCCCCTTCGACCGGTGGCTTCCTCGGCTTATAAATAGCTCACACCTTATTCAACTCGAAGCATCCATCCAACCAGAACTCGACGAAAACCTAGGGCCAAGACCGGAGGGAGACGACGGCCGCCGCAAGTCTTCGAAGTTGTCTAGGAGATGGCTTAGGCCATCCCTAGCCGCCATGGCCTCCCTGCGTGGTTGTGTCATGGTGGAGTTCATGAGCTAGTTGGAGTCGTCAATGGTGTATACGCGGTGGTGGCGATCCAAACGAATCTATTATGTGAGTAATGTCTTCATGTCATCCGATCTATTTAGCGATCATGTCTCTCCTCTTTCGATTTCGTTCTTGCTTTGGGTGCGCTTATTCCTAGATCTATTCTCGAGATAGATTGCATGGGGTGTTCTTGTAGCTATGGTGGCTAGGAGTTCATACCGGATCTACCCAAAGGGGGTTCGACTTGCTTCAGGGTATCCCGTTGAAAAGGGGGGCGTCGTGACAGGCCGTCTCCACAGAGTAGGTTGGGTATCGAGGGATCGGATTGGAGGTTTTGATTTAAAGAGGCTTTGGATGAGATGCATGTTGAGCTTACTCGTTTAGCTAGAACTACAACTAGAATGCGTGTGATAGGTTTAGTCATGCCTTCGGTCATGCTTTATCCTTACCGATGTTCATGGATGAGATCAACCTTCGTACATCACTCATATCTATCAAAGGTTCACCTTTTATATGCAATTAATGCTTCATGTTAGGATAGATCCGTTAGATTAGATGGAAAACCCTAGTAAGTTCATTGTCGATCCACGGATTGATAAACCTTGGGGGAATACTCTAAGGGAAAAGCTACCACGAACCGTGCGCTTGCGGTATACAAATCGGGGGCGTTAGTGAACGTCAACAATTACTAAAGCGAGTAAGGTTTCCACCCAAATTTTTAATTTGGTACGTTAGTTTGGTCCGACTGTGCTATTGACAGGTGGGCCTTAGTCCATCCTGTACGTAAGTTGGACCAACCCCTCTGTCCACGATTCAATCACGTAGATCTCTAATAACTAACACACAGGTAACAATACGTATCCGTATACCAACTTTGTCCGTAACAACGTATGGATATAATTGCCTAGTTTATTCTAATGAACACAAGTACTATACCAGCTGTTTGTTAGATGTATAGTATACGTAGTGACTCTTCTTGGAAAAAAATTCGGTGCAGCCGGCCTGTAAACCGAGCCTGGTGCAGCCCCATCCGGATTTGCGACACGTGTCTGCCCACGTGATCCGATGTCCAAGCAGTCCCGGCTCCAAAGCATTTCTGAGCATGGCTCCTCCACGCCCGCGCTCGGCTCGCTTCACAACAGCTCTCCCACGCACGGGCTCCCATCTGCTGCGCTGTGCTGCCTCGCTTTGCCTTCGATACAGCTGCTGGCGGACTGGCGCTTCGAGGAGTTTCACATCCACTGCTCCACGCGAGGGGCGATGCGCAGCTGTAAGTTCGACTGTAGGACAGTGACACAAGATGATGGAGCTCCGTTTCGGCCTGCCTGAGAAGCTACAAGCCCACCACCACGTTGACCTTGATGCTGTTGCTCGATCTATCTGCAATGGTTCGTTTGGACCTCGAGTTGATTAGTAGTCTGGTTGATTCGATTCCGGTTAGGAACATGAGTTTGTCATATTTGGAGTTTCCTTCGTCAAAGCCGTTGAGTGTTAGGATTGATCTAACAAAACTTAGAACAAACTTGACTTAACCAAAATCTCTAATCCAAGTAGATCACACCTAGTACATTAACTAATGCGGAATGGTAGTGTTCGGTCCTATACCAGCGGTAGTGGTGCCCATGGCGCCACTGGAAGTAGGTGTTGGCGTCACGTCGTCGACGGTGTGGACGGTGTCGGGGACGTAGCGCAGACGCTCCTTGAGCATCCTCTCGGGGTAGCGGCGGCCTTCAGGTCGCCACCGTCACTGCCCCGGGCATGGAACTCGTGCTTCTGAGTCTTCCAGTGCTCTGAATGATCGGTGGTGGTGGAAAAGGATTAGATTACTAACCCTGGGGTTGACCGCTTCTTATTTATAGGCACTATAGGCCCAGGCCAAGCCCAATGGGCTTAGATTTGCCTCCCGATCAAGACATTCGCGGATAGGTTCTGTTGAACCGATCCCTAAACTCACGGGGTGAGATCTCCCCCTTTTCTTTTGGTTCTGTTGTTGACAGAGGTCAACCAAATCAAAACACATTCTCCCCATTGACCAAAGGTCAACAACTTATTCTTAAACTTAAATATTTATTCTGTCACTAACTTATACTTAACTTAAACTAAAATCCATCCTCCGTAAATCAGCAAATACCAGACTAATGCATCTTCAGCAGCACAACGGCATACTAGGATAATATTACCCATAGCCTTACTGAAAAACTTTGTCATGATTCTTATTCTTATTTGGCAAAGTATTAATGGCCCTGAACCAGGACCTGATCAAAAGTATCAACCAAACCCATACCTAGGACATGTTTCTGAAAGAGGGATGGCGATAAACCTTTTGTGAGCGGATCCGCAATGTTTGCTGTAGTACTTATATGCTCAATCTTAATTGTGCGGTCCCGGTTTCTATCTTTCACGACACGATATTTGAGATCAATGTGCTTGGAAGCACCAGACAACTTATCGTTTGCGCAAAAGAATACTGCAGATTGGTTATCGCAGTGCATTGTGATAGGTCTCGAGATACTATCCACAACTCTTAATGCCGGAATAAAATTCTTAAGCCACACTGTCTGTCCTGTTGCATCATAACATGCCACAAATTCAGCTTGCATCGTAGATGCAGCCGTTACACCTTGCTTACCACTTCTCCATAAAATTGCTCCCTTGCCAGAGTGAAGATATATCCAGAAGTGGACTTTTTATCATATTCATCACCAGCAAGATCAGCATCAGTGTAACAAACAACCTCAAGATTGTCTGTCCTCTTATATGTGAGCATGCAATCTTTGGTGCCTTGGCAATATCTTAACGCCTTTTTGACACCTACCCAGTGAGCCCATCCTGGATTTGACTGATATCTACTAAAAACTCCGGTTGCAAATGCCAAGTCTAGACACATACAGACTTGTGCATACATCAGACTTCCGACAACTGATGCATAAGGAACATTGTTCATTCTTTCTCTTTCTAAGTCATTCTTAGGGCATTGCGCTTGACTAAACTTATCGCCTTTTTGAATAGGAACAGGTAAAGTGTTGCACTTATCCATGTTATATCTCTTAAGCATTTTCTCAATATAAGCTTTTTGAGATAATCCTAGTACTCCTTGGGCTCTATCTCGGTGTATCTCAATGCCAAGGACATATGAGGCATCACCAAGATCCTTCATATCAAAGTTGGATGAGAGGAAATTCTTAGTCTCATACAACATGTTCTTATCGTTGCACGCTAATAGTATGTCATCCACATACAGTACTAGAATTATTAATTTTTCACCCTTAACTTTGACGTAGATACAACTATCCACATCATTCTTCTTAAATCCGAATTTCTTAATGACCTCATCGAATTTAAGGTTCCACTGCCTGGACGCTTGCTTAAGTCCATAAATGGACTTCTTTAATTTGCATCCCATATGTTCTTTACCCTTTATGGCAAAACCTTCTGGCTGTGCCATAAAAATTGTTTCATTTAAGTCTCCATTTAGGAATGCAGTCTTAACATCCATCTGATGTAACTCCATATCAAAATAGGCTACTAATGCCATGACGACTCTAAAAGAATTTTTGGTAGACACAAGGGAAAAGGTCTCATTATAATCAATTTCTTTCTTCCGTGTAAACCCTTTTGCTATAAACCTAGCTTTGAATCGTTCGACCTTTCCTTTGGAATCACGTTTGGTTTTGTAGACCCATTTACAGCCTACTAGTTTGACTCCATCAGGAATTTCTACTAAATCACATACTTTATTAGTACTCATAGACCTTAGTTCATCTTCTATGGCTTCAATCCATTTAGTTGAATTCTCACTTGACACTGTCTGTCTGAATGTGGCAAGGTCACTTATATTCCCGATATCATATACATCCTCACTTAAGTATGTTTCATAATAATCAAGAATAGCTAATCTCTTTGCCTGTTGCGACCTTCTTACTAGTTCAATCGCAACTGGTTGAGGAATAGGTTGAGGAATCGGATCTTGTGGTGCAGGTTGCGCCTGGTTCCCAACCATTTGCTCCATGTTCTCCTGCTGAGCAGCAGTAGATGGCATGGCGCCACTTACTTGAGTAGGAGGAATGACAGGTGGTACAAACTGATATACCTCTGTGGGCTCTTGAACTACTGGATCAGGAAGCTCAACCCGTAGTTCTTCGAGACTCACTTCCCTCCTTGGAACACTCCCACTAACTCCTGAGTCCTCTAGGAACACAGCATGCCTGGTTTCTACGAACTTAGTGTGACGACTAGGACAGTAGAATATGTACCCCTTAGACTTTTCTGGGTATCCAATGAAGTGGCAGCTTACCATCTTAGAATCTAATTTCTTTTGCTGTGGATCAAATAATTTAGCCTCAGCAGATAGCCCCATACTTTTAAATAATTAAGTGACGGTTTCCTCCCATTCCACAGCTCAAAAGGTGTCTTGGGAACTAACTTAGATGGAACCCGATTAAGTATGTGCGCAGCTGTTTTTAATGCTTCCATCCACAGCTCCACAGGCAAACTAGAATAACTAAGGATCCTCCGTACTATGTTAAGCAGTGTGCGGTTACGTCGCTCAGCTACTCTATTTTGCTGTGGTTCGTCTAGCATAGAGTATTGCGCTCTTATGCCATTTTTTTTCTAAGTATTTAGCGAATGGTCCTTTAATCTGACCATATTGAGCGTGTTTCCCATAATATTCACCTCCCCGATCTGATCTTACAATTTTAATAGAAGTGTTGTGCTGTTTCTCAACTTCCGCCTTATAAATCTTAAATATTTTTAAAGCATCTGAATGCTTTTGGATGGGGTAAATGTGTCCATAATGGGAATAATCATCGGTAAATGTTATAAAGGAATCATATCCGTCTACCGATGTTATTGAGAGAGGGCCACAAATGTCTGTGTGAATTATTTCTAATACGCCCGTACTCATAGTCGCTCCTTTCTTAATAGTCTTAGCATATTTTCTCTTAATGTAGTCGATGCACTGCTCTGAATCTGAAAAGTCTAACTCCTAAAGTATCTCATCTTTAGCCGTGTTTGGTTATGGAGGGAAAAAAGTTGCGTCATCTGAATATCACGTGTTTGGTTGTAACAGTGTAAAAAATGAGCCCAGGCGATGGGGCCATATGTGGCACAGACGTTAGGCGTCCCCGGTCACATACCCCAGCGCAAGATGTGCTCATGCGCCCTCCCACCCCCCCACCTCCCGGCCCCACCCCCCCTCCCGCAAAGAGCAGCCGCCTGCTCCCTGACGCGCCGCTGCTGCCCCTCCAAGTCGTGTGCACGTAGCAATTCTCTCAGTTTTGATGTGTTTGGCTGTACCAAACACATGGGAAAGTTTCCATGTTTTTTATTCTCCACTTAAACCAAACATAGCCTTTAATGAGACGCTCCATTCCCCCCTCGAAATGTGGCCAAGGCGACAGTGCCACAATTTCGAAGAAGTCTCATTATCACGCTTACGCTTATGCATCGCATCACAAACATTCATTACAGAATAATTATCATCACGAGAGAGCAAATAAAGATCGCCGCCTTGCAATTGACCAAGGCCAACACTAATATTATGAAATTTAATATTGCAAACCGAGTTGCCAAACTCACACACATGTCCAGATTTATCCAAACGCGAAATGGAAATAATGTTTCTCTTTAAACTAGAAACATAAAGGACATCATCTAAATTAAGCTGGAAGCCGCCTGGCAACTCTAAGGAGAAGCTTCCAACACCTTGGACTTCAACTATGTTTCCATCAGCCACTCTTAGTCTTCGCTCCCCCCTTCTTATAGTTCGGATCGAACGGAATACCTGTAATGAATTAGAAATGTGCACAGTGGCACCTGAGTCAATTAACCAAGTACTAGGGGATAAATGTGCTCAGAATAACTCATCAATGAAAGAAACAAAATCAAACTTAATATTACCTTGCTGTTTCAGTCATTCCTTAAAGCCTGGGCAGCACTTCTGAAGATTCTTGGGTGAAGAACAGGATGAACACAGCATCTTTCCACCTTGGGACTGCTTGCCTTTGAACTTGTTGTTATTCCTTGGACCAAAGTTCTGGTTCTCTTTCTTCTTAAACTTCTTCTGGCCTTGCTTGCTGCTACCTGACTCATGCTGATTCTTAGGAGGATTGTCACTGATACTCATGTGATGGACCATGCTCACCACATCCTTCATCTTCTCAGTCTTAAGCCTCTCTTCTTCTTTAACACAGTAACTGATCAGCTCACTGATAGAACAAATAGTCTTGTTGGTGTTGTAGTTGATCTTGAAAGCATTGTACTGTGAGGGCAGCGAGGTCATGATGAAGTAAACAAGAAAGCCATCTGAGATCTCCATCTTCATCTCCTTAAGCTTGTTGGCCATGTCACACATATTGAGAATGTGCTGCCTGATGCCGGTCTTCCCATCATACTGAGAGGCCACTAACTTCATGATGAGAGTGCTTGCATAAGTCTTGGATGAGCTCTTGAAGTTCTCCTCAATCTTTGCTAGAAAGGCCTTAGCACTCAGATATGCTCCTTGCGCATCCTTAGTGGGGATGGCGCCCTTAATGCCAGCACTGATTGTCTGAGACATGACCATAAGCGCCATGCGGTCTGATCTTGCCCACTTTTCCAGAGCAGCTGAAGTCTGTCCTTCAGCAATAGCAGGCTTATCCTCCCTTAATGCCAGATCAAGATCATTCCAAGCCAAACACGTCATGACCTAGCCCTTCCAGTCAGAAAAATCCGCTCCATTGAGCGGCTCAATGTTGTTCAGGTAGGAGCTCATAGCATTGACATTTGTCACTGAAAATTAAAGGAAAAACTTATTTTAGTAATCATATACAATGAAATGCAAATAAAAGCATGATAATAATCCTACAGTGGTCCGATTAATATCACGCAATTAAAATTTCAATTTGCATCACCGGTGGGAAAAACAAACAAAATTTCGTCTTAATACTCATGATTAAACAACGATGGTCAGAAATAATCACAAGTTTAATCAAAATAAACTTCTCGGTGGTTCCAATTATTTAGAGGCATATCAAAGTATAGTGGTGGAATAAGCTTATGAATATAAAATAAAACACCAACTATTTATAAAATTACTCATGCGATAGCTTAACTGAAATTAATGCAAAAATAAACTGAGCTTAATACTAAAAATTAACTGAAATAAACACTGAAATAAAAGAAAAAGCTTAAAACTGAAAATTCGGTCCCAAAAAAAGAAAAATGGCCCGCTGGCAGCACGCCCTAACCCCTCAAATGCGCCCAGCGCGGCCCAGCAGACGCACGGCTCAGCGTAGCGCGGCTTAGCAGATGCGCGCGGCTCGGCTCAGTGGCGCGCGCAGCTTAGGCAGCCCGTTAGCAAAGTGGCCTGGCAGCGAACGAGCGGGCCGCCACTTCGGCCCGCGGCGCGCGCTCCCCTTTTTCTCTTGGTTCTGTTGTTGACAGAGATCAACCAAATCAAAAACAACATTGAGGTCACCCCAGCGGATTCGATAGTTTCTGCAGATTGAGATTGCTTGATTTCTGGTTGTTCATGAATTCCATGTATACAGTTAGCAGCGCTTGAAAGCCTGAGCCGCATGTTCGCACCACTTCAACTACATCTGGATCATGGCGTCGATGATCTTGTCCACTGTAAAGACGCAAACTGGTATGAATTCTTAAGGCTATTTGATTGGCCACCGGTAACATAGCAGAACTCCAGATGCGATGAACACGGAAGCACCGGCTAGCTAGCTCTGAAGCGCGTGTGGCAGAGCCGCTGCGAGTGCGGCATGCAGCGAGCGAGCTGAGCATAACGCGCCTGGAGCCGGAATCACGCGAGCGTCGGATCCTGTGGGTAGACGCGTGTCGCAAATCAAGGATAGGGCTGCACCGGGTGTTGACGCATTTCAGGATCAACACACGAACGCACTTGAACGTGCAGCGCGAAGGGGTAGCTCGCTGCAGCGCCTCCTGCGTAGACCGGTCAGACCGGTCGCCGCCGGCAGAACGGTGACGAAGCCTACGAACGTTAGCCCGGGAAGACCCGTCGGAGCAGGCGCACGTAGGGTTGTTCTAGGGTCAGCAGGCCGCCTAGAACGCCCTCAATCGACGTAGAGACGATGGAGGAACAACAAATAGTAAATTGGAAAAGCTAGGGCAAGAGAAAAGTAAAAAGATAAAAGTTGTATTGATTTGATCGATTGGATGTCCTAATCGGCCGTGACACTTTATATTTATAGGGTGGGGTGGACTTATCCCGCAAGAAATCCTATTACAGATCTAAATCTACAAAGAGTTCTAGTTGTACTCGGATTCCAGGTAGACCGGTCTGACCGGTCAGACCCTCCGGTCAGACCGGTCGGTGTTGCCAGACCGGCTACATGGTCCAGACCGGTCAGATCGCTCAAAAGCACCAGTCAGACCGGTCTGTTCGACCAGTGCCAATTTTGGTCGTCATTATATGCCCCCTATTTTTTGGTAGTGCTAGCATGCCAAAAAATAAGCCTCTGGACCAAAATTGTCTAAGGACGATGATAAATATGCATCGGCCATATTTTGTTCTAAGGGCGATAAATTCTATCGGTCATATCTTACTTCTTTTTCAAGCTAATGACGAAACAACTTGCTTAGGCTTCCATACCTGCTTCATGGTCGCCGACCTTGCTGGTACAACCTCTACTTGCTGTTCCATAGACTCCTTCTTGCGCATCCGCTGCAGCCTTCTCTTTTGGGTGTGAGACAAGCCTGAAGGGCACCACCTCTGCTGTAAATACTTGTTGTCTTGCTTTATGTCTTTCTCACCCTCCTTGCTGCAATCAGATTTGCTTTTGACCAGATTATTGCTAGCAACAATCGGTCTTTGAGAGGCACCATAACTTGGATATATAGAAGAATATTGAATAAAATATGAATGCATATACATTCGACTATAATCCATAGGTGTGTAATAGTAAGGATACGACCAGAACCATGGAGCAATCGGCCCACCAAATGAATATGGCGCAAAAGCATTATTACCTTGTTGAACATGAGAAACCGATTGCTCACGATGCTCCGATGATGGATTTGTATCTTTAGCTTGATTTGGTCGCTTCTTCTGTTTCTGAGTAGCTCCTTTCTCCTCATACTTGGCCAAGAGTTGCTTGAAACTCGGCCTCTCCTTTTTATTGTTTCTGGATTTTTTTAGAAATCCCAGATGGACCGGTCAGACCGGTCTCCAGACCGGTTAGGCCGGTCTGAGCAGATCTGGCGTCATTCTTCTGTTCTTGTCCCCCGAGCGCTGAATTCTTCAATGAATCTTCAGGGACCTTCTTTGCTGGAGCTTCCTGATGAGATTTCGAAGGCTCAGACCTTTCTTCACCAATAATTATATTTTTTCCTTTTGTTGATTCGGCTTGATTTGGCCGAATTAACACTTTAGGAGTACTCAATTCAAGCACATGTGTATGTGCAGGGAAAGGATTGTGATCCACCTGCATTTGTGGAACAATTATTCGGCCTTCGTTAACAACCGATTGAATTTGCCTTCGAAGCACATTGCAATCATTAGTCGCATGAGAGAAAGTATTATGAAATTTGCAATAAGCTTGCCGCTTTAATTCTTCAAGCGGCGGTATGACATGCGACATCTTGATGTACCCATTCTTGTATAATTCATCAAATATCCTCTCACATTTGGATACATCAAAAGTAAATCTTTCTCGCCGATCTTTATGAATCGGCTTAAGAGAACCACAAACGCAAGGTTTATCATTAGAAGACCAAACAAATTCAGCGGTATAAATATCTTTACCTTCATCGTCCGAACAATTGGAATCACACCCGAGCACATAAACAGGACGATTAGATTTTTCATTGGACTTTTGAGAATCTATAGCTTCTTTAGCTCGGCTTTCATTAGCCAGAGCCTTTTGTAAGACTTGACTAACATCTAGAAATTTTTGTCCCTCTAGCTTTGCTTTATGAAAATCAACTAAACCAGCAAAAGCTAGATCAGCTAAATCTCTATCAGAAATTGTCAAACTATAACATCGGTTTCTAGTATCTCTAAATCTTCTAATATACTCAAACACATTCATGTATCTTTTGGTTAGCCGATGTGAGATGTGAAAATTTCAATTCAGTTTCACCACTAAAGTAATAATCATGAAATTTTTGCTCTAAATCAACAAAAGTGAAAACTGAATTGGGTGGCAATGAAATAAACCATGTAAATGCAGCACCCGATAGAGACAAAGGAAATAACCTCAATTTGTAAATATCATTAGTGCTAGCTTCACCACATTGTATAATAAATTGACCTATATGCTCCAATGTAGTTCTACTATCATCACCAGTGAATTTAACAAATTTAGAAATTTTAAACCCTTGAGGATATGCAACATAATCGTAATTATCAGGGTATGGCCTTTGATAAGATCGGCATTTGGTTTTAGGCTCTATACCAAAAGTTTGCCGAAATATCTTAATCACCTCCTCTTTGATACTACCTGATCCAACATCATCGGCGTTCAGCCGATTTGTGATCGGTGTACTACTAGGTTGAGCAAAGTTCGGCGGTGTGGAATGTCGCAACGAACTTGCTGCCCCATATGGCACATTGGCATGAGGTGATGCATTATAATTAATTCGGCTTTGCTGATTAGCCGAATTAGTCACAATAGCATTATTAGTTGGAATTGCCGAACCACGAATTGTTTTATCGGTATTAGATGTAGACGCATTATTACCGACAGACTTCATACCAAGATGTATTTCAATTCGGCTAAAACGGTCATCAAACATATCATGCATATTTTGACCAATAAATTCCAACTTATTATTCACATGAGAAGAAACAGCATCATCTATAGCATTAGCTATTTCAGAATTAAGAACGGGTTGTTCGCTCTCATCGAATTTTACCTCAAATTGTGAAGCATCGAAGCCGGCATCCGTTGTGATCTTCCCTTGTCGGTCGATGGAGAAGTGCGAGATGTACTGCTTCATGGCTTCTTCCTCCAGCTTCTGGATCTCTTTCTCCTTCTCCTCTCTGATCTTCTTCTGGATGTCATCAAGAGCCTTCTATTGTTCGGCCGAAAGTTGCTGAACAGTCGGCCTTTGGATGTTGGCGGCATCAACATCGCTAGGTTTAGGAATTTTACCGGCCATGGCAGCCGATTGATTCTTTCTTTTCCCCAGCGGAGTCGCCAAAAAGCATGTTGACGCCTTTCAGGATCAACACACGAACGCACTCGAACGTGCGACGCGAAGAGGCAGCTCGCTGCAGCGCTTCCTGCGTAGACCGGTCAAACTGGTCCCTTGCAGCGGTCAGACCGGTTGCCGCCGGCAGGTGACGAAGCCTACGAACGTTAGCCCGGGAAGACCCGTCGGGGCAGGCGCACGTAGGGTTGTTCTAGGGTCGGCAGGCCACCTAGAACGCCCTCAATCGACATAGAGACGGAGGAACAACAAATAGTAGATTGGAAAAGCTAGGGCAAGAGAAAAGTAAAAAGATAAAAATTGTATTGATTTGATCGATTGGATGCCTAATCAGCCGTGACCCTTTATATTTATAGGGTGGGGTGGACTTATCCCGCAAGAAATCCTATTACAGATGTAAATCTACAAAGAATTCTAGTTGTACTCGGATTCCAGGTAGACCGGTCTGACCGGTCAGACCCACCGGTCAGATCGGTCGGTGTTGCCAGACCGGCTACATGGTCCAGACCGGTCAGACCGCTCAAAAGCACCGGTCGGACCGGTCTGTTCGACCAGTGCCAATTTTGGTCGTCAACACCGGGCTCACTTTGCAGCCCGGCTGCACTGAATTTTTTTCCCTCTTGTGCACATGGGTAACAGGAAAGCAGAAGTAGATCAGTGGATGGGAGTGTACTGCCCCCATGCATTGTTAAGTATCTCTGTATCGTTCCAATTTTATCAAATGTCTCCGAAGAGACATGATTAAGTATCTGTCGGGAAGAAAACATGTTTATTGTTTATTGTTCACCTGGGCCCGCATGTGGCAGTGTATTTGAAGTGACTTGGTGAGATTTCGGCGTCACATACTGATGGATATAGGTGGGCGTTCGGGTTACCCAAAAAATTCGGGTCAGGTATTTCGGGTTCTCTAAAATTCGGGTTTTCAGAAATGCTACCCGAAATTTGTTATGAAAAATCAATACCCGACATTTCGGGTACCCGAAAGTTCGGGTTCGGGTTCGGGTTTACCCGATATGCCCGAAATCCTACAATCTGCTCTATACTCCCCCGAGGTCCATGCGTAGCAGCGGCCGGCGAGGGCGGCGCCGTGGTGCTCGGAACCGGCGCGTGACCGCGTGGAGGGAACGCCGGAGGGAGGGAAGGAGGCCGCGCAGGGGAGGAAGCCCGCCGCCGCCGCCGATGCGGCCCGATGACGACAGCGAGGCGGGGAGGGAGGCTGGCGGCGCTGGATCTGCCCGCGGACGGAGCTCCCTCCCTCGATCCGCCGTGCTGCTGCCAGAGCTACGCGGCAGGGGTCGGCACAAGGAGGGGAGGGGACGACCGGATCCCGGAGCCCGAGATCCGCTCGCCGCACCGGAGCCGGCTAAAAGCGGCTACTCCGCCTCTAGTGGTGGACGACAACGGCAAAGAGGTGGAGGCAGAGGACACGCGGCTCGCCGGATCCAGCGAAGGCAAAGGCGGATCGGAGGGGCGGCGCCGTTGCGTAGAGGCGCGAGGAGGAGTGGAGGGGCGACGCCGTTGCGTGGAGGTGCGAGGCGGAGTGGAAGGGCGGCGCCGTCGTGTCGACAGGAAGCCGAGGTCACCGGGGATAAGAAGAGGAAGAGGCCGCCTCGGGCTCGGGGGCCTGCACGCTCGGCCGCTCGCGCAGGCGCAGGCGCACGCGGAAGGTGGTGCCGGTGGCGGCGGGCGGTGGCGCGGTGGGCGGCTGGGGCTAGCGTGGGGGGCGGCGGCGCGGCGCGGGGTTGGGGCGGCGGTGCGGTGCGGGGTCGGGGCGTCTGGCCTCTGGCGAGTCGCGTCTGGGTCTGGCCGTCTGGGGCCTGGGCGCACGCCTAGGCGTGGGTACTGGGGTTAGGGTTAGGCTTGACGCTCGTGTTGGACTGTTGGTGGTGGGCTGGGCTGCAATTTATTTGGGCTATTGGGCTGACCATTTTTTCGGGTAAATCGGGTATTTCGGGTACCGTGGCCCAAAACCCGAACTACCCGTATTAATTTCGGATACCGTGGGCTGGAACCCGTATTAGGGTTCGGGTTTTTCGGGCTCGGGTTTTTCGGGTTCGGGCTTCGGGTATCGGGTTTTTAGCCCAGCCATACTGATGGAAGTGTTTCCTGCCAACCAAACATTGAGCGTTGGGCCCGCTTTTGATGGCTCATTAAAGAATGACTTTACTATTGTTCACCCTAAATCATACCCTTACATTATATTTTATTTTAGAGAATCAAAAGGAACTACATGAAATGGCCCCACTCCATCCCTAATTAATATTCTCTAAAATGTGCTCGTATCGTTTGAAGAAAAAAGGTAAATTATGCAACAGAAAAATGTAGGCCGAGCTGTCTAAAGGTTGTAGAGGAAAAACAAATATATCGAAATGGCAATGGGACAAAACCAAAGCATTTTGAACCCGAGGATGTCGACCATATAGTATTTGCCATTTTGAACCATATTGTTTTGACAATAGTTCTTTTAACACTTAATTTGCCATTTTGAACAAAAGCATTTTCAAATTTATTCACTAAGAGCAACTCCAAGAGTCTCTTCATATCTTTCTGGATCTGTAAATATAGGGAAAAATCGGAAAAAAGGACATCCATAGAGCCGCAATCTTCCTCGCTATTTCCTATTGCTCAGTATCCCATTCTCCTCGCTCTGCATCTTTGCCGAGCTTGCAGGGCTCGCCATCAGCCTTCTACCGAGCGCGCCCCGCTTCCCGCCACTCGCCTCCTCCCATGCCCGTGCAAAGTGCCGGCAGCCGCCATGGCAGCCCCATAGCTGAGCTCCGCCCTCTTCCCAAATTCTCCCTAAGCCACCATCCTTCGATTGCTTGCACCAGCAGCTAGCCCGTGAGCTTCCTAACCTCCCCAACCCACCGGCCATACCAGCCAAAGTGCCGAAGGAGCTCCCCGCCAATGAACCCTAGACCACCATGGCCGCCACCTTGACCTCCACACTGAGCATGTGTTCGCATTGTCATCCTCCTCGTGGCGCTCCCTCTGGTTTTGTGCATCCTTGCCTAGGTTACGTTGCTGGAAACGCGGCCATACCACCACCGGCTGTACTGCCATCGCCGCCCGCTCATCGCATGGCACCCCTGCGCGGGCCTGTGCCGTGCCGTCAGGCGCGCCAAACGATACTGCCGGTCAAGCCCACCTCTAGTCAGCCTCCCTTCTGTACGCCTGAGCGGCTCTGCCGCTCGCCATGGCTGCCACCCTGGGAGCAGGCGGGGAGCAGGCGAGGGGCAGCAGGAGGTGGCACACAACCTGGGCGCCATCGCCGCGCCAGCCGCGGCACAGGCGAGGAGGGGGGCGACGGGTAGCAGGAGGCGGCGGCGCGGCGGCTCGTCATAGGGAGCACGAGGAGAGAAGCTGGGGAGGAAGAAAATAAAAAAAATGTGTATGACACGTACGGGGGCCATTGACACTATAGCATATGAAGAGTTCAATTTTAGAGAGTCTGATAGTTTTACCCCTCATTTTATGAAGTTTTTTATTTTTTTAGCTAACTTTTTAATCTCTAAATTTTGCTAAGCTTATTACTAGTCTCTTGGAGATGCCCTAATTAGCACTTATGGCGGTCCATACATCTAGTTATATTGAATTATTAATCGGTTGTACTTGCCGTGTTATATCTTATATGTAGGGACTATATTTATATACAGTGGACCACGTCTGATTTTTTAGGAGATTGGGACAAGAGAGTAAAGGATACAGGAGAGGCAAGATTGGATGAAAATTTATATTCAAGAAGTGGTCCGCTGGGGACAGGAGAGTAAAGGATACTGGAGGGGCAAGATTGGATGAAAATTTATACTCAAGAAGTATATATATATATATATATATATATATATATATATATATATATATATATATATATATATAGTAAAATGTACCGTGGGCACCAGAACTCGTAGCGTTGTATCAAATAGGTCCATGAACTTAGAAACCAGACATCTAGCCCCTCGAACTTGCGAACCCGTTCACCCCAGGTCCAGCCCGGTTTTGCATGGCTTGCATGGCACTGTGCGGACGGGATTTGCTACAGTGACCACGGTTTTGTTTTCCTTTTCCTATTTATTTTGGCTAAATCTTCGAAATGACATCGGATGAAGATGATTTTTATATGAAAATTGTAACCCTCGATGAGATCTATAACTTTCTATTTTTAATTTTTTTTCATTTGATGATGTTAAGGTGCTCAAAAAAATTATATAAAATTACAACACCATAATAATAGCGTACTTTTCCTTGTCGCATTAGAAAAATAATATATTTTTTATTTGTTGTCAAATGAAGACACTTTGTATACCAAAATTTTAACACTTTTAATGATCTAGATTCTTGTAGGTTTGAGTTTTATATTTGAAGTTGTTAAGATGTTGATAAAATAGTATAAAGCCTCAACGGCTTTCGCGTACTTAATATGCTGCTTTATACTGTTTTATCGACATCTTAACAACTTCAAATGTAAAAACTCAAAACTACAAGAATCTAGATCGTTAAAAGTGTTAAAATTTTGGTATACAAAGTGTCTTCATTTGACAACAAACAAAAAATATATTAATTTTCTAATACGATAAGCAAAAGTACGTGATTATTATGGTGCTGTAATTTTATATAATTTTTTTAGCACCTTAATATCGTCAAATGAAAAATTCAAACTAGAAAGTTGTAGATCTCATCGAGGGCTACAATTTTCATATAAAAATCATCTTCATCCGATGTCGTATCGAAGAGTTATGATTTTTCGAAGATTCAGCCGAAATAAACTAGAAAAGAAAAATAAAACTGTGGTTACTGTAGCAGATCTGGGTCACGGTAGCAAATCCCGGCCGCACAGTGCCATGCAAGCCATGCAAAATCGGGCTGGACCTGGGGTGAACGGATTTGCAAGTTCGAGGGGCTAGATGTCTGGTTTCTAAGTTCATGGACTTATTTGACACAGCGTTGCAAGTTCAGGTGCCCACGGTGCATTATATATATATATATATATATATATATATATATATATATGACGAGTTTTTTCTACACTCACGTGTAGCTACTCTCATCATCAGTATACCATCGTGTGTATTTCCGTATACTCATTTATCACTTTAAGTATGGTCATATACTTATTCTAAGATACTTCAAAGGTATATACATGAAAAATTTTAAAACCAACCCTATTTTTTAAATAATACTATGATTATACCTTAATATTAGTATATAAAATAAGTATGTCCATATACTCTATGTATGATCACATACCCAACATATATATCATCATATATATTCTAGTATGAACATATATTTCACGTACATACTCTTTATTGGATCAGATGTGTCATGTATCATGAGATACACATGTGAGAGTACCTACAAGCGAGTGTAGAAAGGAATTTTCCTATATATATATATATATATATATATATATATATATATATATATATATATATATATATATATATATATATATACACACACACTATAGTGACCCTTGTTGTGCACTTGGGTAACAAGAAACCAGAAACAGATGGGAGTCTATTGCCCCATGCATGCATGGTTAATATCTGTCGGGAAGAAAACATGGTTATTGTTCACCTGGGTTTGAATTTGTTTAGCATGGTACCGTGTATATACGATGCGAATTGAACGCAGCTCAGCTGGCAAGCTAGGTTTCTAATAGTGGAACTTGCCCACTAGACACTGGTGTTTACATTTTTCTAGATTTATTTTAGAATTTAATTGGTGCTATTCTTTCGGTGGAAGCGATGAGTCTCTCAATAGCGAGGTGCTAGTGGTGATGATTTTATCAATTTTTGCTGACTCTGTCTCACGTGAGTGCTTATATATAGAGTATGGTTAGGTGCATGTATTCATAAAGATTAGTGTGCATATATTTGTGAGCGTTTGCTTCTATACTATATTTTGAAGAAAAAAAGAACGTTGTTCTACCTATTACCGCACGTGGCTGTGTATTTGAAGTGGGTGAGATTTCCACGTCACCCATTGATGGAAGTGTTTCCTACCAACCAAACATTCAGCGTTTCGGCCAGCTTTTGACGGCTCATCAAAGAAAGATTTTACTATTATTCATCCTAGATCATACCTTATTAAGTTTTATTTTAGAGAAACAAAAGGAACTAGTTTTTAGATTATACAGTACAATTCGGACACTTACAACACGCCCACACTCACCTCTAAGAACATACATACACAAACCCTACACCTATGAGCATTTCGAAGACTAAGCTGGTAAATTTTGAAGATCGATAAAGTCACCATAAGCATCTCGCTGTCGACGGAAATGTCACCTACCACTTAACTGAAAGCACAACGCCGTTAAATCTTAAAATATCGAAATGACTCCACTTCATCCCTAATTGATATTTTCTAAAATATGCTCGTATCATTTGAGAAAAAAAGGTAAATTATGCAAAACAGGAAAATGTACGACGAGTTGCCTAATGATCGTAGAGGAAAAACCAATATTTCGAAAACGGCAATGGGACAAAAACTAAAGCATTTTGAACCCGAGGATGCCAACCATTATAATATTACCCATTAAGCTGAAGCCCAAAAGGCTAATTAATTTTCTTTCTTTGTTACTTTCTTTATTTATTTCTTTATTTTCTCTTTGTTTCTTTCTTCACCCATTAACTGCAAGCATGCCTATCACCCAGTTATAAGTATCACAAGCAAGCAAACCGATGACGTAATCATCAACTTTTTCTTCAACCATTAATTGCCCGTCCATGAATTAAATTCTTCTACTATATAATCAACTTCTGATCTTTCGGCAAGTAAACATTTTGCAATATTAGTAAACATTTCCGAATGTTCTGAGTTTCTGAGTCAATGTTCTGGATAATTGCTAGAAAATGTTTGAAAAAAGTTTTGAACTTTTTAAAATGTTCCTGAAAAATTTATTTGGAAACATTTTTTAATGTTCCCTTAGAACTTTTTAAAATGTTCTTGAACATTCGAAAAGTTTCCAAACTAGTTTGTAAAACATTTCAAAGTGTGAAGTGAAAAATGTTTGAGAGCAACTCACAATGTTCTGGATAATTGCCAGAAATATTCAGAAAAAAGTTTGAACTTTATAAAATGTTCTCGAATAATTTGTTTGGAAACATTTAAGAATGTTTCCTTTAGAACTTTTCAAAATGTTCCTGAACATTAAAAAAAGTTGTAAACATTTCAAAGTGTGAAGTGAAACATGTTTGAGAACAACTCACAATGTTCTGGATAATTGCTAGAAATGTTTAGAAAAATGTTTTGAACTTTTTAAAATGTTCCTGGAGAATTTGTTTGGGAATATTTCATAATGTTCCATTAGAACTTTTTAAAATGTTTTTGAACATTCAAAAAGTTTCTGAACAAATTTGTAAACATTTTAAAGTGTGAAGTGAGTTATTCTAATTCAATTTGCATAAGAATCAATGCCACAAAGTCACCACAGGCGTCTTGCTGTCAATGGGACGTCACCTTCCACTGAAAATACAACACCATTAAATTCTAGAATACACAAAAAGTTGAATCCAGGACCTAAGGAGCTGCTGAGCCTCTTATAACCCCCAGGCTACAGGCTCTTTCACTCATTATCAGTATTCAATGCATATAAGTAGATGCCGTTCTCATTTCGAAATCAAAACTTAAGGAGAAACTTAAACATATGCACTGAATGTTGGTAGGAGTATACTTATTGAGGAAGAAAAGAAAAGAAAAGAAAAGCATGGATATATAACTTGCTTATTGTTTTGCTGTCGCCGCAAAGCACAGGAAGAAATAGAGAGGCAGTGACAAGCAGGGAAGGAATGGATGGAAGAAATGAACAGAGAGAGTGAGAGACACCGACATCTCGTAACTATTCCAGTATGAAAGGTAGATACACCCAATCGCTATCAATACGGCCCATATGCTAAACGGACCTCAGAAATTAAAAAGGATGAATACGCGGCGCGCTTTCTGTGCGACAGGATCGAGTGCGGTAGCCCGCGCGATGGGGGGGGGGGGGGCAGCAAAAAACGGAGTTACAGGGAGTCTTCATTACAAAATTTGTCCACTGTCTCGCGTTGCCGATTCTGCCAAAGACAGAAGTCTGAAGCGCATCGGGCGAAGACCACAAAATTTGCCTCCTGAACATGGTCGAATACTTGTGCGTTCCTGCACTTCCAAAGATTCAAGAGTAGCCCAGTAAGAACTGTTGAACGCGTTTGCAAGGATGAACATGTTGGGCCAGGAAGTGCGATCTCCCAAAGTGCTTCGATCTGTAAAAGGTTAGAGGAGGTAACACCAATGGCTCCCCAGAAACTTTGTGCACGAGGGCAGTGAAGGAAAAGGTGTTCGGTATCCTCCGGCAAATTGCAGAAGGTGCAAAACCCGTCATAGTCAGCTCCTCGGGAGCTGAGGCGGGCATTAGTGTTAAGCTTGCGGTGGTGAAGAAGCCAGAGGAAGGATTTACACCGCGGGGGCCGCATCGTGCAATATTTGCCATTTTGAACCATAGTGTTTTAAAAATAGTTCTTTTAACACCTAATTTGCCATTTTGAACCAAAGCATCTTCAAATTGATTAACTAATTAGCACTTATGGCGGTCCATACATCTAGATATAGGATCGAATTAATGGTTGTACCTGCCGTGTCATGTAGGGACTATAGTTATAGTGGGCCATTTGTTGAATATAAATTTCCATCCAATCTTGCCTCTCCTCATCTCCTGTACGTGTATCCAATAGAAAGGCAAAATGGCTTTGGAGGTACAAGTCATAGAGTCGTCGTTTGTAGCGCCGAGCGAGGCAATGCCGCAGAAGGGCCTACGGATCTCCTCCCTCGACGCCAGTCTGGCCGACAGAGGCCACATTCCAACAATCTACTTCTACCGCTCCGCTGTTGCCGCCACTGTCAACTTGTTCGACGTGAGCGTCAGACTCAAGGAGTCCTTGGCCAAGGCCCTGGTGGCTTTCTACCCCTTCGCCGGCCGCCTTGACGTCGACGACGATGGCAGAACACAGATCAACTGCAACAGCGAGGGCGCGCTCTTTGTTGTCGCTCGCTCTGAGCTTGCCGCTGATGACGTCATCGACTCGATGCCATCGACGGAGCTGAGGAGGCGGTTTGTTCCTCACATTGAGCCTCCGTCTACTATACTGGCCATACAGGTTAGTTTCAAAAGGCCTAACACACAAGATACAAGGAGATCAAATATATGGCTATAGTTATTTCAGTTTCTTGCCATTTTTCTGTATATATTCTGATAACATGCCCGGCCACTCGATGCAAATAATGGGTGCTTTCATCTATCGCCCAGGTGACGTTTCTGAAGTGCGGTGGGATAGTGATGGGGACGGCCCTCCACCATGTCTCCATGGATGCCCTTGGAGCCTTCCACTTCTTCCAGACGTGGTCGGCCATCTCCAGAGACGGCGACGGTGCTGCCGTGGAGCTCCCCTGCCACGACCGGGCGCTGCTGAGCGCCAGGTCCCCGCCCGTTGTCCACCCCGACGCACTCTCCGTGTTCTGCCCCACCAACAGCTTCACGGCGCCGCGGGGACCCATAGTCAGCAAGGCCTTCCCCATCTCCGAGGACCAGGTCGCCGCCCTGAAGCACATCTGCGGCGGCGCAAGCACGTTCTGCGCCGTGAGCGCCCTCGTGTGGCAGAGCGCCTGCGTCGCGCGGCGGCTGCCCCCGGACGCCGAGGCGCGCCTGTCATTCTCCACAAACATCCGCCGGGTACTGAGGCCGCCCGTCCCGGACCGCTACTTGGGCAACGCGATCATCTCCGTGTACGCCGCCGGCGCGGCGCGGGACATCGCCTCGGAGGCGCTGGGATCCGTCGCCGGCCGCATCAAGGGCGCCATCAGCCGGGTGGATGACGAGGTGGTGCGGTCCGCGATCGACTACTACGAGGTGACCGAGCCTGACAACCGGCCACGGAGGGGCTTGTGCCTGGTGGAGACGGAGCTGCGGGTTGTGAGCTGGCTCGGCATGCCAGTGCACGATGCGGATTTCGGATGGGGCATGCCATTGAGGATGACATTGGCAGAGCCAGCCCCCGGAGGTTACGTACACCTGATGAGCAACGGGCCGGCAGCAGATCAAAGCGGGATCAAGGTCATGGCGAGCCTGGAGACTGCGGTTATGGAGGAGTTTGAGCGACTGCTTTATGCGAAGCTCTAGGCAGCTCTGTGTGTTTGTGTGAATGCAGATCGTCGACCAAAAGCGGTTTGGGCATTTGTATTTCGTTGTGAGACATGTCGACGGGCGCCGATGTTTTCTACTATGCTTTCATCTCCGTGACGAATACAAAATACCCACGCACCTGTGGATGCCCGACCTGTTGGACGCGGATTCGGGTCTGGATTTAGGCCCGCAGGTGCAAGTACAATTCTAAACCCAATGGGTATTTATAACGGATTGAAAATTTAATATCCGAACCTGAAAATTCGCAAATCTGCTGACATGTGGGCTCGTAATACCCTTGTATATAGAGTAGATTTCTAGGGTTTCATTCATTTCCTCCTGACCTCCCCACCTCCCAGTCTCGTCCGCCAACCCCAGGCCCTAGTCCCCTTCCCCGACCCAGCGCCGCGCAGCTCGCGCCCCCAGCGGAGCGGCTAGCCCAGCCCCCCTCGACCCTCCGCCCCTCTCTCCTCCTCGGGCCCGGCCCTGTGCCGCACCGACACAGCGCCGCCGCTCCACCGCTGGTCGTCGCTCCCCATGATACCCTCCAGGCTCCAGCAATCCAGCCAAGCGCCACGCGCCGCGCCGAGGCGGCTAGGCCCCCGACGCCTTCCTCTTCATCCTCAATCCCCAAGGTATGCACTGCACTAATCTACTCGTATATGCTCGATCTGCTCTTGTATGTGCTTGATCTACTCGTATTTGCATGATCTAACATGTTAATTTTTGTGCAGTTGCAATGGCTAGTACTCCTAGTAGCTCCCAAGATCCAGCTTCCCAAGTTCAAGCTTGGTTCAATTGAACTTTCTTGTATGGTTGTCTGCTTTTATTTGTGTTAATCTGTGTTGAGAAATGACTCTTGTTTGATTTTGATTGTGTTTGCTATATATATTAATTTTGCTTGCTATTAAAATTGAATTTTGTGCTTGATTTTTTGAAGTTTGCGGGTATACGGGCGTGCCCGTGGGTATTCACGGATAGCGGGTACAGGTATTGTTTTTCTACCCTTGGCGAATCGTAGGTGCGGGTGCGGGCACGGGTTTGGGCTTGCGGGTGCAGGTCTATAAAGGTAGTATCCGCACGGATTTCACCCGTTGCCATCTATATCTCCGTCCTCTGGGTCTAGTCATACATCTGGATTGGGTAAGGCTAATCCCAAATAATTAAGCTTAGTTTCTATCAAGTCCCATGAAACTATGGATCGGATGATGCAATCATAGTATTATATATACTGTTTGTCAGGAACCATGAAATAATTAATTAATATAGTTCTATATGTTTGTGATTATGAATGTAGCCCACATGTCTGGTTCAGTTCTCAACGAGTTGGATTTTAAGCCCAGAATTTATCTAGGCCATCCCCAACCCAATTACTAATATAGTTTCTATAGCGTTAAATACCATGCCAACTAAGCAAAAATCTAATGTGGAGTGACTTGGTTTTTGTATGAGGTCTCAGTGCACAGTTTTATTGCATTGCTATCAAACTGGAACTAGGTAAATGAACCGTTTGATGAGTTTCATGGAGATGAAACTCGTCACACATATGATGAAACTCGCCCTTCTCTCTTCTCATAAAGACCTTGCTAATGTGACATAGAATTTAATGTACATAAAAAATTATCAGTGTGACTACCTCAGAAACCATGTCTACATGAGAACCAAGAAAAGAAAAAAATAATTGAAGGGGGAACAGAGAGAGAAAAGATAGGATTGGATTATGTTTTGTTTTGAAGAAACCATCTATTGGGGCTATAGTTTCCATACTTAGTGTCTAGATGACATGGCAAGTATGAAAACTGCCTAGTAGAGTTTGGGTTGGGGTCTATGGCAGGTCATCTAAACATCCTATATGATTGTCACAATGCACTAGGACTAAACTGAATAATGGTTCTCCCAGATCGCTCAAAATGTTTGGTTCCTTATGAAGGCCTTGGTTTGCCTCTTTTCATCCTATTTATAATAAGATATTTGTGGAGCTGAGGGTAGAAAGAAATGGAGGCATACTTGCATTGCATACACTACAAGGTTTTCCCCCTAATGCCATGAGTCACAATTGCAACACCGCTAGGTGCAATAGGGTGTTGTATTGACCCCAAATCGTACGATGGTGGTAATATGTTGCAATTAGTATGTCATTAGCCGCAATAAAAAGGTGCTATAGCAACCATTTTTTGGATTTGCGTGGCAAATGGTTGTGGGTAATGCCACGAAGCTTTAGCGTGGCATTAGTATTATTTTCCTTGCAATAATTTGGTGCTATTGTAATCAATTTAGTTGTGGTTGCTTTTGCGTGATACTATTACAGGTTACTTGCGTTCCAAAAAACTTTGGGATGTTGCAATGCAATAGCATGTTCATATTGCCACAGTTTTGTGTGGATGTAATAATATCCAAAACTGTTGCAATTGCTACCCGCTTATAGCAACGAAACTTGTCAATCAGTGCAATAACAAGTTTCTATTGCCACGTTTTATTTGTGTTGCTATAGGCTCTTTGCGTTGCAATAGATTGTATATATAGAATCATTAGCGATGTATAGTTTCACTTTACAAAAATCATTTGAAATTTTTATGACAAGCTTATGAACCCAAATTATGTTGTCATGTCAAATTTTGGATTTTTTGTACCAAGTTTAGGTACTATTGTAATTTGTAATTTGAATAAAGAGGTTTGAATTGGTGGGAAAATGACCTATGATTAGTTACAAAATAGAAAAAAACAAAAACATCATAGTGAGGAATTGAACAATGGAACCTCACAATCACACTAGCACGTGACTTACCACTACACCACTATTTTGCTTATGTTGGTTAACACCGTTCGACCCTTTTCATACGTTATGAAAATAGTAAAGTTAATTTATGGGGATATCTTCATTAATTATTTCAAAAATAGAATAGTGAATGTTTTGCACAACAAGTGCCAATTTTGATTCAAAAATGTTAATAGCAAAGTAAATGTAAGTCTGTATCCAAGCTTGCGGAGTATACGAGCAAAAAAAAGACTATGGTGTATAACTTCAAAGTGTGACTTTGAATTATATGAAACTATAGGATGGATATATCCATTTGTGAATAATGTATAGTTTCGCTTTACAAAATTATTTGAAAATTTTACGACAAGCTTATGAACCCAAGTTATATTATGATCTAAAATTTTAGAATTTTTTTTAACAAATTTTGGTATTACGGTAATATGTAATTCGGAGAAAGAAGTTTGACAATGATCATTTGTTGCAAAATAGAAAAAAAACAATCATAGTGAGGAATTGAACCATGTAGCCACAACTTTGTGTTGTGCTGGTTAGCACTGTTCAACGCTTTCTATATGTTATTAAAATAGAAAAGTTACTTTACGGGATGTCTTGATTAATTATTTTTAAATAGAATAGTAATATTTTTGCACAACAAGTGTCAATGTTGATTGACAAATGTTAATAGGAGAGTAAATGTAAGTGTGTATCCAAGTTTGTAATTTAGGTATCACTGTAATTTGTAATTTGGAGAAAGAAGTTTGAATTGTCCCTAAAAGACAGTTGAGGTTTTCGTCTATCTCTAGGATTTGGACAAAAATAGAGCACATGAGCCTAAATATAATTTTGTGTAATTGTTTTTGTCTTATTGGATGGACATGTAGTTCAATATGAAATTAATTTGTAGAAATTTATTTAATATATAGAAAATAGTAAATCAACTCCAAAATTTTTGAAACTTCTACAATACACATTCCTAAATGGCGCACCATTTAATCTTCTTTGTCAAGTTTAAGCATTTTGTTTTAGATATTCTATACTAGCGGTCTCTGTGTCAGGCTAAAAAGGAGAAAAAAGTGCCAATTTGGGATTTGAACCTAGGTCTTAGCATCTCGACTTGCATGCCTTACCATTGCATTGCAACTTAATTAGGTAACACTTCCACTTAATATATAATTTATATAGGCACTCACCAGCATTATTCATGACCCTAACTCTATTAACATAACCCGAACATCTTTTCTCATAACATTATTCATGACAATGCTATTTTTCCTAGTGGCAAACCTACCCCCACATGGCCACATGTCACCAGTAGGTCCCACGAGTCAATGTATGGGTAAATATCCCCAAAAAAAGCAATATCGCTCCAGCCGGAATTGGAAAAGGTGTCCATTTGGAAATATTATAGTTTTCTAGAAGTTAAATATATTTTTACTCTTTTATTTTTTTTGTTGGAATTACTTAAACTTGGACTACATGTTTGGTTAATATCTATCTGGTTGAAAACATGTTTATTGTTAAAAAAACTAAATTACTCGTCTCAACTATAGCCAAAGTCTGCATAACTCCTTAAACTATTGTTCACTTGGGGCCACATGTGGAAGTGTATAAGTGGGTGAGATTTCCACGCCACGTATTGATGGAAGCGTTTCCTGCCAACCAAACATGCATTGAGCGTTGGGCCAGCATTTGATGGCTCATTAAAGAATGATTTTACTATTGTTCATCCTAAATCTACCCTTACATTTAAGAGAAACAAAAAGAACTGGATGAAATGATCCACTCCATCCCTAATCAATATTCTCTAAAATGTGCTCGTATCGTTTGGATAAAAAGGTAAATTATGCAACAGAAAAATGTACGCCGAGTTGCCTAATGATCGTGGAGGAAAAACAAATATTTTGAAAATGGCGATGAGACAAAAACCAAAGCATTTTGAACATGAGGATGTCGACCATATATAGTATTTACCATTTTGAACCACAATGTTTTGAAAATAGTTCTTTTAACACTTAATTTGTCATTTTTGAACCAAAGCATTTTCAAATTTATTCACTAATTAGCACTTATGGTGGTCCATACATCTAGGATACGATCGAATTAACGGTTGTACTTGCCGTGTCATGTAGGAACTATATTTATAGTGAACCAGTCTTGAGTATAAATTTCCATCCAATCTTGCCTCTCCTGTATCCCGTAGAAAGGCATTGGCTTTGGAGGTACAAGTGATATAGAGTCGTCATTTGTAGCGCCGAGCGAGGCATTGCTGCAGAAGGTCCTACGGATCTCCTCTCTCGACGTCAGTCTGGCCGACAGAGGCTACACGCCAACAATCTACTTCTACCGCTCCGCTGTCGCCGCCACTGTCAACTTGTTCGACGTGGCCGCCAGACTCAAGGAGTCCTTGGCCAAGGCCCTGGTGGCTTTCTACCCCTTCGCTGGCCGCCTTGACGTCGAAGACGATGGCGACGTACGACGCCATGTTCGGCACCAACACGCGGGGCACCTTCCTGTGCTGCCGCGAGGCCGCCGGGCGGCTGGTCCGCGACGGCCGTGGCCGGATCGTGACCTTCTCCTCGTCGGGGGTCGGGTCGCTGCGCCCGGGCTACGCGGTGTACGCGGCGAGCAAGGCGGCGGTGGAGGTGATGACCAAGATCCTGGCGCGCGAGCTGCGGGGCACGGGGATCACGGCCAACGTGGTGACGCCGGGGTCGACGGGCACGCCCATGTTCTACACCGGGAAGACGGCCGATGAGGCGGAGCGCTACATCGCCGAGGCGCCGCTGGGCAGGCTGGGCATGCCGGAGGACATCGCGCCGCTCGTGGGCTTCCTCGCCAGCGACGCTGGCCACTGGGTCGATGCCCAGGTCGTGCGCTGCAACGGTGGCACCATCTAGCCAGTGGGCCTAGTAGCTAGGCGCGCGGTGTTAATTGACGACCTGCTGCTCCGTTGTCACTGTGCGCACACTGAGATGCACTTTTAAAATAATGTTTTATTTAATAATGGGTCATATTTGTGCCTATATTTTATTTGTTCTCCTAGTAAATGTCACAGCAGTATTTTTTTAGGGCAATGTCACAGTAGTATTTGATGTTAAGCACTCGTGCTTATATGAACCCTCATCTGTTTGTCACTCTTGTTTTGTTCATCACTCTCGTGCTTATATATTTATAATCTGTTCGTCACTCTGGTATGTTGGTCCCGGAAATGGTCGACTAGTAATCAAATCAATTGCGTGTTATTGTACGTCTGATTGGATATGATCTAGCACACAATTGTTGGAAAAATAGACAACTGTAAGTTTAAATTCCGAACTAAATTTATCATGACGAGAATTAAACCTAACATACATGACTCTAACATACTAGACAGTACGTATATCATAAACATGATCTCAGAAAACATGATTATGAAACAGATCTAATCACAAAATACGTACTGTGCTGGAGCCGCCGAGAAGACGAAAGGCGCAGACGAGACGAAGACGTTCCTTCGAACGGAGCGCAGCAACCGGCATTGCAGACGACGGTACGCCGCAGCTCCTGACTTGGACGGAGGACGAGCCGTGGCGAAGAAGATGAGCAGTCGCGCTTAGCGCTTCCCAAAAAACTTATTCGCCCTCTCCCGGTGCAGGATCACAAGAGCGAGCAGTTCCGGAGACCTGCTCTCCCGTTCGCTGGTGCACGCCGGCGCTCGGGATGGAGAAGACTACGGTGGCGGCGTAGCAACGAGAGGAGGCAAAACCCTAACTCAGATTAGATCTTCTTATGAATTCCCAAACCTTGGGGACTCCACGTATAGCGATCTATGGTGCACTTTTTCCATGAGGGAGGTGGTCCGTATTTAAAGGAAGAAAAACCCCCTACACCCTCGTCCATTAGCAATACGGGACTAATAGATGGTGTATCTCCTCTTAGCGCTAATGGGCCTTTGAGATTTATTAGGATTATTTATATGGGCCACGCCCATAAATCTAACAATCCCCCACCAGATCTCAAATACCCATTTATAGATTTTGCCTGTTTCTCACTATTGTTTGATATACCAGTGTTTTAGTGAGTACAGTTAAGTTGAACTCTCACCTAGAACTCCAAGCTACACTTATCCACAACTTGAACAATAGACTACGCCTTGAATTGCAAGTTTGGTGCGAACAAGTTTCACTCAAAGTCATAACCAGTACATGGCTGCCAGTAGCCTTCTCCGCGGGTGGAGCATATATGTCGTACTCCCTGGTCTCTTCATAAGTTTACTAGAGATCACCCAAATCTCACAGACTGCGACGTTAGACAGTCAGACTCATATAGGTGTGTTCTTTCAAGAATGCTCTGTAGGACAGCACCTTTGCTCATTAGAGCCAACAGAAACACATTAAGGCAAATAGCCAACCTGCCTTATAACAACTGAGAGTATTGCATCTTTTCTTAGAGAGGGTTTAACCATTACTCTCCTCAGTTTACCATCAGCTTGTTCTCTCCAAGTCCTAATTCACAGGATCTCCGATCACATAGGTTGGGTTACCACTGTGGCAATTTATACGGGTCTCATACCCATCTCCCTTGATGCACTATCTATCACATTCTGTGATAATCCTTTTGTAAAGGGATTTGCCAGGTTTTTATCTGTTTGAATATAAGTCACACTTATCACTCCGGAGTTTCTCAACTTCCTGACATACTTCAGTCATCTTTTAACATGTCTTGATGACTTTGCATTATCCTTAGCACTGTTCACTTTGACTATCACCGTTTGATTGTCATAGTTCAAAAGGATGGCCGGCACTGGTTTCTCAACCACAGGCAAATCCATCAAGAGCTCACGCAGCCACTCTGCCTCAACAGTGGCTGTGTCCAAAGCAGTAAGTTCTGCTTCCATGGTTGACCGCGTCAAAATGGTCTGTTTGCAAGACCTCCATGATATCGCACCACCTCCAAGGGTAAACACATACCCACTCGTGGCATATAGCTCATCAGCGTCAGATATCCAGTTTGAATCACTATATCCCTCAAGCACAGCTGGGTGCCCAGAATAGTGAATCCCATAACTCATAGTACCTGCTAGAAAGCGCATAACCTTTTCAAGTGCATGCCAATGATCAGTACCCGGGTTTGACATGAACCTGCTCAATTTGCTCACAGCAAAAGATATATCGGGTCTCGTTGCGCTAGCTAAGTACATGAGTGAACCAATAATCTGCGAATATCTCAGTTGATCTTTGGCAATTTTCCTGTTCTTTCTCAACATCACACTAGGGTCATAAGGTGTTGGATAAGGCTTGCTGTCGATATAGTCAAAACGGCTCAAGACCTTTTTCCATATAATAGGATTGTGAAAGAGTAATCTCATTCTCAACCTTAATAAGCTTGATGTTAAGGATAACATCAGCTTCTCCTAGATCCTTCATATCAAAGCTCTTTGAAAGAAATGAACTGACCTCATTGATCACATCAATGTTTGTGCCAAAGATCAGTATGTCGTCCACATACAAGCATAATATCACTCCTCCACCCCCACCATAGCGATAGTACACACATCTATCAGCCTCATTAATGACAAAGCCCGCGGAAGTTAAAGTTCTATCGAAATTCTCATGCCATTGCTTAGGTGCTTGTTTCAACCCATACAAAGACTTCAAAAGCTTACACACCTTGTTTTATTGATTTTTCATTACAAATCCATCAGGATGATCCATATAGATTTCCTCATCCAACTCTACATTTAAGAAAGCTGCCTTAACATCCATCTGATGAATGATACGACCATATGAGGCAGCCAAGGAAATTAATGCTCGAATAGTGGTCAATTTAGCGACAGGTGAATAAGTATCAAAGAAGTCTTCGCCTTCCTTTTGTGTGTACCCTTTAGCAACAAGCCGAGCCTTGTACTTGTCAATAGTACCGTCAGGCTTAAGCTTCTTCTTGAATATCCACTTACATCCTACTGGCTTGCAACCATAGGGTCGTTCAGTGAGCTCCCATGTCCCATTAGAAAGAATTGAGTCCATCTCACTTTGGACTGCTTCTTTCCAATCATCTGCATCTGAAGATGCATATGCCTCTGCAATGGATGTGGGAGTATTGTCCACAAGGTACACAGTGAAATAGTCACCAAAATATTTTACAATCCTTTGTCTCTTGCTCCTTCTAGGAGCTTCACTGTCATCCTTCTCTAGTACATGCTCATGTTCATCGGATTGTTCAGAAGACTCGATAGGTGCTACAAGTTGTGGAGTTATCTCTATCGAAAATCTAGAATTTTTATGCATATCTTTTATAGGAAAAATATTCTCAAAAAATTTTGCATCACGAGACTCCATAATAGTATCAACATGCACATCTGGTATCTCAGATTTAACCACTAAAAATCTATAAGCAATGCTCCTCTGAGCATATCCTAGAAAGACACAATCCACTGTCTTAGGTCCCAACTTGCGCTTCTTTGGAATAGGCACGTTAACTTTCGCTAAGCACCCCCACGTGCGCAGATAAGAAAGTGATGGTTTTCTCCCATTTCACATCTCATATGGAGTTTGATCTTGATTCTTGTTTGGAACTTTATTCAAGACATGACACGAAGTCAATATAGCCTCCCCCCACCATGCCTTAGAAAGACCAGCTGTGTCTAACATGGAGTTAACCAAGTCAGTCACCGTGCGGTTTTTCCTCTCGGCAATCCCGTTTGATTCGGGAGAATAGGGAGGCGTCCTCTCATGAATAATTCCATGTTCCTCACGGAATTCATCAAATATTTTGGGAAAATACTCGCCACCACGATCTGATCTTAGACGCTTGATCTTTCTCTCTAGTTGATTCTCAACTTCCGCTTTATAGATTTTAAAGTAGTCTAACGCTTCATCCTTAGTTCGCAACGAATAAACATAGCAAAATCTAGTCGCATCGTCAATTAACGTCATGAAGTATCTTTTCCCATCTTTTGTCAACACACCATTCATCTCACATAGATCAGAATGTATGAGTTCTAGAGGTGCCAAGTGTCTCTCCTCAGCAGCCTTGTGAGACTTCTGAGGTTGTTTTGATTGCACACAACTATGGCACTTAGAACCTTTGGCAATGGTGAATTTCGGAATTAAACACATGCTGGAAAGCCGAGACATCAAACCAAAATTAACATGACACAAACGTGAATGCCAAACACTCGCATCATCGCTAACGTTGCCACAAATATGGTTCACTGACTTATTACAAAATTCAGCAAGAGAAAAGCGGAACAAGCCTCCGCAATCATAGCCTTTACCAACGAATTGTCCATGTTTCTACACGACAAATTTATTGGACTCTAACACTACCTTAAACACGTCCTTGCATAGGACTGACCCGCTGACCAGATTCTTGTTGATAGTGGGCATATGTTGCACGTTCCTCAGCTGCACGATCTTTCCCGAAGTAAACTTTAGATCTACCGTGCCAACACCATGAACAGAAGCATATGAGCCGTTCCCCATCAGCACAGAGAAGTCCCGGACGGTCTGGTAAGAAGAAAACATAGAGATGTCAGCACACACATGAACATTAGCACCCGTATCAAGCCACCAACTCGTGGATTGAAAAACTGAAAGAACTGTAGGTAAATTACCGTACCCATCTCCAGTGTTGCTTATGGTTACCATGTTGACATTCTTGGACTCATTTGCTTTCTTGGCCCTGCGGTCTGCCCGATCTGAGCACTCCTTGGAGAAGTGTCCAAGCTTACCACATGCATAGCACTTTTCTAAAGTTTTGTTCTTCTTCTTGAAGGTAGTGGTCTTGTTAGTCTTGTTGTTCCTTTTGTTCTTGCCATGTGGACACTTTTGGACCAGGTTGGCGCTGGACTGGACTTGATCTCCTTTCTCAGGCACGTCCTTCTTCCGAGCCTTCTCCTCAACATCAAGAGTCGCTATCAGATTTTCAACAGATATCTCCTATCTCTTGTGTTTCAGAGTTGTGGCGAAGTTCCTCCACTGGGAAGGCAACTTTGCAATAATGCATCCAGCCACAAACTTGTTGGGAATAGGACACTTAAGGAGATTAAGATCCTTGACAATGCACTGCACCTCATGCGCCTGTTCCACCACAGAACGGTTATTCACCATCCTGTAGTCATGGAAACTCTCCATGAGGTATAGTTCATTGCCCGCATCTGTTGCATCATACTTTGCAACCAGAATATCCCACAGCGTCTTCGCCTCTGTCTCATCAATGTACACACGGACTAATCCGTCTGACAGATTGCTAATGATACATCCGACAAAGAGATTATTGGCCTCACCGTACTTCTTCTGCTCTTCAGCAGTAAGTACGCCCTCAGGCTTACCAAGTCTCATGTCCCATATGTGCATAGCAGTAAACCAGAGGCGAACCTTGGACTTCCAGATCTTAAAGTTCACGCCAGTAAACTTTTCTGGCCTCAGTGACTCAGCGAAACCAGCCATTGTTAAATCAACAGATTGCCTATAATAAGGTTTTTGGATTGTTGGAAAAATAGACAACTGTAAGTTTAAATTCCGAACTAGATTTATTATGACGAGAATTAAACCTAGCATGCATGACTCTAACATACTAGACAGTACGTATATCATAAACATGATCTCAGAAAACATGATTATGAAACAGATCTAATCACAAAATACGTACTGTGCTGGAGCCGCCGGGAAGACGAAAGGCGCAGACGAGACGAAGACGGTCCTTCGAACGGAGCGCAGCAACCGGCGTTGCAGACGACGGTACGCCGCAGCTCCTGACTTGAACGGAGGACGAACCGTGGCGAAGAAGATGAGCAGTCGCGCTTAGCGCTTCCCAAAAACCTTATTCGCCCTCTCCCGGTACAGGATCATAGGAGTGAGCGGTTTCGGAGGCCTGCTCTCCCGTTCGCCGGTGCACGCCGGCGCTCGGGATGGAGAAGACTACGGTGGCAGCGCAGCAACGAGAGGAGGCAAAACCCTTACTCAGATTAGATATTCTTATGAATTCCTAAACCTTGGGGACTCCACATATAGTGATCTATGGTGCACTTTTTCCATGAGGGAGGTGGTCCGTATTTAAAGGAAGAAAAATCCCCTACACCCTCGTCTATTAGCAATACGGGACTAATAGATGGTGTACCTCCTCTTAGCACTAATGGCTCTTTGAGATTTATTAAGATTATTTATATGGGCCAAGCCCATAAATCTAACAACAATGACTCGAGTTTTCAAGCCTAAAATGCCCTAGGTCCAGTTGTGAATCGAGGGATCATGTTGCTCGAGCCGTGGTGCTTAAAGAATTGAGGAGTTACAAGGTTTCGAGTGGGAATGAACGTGCCTGTGTTCTTTCCTCTCTGTCTATGCGGATGTCGGATCCCCCTACCCTACGCGGAGGACGACGCACTTCCCCCACTATAGTTTAAGAAGGTGAGACCCCGACACCCCGTTACAAAATGGCTATCGTGCTGCCAAAGAAAGGGAGGTCGGTCGGGGCCTCCTGCGCCAGTCGAGGGCGTCTTCTTGTTGTATTGGTAAATTGTACTGTGGTGATTCAGTTTTCCATATTAGTACTTTAGTTCTTGAACTGCTGAGCTGAATAGTAGCTTGGTAACTTTGTGCTAAATCCGAGTTTGCCTTCAATTATGTTTAAAACAAACTTATGTAACTTGCCTTTTTTTGTTTCCGATTTTATAGAGTTTGAAGGGTAGCAATTTCTGACAAGACACATATTTTGTCTCTGACATGATAAGGTGATTGATTCTATAGGGTCCAAATCTGAAACATAGGATCTTTGTTATACACTGCGTATGCAAGTACGAGAGTATACTTGGTGCAGTACATCAGCTTTATGTGAATGCACTCAGAAGTTTTGTTATATTTTGGTTAACTTAAATTATTGTTGGATTTAAAAAATCTATTGTATGGAACATGGTTAGATACTTAGATCCCTGGACATGCTATTCTCTTTCCGTGTGGTGTTTCTTATGTTTTTGCTAAGTTCAGTCATTGCAATTTTGGATTAAATCAAAGTGTTTGCCTAGGGCTTGATAATTTTCCTGGCACGATATTATTTATTTTTAAGAATATTGAGTTTTTGTATTTGAAAAATAATTGATAATGTATTTATTCCCACTTCTTGTTTAGCCAAATCAAATGTACTATAGTAGCAAAAAAAAAGCTAAGGCTAACAGGCATGAACATCCGACCACGCGGAAGCAATAGTGAGGGTAACAAAAACTGAAGCAGCATAGCGTGCAAGGTTGTTAATTAACAGCTACCCATTGCAACCCGTGAAACAAGTCAAACCGACCCAACCCAACGTAGATGATGTTTAGAATAGCGATACGGTCTTCGAAGCATAATTTTGACTGCTTATTTTTATAAAAATATTTGTTGAAAAGTGATATATGTATATTATTATGAAAGAGTTTTTTTTAAAAAAAATCTATTCATATAATTTTCACTTTTTCAAACTTAATAACTTAAAAATTATTCATAATTTATATTTCCAATGTTTGAGTCAAATTTTGTTCAAAATGTCATCATTTCCAGTATTAATTTAATCCGACGGCAGCCCATGCAAAACCAGCCCACACCGGACCAGTATATTTTTGTTAGGTTGGTCCGGAAACAAACTAGAATCTGGGGAAACCAGCCCATGAACCAGGCGAAGTAGAGGCCCAAAAAGAGATTAGCTCCACGTTACAGGAGAGGCCGGAAGTAGATTAGCTCCATGTTACATTAGAGGCCCAAAATAGATTTGCTCCACTGCTGCCCAGTTATTCTTTTAGGCTTCGTGGTGGTGGTTCCGGACCGTGAGTGGGCTGCTCAAGCTGGCCTTAATGAAATCATGAGGGCCCGGTGCTTCTCCTCTGGTGAACTTGACTTTTAGGAGTCTGCCACAAGGAAAAGGTCCGTGCGCCGGTACTGGCCCATCGATTGATTCAGCTGTGAGTGGGCCCCGCACGCCGTGGCTACAATTTCTGAATCCATGCCCGTGTTTGATTAGGGAGTGAAAAAAAATTCATGAAAACTTTTCGTTTTTTTACCACTAATTAGAGATATTAAATGAAGTCTAATTACAAAACAACCTCCATAATTATGTTACTGTAGCATGTGTTGTAGCTAATAAGACCTTTGACCGCATGATTAGAGGATAATTAGGCACAGTTACTGTAGTATTACTGTAACCAATCATGGTGGAACTTGACTCATTAGATTCGTCTCAAAAAATTATATTTATTAATAAAAAAGTTTCGCAAATAAACTTCGTTTAGTATTCCATACATGCATTTGTCTTTTTGCGAAAAAAATTTCATGTTATGAACCAAACATGACACATGTCTGAAGAAAAATTTACCCCAATTCAGCCCAGCGCGGCAGCCCAACAGCTTCTCCTCCTTCCACTCGCGACGTGCTCCTCCTCCCCCCGCTTGCGAGTTGGGTTAGGATCTTTGGGTTCGGGGTTAGTGCTGCTTCTCGGCTGTAGAGGAGATCCTTAGGTGGGGGGATGGACTAGCGGTGGTGCGGGATGTGGGCGAGGTGGCGGGAGCCGCCGACCGCCGGCCGTAGAGGACAACCGGTGGCCTGTGGCGACGGCAAGGGAGTGTGATGCATCTCAACGGAGCTTTGTGCCGGAGCTGCCGGTGGTTGGCGAAGGCCGCCGGATTGAGGAGGACGAGGATGTGGGTGGTGGTAGTGGCTCCTGCAGCACAGAGCCAAGGAGGACGGCAGCGCAGGGGTGAGAGGAAAAGGACGGCCATTGTGGGCCTTTAGTTCGTGAACCCTCGGATCGTTTTCTTTGTATGATGATTTGGATCTCCTAACTAAATTTTAGTTTTTGTCATATCAAAGTGAATCTTGCCATTTATAAATATTAAATAAAATCTGTTTATAAATTTTTTGCTACAAATAGGTGCTAATTCGCAATATGAATTTAATGAGATATATTAATCCATCTATGTAAAAGATTTAATAAATACTCCCTCCGTTCCTAATTATAAGTCATTCTAAGAATTTTGGAGAGTCAAATCATCTCAAAGTTTGACCAAAATTATAGAAAAATATAAAGATTTGTGACATCAAATAGGTGCACTATAAAAATATAGCTAACAAAGAATTTAATGATACTTAATTGGTATCGTAAATATTATTATTTTGTCATATAAATTTGGTCAAACTTGAAAAATTTTGACTCTTCAAGATTCTTGGAATGACTTATAATTTGGAACGGAGGGAGTAGATTTTATCAAGATCTCTATATGACAAAGATTCTCTTTAACGGGATCAAACTATGGTGGTATCCAAACACCTTCTTGGGCGAACCCGTACCGCGTCACCAGCGGGCGCCTCCACTTGCGTGCCGGCTCGACCCGCCACATGCAGCCCACGTAGAGGAGTCTACGGCTGGTCTCAGCGAGAGTTTTATAGAGAATTTCATGACATTAAATATCATTAATTTTGCTGATGTGGCAAGAAGAGAGAATGATGGAGTTTCATGGGATGTGAGGAGAGTTTCATCACCATGAAACTTATTGTCGCGATTATCTAGTTCCCAATCTAAATATCTGTGTTCATACAACTATCAATGAGACTAACTTAACGGTCAGGCGCCTCAAATTCCGGCCTCGTGGGCTCGGCCCCACTCTGTTGCCTAGCTATAGCTAGCCTATGGCCTAGCTCCTCAGGTAGTAGCAGCTCGTGCCCGCCCTGTTCTGCCGTCTGAGAAAAATAGCGGGCCAGCAGCTGCAGCAGCAAAATTCTCTTTTAACGAAGAAGGTAAGGCACAATCATGCGGGCGTGGGGGCACGCAGTATCGCTCTCGGATCGCCGGTTTGGCACTTTCGGCCGGTGGAGCCCGGCCGGCCGCTCCGGCGGCCCTGCCTGCCGGAACAAACGAACAAGCAGAGAAAAAAACGAAACCGCCGGCCCTGCCTGCCTGCCCGTTGGGCGTGCAATTTTTTCCCTGGTAAATTTGCTGATGGACAATCTAGTCTTCGCCGTTGGACTCAAAATAAGAAGGTAACACTATATGCCGATAGTGCTCTTTACATAGCCACCGGCTATCTACTCCTCACCCGCACCTCCATCCGCGGGGTAGAACTAGTTGAACACGGCCTCCGGCTGCACCTCACCTGCATCAACTTAACGGCAGCACCGTGAATACAAAAGGTACTCGCAGGGCTTACCCAATATGGGTATATAATATCCGGACCTCAAGGAGAATGCATTTGGTTAGTAGCAAGGATAGAGTTCGGTATTTAACTTTTGCATAAAAGCATCTAACTTTGATCAAGTTATAATAAGCAAAAGACAGAGCATCTATTATCTCTAAAGCATGCACCAAATAATTACATAAGTAAAGTGTTTATAAATCATAAGCTCAATCTTCCATGAACTTTCTCGGTAACTCTACGATAAAATCAAAGTACAAGAGCATGCTCAATGTCCGAGAGCGCGGCTATTGCAATAGATCGAAAACCCTGCAGGGGTGTACAACTTTTCCCACACGAGAACAAGACCAACGACCATACCCACGGCCAAGGATAAGTGTTGATTCATGCCTCAACCTATCACACAAACACAACCGACTATGAGCGAACGGTCGAGAAGGACAATTGCACCGGACACGCCAATCACACTCCATCACAACTCGCACCGAATCCGATCAAGGCAAGGTGTGACTCATGCTAATTGACTTACTGTCCTATTATGAAGTATGTGGTTTGTACGGAAAGGTGCTCAAGTATCAAAGCGATTACGCATCGATCCTTAATCAACTCAAGCAAGACTAACCATGTGAGCTCCATCCCAACATGGCCCTAACATACTTGCCCAAGTCCGAATCATCTTTCATATTTGCTCAACTTTTATCTATTCTTGACTAATCATGTAAATTAATCAAACATCCTATAGCTTGCGAGTGGTGGTGACCTTGCCACCTATCGTCTTGTACCGTAGCTAAGCATGACTAAGCATATCATTCGTGACACCTATTCAAGCATGCTCATCTAAAGGTGATATCCTAATCAATGTTGATAATGCATCAAATAGGTTCTACGCAATCAATGATATATATATATAGTAACTCATGCGCAAACAAGACACATATACTTCATTGATCCAAAATAGGGTGTAAAAGTTGCTTAGGGGCCTGCCTTGAGTCTCGACAGGAGTAGAGTCTCTAACGATCTCCCGTTCAAGCTCCTCTTGCTCCGGCGTCACGGTCTCTACACGAGTGCAATGATGCATGATAAATAAATATGCCATGAATGATTGACATGGTATGCAAATGGTATGAGAAGGTATGATTTAACATTGCAAAACTATGATAAAAGGGGCTAGACATGTAGTACATATGTGGATTAATCATAGCTAAGTGTAAGGGTAAAGAACAACCAAATACGGACCGTCCGGCTTGGGAGAAGCGGATCGTCCGGCTCTAAACGGCGGACCATTATGCGGACCGTCCGCCGGTCAGGTGCGGACCGTGTTGAGTGAAAAAAATGCTCTCTGACTAAATCGCGGACCGTTCGCGTGGGTTGAGTGGACTGTCCGCCTTTCAATTTGTGAAAGGCTAAGAATCGTGCAGAGGCTTTGTTGATTTGGTCAGGAGCTGGCGGACCGTCCGGCCATGTCGGGCGGACCGTCCGCGACACGGCCGAGGCTCACCGGCGAGTTCGCCGCCGGCGATTCCGGCCACGGTTTGGGGTGGGGTTTGTTCCTAGAGATTCCTGGGAGTCTAGGGAGTTCACTTTGGTAACCAAATCGCACATGCATTAGGGTTTCGAAGATCTAGGTCATCAATGGTGATCGGGCTCTAGGTGAGTTTCTTGACTTCAATCCTAGGACACTGGGGAATGGATCGGGGAGGGGAAACACTCACCGGCGTCGAGTAGGATACCGGCAAGGGCTTCAAGGCGATGGGGAAGGCTTGGAGTAGCTCGGAGTCGTCTTCCTTGCTTGAGGCTTGAAGGAGAAGATGAAGTGGAAGAAGAACTCGTTGGGGAAGCTCCTCCCCAAGGAAAAAGATGAAGATCGGGGTGGTGCAGCTCGTCGGCGTCGTTCTCCGGTGTCCTCCGATGGTGCCCCGGTGTTAATTTTACGCTAATTCTATGTTTAATCGCTAATCGTGGCTTAACCGCGTCATTAGCGTTAACCGAGTCCGCGCGTTAAACATTGTTTTAGCTATGTTTGACCCCGTTTTTCTCGATGATCCGAACCTCAAATCAATTTTCGCCCAAAACGAAAGTAATAGATCTTCTTTTCCTCTACAACTTTTATTTTGGTCAAATTCCAAGTTCTATATGAAATTTGGAGTTTCAGCTGGTCAAAATCGTTCAAACGAATAAACAGTGGTTCTCCAGTGTTTCTACTGTGCAGCCCCGACGCCATACCGGCGTCTGGCCGCCGGCGAGCGACGCCACGCGTCGGCATCGCGCCTCGACGCCGCTCAAGCTCGAGCTTATCGACTCCCAGAGCCGTCTCCGTTTTCTCCTCCCTTTCCGCTTCATCCTCGAGCTCGCGCGGCGCAAGGCCGAGCAGAGCTCGCCGTCGACGTTCCACCGGCCGAACCTCGCCGCCCCGCCTCGATCCTCCGCGCTCCGAGTTGCTCCACCTCGCCCCGAACCCACTCCACACCTCCCCGAGCTCGGCCGTGCCCTACACCGGCCGAAATCAGGCCCCCAAACCACCGCCGGCCCTTCTCCACCCAAATCGAGCCCTCGGTGAGCTCCCCCGCAACCCCCTCGTCTTCCACGACCTTCTCCCCAAGCGAATCCGCCACCGCCGCCGCCGTGGCCGCGCCACCACCACCGCGCGCACACCGCGGAGCGGCTCTGCGCGCGCCCGCGCTGCACCACCGCGCGCCCCGCCGCCGCCTGCCGCCGCGGACCGCTGCCCCGCCGCCTAGCCCCGCCTCCGCCGCCGGCCGGGCCGGAACGGCCGCACGCCGCCGCTGCCCTGCCCCTGCGCCGCAGCGAGCCGCATCACGCGCATGTCCTGCTGCGCCGCCGCGCGCACCGGCTCCGCCGGACTGCCTGGGCCGCGGGCGGGCCAAGCCGCGGCCAGGCGAGGACGCCACCACCGCCGCTGTGCCTAGCCGCCACGCCGGCCACGGCCATCGCGCGGGGCAGAGCAGGGGAGGGGGGAACTGAGCTGGGCCGGCGCCCACTTACATGTGGGGCCTGGATATCAGCCCCCCCCCCTTTTAATGTTTTTCATTTAGTTTATTTCGGCTGAAATTTTTTAATTTCATAATAAATCGCAGAAAATTCCTCAAAATACAAACTAAATTTTGTTAGGTTTCTTAAATCAAGATCTACAGAGGAAAAATACCCATGCTAATGAAATGTCACTTTTGCCCCTGCTAAAATTTCGGGTTGTGTTTAAGCTAGTTTAATTATTATCGGTTGTTCTATTGCTCTAAAAATTGTGAAATTTATTCAGTAGATTACTCTTTGTATGGGTAGTCCGCTGAAAAATGTCTAGGTGCATGGCCTATGTGCATGTTTGTGGATCTATATTGTTTGTTTTTCCATCCTAGGGCTAAAATAAATGCTTTGGGTCATCAATAAATGTGGGAAAAAATATATTGCATGTTTTATCACTAGCTTGTCTTGCTGGTAACTTTTTGTTACTAAATCATGGCTACAAGTTAAGTTTTTGCATTGTTTAGTTCCAGCTCTAGTTTTCTTTTATGTTGTTAAGTAAATCCTTTATCTGCATGTGTACTTTTCATAAATGTATTTTGCTTAGTTGTAAATCATTCCAAATCTGTTATGATCAGTCGTAGGTTGCTTTTGTTGGGCTTGCTGAAGTTGCTTTCTGGTTAAATAAATTGTCCTAATTGTTCTTTCTTGTTTTATATCTTTGCTTAGCTTTTTATAAGCAAGCTAGCAATGCTTTTTAGTAGGAAACACTTCAGGTTAAAATACTTGAATGAACTCTCGTGTTGTAGCACCAACCCAGTTTGTCTTGGTGAGTGTGTATGCGGTGCTTGCTCGATAAATGATTGCCCAGTCATGTCTTTCTTTTAATCGCGTTACATTGCTTTGCATCATCAGCGCCCACGCAATTGTGACCTTATGCTTGCCTCTGTGTGCTTTTTAAATGCATAATGTGGTGTTTCCTTAAGTTCATGTGCTTACATCGTTGCATTTCATCTAGGTACGCTAGATGTGCGACGCGTGGAACTAAAGGATAAAGTTGGAGCCGGGCCAGAAGAGGGTGCACTGGTGGACGCATCTAGAAGATGAATGGATGGATCCCGATGTGCATGACCAAAGGAAGCTGCTCGCCAAGCGAGTATCATCTAACCAACACTGACTTAGTGTTACTCCCAGGCAAGCCCCGGAGCATAACCCCTAATTTGAGTGTTCAATGTTTATTTAAGTATTTGTGCATTTACGTTTTTAGGAGTTGTATGGAACCCTAGTATGCATGTTTCTCCCTGGGTACTTATGAGTCTATACTAGTATACAGGTGTCGTTAGTATTGCCATGCTTAACTAGGATCCGGTAGAAGTCGAGTGATTGTTGTCACTCGCGAGCTATAGGTTTCTGTCACTTATGACAACGTGGCTTGAGAATGAATCAATGGGGAAAGAGAAATGGAGACCGGGCGGAGAGGATTTTGGTTTTGGATATGAAATGGATGGAAAGTAAGCCACCGCCTGTGTCGATTGAGGACCGTACCGTTGTTGGCCCTGTTGACCGAGTTTGAACAGTACTAACCACGTGCCGGAAGTAGGAGGTAGTCGAAACCGGTAAGCTAATTACCTAATTTGCAACGATACTTTGAATCACGACCTGCTACTCTGGGAGTGGAATGATGGCGGGTGTTGGAGTGTATGTCGCCTCCGGGTTCTCTGGGAGTTCGCTGTGAGGGGCCCTTCACCCGGGTTTTGGCAGGCGTGATTCAGACGTCGGGGTAATGATGGGAACAGTTGACGCGTGTGGCCCGGCATGGTTTGCATGTGTCGTGTGAGTTAGGTCCACCTTGCAAGGTTAAATCGGATCGATTCGCCGACTCTCTCGGTTAAGAGAACCTTGGTCACTGCATCACATCGTAGTAAAAGATTGAAATGAGATTGGAAAGTTGAGATTATGAGATATGAGTGTGGTACTCTAAAAAGATAATGTGATCAACCATGCGTGTTCTAGATATTCAGACAAACCTAGTTGGTATTTGTATGATAAATTTGAGCTAAAATATTGAAAGTAAGGATCCACTATTAGTAGATTTCCAGCAAAACAAACCCAGAGCCAAAAGTCTGCATGTATAGGAGTCGGCTAAGTATATACTATAGTCGGGTGAGTCTTGCTGAGTATTAGTATACTCAGGGTTTGTTGTTACCCTGTTTTCATGTAGCTGCTGCTGGTTGGAGCTAACCAGGATTCACATCGGTGGGCTCGATGTGACGTCCTCACGTCATCGTAGTTACCGTTGTTTTTCTAAACTAAACTTCTATTTAATTTCCGCTGCATTTTGAACTCTGATATTTTATGTAAATTTGTTTGCAAAATTCCACATTGTAAATTAAATTTGAGAACTTTTATCTGCTTGTAATCATCTGTGCTCGTCTTCGTGCGAGACTTCCAGTGTTTTCGATCCTTAACCCAACAGGCTGCCGGATTACACGGTTTTAAGTGCGTGTTTACTTGATTAACGGTTAAGATGATAGTTAGCGCACTTAAGCCGGTTTAATTTGGACGGTTCTGTTACACGGCAGCCACAAAGGCGCGCGCGGAGGTGCTGCAGCGGCCGACGTGGGGACGAGCGGTGCACGGCCGGTGCGATGGTGAGCTACCGAGCAGTCACGGCGGCCATGGCGGCAAGGCTTGGCAGGTGCAAGAGGTGGGGGCAGGTCCGTGACTCCATGGAGAAGATAGGGTAGATAAGGAAAAATAAAAATAAAAAAACAAGCTGGCAGGTTGGAAATAACGGTGGCCTGCCAAGGCACTTTCGTCTATTGACTCTTTTCTCTCTCCCCTCTATTCTAAAAAATGATTATTTTATTAGTTTGATGTCTTGGAGTAAATATATGTATTTGAATGAAGTGTTATAGCAAAAAAATTTTGAATGGTGTGCACTAACAAATACCAACATTCAAGAGTGTCCTCTAGTAAATTTGTCCTTTTTTCCGATCCCGTCCCCACATCCCACCCAACTCATCATCTGATCTGATTCTGAATTTGTGATCGATGTCGCTCTGTTGCTGGGCATCTTCGCTCCGTTTGCTTCCGCCGGCAGCCTAGTGACGTGCCTACAGATGCAGACTTTAGAGAAAGGGTTGCTGCTTGCTACAATACGCATCACAAACAGATCAATCATCCCCAGCGGCACACCGAGTAGCAGTGCCACTACAATACGTGTGAACGGAGCGGGGGAGTAGTTGTGGCCCTGTTTGTTTTTTTCTAGAAGTAGAATTGTTTATAACTTTGATCACTAATTATGAGTATTAAATAAAGACAGTTTATAAAACTAACTACAGAACCCCTGTGCTAGGAACACTGACAAATCTAATTAGGCCTTTCATCATATGATTAGAGGATAGTTACGATAGCATCACTGTAGCCAATCATCAATTAATTACGTCATTAAAGTCATAATAAAAAATTACACTAATCTATAAGGAGGTTTTGCAAATAAATTTTATTTAGTAATCGCATAATTTTTTTTTACCAGAGCTAGTGTCATCCTAGCATAGCTCATACAGTAGCCGGTAGGAGTAGCTGCCTAGAAGCAGGCAGCAGGCTACTCTACTCAAGTAGGCCGGGCCAGGCGCGCAGAGTATCTATCAGGTGGTCACTCGTCGCTGTCCGCTTGCAGCAGCAGAGCCTGGGGCCGCGTGCTGGGACGAGGCCGAAGCTGTCGACTCGCCATTGGCCCGGCCGGATCCCACCGATTCCCAATCGGATCCTCGCCGTCGCCGCCGTGTCGGCTTGCGAGTTCCTCTGGCCGGCCGCCCATTTTGGGCACACCGCGGGCACGGCACTGTGCAAACGACGGCTGTTATTTGTTAACGGTAGAGCAGTAAACATTTTGCCCGCACTCGGGTATACGAGACCAGTGATTGTGTTTCTCTAAGTGTTCAATCACTGAATCTTAACAAGTACTCAAATGGTTGGTTGCGCAGCAGAACTTTGTTTAATTTCTGCCTTCCTGAGTAATCGGGGAGGTTGCCTCCACGTACGAAATGCTCGCATCAATGATAGAAATCATGGCAAGCGACAACAGTGATTGTTTGGGGCATCTGTCTAGTTTAGCACACTGAACGTGCGTTATAAATGTTCAATAAAAACATACTAGATGGATAAAGTGTGATCATCTATGTGTTATAAGATTGGAGGTTCATGAAAAACTTGCGCAGGGAGAAATAGAAAAAAAAATCAACATGTGAATAGTAACAGATTGTGCATCAGGTACCCGCTGTCGATGCAGCTTAACTATTTATTCACGGTACTGAATTTTCTTTCATCCATTCCTCCTCGCGTAAGTTTCCGTTCAAGCTCATATTTTGTATGCGGATAGATGATGGTTGAGTTTCATATCCATGCATCCATACGTCCGCGTGTACTTTAAAAAATACAGCTGAGGTTGGCGACCCAATAACACCTGAAAATATGGGCACCAGATTAGGTCAGTCTCGGTGAGAGTGTTATAAGAGTATTATGAACATTAAATTTGCTAACATATACCAATAATATGAGAAGAGAGAAGAGATGAGTGTCATGAAATGTGAGAGGAATCTCATCACCATGACAATTCACTGGCACCGTTCTTAAGATTCCAGTCTAGATAACTGTGTCGATGACACTCCCACTGAGGGTGCGTTTAGTTCCCAAAAGAAAATTTTTTTGGATGTCTCGTCAACGTTTGACCAGATGTCGGGAGGGTTTTTCGGACACTAATTAAAAAACTAATTTCAGAACTCACTTGGAAACCGCGAGACGAATCTTTTAAGGCCTTTGACCGCGACATTAGCACATGTGGGTTACTGTAGCACTTTATGGCTAATCATGCACTAATTAGGCTTAAAAGATTCGTCTCGTCGTGTACATCCAAACTGTGTAATTAGTTTTGTTATTTAATTACATTTAGTGCTTCATATATGTGTTTAAAAGGGAGGTGAAAATTTTTGGGTGAAAATTTTTGGGAACTAAACGGGGCCTGAGACTGATCTAAATATCCACAATGTGTAGGGTGTGCAGATGGCCCAACGAGGAAATGGAAAACCAATAATTTGGATCATTTTTTCACCATTTATTCACCCTCCACCACCATAACTCAAGCTCGTGTACCCAAAAAGCAGATGCACTCATGCACCTCCTCTGATATGCTCTAGCTTCACCACAGGTACCGATCAATGCCTTCCCTGTTTAACACCAGCCCGTATATAAACTAAATTGACCGAGAGCCAGTGAAGTCAAACAGCATGGACCATCACGCTAATACACTGCACCTGCGTGCATCGAGAGAAGAAAAAAAAATGGATGGTTCACTTTCCGTATGACATTCTGCGAAACTCGTGTGGGGTTTCATCATCATCTCACCACACTAATTAACCTAAGGTACAACCATTAACCGATCGAGTGAAACATCTACTACGTGGTCGTCAGATCGTGATTGACGTGTGCCTTGCCAACGGATTTCACAACACGGCGTGCCGTGTAGTTTCCTGGTACATGCGAATCGTGCATGACAGGCACCCACCGAGCCGGAAATTTTTGTCCCGGCCTGCCGGAGCGGGAAGCTTCGCCGAAAATCCCCGCGCGCTCCTTGACGGAAGCTGACGCGAGTCAAGTCGGGAGGCGGGGGGATTCCACCCTCGTCGCGCGAGCTTGTATAGGGTAGCGGGTAGCTAGGTTTCTAGTTCTTGCCTAAGTTTTGCTCGCCGTCTCCTATGGTGGCGGAGCTTAGGTCGCCGGCGGTGGCGCTAGCGCTGCTGCTTCGACTAATAATGCTCCTTTTGGCCTTCTTCGACGGCGTTGCTCCGGCGGTGCTCTCGGCGAGGAGCCATGGAGGTCAGACTGCATTCTTCCCCGCCGGAGGAATCGACGGCGGCGTGAAGCTTTTGCTCCTCCTCCCCTCCGTTGGCTTGGTGCTCGGTGGCGTCGCTGACTCGGGCTTCGTCAGCCGGCGGCACCTTTTGTCCCCTTGTGCTTTCTCTAAGCAATTTGCAGGGGACCGGAATCTTTGTGCTGTTCAGTGATTAAAAAGAACGGAGCACTGGGAAAGAAAAGAAAACACAAAAGCGGTAGAAAAAAAAATAAAAAAGGGCCGCTTCGTCAGACGGCTGAATATCCGCCACCAGTCTAAAGAACGGCAGTCGGTGTGAGTACTCCATTATTGCAGCAAAATACTACTACTAGTCCTATGTTTGTGTTAGGATAATCTACTCCATATATATAATGAGCCCTTCTCGGTATCCAAGATGTGCAGGTACGGATGCAAGGTATATAATACTAATAAATTAATAAAATAAACCACGATGCTATTCTACGTAATTAATTTGAAGGAAAAATAAACTAGAGTAACATGACGTCATAATTAATCAGCTGACCCTGAAATAGTTGGGGTACTCATTTGCACCCTTTATTTATGTGTAGGTGAAGTCTACTTCTGCGTCAACTCGGTAGCATCGCCACAATTATTTCGTTGTAATTTTTCCGCTCCTCTAGTTAGGATAAACTAGATCTGATCATTTAAAGGGTCATGTTGGGTCTGAAACCCTAGGGTTTTAGGCAAATTTCAATGGAGAGTGTCATAAGGTCAGTGTCATTGCGAGTTTTATGAGCACAGATACCTAGATTAGAAATTAGATAATTGTGCGAGATGAATTTCATGGTGATAACTCTTCTCACATCTCATGAAATTTCAACCTTTTTTCTTCTTGCCACGTCAACAAAATTGATGATATTTAATATCATAAAACTATCCATAAAACCCCCACTGAGACTAGTCTAAGAGTGTCATAACATTAAATTTGCTAACATGTGCCAATAGTATGAGGAGAGAGAAGAAATAAATGTCATGAAATGTGAAAGGAGTGCCATGGTGATGACACTCCACTGACACGGTTCTTAATATTTCAGTTTAGATAACGGTGTCGATGATACTCTCACTAAGACTGACCTTACTTTGGTCTGAACCCGGCTTGACTCACCATCGGGTTAGATTTTTTTTTGCATGAGCCCGCCCCGCACATTGTCGGATCGGGTCGGGTCAAACCCGATCTTCTGTGTGTTGGGTTTTGGATCTAAAAATTTGACCCGTACCTGGCCCGAGTTGTGTGGCAGATCAAAAATTCCGGCTCAAGCCCGACACGCACATTTATTTTTTTATGGCAACTCTGCCCGCACATTATTTTTTATGGCACACAGGAAAGACATCAAGTTTTTATGGCTCTGAGAGGGAATTTGCTCTAAGATTAATGAAACTATCACATGCATCTCGGTACAATGAAGAAGCCGCAATCAGGGAATTTGCTCTAAGATTAATGAAACTATCACATGCATCAGTACAATGAAGAAGCCGTATCCAGAACAGTATAGAACACTAGAGCATTAGTTTCTTTTTCCTTCTAAACACTAAAGGTCTGTAAGGGTTAGAAAATAGATTTTACAACTTCTTTTGTCACCGTCTTGGGACGAAGTTTCATTTTGCGCAATGTCGGATAGCTAACCTTGCACTTGATACTCCTTAGTAAGCACTTCCCCGTTACCGAAAGAAATAACCACACTAATGACAGGTGCACTTGCGGTTGGGTAAACACCTATCATGTGTTACTCCCTCTATACTTGAAAAAAAAATCATTTTAGACAGTGACATAGTCTCCAAAATTTAACTTTAGCTTCTTATTTAAAAATATTTATCGCAAAGTGATATTTATATATTTATGAAAGTATTTTTTAAGATAAATCTATTCATATGTTTTTGTATTTTCAAACTTAACAATTTAAAAGTTATTCATGATTTATATTTTCAATCTTTGACTCAAATTTTGTCCAAAACAACTTTTTTTCCGAGTATGGTGGAGTACATTTGTACAGGAGCCATCCATGTAATTAATTAAAGAATAAGTCAAAATAATATAGGCCCTGTTTAGTTCTTTACCTGTAAACGCAAAAATGTCGTAAACGCATTATTTTGCGAAGGAATCTCACTAATTTGAAGTACTAAGTGAAGTCTATTTACAAAACTTTTTGCATGGATGGGCTGTAAATCGCGAGACGATTCTAATGAGTCTACTTAATCCATGATTTACAACAGTGATGCTACAGTACTTCAAATGGCCAAGATTTCTTTGCAAATTTTTTTTGCAAAATGAACTAAACAGGCCCATAATAATAAAGTGATTAATGACGGCATCCACGTAATCGAGCCTGATGCATCGAGATCCATGCGAGGGTAGTGATGAAGAGTGCCGAAGAAGACTGCCCATCTCACCTCCTATAAACGGCGGCGAAGAAGCCCTCCCTCCCCTCGGAGGCTTGCAATCCCATCTGCTCCCGACACGGGCCCCGCCCCCACACCGCCGGCGCCGGCGACCGTTTCCTCCTCCTCCTCCGCTCGTGGAGAGGGCCACCGGAGGGAGGCCGGCCAATTTACTAGGACCGTCCCATATGGGCGCGGAGGCAGAGCACCCGCAGCAGCAGCAGCCTCCGTCCGCCCTCCGGCCCGGCAGGGAGGCGGCGGCGGAGGCGCCCGCGGTGCTGGGGCTCCAGGTCTCCGCGCTCATCGACCACGTCGCGCGCGTCGACTGGTCCCTCCTCGACCGCGTCCCAGGCGACCGCGGCGGCTCGCAGCAGGTACTTCGCGCTCCTCCCCCTCTCCGCGCGCAACACGGCCGTACGGTCACAATTCACTTCAACAGTTCCAGGCGCACTCATCCGTTCAATTCACAAATTGAAAATCGCAACGCCAATTAATTGTACCCTGCAATGGCCGGACTCATGAAGCCAGTAACCCACTTACTCCTACCATTTATGCGGTATTGATTGCCAGATGTTGCTGTTCGTCGTCGGAAATTCCTTTTCTGTTTCAAGGTCCAACATCCTCGGAATTCTCACCCCGTCCCTTCCTTTTCTCTTCCTTTTGAGTTTCCGGGTGGATCATTTGCCATCACGTGGTTGTTTAGAGGTAGGTTGTTGCATTACTGCCGAATTCTAGCTTCAATTGCGTCCCCACCACGTTCCTTTCCTAGCTGGCCGCCGACCATGTGACGTTTGGATCTCTTGTTCTTCAGTATTCTAATTTACTCAATTTCTGAACACTATATTTTTTTTCTGGAGAAAAACCGAAGTGCTGCATCAGAAGCAACCTGTTCAATCCTCATTTGGAATTTGTTATATTATGCTGCACTCTTTATTCTTGAAATGGCTTGTGCAGCTAATTTTGTTACATTTTTTCACAAGGCACATGCTTTCGTGAATGAATGCCCTACTGACTTTTGTTATGCCTCCTCGGATTGTCAAGAAATTGCCTGTTCTTTTGTTCCACACGGTTCCACTCTTCCTGTACTTGAATAGAATAGTTCAAAGCAAGTACTGGGCGTACAGACCGATATTTTCCAAATCTGAAGTGGTCTGTACTTTGCGTTGGTTAACTGCAGCTATATTGATTAGATTTGGTGTTGCTTTCACTAAAAAAGGGCTTGGCTGATGGTTTGTCATGCTCTGCACTGCACACTTCAGGAATGGTCAAGCATGGCCTAACGTTTCTTGAACTGATTGGTCTGTCGACACCTAACTATTTAATGAAAGAAACCGTCAGGCTTGTTAAGGTCGTCAGACATTCTTGACTTTTCTATGCAAAGATATGTAATTGCAGGCTTAGCCATCTTGTGAAATTTGATTAATTAATTTTGTCACTGTCATATTGATCTCCATACAGGAGTTCCCCGGTAATTTTCAAGGGAGAAAAGTATTAGTAATTAGCACCTTTTCTGATGTGACTGCTGTCCTTGTGTAAGGAAGTGAGTATGGTCCCGCTGTCTATAATGCATTTTTATGATAGATGAAATCATATTTCCGTGGCAGTTAGATTCCAACTTAGATTTTAAAGTTTCATACTTCATACCTTAATCTTTTGGATTATGTGCAATAAATAGGTTACAGGCTTTTCCTCTATCTATCAACTCTTTCATTTGGGAACTGACAGTTAGAGATTCTTCAGTCGAACATGCTTTAACTATTATCAATTTCCATGCCATGCATGGTACTAGCTCAATTCCAAGAAGGAGACATTTGGCTTAAGCTTGTAAACAAAGCAAAAAGCACATGCATACATGTGCAGTAACAATTCCATGCTACCATAAGATTTCTTTGATGCAACTTTTTTTTTTGAATCAAATCTACCTAGAAAGGAAGACAATCTTATGCTAGCTGATAACCATCTACAGCCTTTTTAGCTATTGTATGGAGGTTGAACTATCACACGTCCGGTCTGTTTTATTGTTGTTTTTTTCTGGTCACCTTAGCATTATGAATTATGTTCTGAGCCTTGATTGGTTTTGCGATATCAAGATAATGCAACTAACCTAGCATTACTTACAAGGGAAAGCAAAATTTCGTATCATTGGGTTGGATTCTGAATTTCATCTGGCATCGGTTCTATGTACAGGTGTCCATTGACGAGCTGAATCATATTCTTACTGAAGTGAATGCCCACATCCTTCCTTCCCGCAATGATCTCACTCCAATAACTACTATAGCCGGTGGAAGCGTTGCCAACACAATTCGTGGGCTCTCAGCTGGTTTTGGGATATCAACTGGAATAATTGGAGCTTGTGGAGACGACAGCCAGGGCATTTTGTTTGTCAACAATATGAGTTTTAGTGGTGTAGATCTCACAAGATTAAGGGCCAAAAAAGGGCACACTGCTCAGGTAGCCTAACATCTGAAGCCAGAATTTATCTTTTTTGCCCTTATTTTACTGTATAGTGGATAAGGCTGAAAAGCATACCTATTTATAGTGTGCGTGCTTGGTCGATGCAAGCGGCAATCGCACCATGCGGCCATGCCTATCTAGTGCAGTCAAGATGCAGGTATACATTTGTTTGATGCAGTGTTAAGTGTTGCATAAGTTACTTATCTCTTAACAATCTTATGATTTGTGAGATCATTTGTCCATGTAACAGGCCAATGAGTTTAGAAAAGAGGATTTCAAAGGTTCCAAGGTGCTTTCTTTTTGCTTCGTTCGTGCACACCATTTCATGATATATTATTCTTAGAAAAAAAAATCATCCTAGCATATGTCTTTGTTAATTCTGAATTTTTTGATGCAGTGGCTTGTTGTGAGATATGCACAACAGAACATGGAACAGATTATTGAAGCTATTAGGATTGCTAAACAGGAAGGCCTTTCAGTTTCATTAGATTTGGCCAGTTTTGAGGTCTGTAAGCATCTTTACTAAACTGATTGCTCTCCTCACCCAAAAAGAATTGCTCAGTTGAGTTCAACTTTGTAAACACCATCTGATTTTACTCTGATTGATTGGATACATGCAGATGGTTCGTGACTCTAGGGCAAAACTCATTAACCTTTTGGAGACTGGCAACATTGACCTTTGCTTCGCCAATGAGGATGAAGCTAGAGAGGTTATAGGGTGAGTTTTGCTACAATCATATGTTAACGTATCTAAGTAGGGACAGACAAGTGAATTCAAAGAGAGAAGAAAATATCCGTTCACATCTTTTCAAGTGACGAAGTGCTACCTAAGTTATGTGTCTGGTGTTCATCTGTTGCATGTATATTCAGGGGAGGTCCGACATCAGATCCAGAGGAGGCGCTTGCATTCTTGGGCAAGTACTGCAAATGGGCTGTGGTGACACTTGCTTCAAAGGGGTGCATGGCGAAACATGGCAAACAGGTGAGGTTCAAGTTCTTGTCGAATTGTAAACTGCACGGTCAGTTAACAATTTTCGCAGCCAATTTCGATGGCGATCTTCTCAAGAATGACATCTATCTTCTGAAGAATGACAATACGCATTTTCAGTTGACACACCCAATGTAGAAATGATAGCAAATGAACAGGCTGAATATTAGTAGGACCTAACAATAATACTACAAGAAAAAAATGTTCAGAGATTAGTTCCACGTATTTTCATTTGAACCAGTGTTAAGTATTGAGAACCGACCACAAGCCTTCCTTTTTTTGTGGATAAAAAGAAATTGACCACAGGTATGTAACAACAATGATGGACGAATGGGTGCAGGTCGTTCAAGTGCCGGCGATCGGGGAGAGCAACGCGGTGGACACGACCGGAGCAGGCGACCTGTTCGCGAGCGGGTTCCTGTACGGGCTGGTGAAGGGGCTGCCGCTTGAGGAGTGCTGCAAGGTCGGGGCGTGCAGCGGCGGGTCGGTGACGCGGGCGCTGGGCGGGGAGGTGCGGCCGGAGAATTGGCAGTGGATGTACAAGCAGATGCACGCCAGGGGCCTGCTGCTCCCCGAGCTCAAGAACTGAACTGCTGCTGCGCTGCTTCTGTAGCTGTAGCGTATTAGCAGCAAGAGCTGCTGTATCTTACCACTCCTAAGAGGCCATTATCCAGCCCTCCTGTTATTGATTGTTGCGGTTGCCTTACACTACTTAGAATATTGTTGGTTTACCATGCCTGATTCATGGCATGGTGAAGGGCACTAGGGCAGGCTGGCATATATTAGTTGATTTGTTGATGAACCACTCGTAAGATTTATTCAGTCGAAAGGAGTATATTGATTACTGCACTTCATGTGTGTGTGGCTGTGTGCTAAGTCCTTGAGTAATTTCCTTGTCTTCTTAGAAAATATGCTCGACTTGCTTTGTTAAGCATATCTTGTTCTCCGGTTTAACACTTCAACTTGTCTGCTGTGGCAGCATCGCTCGCTGATAAGTTCATCTAAAAGATTAGGGTGGGTAATAAATATTCTTTCTTTCCTTTTCTTTTGCGAAAGGTGAGTAATGTTCTTTTTTTAGATTTTTTTAGTACAGTACAACGCAGACGCTCACAACACACACACTCATTTCTATGAACACATGTACACAAATCCTATCCCTATGAGCACCTCCGAATGACTGGACCAGCAGATCTGGAGATTTTCGAAGTCATCATTGGCGCCTCGTCGACGGGAACGTCGCTTACCACTTAACGCATAACGCTGAAAAATCCTAGAATAAATCCAAAAAAATGCGAGCACCCGTGCCAAGCCGAGGACTTGAACCCGGGTGGGTAGATTCCACCACAAGACCTAAATATATCAGTTCGTAAAAAGAGAGAGAAAAGATGTTATGCCAAAGCTCAGTAATATTCGGTAGGATACACTTCAACATCGGCCAGTCCTGGGCAATTTGTGGGCCTAAATGGAAGGCCCGGTTGGTCCCAGCTGGTAGAGTCGCGAAACGTAGCGGCCCGTCTCCACCTTCCCGACACCTCACGCCTCCAATCCGGGTTTCCAAACGTCTCGGAGAAGAAGAGGAACACGTCACGGTGAGGTTGGGCGGCTCTCCCACCGCATCATCTTCCCTCGTTCTCCCTCGCGACATCCAGGCTCCCGGTCTGAGATTGGCCTCTCCATTTCCTACCGCATCCTGCTTCCCTCCCTCCCTCGCGACATCCAGGCGACGGCGGCCTCTCCTTGCGGCGTCTAGGCTTCCCCTCCCGGTGCGCGGCGAAGCCCCGCGGGGGGCCTTTCTGGCGCGCGTCCACGACCCTCGGGAGCCCCTTCTAACCTAGGCGAAGTACACCATAGGTGAGATGTTGGCATGTTGCGTGCCCCCCCCTCCCTCTTCTGGATCCTTCTATTTGGCGAAATTTGTTTGTGTTGATTTGTGACTACGATTTTGTGATACCTAGGGTTGTGCGGTTATTTTGCTTCTGTTTCTGTTCACGGTCAGATCAGTTTTAGTTTATTTTGGAAAGCAGATCAGTTTAATTGGGTAGCGCAGAAAATTTGCGCTTTGTCAAAACAGGATAATTTGAAGTGTTGGTCTCTGTCTCTGGTGTCTGGTGGTACTGTTCATTTGTTCGTACGCCTAATTTTTGTGATGGAAAGTGTACCTGATGCTTGTGATTGGAATATTGGAAGCAAGTGGAGTGCTCAAAGTTAGCTTTCCCATCTGGCATGTCCCCCTCGTGTTCTCCTATGGTGAAATATTGCTGAAATCAACATGTTCTTTTTATGTGACTCTGTTAGGACCTTGCTTGTGCAGCTTGTTCTTGGAGGAGGGGTTTCCTGAGGAAGCGGCAGCCAGTTAGCCATGTCGTCCTCCTTGCTGAGGGCTGCGGCTGACAGGGCCATCCGGAGGCAGGCCCTCACGCTGACGGATGCCGCGGCGTCCAGGATCCGGCAGCTCCTCAGCCTCAGGCAGCGGCCGTACCTGCGGCTTGGCGTCAAAGCCCGAGGCTGCAACGGCCTCTCATATACGCTCAACTATGCCGGTATTACTGCTTTCCTTGTTTCTTCTTGTACCTGTTCTTCGTAGGCAGTGGCGGAGCCAGCGAAAATTCCGGGGGGCTGGAAGACCAAGATCAATATGTACACATTAGATAATATAGCCATTAAGTGTATTTGACACCAGATTTTTATGGTGTTCGTGTAGGCATGTAGTCAGGAACCATAGCCCATTCCCAAAAGCTAGCTGCACTTTACAAAAGGGTCAACAAAAACTAACATTTTCATTTAAGTCGTACTTTGCGGTTCTTCTTTGCATAGAGATCATCGATGATTGAATCTGTCGTGAACTTAATGGCAATCTCCCTCTCGATATAGACTATCATGCAGTCTCTTAGATTTGAACCAATGAGCTTGAAACCTACGTTGGTGTTTCTGCGAACCAGAAAGAGGGTACTCATCCTTGAGAAATTGGTATGGACCATGCATCATGTATATTCTCCGAGCTTTCATCTTGTTTATCAACAGGATACTCCCAAATTTGGCAGCGTAAACCTGGATCGCGCCCAACTACCAAAACACCACCTGAATTTGGTCTCTGAACTTTATGAGATGGTTGTCTTGGAGCTTCATCTTCCTGTACAACATTTTCTTCAGATTGAGGGTTCTGATCCTGATCAACCAGATGATCTTGCCCTTGTACTTGCAGATCGGTAGTTGTGCCTTCAATCTTCTTGTAAAAGGAAAAAAGTGTCTGTGCCTTCCTTTTTGGTTTAACCGTGATTTCCTAGAAATGTCAAGGGCTCAAGGTTAAGGTTTCAAGGCATATTTCTTTTCTTAGCTACACATGAATACACGATTGTGAATTCTAGTGTTCTACAGAGTACAGATGCAATACTGAATCCTCATTCCTCAGCAAAGAATAGAATAGAATTTGGGGGTGGGGGTGGGGGTGGGGGGGGGGGGAGGTTAGGTTTGCAGACCTTAGGCATGGGGGCTGCCTGCTGATTCCCTTCCGCCTCCGCACGCCGCTCCTGTCCGGCGTCGAGGCTCGCGATTCCGCTCATCGGCAGGGAAGGTGAGCCTGAGCCGATAGCCATGGCCTGGCCGTGACAGGCGACGGCGCGGGGAATCGCCCTCCGCGGCTCCGTGTCCCTCCAGGCTCCAGCTCCCGGGGGCCAGGGCTTCTATTGGGCCTGTGATGCCATACTGGGCTGTGCCGTGCCTGCTGGATGAAAGGGTCTTCAAAATTTTTTGTGGGATTAGGGGGTGTCATGGCCCCTGGTGCCCCCCCCCCCCCCCCCCCCCGCGGCTCTGCCGTTGTTCATAGGTTCACTTTCATACCAAGAACCTCTCTGACTTCAACAAACTTCAGACAGTTTTTTAGAGGGCTCACAAATGATAGAGAAAATGATATGCTCCTCAAATTCAATAAGTTCGTGTTGCATACTTGCTACATATCTTGCTGCATACTGTCCCCAGCATCAAATATGTAGAATTCAATATAAGATGCTGACCATGGTGTCTATACCATGTATACCATGCTTAGTTTTCTTACCGTCTAGTTGCTATTTAGGTATGTAGGTTGGATGTTCAATGTTTTTTAATACTGTCATAATACCTGATTGGATTGTTTCCTCGTGCTTGCGCAGCATGTACCCCCTTTTTTTTTTACAATTGCATCAGCATTAATCCCTGCTATAAAAAGCCTGGCCATGTCTGCTAAGTTGTAGCTTCCAAGTGTAACATTACTATCCAGAGAAATTTGGTACAAACTGGTGGTGATGGTGAGTAAGCAGAGTGGCAGGTATCTTTATGATTTTGTCTACATAAATTGGTCCACACAATGAGCTCCCTTCCAGTTATGAGCATGCATGGTATTTAAAGGCCATCGAAGCATCATTGTATTGTGTTCTGGATATCTATCTAACCCTTTTGCTTTGCTGTTACTGCTGTCTGCTGGCTTCACTTGGTTGCCTCTGATCTTACTCAATGTGCATCATCTAATTTCAGATGAGAAGGGGAAGTTTGATGAGCTTGTCGAGGAGAAAGGGGTTAAAGTGCTTATCGACCCCAAGGCATTAATGCATGTTATTGGAACCAAGATGGACTATGTTGATGATCCACTGAAGTATGGCTCCTCCTAGTGACTATGTTATTTGCCCCCTGGTTATCTGTTTTCAGTTATTAACTAAATAATCCTGCTGTAGGTCCGAGTTTGTGTTCATAAACCCAAATTCCAAAGGGGAGTGTGGCTGCGGTGAATCCTTTATGACTACAAGCAGCAAAGGGTCCACATCATGATGCGTTTTGCGTTGTAAATGGATAAGCAAAGTATCGGAGGCCTCAGCTACTGATTTTGTTGGGTCTGTTGTGTTGCAACCCTGCAGGACATGCCACAAGAGTGGTTACCTAGTGGATGCACCTAACTTACATGTACTTCTTTGTTCACCCTAGCATTTTATATACATGGAGTGATTTATCCATGTTCTGTATACTTTGATGGCTCACGATATAAGACCTCAAAAGTTTTATAAAATTTTTAGCGCCATGCTTGTTCAATGGAACTCTTTGAAGTTCATGGTGCAGTCCATCTCTAGCCTTCTTTGTTTTGGGTGCTATGTGGAGATGATAAGCTAACTGTTGTATGTGTGGGTGGGGCAAACAAGAATCAAATGCGTCAGATAGACAGACGACACAAGGATAGAGGATACAATTTTTTCCCTTTTTTTGGCCGGAAGAACTCTGATTAACCGTCAATTAGTTCCGATACACTGCCCTGTTGTGTCTCTAGCTGACATGAATCAGTTTCCCCTAAAGTTGGGTGGAGCCCAGACTCCATTCTCGTTGGTCACGTACGACGTGCACGAGAGAGGCACCAGGCAGAGCCCTCTGCTGCGCAGGTCAAGCCGTGTTTCCTCCTGCTCGCCGCCATTTGCGTTTGAAGCCCCCTGGTTCAACACACCACAATGCAAAGCAGCACAGAACATTAGGTCAACAAGATTCCTTGAATTTTTTTGGAAATGAGTGTTTGATTAGATATAGAGTAAAATATGTTGTACCCTCTGTGTTGTCCTGCTGGGTTTCCTATTTCTGGAGGATTTCAAGTAGGGGCCGCTCAAAGTCTGCAGGGGGTGATTAAACTGCTGTCAGGAGGAAATCGTAGCATTTGCCAGTACATGGAAATATTTTCTTTTATTCTTGAACATAAGGCTTATCATCAGTTCTCAATCGTAGCTGAAGAAATTTCAGTAGTGTGGCTAAACTAAAAATGGTTTGACAGCCATTACCTCGACTTGGTCTTGAAGAAATTTGATGTACCCAATGGCTTCCATGAGCACCGATGCAGTATCAGTCTGCACATAATCAGGTACAGAATCAATATGTACTCACACACATGCTTGCAAAAGTAACCCTGAATTATGGTTAAGGTTGAATAGAGTGCCCACCTTATCTTTTCACTTAGTTTATTGAAAAAATACATTAACATCCACAGTACCAAATAGACGAACTAACAAGATATATTTTGCTGTGGATTAATAATGAAACTCATTTGATGTTGTCAAGATAGAAAAAATTCAATATATTTTAACCGAGAAAAAAATTTGGTAAAGGTTATAAATGTAGATCAAAGCTTGATAAGTTTCTGTCAGAGGTTGATACACATATATACATAAACAGACTGAAAGGCCAAGTAATCTTTGGCGGCAGCTCTTAAAGGTTGTTACCTTGCCAAACGGTGAGACCAGCTGCTGAAGAGCTGCAATTCGATCCCCTAACTTCTCTTTCCTTACCTAATCAAAGGGCAGCATGAGTATATGGTTGCATGTACTCCAGCAATCGAGCCATTAGCACCAAGAAAACATCAGCTATCCCAATCCTAACTAGTACATACATGTGCATGATCGAAGTGAGGAGATGAGGCATGCATACCTTGAAAGAAGGGACGACGGTCGAGGAGTGCGACTCGACTCGAGGCTTCTTCAGCGACGGCGCCTGCGGCGACTGCGACTGCGACGGCACCACCGCCGGGCGTGCCGCCTTTTGACACGCCGGCGCCGCGTCGTGCTCCGCGCTCCAATGGCGGCCTCCTCCGCCGTTCGCCAAAGACGCCGCACCCATCTGCAAAAGCTCTCACACAAGCATGCATGCGGCCATTAGTAGCCAAAACGTTATTTCAAGAAAATCATTAATCAAAACGTACGTACTCCTAGCGCCACCAAAAAAAATGCTGGTTTCATAATAATGGAACTTTAATTTACTGTATTTTCCACACATTTTATACTTGTACGTAGTAACCGAAGCAGTGGGATGCATAACAAAATCTATGTCTCTAAAGAATAAAATGACCTGTAATTTGAAATTGAAGGAGTATATTCGAAGAATTATTTCAAATGATGTAATTTGAAACCGAGGGAGTATATTTGAAGAATTATTGCCCCTGCAACTACTACTGCAAATAAAGCCTGCGAAAAACAGTTCCTGAACTAACTCAAGGCCGATTCATGTTTGCGAGAGGGGCACATCACATTGCATTGGATGCATGCTGCTTCTATGGGTGCTACTGATCATCTTGGGCCGAAAAAGATGGCGCCAGGCCACTCCGATCCTAAAGCCTGCGCCTGCGCGCACGCAGCTGCGGAAAGGAGAGGCTGCACTTGTACAACTTGGACAGGCCGCCCGGGCCTAGCTGGTTTAAGGCTAGCTTGCTCATCAGCTGCAAGCTACTCTTGCTTCTGATGATGCCCTGGGCAGCACTACTGCTACTGCAGATCCGTCAGGCACGCGATTGGCCCTGTAGTCTAGTCTGTACCCACCATAAAGCTTGTTGCTCATCTATCATTCTATCAGTCGTATGAGCATCCTACAATCTTCTAGCTGCATGCATGCTGTCCAGCATGACCTATATATCAGCACTGAATAAATGGTCCTGTGTGACTGAAAGCTCGCAGTGTCTTTTAATTTGGCATAAAAAATGCTGTGTTTATAATGTACTTACTGCGTAGGTAGATGTATATACTAGCTGGGTACTCGTACATATATGTGGCTCATTATGATATTTAGTATCCCTTGCTTGCTCTGGAGTATTTAGTAACCATAAGTGTTACACGTACGTTTCCTCTTTGATGAAGCATACAAGTTTTTTTTACAAAAAAACAAGATCGAGATTATTTTTTGGCTCGCTATTGAAAAGTAGAATTTTACTTCTAATTATTTCTCCAATAATGTATCGTTTATAACTATAAACCCAAATGGCTAGTGTGAGCACTTTGAAATTTGAATAATCTTGTTATACAATCATGTACAGTAAACGTATTATATATGGTTTGAAAAAAATTTAATGCTGGTTGTAAATATACACTTTGATTTTCTAAAGTACTTACACAATGACACAAATGCCTACGACGTGCCTGTAAAACAGGAGAGCTAGTTTCCAGTGACTAGTCAACTACTTTTGAATGTTACCTACGTACATACGGTGTGCTATGTACATGCATGCATGTTTAGCCACTGTACCCTACACATGTCTAGGCGACCAGGAGGCTAGTAGATCGGCATTTTTTTAAGGTGGGGGAAATGCCATATATATCTTAGTAATTTTCATGATAGAGTACTCTAAATACCAAAAAAATGATTCCATGTTGTCACCTATAAATTAATATTTTAAATCAAATGATTAAATATCTCAAGACATGCATGCTCAGGTTTTGAACGTTAATGAAAATGTGAAAAGGCTATACTTCACATTTCAGTTTTAAGACACAACAGCATATATACCATGCATCAACTGTTCAGGGCAAAGAAAAAAAAACTTATCAGCATTTGCACTGATGACTCAGTTTGATGCATCTTGAGCTTTCCTAAAGCTAAGTTTTCTAGATCAAATTTGAATCAGATACAATCATTCAAGTATTTTAGGTGCTGGGTATACATAGTTCTCTGGGAAAATGCAAGTTAAACAATGGCAGCGTTGCGATGGTACTTATTAACTATATATACTGTTCTAGATAGCACAAGTGTACTACACTTAGTAGCCCTACACTTTCATTACTAGCTATCCTTTTCCTTTCAGTTCTGTCTGAGGAAAAATACTGTGCAAGCAAGCTCTACACGACTACACTGTACTTAATTTGACTGACCTGCTGGTTGTAGTTGTCACCGGATGGTCCTTGGGGATGAGCAGCAGGAGGGCCATAGGGCACATTCTCTGATCTCAACAAAGGCATGCCATTATGGAGCAGTACTGAAGAAGCTTGGCTCAGCAGCAGCGTCTTGCACAGCCTCGACGAAGCCAGTATCTCGAACGCGTCGCCGGGGAGAGGCGGCGGCGCCGCCGGCCACGCCTTCAGCTGCTGCGGCCGCGAGATGTTGACGCTCGGGAGCACGGTGCCGTCCAGGTCGGCGGCGGCCATGGCGGGGAGGCCGCCGCCGCCGCCGTCGATGTCATGGTAATAAGATATAGCCGCCGTGCCCGCACACGATGACCTTGGGTTAAGTGGCTCCTCCTCCTTGATCTTGCTGTGCCCATCTTGCTGGCCGTTCATGGGCACGGAGGAGGTGTCCGCGAAGCTGCAGTTGCTCCATTGGAACCCTAGTTCTTGCATCATTAGCAGGGAGCTGAGCTGGTGAGGGAGCAATGGAGAAGCAGCGTGATGGCTGTGATTGTGGCCTTGTACTGAGAGGACCTCAAGCTCGTCAGAGTGATAATAATGGTGATCAGCACAGTTTCTGCAAGAAAGAGAATCAAGGCTTAGTTTTAAAAAAGAATTCATCTGACATCCCGACCAAACGAGAAATGGTGTGTGCGTGTGATACATGGCGTCAATGACAAAAGGAAAAATGCACAGAAACCTTTCGGAGGAAACCAACAAATTTTTGGATGGTGTCATGCGCATAAGTTTCGCCAGTTCTTTTATCTCTTTCTGCCTATAGTTGTCTTTTTGCCGAGCTACAATTCCCTAGACTCCATAGAGACAACAGGGAGGGAGAGAACAAGCATGCAGAGGAAAACTCCAAATCCTAGGAAGAATCCAGATAGTAAAGAACATGAATACACTCCACGGCATCCCTAATATTTTTTTTTCTTATTTTGAGATAGAGGGAGTGTGGGAGCAAGATGGAAAGGAAAGCAAACAGTATTGTTAAAAATTTGAAAATCTTCTAATTTTGGCCTTAAGAGAATTACAAACATAAGCAACAATAGTAGTGCTAGAGCAGGTGCTTACAGAGATTGGGTTTGCTGGCTCCATTGATGGCTGCCTCCAATAAGGGCGCTGTGAGGAGCTGGAGCAAATGGCAGGAAGGAAGAAGGCCATGGGAGGTCATCTTGCACGAGATGATCACTGAGGTTGGAGGAGGAGGACGAAGATGCCATCATGATGGTGGCTGTAAAGCGGATCTTAATCGATGCTAATTCCAAGAGGGGGAGGATGAAAAGGTCTCACTCTATGACGAGCTTTTGCAATCTCTCAAGAACACACACCCCACCAATGGAAGCTATATCGGGTTAGAGAAATGGAGATGCCCATAAGGCTTCACCGCTTTCCCCTCCTTTTGTATCTGCTTGGTACCTTTGTTCCCATTCCTCCTTTCAAGGCATCAGCCAAGAAAAGCTCGCTCGCTCTCTCTCTCTCTCTCTCTCTCTCTCTCTCTCTCTCTCTCTCTCTCTCTCTCTCTCTCTCTCTCTCTCTCTCTCTCTCACCATTATAACATTTCTGCTAAGACTATAGTAGGATCTCTGCCTTTAGATCCCGAAGCATAGCCTTCAACACATGGCACCAAAGAGACAAGTCTTTTCTCCCTCGGGTATATTAGCCATACATGGGGCTAAAACGCCTTATCGATCAGTCACTGGTACTAATGGTACAAATTGTTCCCCAGAAAAGAAAATGGTTTACAGAAAACTGCCAAAGTATTGTCAATTATTTTGTCTTGCCGTCTGCTATATAGTATTTGTCTGTCTGGCGAGTTGATGTATATGTCTAATCATGTTGCTAACAAATGGAAGTAGAATAGATCTTAATTAAGTTGAAAACATCCTATATATGGTTTACAGACTTCAAGGAAAACTAGTATGGTTTCTGGAACAATATTGGACATATTAATAGCAAGTTCAGTTGGGTTAAAGTAAAGTAATAATAAGGTTTCTGATTCGAAGATCACTCCTATTTTTCTTCAGGACGGGACAACATGGCAGGAGCTCTGACGTGTTCTCTGTAGAGACACGGGGTTATTAAGATCGCTAATTGACCGCAACTTTCACTGTCAACCCGTACCTTGAACATGATCTTTCTTAGCCGTTGGCCGTTGCTAGTAAGGTTCTTGCGAACTCAATACCCCGGCCCATTTTCCTCTTAGGACAGGTCACTTTAATTTATTAATTCTTTAATTTTTCCTTGCATATAAGTTCCTACTGTACTACCACCACCATCTTTTTTCAGCATGTGTGTGCGTGGTGTGTTGGAAACTTGGAATAAAGGGGCTAGGATAGCTAGGACTTTTCCCCAAGGTAAAACACACACTTTGTGGCCTCGGTAATTGTGATGTATGATTCCATGGCAGCAAAGGGTGCAAAAAGTTGGTCTCTGGGCCTTCTCCAGTTCTCCCCCTCCAAGAACAAAACTGGAGAATGCCCAACATCAATGCAGGGCCGGCTGTCCTACGACCCCCTGAAAATTAAACGGAAAAGAAAAGAAAGTAACATGAGGACTGATCAGATCAGCCCCACATCCATTCATGTCGCGTCAGTGCAGAAAAGGGTGGAGCTAGCCAGGAGATTGAGATGCCAAGTATGGGCAGATGCCCGTGCCTTCGTGCTCATTGGTTCTCTGTCCTTTTACACTGCAAATCTAAAATGCATACAAGTTTGAGGTGTGCACCGCTTGTTTGATTTCTTTTTATTAAAAAAAGTCACTTAAGAGAAATCCATGCATGCATCTGCAGCATGCGCTAGCTAAACTACCAAAACTTGCAATAATGTGTTTAAATAGGTACACTGTCGTTGTTGTCGTTGTTGTCATGCCGGCCGGTGTCTTTGTTGTTGTGCCCGGTCTAAGTGTTGTTTTTTTTCTTTTTAATATAGTCGGCGGCTCTTCTGCTTGATTCCATTTCAGAAAAAATAGGTACACTGTAGAACATATATTCATCCTACTACTTCCTTGTATCAAGGTGCATGTGTAATTTGTAAAAGTTTCTTATATTGAGAAAGTTGTTAATTTAGCTACATTGGTAAACACAAAAAATGTTGTCAAGCAAATAACTAATTAAGCAAGCAATGTTTCCTTGGTCTGTCAACTAGAATCCTAATTGGAGTTTGGGCAAATCATCAATCCGAACAAATCAATCCAAATTCCAATCGGAACGCGAACAATCAATGTCTCGCATAATCATAACATGGCCTGTATATGAAGTAAATGAACACAAAGTTGATGGTATTACGTAGATTTATTATATTAACCGACGTTGTAACGCACGAGCACTATGCTAGTAACTAATAAGATACTATTATCAACTTCTTCATCAATAGAAGTCTTGAGATATTGAAGTTAATATATATAACTGCTACCATCGGATCATTTACACTATGCAACATTTAGGTCACGCATGCACTTTTCCATGCACTTTTGTTGGGAACATGAAGTTTAATTTGAATAAGGGATCCGAATATTTCAAACTTAACTTTTATATAGATATAATTTTTACCCATGGCGAGGTTCAACGATGTCGGAAACATCCCTTTACTATCAGAGTGGTGCCTGATTATACAAGGTCGATCTTAATTTGAAGGTGCCAACAATGACTTGAGTATGCACATCGATCTGCATGTCCCCGGCACATCAGTCCATCGATCGGGTCTTGTGCAAACATCACATCAATATAAAAAGAGGAGAGCCCTACACTTCCTTAAAGGAGCTGAAAGCCAACAGAAAGGCATCGGGAGAAAAGAAAAGGTGAGAAAAGAATGATTGAAAAGTTTCAAATGTGACTATGGACCTTTAAGCCTTTAAGTGGGCATACGAGTTCTTTTCAAAAGGGTATCTCGATCGTTTTGATTAAACCGATCTCTGGCACTTAAAACAGTTAGATCTCAGGATGACTCGGAACAACAACCATTTGATGCTATGATTGCAACCTTTTGAAGGAGCTTCTAACCCATCATGACCTAATGATATTAAGCTGTCTTTCAGAGTATTGCAAAGTCAAATCGTAATAATTCGTGTGCAGCATTTTTCTCACAGAACCCCGGACAGGTAATATTTCATTAGCTTTTAAAAGCCTTCTATGAGATGGTTATTATTGACATCACCCCTGAATGTTTAACATTCCAAACATTTATTCATGTATACATTATTGCCCAAGCTATTTTAGTTACATTAGGAAGCCATCTATTATCTTATTATTTGGCCAACAAACAGAGCCTCCACGTTCTCTCTCAAGGCCTAAAAATTCTCACATTAATCGGAGAAAATAAGAGAAATTAAAATTATCCACCACTGCCATTACGATAAATATTAGTCCAAAATACCCATATATCAATCTATAAATTACGCACAATTGATATTAAGTTTAATAATGAAAAGAAAATATTATATCCAGTGCCCAGGCCTAAGCAAGAAGGTACATGCGGCGCTATATGACTCTATGCCCGTCCACCCCTGATGATTGGTCAGCCTACGTGCAATTAGCGATTAGGCAACAGGCATTAGGGCATAGCTGATGTAGATTATAACTTGGGTGGGCGGCCGCCGTCGGCAGAATCCGAGTCTCCGAACTGCTCAGCGTGAGAGGGCGCTCGGCATGGTGGCAACACTCAAGGCCTACCGTTGGCTCTCGGCTGCGTCACGGTGTCAGTTTGTTTGCAGCACGCCAGCACCAATAACGACGGCAAGGCAAGGGCTCAACTGCACAAGGGAGATTACATAGGTATAAGGTATTGATGTAGACGAAATGTGTCTAGATGATATTGATAAATGGTGATCAAAACCGCATGTTAAAAAATCCATGTAAATGATAGATTGCATCAATATTACCCGTTGATATATTGCAACAGGCTGTTGATGATCTTATTTCCAAGCAAAGTGTCACCCAGTTGATTTTGCCAGATGAAACAATATCAGCTATGGACATTTTCAGCATGTCGAAGAAGTGGACTGTTATCCCAATATTTGTGACTATGGCATCGGCTGAAAGAAGTTTTTCAATGCTGCAGTTGTTGGAGAACCCATTTGAGATTTTGAGGTCTATAATTTCTCAAGGAAGGTTAAACACTTTGCCAAATTTATGCATTGAGAAGAAATTATTAGTTGAGATTGGATATTGATGTCATAATCAACAACGGCTTCACATCGAAAACTATTTGAAGAAATTTTTAAGGTAATAATATAGTGTTTGCTATATATACATATTATGTTTATCCCGTGTTCATCGAGGCTATCTCATATATATGCATATTATACATAATGATACTCATTTTATATTATAAATACTATTGTTTCCATTTAGGGTAGGGACGTATTATTAAAGGGTACCAAAGGGAATGGATAAAATAAGGAGAGAATTTGAATTAAGATGAGAAAAGGATTTTAAGTCGGAACAAAATTATGGAAAAAAAGAGGACCTAGAATATGCTTGGAAATTCAAACAGGCATACAATCTTAATTATAAGCATGTGTGCACATGTTAGACGTCAAAAAAAGTGATAACTCCCTCTCTCGGGTTTCTAAACAAGTCCATTTGAGTTTGATGGAAGAAGGCCCAAGGGAGCGCGCCAATGCGGAGAAACACACGCCCCTCCAAGGGAAGCATGTTATGGTGGAAATGGGTATGCACACAACCTGTAGACTGGCAAGCTCGATGAAAAATGTGATCTCGCTTTCACTCCAATTAGACAGGCAGCCTATGCCGAGCCCTGGATAGACAACACCAAGTTGTCCTGTCCCGTAATCGATAGGAATCCAATATCATGGATTCGAAATAGATGAAGGAGAAGTTGGATTAGGGAGGAGGAAGATACATTACGCCATTATTCTCCCCCTCGGAGTTTCAGCCGGGCTCAAGGCCAAACACAAATAAACACACTATTACTCAGAGTGGTATTGGCCTGGAACTACCGCCGCACACCGCCTTGATGAGTATCAAGTGTGGATGTGATTTATAATAGCATCCTGTATTGGCCTTTAGGAGAACCGACATCTTGCTTTCAGTTATATATTCTTTTCTATAATTTATTTAAGATTAAGAATTTAATTATTATTATAAATAAAATTTTATATATTTTCATCATAATAGAAACTAAAGATAAATAAAATGATTGCTGTCATATCATTATTTAGAGGAGATTAATAAATATAGATGATGATAGTAGAGTCATAGCAAACAAAATTATTATGCCAGCAATGCTAAATTTCAATTCTTTTAAACAATTTGGCACACTATGCAATAAAAAAGAAAAAGATGACGCTGTTGAGAAAAAATAAATTTACAAACAATAGTTAGATGTAAAAAGGTGCAAGATATATTTCTATTATCAATACTAGCCGCGCAAGCCTCCCTAGTTGTGTATATATGAGAAAAAATAATGGAGCACAGTAACAACTACCCATTATTTTTTTAAATAAGAAATAATATATATACTACATACTCTCTCAGTCTCAAAGAACAAATAATTCTAGGATTTCTAGATAGATTAGTACACGCTCTAGGAAAATAACCTCACTGCCCTTACCTAATGTTGTGATTCCACGCCCTTAACTATCCTACATGTGCGGCCGGATTATCATGATTGAATGGTCATGCTTATTCCTATTTTTTGCGATAATTAACAAAGTGCCTTTTTTGGAAGGAGATTAAATAGCATGATCCATTAACTATGCATTACCTACAATGACATGTTTTTTGGGGGATGATGGAGTGATGTTTAAGTGAATAATTTAATACCTTGCAACTAGTGTAGATGTTTCTATGTGGACGTCAAGCCTAAAAGCTATTTGAAGACCCACATGCATGCTACCCATATTTGACATAGGCCATTAGAAACCATGTTACCGGAGAAGCTAGGAGACTATCTCATTCTTTGTTTAACCTGAGCTTCTACATATTTTTGCTATGAAGAGGCTAAGGTAGAAGCCTTGCTATTGAGAGAGCTTATAATATATACTTTAGGACTAGATTGCTTCCCTAAAAAAATTAGAAAAACAAATTTTTGCTAGCACTAAAAACTTTATTAGGTGACCTATTATAATATTAAAAAAACTCTAGAAACTAATCATTCAATTTTATTTCCCTATGTCTTTCTTGAATTATTTGCATATGCATCCTCATGAGTGAAACATTTTAGATAACAAAAATTGTTCCGGCCTCTGCACTTGTACACAACCATCTCATGAGTGAAATGGTTAAGATTTGTGAATCCTTTGAATTTCATCTCCCTCGCATGCGGTTGTTTTATACCTCATATTGTAAGGCCGAATCGAATCGCTGCACGTAGGCAGGGCAAGCATGTGTGGCAGGTCGATATATGCATGATTGTTTAATTACTGTTGAATGTGGTCGTGTTAATTAGTAGCAAGATCCAAACTATACGATCGATGACCATGTTGCATTGGGGTCCAAAGGTGTTCACTACAGTATCTAGTATTTAAATGGGCGCACCCATGCTAGCTAGCTTAGCTATCAGTATCACGCAGAGGCATGAGAAAAGGGGTCGATCATTGCTTTATTTTGTTCTTGTGTTCCTCTAAAGGTGATGGAGAAGAAGACAAAAGGGGTTCCGAGGGGAATATGTGCTTTCCAAGCAAAATTGCTACTACTTCCCACGCATTATTGCATATAATACACACTATAGTTTACTGTTTTTTCCCGTTACGTAATAGTAGTATACGTAGTATATGTGAATAGTACAGGTAGTTACGCAATGGCTTGTTGGAGTTTAATTCAAGTGCAGGTAGGGAATCCAGAAACAACTTCTGAAGTGCTTGAAAACATCAAGGAGCAACTACATACACCAATCTTCATGAACATTATTATCCTTATGTGTTGGACCATCTGGGAATGCGGCCTCATTTTTCAAGGTACCAGACCCTCTATATCTCGTTGCAGAGAGGCTGTCAAGAAGGAACTCGTTCTGCTTCAGCATCGAGTGAAATCAAAACATAAAAATCAGCTAGAAGAACGGATCAGCTTCTTTGGTTAATTCTTGCTGTTTCTTCAAAAAATTTCCCCCTTTCGTTCTACGTTTCCTGAGACTTTGTTGTAAAAAGACTCTTTTAACATTTAATATTTATAATCAGTAGGGGCCCCGAACCCCTACTGTTGCTTCAAGAAAGAAACTATGGAGAAAAATATTAATGACATCGAGACCCATTTCATTTGTACTATTTTTGTAATTCCATCTCTTCATTTTCATTTATAACTAGAAAATAATTATAAAATAAATATTACAAATGAAAGGTTAGATCTTCTTCAAACTATATACCACTAGGTGGTGGTATTGTGCGCCATAAAAGATCTCATGAATTTGGGATCGTGGTCATATGGATGGATATACCAAATTACTAGGAATTAAGGCTCCCATGATGTTCCATAGCAGATAGCACTACGATCACTACTAAATGATATGTTCTAAGGGGGTGTTTGGTTTATAGGATTTATGCAAAAGTCCTTGGGACTTATGGGGCTAAAGAATCAAATAGGTGGGACTTTTGGGGCTAAACTGGTAGTTGGGCTAAAGAAATAGAAGTCCCTCTTGAGGAGTTTTTTTGGACTAAAAGCCTACATGAGGCCTACTATTCCACCCCTACCCCAGTCTCCACCTCTTGTATGCATACAGATTAGGGGTAATATGATAATTTGTGCACTTATTTAATGACATTTAGTCTTTTTTAGTCCCTGGAACCAAACATGTAGAGACTAAGTTTTTAGTCCAGAGACTAAAATTTAGTCTAGGGACCTTTTTGCAACCAAACACCACCTAATCAAAGTATATATCTCACAAAACATAAAGGATATGCATGTGTAGTGCATACTTGTACACACCAAGCTGCAGGTGTACCCTCTCATCTGAAGACACTTTGTTCCTCTTCCACGTTGAAATCAAGGCTGGTGCTGCGCGCCAATTCTAGTAGGAGTCGGTGTGTGTATGCATAGCAGGCTACCCTTTTGAGCACCAGGGCCGTCATGCAAAAGGCATCATTCAGGGACCCATCCATGGGTGTCTTTTCTTTGCTTCGACCCTTGCCCTGAGACCTAGAGAACCTAAGGCCGCAGGTCCGGACGAAGCAGAGAGAGAGAGATGCAAAGTGCATGCTGGAAATGAAACGAAAGCCGGGCGCCATTGGTTTCGGAGCCTTTCTTTGATCGATGGATGGATCTCTCTGATCTCTCTCTCGTAGCATCACGTCGTCAATGCCTTTCCTTGGGTCATGGGGGCACACCGGCCTGCAGTGCAGGGTCGTCTACTCCATCTGCCATTGATCGGGAGCGAGCGAGGTGACGCGCGTGGACATGAACGGGGCCCCGGTCGGCCAGCCGGGCAATCCGCAGGTCCGTGCATGCATCGCTTGGTTCCGATGGGAGGCGGCAGGGGCCATGAATGCACAACCTCTGTCTCTCTCTCTCTCTTTCTTTCTTTTTGGGCCGATGGAGCCACAATGTAACCCTACGATTTCCCTGTAAAATCGATTAGCTTTCTTGAAAAAACTTTCCTTTGTTCTATATCTCACAGGGGGGCCGAAGGAAGATCCACGAAATTTGAAACACCGGCCGGCCAGGATTTATGCATGGATGGTCGGATAGAAAGATGCTCGCGGTGGACGGCCGGCCGGGGTCCCAGACGCGCCGACCAGCACGCAGGCTTTCCGGGCTCAATTATACGCTCTCCCGGCCGGGCCAGGAGGACACGCTGCTGCATCCAGAGACAGTAGAGCAGTAGCGCATGCAGCAGCGCTGCACTAGCCTCCAGCTGCTGACTGAAGCTTGCATTGCCGCATTGGTAGCGCCTTGACTGTCACTGCACCTGCATGCTGCCCACTTGCTGCAGCACGCGCGACCACTTAACCCACCCGACCCAAGACCCTGACCAAGCAAAGCTTTCGTTCTCGCGTCTTCAAAGGCATTGCATTGCATTCAACAGTTCACAAATTGTGTGTAACTGTGTATGCATCTCTCTGCATGCAGGGGAAAGACTTGCATTGGTTATTCCTTCCCCAGACCCCACTCACGTGGGAGCTATCAGCACTGTCCTTTTTTGTGTGTGTATGCATCTCTCAATCATACACACACAATCTCTGTGTCTGTAACAGCAAAACTTTGCCACGCATTTCATGTATATGAGATGAGATGACGATCCTGCTGCAGGCAGGCAGGCGTCGTGTGCGAGCGAGCCCCATCAGATTGTGTTTGGTACTACCTTTGTGCGGCTGTGGTGCAGCGCATATTATTCTGTCGCGTAGCTCTTGTTGTGTTGCTGCGTGCGTACGTGCTTTGCTTTCGCATTTTTTTCGCTGTCCCCATGTATAGTATACGACATGAAAACTGTCGCATGCGAGATCGAGCTACAGGCTAGCGATCGAGAGCTGCTGAAGCCTGAACCCTGCAGTTGCCGTGGGCACGCCCCCTGCTCGCTAACTGCTCATCGGCTCGATCATTGTTTCGTTCACTAGCCGCAGCAATCATGCACAACTGCCGCAGCTGCTTGTGGTGCACGTATACGTATAATACGAATTGCAGTATATATCTCTACCTTTATCGTTATATTCTAATTCTAAAGCAAGCAATGTTTTCTTAGTCCGTCAATCGGAATCAGACAAATCAATCGGAATCCCATTCATAACACGGACAATTAATGTCTCCCACAATTATGGTACGGCTTTTACATGAAATGAATGAAAACAAAGTTGATGGTATTATATATGTTTATTATTATATTACTCTTAGCAACGTATGAGTATTATGCTAGTGATACACAATATATGTGCATGTATTGCGCGCTTGCTGAAAGACGACTAGTATAGACGGATATGCTATTAGCACATTATCCGGGGCACCCAAAAAACACATTTGATAGGGGGACCAAAACCTTTCAAGACACCGGAAGTACACATGCCTGCGGAAAACGCCAGGGGGGGTGCTCTACGTGGCTCGGGGCGCGCCTGCCTCCGCTCAGCCTGCCATGCTGTAGGGCGCGGTGGCAGCGGCAGCGGCCGGAGTCTGCGGATCTGAGGCCGTATTGGCCAGATCTCTTGCACTCCCATGGTTGGATTCGTCGCGTGGGCTGGCGGATCTGGCCGGTGCGAGGCAGAGATGGTGGTGGCCGCGAGCGGGGGTGGCGGACAGGGGCTACGTGGGCCTCACGGCAGCGGCGGTCCGTCGATGTCGATGAGCGTGGAGGCAACGCGCGGCTGCGGGCGGCCCGGCCGGAGAGACGAGGCCTTCGGCTGTGTCCTGACCGAACCTGGGGCGCAAAGGCGGTGTCACGGTGGCAAGACTGCGGCGTGAGGATGTGCTCCCTCGGGGGCATCAGCGGTTGTTCTTGCGTCGCCAACGACCGAGGGGAGGAGCAGCCATGGTGGAGGTACGGCTGAATGGAGGTTGCATGCAGGAGCAAGATGGTCGCGGCTCGAGGGGGCACAGCGGCAGCACCGCCCCCCGGGAGGGCTTTCCGTGGTTACAGTCCTGACATGTCGAGCTGGGTGCGTGCAGCTGGGAAGGGATTCTCCAGGGCGAAAGCCTTGCTGGCATCCCTGCTGGTGGCGATGGCAACGGCGTCCTAGGCGTCATTCCTCTGTTGGAGGCGTCATCTTGGAGCTTCATCCCTGTTGCATGAGGTCCTTTGGGTGAAAACCCTGTCCACTGTGTGGATGAGCAGCGGCATTGGCGTCGTCACCTCCTTGGAGCCATCGTTCATAGAGAGTAGAGACCCACGACATTGTCGGTGTCGCCGTTGATCAAGGGTGGCTTCTGCCGGTGACGCGGCAAGGCGGATGATGCAGGTGGCAGGCTCGAAGGGGGTTGTCGATCCCACGTGGCGGCGACTAAAGTTATACTGGCGGCCAGAGGTTGTTGCATGGGTGCCGGCTTTGGTTACTTGCGGCGGATCGCTGCGTCTGGCGTTGCTTAGCAACTGTTAGTGCAACGTGGGATTGCGTTGGAGGACGATACTTGCAGCAACAACATCATGGGACAATCTACGCTTGCGGCAGACTGCAACATGTTGCTCAACCTTGCTTGGCAACTCATGTGTGGTACATCGTCGGAAGACGGCTCAAGCGACAACTTGCCTTGCTGGCGTGGTGGCGGAGGCTGTGTGCACAGGTGGTGCAACAAGATGCTATCGTCCGGCATATGCGGTCCGGATGTTTGACAGGGATCTTGGAAATATGGCAACACTTTTCATCATCATGATGGCTATATATATTAAATGGATCCGCGACATGGAGTACTGTGGTGGACGTGACGAGGCCCCAGCATGTAGTGTCTTTTGTGAGGGGACAAAAGCGAGGTGGAGTCCAACGGCGGATGTGGCGAGGCTCCCGCGCGTTGTGTTATTGCGGTGGTGACTGCGAGGCAGCCTGCGAGATGTTCGGATTTGGTGCTTTCACCCTATCGCATTGTGTGTGATGTTGCAGCTAGAGCGGGGACTTGGGCGGGGTCAGGCCAGCCCAGGCCTCTCGTGCCTCGTGCCGTATCGGGTCTAGACTTCTAGGCACGTTCAGTCTTTTACCAAGTTCAATTACGGGCCACGGCATGCCGACATATTTTTGTATCGTCCGGTTCAAGCACGATTCTTCAGATACTTGCAGTCGGATTTCATATGCATCGATGGAGAAACGTTATTATTGTAATTAGAAAGCACATAAACTATGTATGGTAGGAAAATTATGTAATTTTTTAATGAATATTTCCCTCCATGATAGCTGTAGAATAGCGGGCTAGTGTAAGTCAACGGACTATTTTCATGTCGTGCCGGCCCAAGCATGATTCAAAATACGAGCCGTACCATATAGATTATCATGCCGAGATTCTAGCCACAGCGCGACTCAAATTATTTCGTGCCGTGGCTGCTTCGAGTCGTGCTAAAAAATCGTGCCGTAGCCCAGCTCTAGTTGCAGCAGCATTGTGACAGCGGGTCCCGCATGGCGGTGGCCACATGCGGGACCTTCTCGGTGCCATGCAGTCTGTTTTTGTCGTTTTCTTATTAGCACGGGGTCGTGCCTTAACGGCAACTTCATGAGATGGAGAGGTTTGTTTGCCGTGGTGGCTAGTTTTTCTTGTGCATGTGGAGTGGTCATTGTGTTGCTGTTCCAATTCAACCGGCAATCCTTTCGAATTTTTGAGTGCTACCTGTGTTGACGTCCTAATCCAACTGGGCGAGTTGAGTTGAGGAGTGCTACCCGCGTTGATGTTCCAATCCAACCGGGGGAGTGTAGGTTGTTTTCACTTTTTTTCCTGCCTATGGTCTCCCAAGACCGTAGTCTTGTATTTTTCTTCTATATCAACAGAAATTCGCACTGTGTTGTGCGGTTTGTTCAAAGAGAAAAAACTTTCCACGAGGGGAAGAGCAATTTTTAACAGATAGTACCTTTGGATGCGAACTGAACTGCAATTTGTGATTGTGAAAAATATCACTGGTTGCTCTCCGCCATTCGCAAGCACAAGCACAAGGTTTCCAAGAAAAATATCACACATAAAGATTTGCTTGCATTGGCTACAATTAATCCTTTCGTTTCTCTGGCTTTTGATGTGAACTTACCACTCTAACATCGTACTAACATTCTCGAGTGGTACCTGCTGCCCCGTAATTTCAGTACCATTTGAGAGATTCTTTTATGGATCGTTAGATTATACTAGGTCATGAACGGTTCACAACTTCTCATAATTAAATAGATCAACATGCACGCATAAGTAGGCGTAAATAAATTTTCAATGAATTCAGGCTGTGAAAGTTTCAAAACAATGATTCTTCTATACTCATCGACCAGCAGGGTTGCTGGAGCAGTCACCTTATCATATACTCTTACTCTTATACGCCATGGAAAGGGAGGGATGAGAGCGCCTGGACGTTGTGGCCACGACACGTGTCCTGGAGAGAGGAAGCCCGACGCGGGGTATGGATTCGGCCCATACGCAACAATCAGTCCATTCGTGTCCTGGAGAGAGGAAGCTCGACGCGGGACATGAATTCGGCCTATACGTAATAATCAACGCATACGTAACCATCAACTATTTTGCTCTATATTTTCAAATGGGCGCAGCGTAGCACGCAGTTTACCTAGTTACTATATATATGTGTGTGCGCGCGCAGAAACTCTCGCACATTACATGTTTGGTATGCAACAGTAGAAAGTTATTAGAAACTGGTGAGCAAACCACAAAACAACCGAGCACGGTTTTCTTCTGTTCCTTCTCTGTTGCAGTGTTGCATACCAAACTTCGGTCAGACAGATTCAGACGCAGCATGGCTTCTATCAGGTCGGCCGGCTGGCCGGCAGTTGGACGCACCGAACCTTTGCTTGCAAGCAGAATCAGGAATAATGGCCATTTATCTGCTTGTCGACGACTCGGTGAAGGATCATGGCGATCGCATGCATGGGCCGTCGTCAATGCATTTGCAGATGCAGGGACCAGCCGGCCGATAGAGGCCACCAGATGCGCCTTTGACGCCGGCCGGTCGGCAGCCACGCAAAGTACGCCTGGCCGGTGGGCGGTGGCCGGTAGCCACACGGCTAGCTCTCGCCGCAGGTCGTCGCCGCCGATGGAACCTCGGCGCCTCGCGGCGGCCTTTTGACATTTCGTTGCCTGCTGCCTGCACATCTTCCCTGGGGCGGCGTCAGGCCTGTCCGAGTCTGACGAGGGGGAGGGTACACGACGATGCTGGTTGCATCAGAGGGAAAGATCGATCGATCGACCGAAAGGCTGCGCGAATTGATTGCCCGGCGACCAAGAAGATGGATTAAAGCTGCTGCTTGGCTACTGAAGGCTTTAATTGCCTGGAATTAGTCTCGATCGCCCTCTGAATTTTCTGATCTTACCACCTTAGGCATGTATGTGCAGCATATGTGTGTATAATAGCGAAACTATGCATGATCGTCCTCTCGATCCCAAATGTGGCTATAGTAAAGTTTGCTGGAAATGGACCTCAGACAAGGTCTTCTCCACCTCGTCTGCGTATAAGTCTTTCTTTATTGGATAACACCCGGTTCTCTCGATCCCAAATGTGGCTATAGTAAAGTTTGCTGGAAATGGACCTCAGACAAGGTCTTCTCCACCTCGTCTGCGTATAAGTCTTTCTTTATTGGATAACACCCGGTTGAGGGAGCCACGATACTGCGGAAAGAGTGGGCGCCACCCAAATGCAAATTCTTCATTTAGTTGGTGCTGTGTGACAGAACTGTCAAGTTAAAATATTTAATTAAGCGTAACCACCATCATTTGAACACATTAGGCGTATTAGCTTAATTAAGTGTAATTTGACAGGCTATTTCCAACCCACAGGCCGATCGAAACACATCAGAAGTCTCGCACGACGGCGAGCACAGACGGTACCAGCATGATATAATCTTAAAAAAATAGCAAGTAATATTAAGATTTTTACAAAACAGCTTTAAATTTAAAACTTACAAAAGAAAAAATAGCAACGGAAGAGAACCTAACTTACAAAACATTTTTACTAGAGAACAAATAAAATAAACTAAATAAGTCGAGAACTACCGGGACGTGAAGACAAGACGTCACATCGAGCCCACCGATGTGAAATCTAATTAGCTCCAATATATGAAACAGGGTAAACAACAAAACCTGAGCAACTAATACTCAGCAAGACTTACCCGACTATTGGGTATACTTAGCCCACATATCTAGACATGTAAGACATTTGGCTGGTGGTTTATTTTGCAGAAAAGCGTCTGAAAGTGGATCCTTATTTTCAACATTTTAGCTCAAAGTTTTTTTTAGCCTAATCATCATCTAATATTTGCATGACAACTAGAGCAAACCTGGTAGAACAACAACAACATAGACTTTTGTCCCAAACGAGTTGGGGTAGGCTAGAGATAAAACTCAAAAGACAAAAATGTCACGGTTCAAGCACGCTAATAGCTAGTCTTCAAGCGCTCCTATCCAAAGTTATCTCTTCAGAGATATTCCAATCTTTAAGATCTCTCTTAACCGACTCTCTTATCCAAAGCAAACATAGTAGATCAATAAATAATAATTCAAAGTAATCAACATCATATATAATTCACGTTCCATCTTATTACTACGATGCGACAAAGAGATCAAGGCTCTCATAACCGCGAGACACGTCCAATCGATCCGATTTAACCTTACAAGGTGGACCTAACCAACACGGCACGCATAAGCCCCGTCGGACCACACGCACCAACCCTTCCCCTCTCCGCCTCGAACTACAGAACCGCCCCACCTACATATAGTCAGTCAAGCTCAACGAGAGACCACCAAAAGTAAATACATACATTCCCAATTCTCCGCGACTACTCGACTCGCCCTAAGGGGTGGTGATGAAGTTCTGTACTTTCGAATCGAGGCAGTACTAGGCTTACCGGTTTCGATTACCTCCTACTCCCGGCATGCGGTTAGTATAATTCAATCCCCGATCAACACTGTCAACAACGACCGGTCCTTAATCGACACAGACGGGGCTAGATACCAGGAACCCCGTCCTGTGGTCATACCTACATCTCAACATTATTCTCCGTCCGGTCTCAAATTTTCTTCATTTCCTTATTGCATCCCATATCTCATATACTGAATATAAAGATAACTCTATATATCGCGAGTAACTGGAAATTACTCGACTTCTAAACATCTAATATCTCGCGAGCGACAAGAAATCACTCGACTTCTACCGAGACCTATTAAGCATAGTATTGCTATCGACCTATACATACTAGTATAAACTCGAGAAAACCTAGGGATCATGCAACTAGGGTTCCAAACAATTTCTAAAACGTAATGCACTAGTAATAAATATATAATGAGTCATAATTTAAAATAGTAAGTCATGCACCAGGGCTTGCCTGAGGGTAACACTAAGTTAGTGTTAATATTAACAAAGCCTTTGCCCTTCTGACCACTGGGCCGGGTCTTCACGGGTTCCTTCCCAATCCCGCTTCACCGATCCTGGTGTAAGGATCACCGGGGTGTCCGACCCTAGAGGGGGAGGGGGTGAATAGGATCGCTAATCGCTTTTTAACCTAGGGCTCAATCTAATTGCATAAGATAAACCTAACACGTCCTACATATGCTAGTTATGACTAAGGTTTATCTATGCTACCCTCTACTTACCCCGAAAGACTTGCAACCTATAGCCAATCCTAATCAAACTAACTAGGAAAGTAAAGGTATGCAAGAAAGAGTAAATGCGGAAACGTAATGCGGTAAGTAAAGCGGTAAGGGAGAGGATATGCAAACTCCCGTGAAGACACCAAGACACACGATTTAACGTGGTTCGGTTAGGACACCAAAGTCCCTCCCTACGTCCACGGCCACTTGTCCAACACGAACAAGTGTGATGCCGAGTCTCTTCGCTTGATCACCGTCTTGCCACGCCTCCAAGGCTCTCGACAAGCAAAGGCTAAGTGACGCCAAGTCACAAAGACGAGGTCACCGCCACCGTCTATCTCGAAGCGTCACCACGGCACCGTCTTCACTATCTTGGAGCTTTAACACCAAGTAGGGGCCTCCTTCCCCGCACAAAGTGTCGTTGCCACTCCACACTAAGTCAGAGGGTCACACGACGAGTACACAAGGTGCTTGCCGCAGCAAGGCTTTCTCTCAAGCTAGTTCTCTCAAGAACTAAGCCTAAACAAGCACTAAGCACTCTAACAAGTGTGCTTAAGCCTATATGATGTACAATGAAGCTCTATGGTGGTTGGAGATGATCTTTAGCTCTTGTATACTTCCTTGAACTCTAGCACGCCCAAATGACCCGGCCTTGGGGGTATATATAGGCATCACAAGCAAATATAGCCGTTGGAGAAAAGCTGCCAAAAATGTGCTTAACGCCGGTTAATCCGACGTACCCCAAAAGCCATCATCGGTTTAACCGGTGTATGTAAACTGCTACTTGAAAAACTAGCCGTTAGCAAATAACCGGTGTATCGCCGGTTTAACCGATGCAATCAACCGATGTATGTAAAATTAGCATCGGTTTAACCGGTGATTGTAACTTCTTCACGTTCCTCCAAAAACCACCTCTCTGGACAACTGAACCGATGCAATTGACCGATGCATCGTCGGTTCAACCGGTGTATGTATTTTCATCGGTCTTCGTTTGGCAATGCACCGACGTATGCATTTTCTTCAACGTCGGTTAATTCGGTGAGTGTATCTTCAGTTTCCAGCTTCTGGACAATTACACCGGCGTGTGTCTTTTTCTTAACATCGGTTCAACCGGTGTATTGAATTTCTTCACAGTCTCTTCGATTCTTGTCCTTTGGACCGAAGAGGGGCGGCTCCCCCTCGACCCCCGTCCGCTAACCGGGTAGCGGAACCCCCGTAGGGGTGGCCCTTCGGGCCTTGCTACGACTCTCTTCTCTTTGTCATCACTTGAACCTAAAAGCCTGAGAATAGTCATCTTAACAATCACATTAGTCCAAGTGTTGTGTGTGTCATCAATCGCCAAAATATTATATTGAAATATGGCATGAGAGGCCATTTTCGCTACACCTGGGCTTCACGATCCATTCGTGGACGATGTTCTCACCACGGGTTCTATATGAATGCATATGGAATGCCAATTAATGCACATGCAATACGTAATACAAATATAATTTTACAATAACAAAATAACTATCGACCGAGTATAAATACTATTATTTACATACAACTGCGACTGTCAGCCCTAATACTACCGGCCAGACCGGTATACCAAACCGGCCAGACCGGTCCTACATTGATACTAGCTACACCACCGGTCAGACCGGTTCCTCCAATCGGTCAGACCGGTCCTAACCGAGCCATGTCCTAAATTTATGTATTGCAAGCTACAACTACTAAATTTTTTCTTTACTTATAATCGGGTTCTAGGTGAATTTAAAGAAGAAACACACTAACACGGGAATAATGGATTAACACACTAACCATGTTTTCTAGGCTTGTAAAATCTGCAGTGAACTACACATTCCTAGAACAAGCTACTGCCTAAACTTTACAATTTTTAGACTAACATATTGGCCTAAACTACTCAAACAAACTTAAGCACAACTTAAATTCTAACAGGCTCAAAAAGGACATTTCGCAAGAACAAATATTTTTCCCTTGTACATATAAACGTAACCAATCTAACAAAACTGATTTTGTATTATTAGAAATTTTCCTTGATTTGTTAGTCAACCTACAAGTTTTTGCCAAATAAATAAAAGGGCCCCCGGTCAGACCGGTTATAACAACCGGTTAGACCGGCCGTGGCCAACCAGGCCATGTCGGTGGCGGCGCGCGGCGGTGTTTCGGCGCCGGAATCCACGAAGGAAGGGGCCGGGGAGGATGAGGAGCTTAGCACGAACCCATTTTGGGGACTTGTTTGGGCGGAGGACGGCCGGAGAGGCGGATCGACGGTGAGGGGCGGAGCTACTGTTCATGGTGGCTTGGAGCTTCGATTCCCGTCGACTCGGCCGAGGAGAAGCTAGGCTGGAGGTTGGGGAGGGTGGAGGAGGTGGTGGGGAACTTCTGTGCACAAAGAATCAAAACAGGGCGACCGGAGGGAGGAGATCGATGGGAGGGGGCGGCGACGGGACGAGCTCAGCTCGGCTCTGTCCGAGCAGGGAAGAAAGAGAGTTGAGGAAAAAAATAAAGATCAGGAGAAGATAAGGTTGGGTTGGAAAATGCCCAACCGGTCGGACCGGTTTGACCTATCGGTCGGACCGGTCCAGACCCGGAGTGTTACATGATGCATGACCGATGTTGGACTGTGGCCCGGAGAAAAAGGCGTGGCCTACAAAACGATGACTCCTGTGCCCTTTGCTCGAGACAAGCGACCATTTATTATTGTGCTGCCCATTTTCAAGGGGACTTTGGTTCCAGTTGTTCCATCGGCTTGGCTGGTCCTCTATCTCTCCATCAATCCAAGATCAATGGCTGGTAGCTTGGTGGACTCAAGCTAGGAAAAGAATTCACAAAGAAGAACGGCGTTGCTTCGACACGATGGTAATTTTAGTACGTTGGATGATATGGAAAGAAAGAAATAATAGAACTTTTGACCGTACCACTAGAACTCTACAGGAGGTGTTAGTAAGGGTGGTCGATGAGATCGTTGCATGGTTCCGGACAGGATTTAGCAAACTAGAGCCGGTCGTTCAGGCTTTAGGTAGGTCGCCGGGTCGCCAAGTTACTAACAATGTAATCACTTGGGGAGTGAGTGTGTACCGGGTTGGTTCCTTTTCTCTGTAACCAACTCGCTTGATGAACTTTATTCTCTTCTTCTCTTAGTGAAAAACGTACTCAGGCACGATCACGGAAAAAATGTAGTTATAGTTCATGCCCGTGCGTAGTATGCAACAAATATACTATCAATGCAACATATAAATTCTAAGAAGTATGTATGTATGTATGTATTTTTATTGCTACAACCAATATTAAAGTAGTATGATGATAATATAATACAAACAACATGATAGATTATTTGATCAAATTAACACTGTGTATACATGATAAATGAAAACCAACTTGCAAGCTAGTAGATCGAAGATGGAGAATATACCTTAGTAGAGAAGCATGACTATCCTATCGACGAGATGGCTCGTTTGCTGCATGGCTACTCAATGAGGACCCCATGTGGTTCCGTCCAGCGTTTCCATCAAGAAAAAAAGCTAAAAAGATGTAGTTATCTCTATAATAGTTTAATGCAAAAATAATTAGCTTGTCAAATTCATTTCAGGTCCAACAGAACTGAATTTTTAGGACTTCGTAATGACATTGTATTCCCTTTCAGCGTCAAGTATTAAAACAGTGTTGATCACTCTTTCCTAAAGTTTTCAATTCAGTGATTGTGTTCTTAATTATCTAATAATTTACAGCTAAAGTACCTATGTTACAATACCAAATTACAACGACATTCAATCACTCGTATTTGGATATACGAAAAACACATCTAAAAATGGCAGCCTAGCTTCTAGCTATTTTTGAAGACTTGATTTTAGAAAACCGGAAAGTCAGACGACAGAATCTAGCTACTTATGAATTTTCGATTTTGGATTATGAAAATTATCTAACTTTTGAATTCTTGATTATGGGAGTCATCTGACTTTTGGATTTATCAAAATTGAACCTTCAAAATCAGACATAAGAGCATCTCTAAGAGTTTCTTTGCCAACTCCTCAAATAGATATAGGGAGCCAAAAAAGAATCTATCTTCAATAGTTCCATATTTTTACTCCCAAAAATAAGAAGTTGTGGGCCCACAAGAATAATTTCATGAAAAACTTCCATGGCTCGCGGACATGGATGACAGACATGAGCTTTTTGCAGATTAGATTGCCGGTGATTTAGGACACGAGAGGTCTTGGAATTTGGGGGAAAAGAAAGAGAACCACGAGAGGGTTCCGTTTTACCTCTTACTTGCACCGGTGATGCACCGTGGCGGCCGGAATCGGTGCGGGCAGAAGTGGCGGCGGGCGCAGTCCATGGCGGACAGGCCAACAGTGGCGGCGGCCATAGAAACTAAATCCTAACGTGAGAAAAAACAAAAAGAACGGATTGGATCCATGAGGCAAAAAAGGGATGGCGCGGGGAAGAAGACGACGCGATAAAAAAAGTCACAGGGGAGGGGCGATGGGGAGGAACGGAGGCGTGTGTATTTTTACGCAAGGGAACCCAATTTGCCAATTATTAGGAGATGAGAAACTATTGGAGAGTAATTTTTTGACTTTTTTTCTTCTAGAAAATAAGGATGAGGAAGAGAAATAAGGTACTTTTGGAGATCCTCTAAGCTGAAACGCTACAGTCTGCTTTCCTTTTTTTATAAAAAATATATAGGATTTTTTTGAGGAAATATATAGGAAAATTAGCAAAACCCGTAAATGCAGCTTGAAGACGCACACCTCCACGTTGCTGAGTTTACGTAAACCTTTCAGCGGTGGCGTATTGCTCCCTGTCCAGTCTGTACAAAACCCTACATCCCCAGCAATGGCGGGAACCGCAATTTCAGTCCCCGCCCTTCCCGCCTCCCCCCCAGCCCCACGTCCTCTCCGGCGATGAGCTCAGCCGGGCGCGGCGGCAAGCGGCGGGGCCCCCCGCCCCCCGCGCCCTCCGGGTCGGCGGCGAAGAGGGCCAACCCCGGCCCCGGCACCCCGCAGCCGCCTCCTCCGGCGGCGGAGGAGGACATGATGGACGAGGACGTGTTCCTCGACGAGTCCATCCTGGCCGAGGACGAGGCGGCGCTGCTGATGCTCCAGCGCGATGAGGCCCTCGCGTCCCGCCTCGCGCGGTGGAAGCGCCCCGCGCTCCCCGCCGACCTCGCCACCGGCTGCTCCCGCCCCGTCGGTACGACCCCGCCCCCCTTTTCTCTCCGGCGCTCCCTTGTCTGAGTCCGTGACTGGATGGCCTGAGGGTTCGGGGTTAGGTTGGTCGGGCCGTCGGGGTCTACGAGACTGCGAGGGGGGACCGATTGGTGTTCGGGTTCAGCATTCATCTGGCGGATTAGGGGTGCTTTGCTCTTAAGTAACTGTCAATTGGATAGGGCTCTCTTATTTTTGGTAATGCGGTGTTATTTAAGTTGTTTGATGCAGTCTTGGGCTCTGCAGCTTGAGTATCCGTTGCAGTTAGATTAACGAAGTCCCCCCCCCCCCCCCCCCTCCTATTTTGTGTCCTTGAAAAGGGCATTCAGTGTGTTTGGTGAACTTTAAAAGCTGTGACTGTTTTGTTTTTCAACTAAGTGAAATGTAACTAAAAACGTGCAAATGGAATCATGAACACAATGTTCTAATGCAGGGTTTTGGGGTCTAAATTTTAGTACAATTTCTGTATTCCAAGGGGGAATCTCATCTACCATTAATTTTGTCCTGTAGAATTCAGTAGTCAAGGCTTAAAAATTCTGCTTGTTATTACCTGTCAAGATGAAATGGATATTAGAATCATGATAAAATTTTACTTAATCATGACTGTCAAGTGTCAAGATTGTAATTTACTGTTGGATTTTCCAATAGCCGTTCCTGAATTGATTTGTGAAGTGAGCCTATTATCTATCAAACATACATCTGTGTGTGTCTATACGCTTCTGATTCACTTGTGAGTTATGATCCTTCTGTACATGCTCAATGCGTATTCAATGTCAATTTTCTATTTTTCTATGCTAATTGCATACATAGTTTTGTTTAGTTTTAACTTGTATGAACTAATTTTGGATATTCGGCTTCATCTTACTCTTATTACTCTTCTATTTGTGTTGGATACTCTAGCTTTTCAGCAGTTGGAAATAGATTATGTTATTGGTGAGAGCCACAAAGAACTGTTGCCCAACTCATCAGGTCCTGCAGCGATACTTAGGATTTTCGGTGTCACCAGAGAAGGTAATGTCTCCAGCTAACTGATATCTTTGAGTAAATAATTATTATTTGTCATGGCTTTTGCTGATCTGTGATGCTATCACTGTAACTTTTGTAGGTCACAGCATATGCTGTAAAGTGCATGGATTTGAGCCATATTTCTATATTGGTTGTCCTTCAGGGATGGGCCCTGATGATATATCACGCTTTCACCAAACACTAGAGGTATGTACTTAAACTGAGGTTTCTACACAAACAGAGTACTTTGGCGGTACATGTTTTCCTTATATTTTTTCTTCAAAATGTACTACAGGGGAGGATGAAGGAATCAAATAGAAGTAGCAATGTGCCAAGGTTCGTGAAGAGAGTTGAGCTTGTGCAGAAGCAGACAATTATGCATTACCAAACACAGCAGTCTCAGCCTTTCCTCAAGATAGTAGTCGCTTTGCCTACAATGGTTGCTAGCTGCCGCGGTTAGTAATATTCTTAGGACACAATACAATTATTATTGTTCATTCTTGTAGACTGACCTCGCTATCTTTTTTATTTGATGGATGTCCTACAGAACATCTTTAACGTTCATGATTTTTACATCATTCCTCTGGTCATCCGAAGTTACTAGTCAATTTCTTTCGCTTTGCTGGCTTAAATGGAACATGTTTGCATGTTGTAGGTATCCTGGAAAGGGGCATAACGATCGAAGGCCTTGGTTCAAAGAGTTTCCTAACATATGAAAGCAACATTCTTTTTGCCCTCCGTTTCATGATTGATTGCAATATTGTTGGTGGCAACTGGATTGAAGTTCCTGCTGGGAAGTACAGGAAAGCAGCCCGCGTCATTTCCTATTGTCAGCTAGAGTTAGATTGCCTGTATCCTTTGACACTTAACTGAATGATTCATGCCATTTACTAAAGTGTGATGTTGTTCAGTTAGTCTACCTTAACCCAACTAATAGATACTCGGATTTGGTAAGCCATGCTGCTGAAGGAGAATATTCTAAGATGGCCCCATTTCGCATATTGAGTTTCGATATTGAATGTGCCGGTCGGAAAGGCCATTTCCCAGAACCAACTCATGATCCTGTTATTCAGGTTGAGTTCATTATTTTCATGTATCTTATACTTTGTATCATTTAGTTCCAAATACAAATGTCTTTATCTTTACAATTTTGTTGTACTCCTTTGAATTTTATATAGATAGCTAACTTAGTCACACATCAAGGAGAAGGCCAACCTTTTGTACGGAATGTCATGACTCTTAAATCATGCTCTCCCATTGTTGGAGTCGATGTAATGTCATTTGATACCGAAAGAGATATTCTACTTGCTTGGAGGGTAAGTAATGCTGACTGTGGATTCAAACTCAGTTGAATTATTTGATATGATTGCATATAGCCTTTTATGAACGATAGTTTTTCCATGTTCCAGTATTGATGGTTCATTGTCTCTTTGCGTTTTGTATCTACAGTTTGTATTAATATTCCTTTTTGCTTGCTATATGCCAGGTTAATATTCATTTTCGTGCTAAAACTAAATATGCCATTCCTCAAAAGGAAAAAAAAGTGAAATACAATTATTCCTCTAAAGGAACATGACTGAAATAATCTGATTACTATTTGGAAATAATTTGCAGGATTTCATACGTGAAGTGGATCCTGATATCATAATTGGATACAATATTTGCAAATTTGACTTGCCCTATCTTATTGAGGTACAATTACCTTCTCAGAGTCTTTGTATTCTTACTTTTTGGTCAACTTGTTAACCAGAGATACTTCAGCACAACATGATTGCACACATTTGCAGAGGGCTGAGGTTCTAAAGATAGTGGAGTTTCCAATCCTTGGCCGAATCAGAAACAGTCGTGTTCGTGTCCGTGATACGACCTTTTCCTCGAGGTCACTTCCTATAGTTCTATTATGAATGCATTTAATATTTGTTATATAGTCTCTATCAGTTTGGCTTTATCAACCAATTATTTTAGCCAATAAAATATTTTTTATATACTGGACAGTCCATTTTTAGTTACACATTTGTACAATGTCCATATTTTGGGGGCCTAACATATCATTGAGGAATTATGTTGCATAATCTTGTTGTCTGCTTGCTCGCGCATCTTTTTTTTTTTTGAGATCATCTTGCACGCGCATCTTATGTTTCATGTATGTGCTTTATTTGATTCTAGTAATTCTCTAAGAATATGATTTAGCTGGTGTGCAAATCTTGCTCAGTTCTCTTATAGAAAAAAAAATTTCTTGTTTTTCAGACATCACAGTGCCCTATAAGGAGCTCAAAGTGTTCATATTTCATACATTTCATTTGTATCTTTTATGGTTATGCTTTCTGCATCATCATGATACCCACTCTATTTCTATGTTTTTAGCTTCAACCTGGTTGAAAAATGTAGATAATGCTGGATCTAGATCATGTGTAGGGTTTCCACAATCAACATTTATCAACTCTTTACTGTTTACATGTCATTCTTCTCCCATGGAGAAGAGTGAGGAAGTGAAACGTTGACTTCACAATCTTCATTTTTTCAAACTGATTTAAAACATAGAAATACTTCAAGCTTTCATGACTTGCAATGTGGAAATGAGAGTGTTGTGTAAAACATGGTAATGAAAGTGAAAGAACTTTCAGGTATTTTTCATGTAAAAGAAAATAATAAGATAAGGTCCTTACACTTATGCAGGCAATATGGTGTGCGTGAAAGTAAGGATGTTACTATCGAGGGAAGAGTACAGTTCGATCTCCTGCAGGTGACCTACTTTTACAATAACTGGTATTATTTTTATGAGATTATTTCATCCATTTCTTTATTCCACTACCTGTATATGACCCAGGCTATGCAACGGGATTACAAGCTGAGTTCTTACTCATTGAACTCTGTATCTGCACACTTCCTTGGGGAGCAAGTAAGTCCAAACATATCAAGTGTCCCTTTAGTTGCTGTCAGCCATTGTATGTTATAATCACTCTGGCGCAAAAGTTACTTATATAATGGATGGTTTAATATGAACCAAATATTTTTGCTACTATGTTGCTAACAATGTTAGAATTTCTTTCCTTTTGAGAACATTCACCTTTGCTTTTCTGATAATTGATTTTGAGCAGAAAGAGGATGTTCATCATTCAATTATATCAGATCTTCAAAATGGAAACTCAGAGACACGAAGGCGGCTGGCAGTTTATTGCTTGAAGGTCAGCTGAATATTTTCTTTGTATTGTTTGCTATCAAAATAGTGATGTTTTTTTACGGAGTATGTTGGTTAGTTGTGGTCAATTTGTTCATTGCTGATGTAGCTTCTAGGTGGCACCCCCCTATTTATGTGATGTCCTACATGTATGTTCTCACTAGCGTTTGGACTAATTTGTCCAAAGAAATAGTTACATAATGCTCTATAACATAAAACATGCACCTTGTCAATGTTTGAGCACCATTTGCATTATGAAAATTTCTCAGGAAGGCTATGCTATTTTGTAATAAATAAGCACAATTTGAAGAATGATTGAAAGTGTAAAGCTCACATGAGAGAATGCTATTATTAGAGTGTGTAAGCTCATTGCTAGCATTTTTCCTGGAACGTAATTCCATCCTGCGTTGCCTTTTGTCTTTATTAAAACAGGACGCCTATCTTCCTCAAAGACTTTTAGATAAATTGATGTATATCTACAACTATGTGGAAATGGCGAGGGTCACTGGTGTTCCCATTTCATTTCTACTTTCAAGGGGACAGAGCATTAAGGTGAGAACAAAGCAAACCCTGCAGTTGAAAATTTCTCACTCTAGTGCAGTAACAATACTTTCATTGGTTCCACAGGTCCTCTCACAGCTACTAAGGAAAGCAAAACAGAAAAACCTTGTTATACCAAACATAAAGGGTCAAGGGTCTGGACAAGATACCTTTGAGGGTGCAACTGTAAGTTGAAGGACATCATCTGCACTTCCTTAGCCCATTTGTCATTTCCTGTCTTCAGCTATTGCATTTACTAGGATATTTCTATTTATCATGCCACAAACTTTATAGTTTGTACTGCACTCTGAAGCTAACTTTACATTGCTTGCCTTGAACTGAGCGTATAGATATTTTCTATACCAAACTAAAGAAATGGCTGATTGCGTTGTCTGCATTTCATGCAAATCACGTTGTTAAAGCATATGGAATTGAAAGATAAACATGTTTTTGTGCATCCCAGCTATCTTTCTATCTGAGAGGAAAGAAAACCTTCATCAGTTTTTCCACCATTTTCTGAATTAGTTGTGCAGTGAACAATTTTGTTCTTATTTATTTTGTATTATACATTCTTATTTTACTATAATTTATGTCTCCCATGAATTTCAGGTTTTGGAGGCAAGGGCTGGATTTTATGAGAAGCCCATTGCAACTTTGGACTTTGCTTCTTTGTATCCATCCATCATGATGGCATATAATCTTTGCTACTGTACTTTGGTAATTATTCTGTAGATTTCTTATGCTCATTTCTACTACTGCATCTGAGAAAAGAACATTTGTTCTCGCAACGGATGACATTTGCTAGTTTTTATTTAATTATGAAGGTGCCCCCTGAGGATGCCCGGAAACTCAATTTACCTCCAGAAAGTCTTAATAAAACCCCATCTGGTGAAATATTCGTGAAACCAGAGCTACAGAAGGTAATTGCATCCTGTCCTGATAAAAGGTGTTCTGGAAGAAGTGTTTTCTAACCAATATGATAAACAAAATGTCAGGGTATACTTCCTGAGATCCTTGAAGAATTGTTGGCTGCTCGGAAAAGAGCAAAAGCAGATTTAAAGGTATTTTTCTCAATGCTATCTGTAAGAAAATTTTACGAAAGATCTTTTAAACTTGCAAAAGCAAGATATTCATGCAATACCAGTTTTTTGTTTACTACAAACTCACCACTTATTTATTCATCAGGAAGCGAAGGACCCACTAGAAAGAGCTGTTCTTGATGGTCGTCAGCTTGCATTGAAAGTACTTTCATATCTTTTCTCTTCATCCTGTAAAAACATTTGTACATAAATCTGAACTCCTTGCATAGTGATATTTTTGAATGCCTTATGTTTCAGGTAAGCGCAAATTCGGTTTATGGTTTCACTGGAGCAACTGTTGGTCAATTACCTTGTTTAGAGATTTCTTCAAGTGTGACCAGCTATGGTAAGCTTTAGTTTAGCATAATCATGGAATTCAACTTATGCTTTGCTAGCAATTTGGACATTAAATTTCTTGCACTGAAGCATTTTGGTCGCACAGGCCGACAGATGATTGAACATACAAAGAAGCTTGTTGAAGATAAATTCACAACAGTAGGAGGCTATGAGCATAATGCAGAGGTAAAGCAGTGATTGCGGTGTTCCTATGTTGATAAAATTTGGCAGATTCTCTGTTAATTTTTGCTGCTTGATATCCCCAAGTTCAAGTCTTCAGCTTTTGCCCTTGTATTATGTGATACCTTGTATGCTCATGATTGATCTACAAACTACTATATACCAGTATAAATAAATGGTTTGACCCTTATAAACCAATATGGAGTACCATCATAATATTGTGCATATATAAATTGCATTCATTAGTTTTAGCTTGATATCATCAGTGATATTGAGTCAGAGCTTCTGGGATTGTATACTTATGAACCACAAGCATTGCTCAGGACATTGTTCACATGATATCCTTTGTTCATATGCTTATGTTCAGTTTCTTGGAGGTTTAAGGTATTACTGCTGTAATCAATTTTTCGGTCTGCATGCATGCTTTCTTGCTTGTTTTTGTTCATGTGCTCTATTGTTTGGGATCAGAGATGCCTTTCGCGCCCATTTTCTGATGATTGATACAAAAATTTTGATGACTTTACAGGTAATTTATGGGGATACTGATTCTGTGATGGTACAGTTTGGTGTTTCTACAGTTGAAGATGCAATGAAGTTGGGTAGAGAAGCTGCAGATTATATTAGTGGAACATTTACTAAGGTAACCAGAGAAACACTTTATAAACATGGTGATTTGGGCTGATCTGTACAACATTTGTTAAGTGGAACATTCGCTTGCATGTCCCGTGTGTGGAACTGTTGTAATTGATGCTCACCCGTGCTCGATTTTTCATTCAAGCTCCATCATGGCTCACCACAACTGTTTGGAACAGTGAGACCAGTTATGAGCATACTCCTTTTTTATTGATGCTGATTTCTTGCGTTACTATGTCTAATCCTTAACCTTGTCAGCTGTGTGTTGAATTCTGATATATCCTTTCCTTCCCCTTCTGGCAAGATTTATCTTGTTTGCATGTTTTCCATTTGTATTATGAAACAATGTGCTAAAAAATTGAGTGCAGAATTTGTCCACTTGATTTGTAGAAGAACAAAAAAACTATCTGAAACTTTGAGTTAGTTACAAAGCAACTAGCTTTTCTAAAAAGAATTTGTATGATGCCCTAAGTGGTCCCTTGACTGTTCTTATGAATGGGTACTAGCAGTGATCTAATCTTTGTGTGCTATTCCTGTAGTGCATATTTTTGGAACTTAAAAGTCCTCAACTGACATAAATGAAAAATGTTGTGAAATGTTCTATAACATAACAGTTGAGATTGTTTGCTTTTCATCTTATCTCCCAACTCAAGTGTTACTTTGACATCTGTCTTGCAGCCTATCAAGCTGGAATTTGAAAAGGTCTACTTTCCTTACCTGCTCATCAGCAAGAAGAGATATGCTGGTTTGTACTGGACGAATCCTGAGAAATTTGACAAGATGGATGCAAAAGGTATTTTCTTTTTGTGCTAATCGTCTAAGATTGAAACTCTTTTTTTTTTTCAAGCACAGATGTTATGTGTTCCTTGACTTCATGTCTTGCACCTCTGCATACAGGTATTGAAACTGTAAGAAGAGACAACTGTTTATTGGTAAAGAACCTGGTAACTGAGTGTCTTCATAAAATACTAGTGGACCGTGATGTTCCTGGTGCAGTTCAGTATGTCAAGAACACCATATCAGATCTATTAATGAATCGTGTGGACTTGTCTCTTCTTGTTATAACAAAGGTGAATTAGTGCACAACTGACATAGGATACCTAATAAAGATCAGCTCCTCTATTATATATTGCAACTTTTTTAACTGTTTAATATGCACAGGGTTTGACTAAAACAGGAGAAGATTATGCGGTAAAAGCAGCTCATGTGGAGCTTGCTGAGAGGATGCGAAAGGTATGAAACCTTGTTTCCATATCTGGATGATCTTCAGCCTATTCCTTGATCCATGTCCTAGCTGCTGAAAAAATCATGGCTTTCTTGAGCAGAGGGATCCTGCTACCGCACCTACTGTTGGTGACCGTGTTCCTTACGTTATAATCAAAGCAGCAAAAGGAGCAAAGGTAAAAATCATCCGCATTATTTGTTGCTATATCATTCTGTCATACAGTGGTAGTATGTTTGATACATATCTTTCTTCATGCAGGCATATGAGAAGTCAGAAGATCCAATTTATGTTTTGGACAATAACATACCCATAGATCCTCAATACTACCTTGAGAACCAGATTAGCAAGGTTTGTGCCCAACACCTCACATGATATTCAAGGCTTCTAATATAATTTTTAGAAAACATTCTTTTGCAAAAAAATATAAGTGAACATGTTCTGTCAGCCACTTTTGAGGATCTTCGAGCCAATTCTGAAGAATGCCAGCAAAGAATTGCTTCATGGAAGTCACACGCGATCTGTTTCCATCTCAACTCCTTCAAACAGTGGGATAATGAAATTTGCAAAGAAACAACTTACTTGTCTTGGATGCAAAGCTGTTATCAGGTGACTCTTGTACTATGCTGCAGATTCCAAACATATGCACTCAATCACTACAGCCTACAAGGGCCTAACCATTTTACCGTGTTTTCACCCTGCAGTGGTGCCAGTCAGACACTCTGCTCACACTGCAAGGGAAGAGAAGCGGAGTTATACTGCAAAACAGTAGCAAATGGTATAAGACTACACAATCTGAAATGATTCTCAGTTTGAAAGCACAATGTCTCGGAGCTCTCAACTGACAGATGAAAATTTTGACATCTGCAGTATCTGACCTGGAGATGCTCTTTGGGAGGTTATGGACGCAGTGCCAGGAATGCCAAGGATCTCTGCACCAGGATGTTCTCTGCACAAGGTTTGCTATTTCTTCCATTTGACATTTGCTCATCATGTTCCATTCACATGCTTTAGACATGTTCACTCAGAAAGCTCAAAACCCTTTCCTATGCAATCATGACAGTCGGGATTGCCCGATTTTCTACCGACGAAGAAAGGCACAGAAGGACATGGCGGAAGCTAGGCTGCAGCTCGATCGCTGGGACTTCTAGCCTTGTAAGTTTTCGTGTTAACAGGTCATATTTTTGCACTTACTGCGAAAATACTTCTCGGAGACATGTAAGATGTAGCTACCGGATGTTGTGGTTGCATCATGATGTGCCCGCACAAAGGCAAAAGCCTGTTTTTCTTGAGTCAATGAAATTCACTTCGCTGTTCGATTCACTTGTTTAGGTTTGTTCTTAGTTGTTAGGAGTTTTGTATCTCTGCCTTGGTGTGATGAACCACTGATGTAACTAAAGATGTACAGGACAACTAAACTTCATAAGGAAATCCAAGGCTTCTTCCTCTTTATTCCTGCACTTCACAAATCTTGTATGCCCGCATCGTATTAATACAGGTTGGTGTCAAAGGCTGCTGACTGTGTAGTTCCTCTCTCATCAAAAAAAAAGAAAGAAAGAAAAGAAAATCCAAAGGCTGAGGTGCATCTATTTACCTTTTCATGTTGTTGGGAGAATTTTGTGTAGACAAAATGTGTGGTGAAAAGTCCAATCCATTGATCTCAAGAATTACAATATATAGGGAGATTTACAATGTCACTGAATTCAGGAATTGTAACTCTTGTAACAGCAGCAATAAAGATGATTTATTGCCATGAAATGGCTGTTAGCATAGTCTTAACCATGGCTGTTAGCCTAGCCTTAACCATGGCCTTAACTCTGTTTCATGGCCTCCATTTGTAACAGCTTATTTAATGAGATCAAATAAAGCTTCTGTAACACTCCCCCTTTTGATCGAATCCATCTTGGGATCAACATATGCTTAAATTCCTTTTAAAAACCCTATGGGAAAAAAAATTAGGAATAATATGAATGATTATTATTCTGCCATAAACCTGCAAGGTTTAGGGAGTAATATATATGCCTTGATTTTATCTCTAGAAAAACCCCTGTGGGGAAAACATGAGATAAGACATATGCTTATATTGAACATTGTCTCATTAAAAACTTTGAATGAGAAAACCTGATAGTAAAACTCATCAAAGAAAAGAGTGCAATGTGAAGCGTTTAGCTGGGTCCATCATTCAGAGAGTCTCCCCCTGAAACTTGCAAGTCTCTGAGCCGTCTCATACCGATTCCCTTAACACATTTCTCAAATATGGAAGTAGGCAGGGATTTGGTGAAGAGATCTGCTAGATTATCACAAGACTTTGTTTGTAAGATGTTTATCTCTCCACTTTGTTGAAGCTCATGGGGATAAAACAACTTAGGTGCAATATGTTTGGTAATATTGCTTTTGATGTAACCTTTTTGCATCTGTGTAATACAAGCGGCATTATCTTCATAGATAATGGTAGGTGATTCTGCGGAATCAATACCACAAGATTTCTCAATGTGGTTTATCATTCTGCGGAGCCACACGCATTCACGTGATGCCTCAAATAGTGCAATAATCTCAGAATGATTTGTAGAGGTAGCCACTAAGGTTTGTTTAGATGACTTCCATGATAAAGCGGTTCCACCGTGAAGGAACACAAAACCTGTCTGTGATCTGACATTGTGGGGATCAGACAAATAGCCAGCATCAGCGTATCCAATTAAGCTAGGATCATTGGTTTTCTGAAAGAATAAGCCAAGATCCTTAGTACCATTCAGGTATCTAAGGATTTGTTTTGCTCCGGTCCAATGACGCTTAGTCGGGGCAGCACTATGTCTTGCTAACAGATTAACTGCAAATGCAATGTCAGGCCTGGTACTGTTTGCAAGGTACATTAGTGCTCCGATGAGACTGAGATAAGGATATTCTGATCCTAATATCTCTTCTCCTTCCTCCCGTGGTCGGAAAATGTCCTTTTCCTTATCAAGAGATCGAACAACCATGGGAGTTTTATTTGGATATGCTTTGTCCATATTGAATTTCTCCAATAGTTTCTGGACATAGACAGATTGGTGCACTAAAATTCCTGAGTGAAGGTGCTCGATTTGCAAACCTAAGCAAAATTTGGTTTTACCCAAATCCTTCATCTCAAATTCCGTCTTAAGATGTTTGCGGGCTTCATCAATATCTTGTGTGTTGCCAATGATATTCAAATCATCTACATACACTGATATAATGCAAAATCCTGTGGAGGATCTTTTTGTGAAGACGCACGGGCAATCATCATTATTGGAGTAACCCTTTTGCAAAAGGTACTCACTCAGTCGGTTGTACCACATCCTTCCCGACTGCTTAAGACCATAGAGTGATCTTTTAAGCTTTACACAATACATATTACGATTTGCGCTTTTATTCGGTATTGGGATCCCATCGGGGACCTTCATATATATATATCCGAATCTAGTGACCCATATAAATATGCTGTCACGACATCCATCAACTGCATAGATAGATGTTTTTGAGTTGCCAGCGAAATCAAATATCGGAATGTAATTCCACTCATAACTGGAGAATATGTTTCATTGAAATCAATGCCGGGTCTCTGCGTGAACCCTTGTGCTACAAGCCTCGCCTTGTATCTCACCACCTCATTGTTCTCGTTCCGCTTCCGGACGAAAACCCATTTAAAACCCACAGGGAAGGTTTTTGGAGGTGTAGGTATCACTGATGAGAATACCTCTCTTTTATTGAGCGAGGCTAACTCTGCTTCAATTGCTTCCTTCCATTTGTTCCAGTCCGAGCGTTTCTTACACTCTACCATGGATTTTGGATCTGGATCATTTTGGATGGTTTCTGCAATTGATGAGGCAAAGTATATGTCGACAATTGTAGTCTTACGATCAAATGATTCTCCAGAATCAACATAGTTTATGGAAATTTCATGTACCCCATTTGACGGTTCGGTATTTCCCAATACGATCGCGTCAGGGCGTTCCAATGTCCCATCATCAGAAATTGAGTGCACTGTTGATGTGGGAGGCGGATTGGGTAAATCCACTTGGTGTCTCTCAACTTGAGGTTGAGTTTCATTTACTGTGTCAGAGGATTGTTTCCTCTGTTTTCTCGTGCGCTTTCGAGGGTTTGCCGTACTTCCCCCACTCTCTTTTGAGATAAGGAGTTGAATAGTTTTATTTGGTACCTCTACTCTTTCCGGCACATTCCTTGCAGGAATGAATGATTTTGTGACACTTTTACTCACAGTAAATGAGTCTGGCAAATTATTTGCAGCATTCTGCAAATTAATGATTCTTTGAACTTGTAGTTCAGATTCTGTGGTACGAGGATCCTCTTTTAGGGTGTCAAAGTCATCCCAATTTATTTCCGGGCATTCAGTGTGGTACTTGAATTCTCCCCCTAATGCCGGAAAATGTTCTTCATTGAAGATACAATCAGCGTACCGAGCTGTGAGCAAATCCCCTGTAAGGGGCTCTAGGTATTTAATGATCGACGGAGATAAATACCCCACGTAGATCCCCATTTTCCTGTGAGGGCCCATTGATGTACGCTTTGGTGGTGAGATCGGTACGTATACAGCGCAACCGAATTTCCGCAGATGGGAAATACTAGGAGGATCACCACGAACCAATTGCAGCGGGGAAGTTGTATGGTATGCAGTTGGGCGCAATTGTATTAAGTCACCAGCGTGTAAAACTACGTGACCCCAACATGAGGTTGGTAAGTTACAACTTTGCAATAATGGTCTGGCAATGAGCTTTATTCTCTTGATAAGAGCTTCAGCTAAACCATTCTGAGTGTGGACATATGGTACAGAATGTTGAACTTCAATTCCTAAAGCCATACAATAATCATTGAAGGCCTTGGAAGAAAATTCTGCAGCATTGTCCAATCTGATTGATTTTATCTGGTGTTCAGGTTGACTTGCTCTTAGTCTGATGACTTGTGCAATCAATTTTGCAAAAGCATGATTCCGTGTCGATAATAGACACACATGAGACCATCGTGTGGATGCATCTATTAGAACCATAAAGTACCTGAATGGTCCAGACAAATGTTGAATGGGGCCACAAATGTCTCCTTGAATGCGTTCAAGAAACTTTAGTGGTTCAGCTTGTATTTTGAGATGTGATGGTCTCAAAATTAATTTCCCAGTTGCACATGAGGTGCACACAAAATCTGAGGATTTGGGGAATTTTCTGTCGCTCATACCATGTCTATTAGAATTACTCATGATTTTTCTCATCATCCCGATGCCAGGATGGCCAAGGCGTTCATGCCAAGTTTTGAATGTATCAACATTCTGAAAAATCACTTTGTATGTAAAATGTGGTACGGGTTTGATGTATGTGTAGTACAATCCAGACGGGAGAGAAGGCACTTTTTCAAGTGTTTGTTTGCCATATCCAGTATTTTTTGTGAAGAGGAGGAACTCCTCATTGTGTTCTTCATATGTTTCCACATGAATTTCATTTTTTCGGATGTCTCTATAACTTAGTAGGGTACGTGTTGAATCGGGATACAGTAATGCCTCCTCGATATAAATTTGAGTACCCATTGGAAGTATGAAAGTGGCCCTGCCGGAGCCAACGATCATAGCATCGCGTCCAGCGATGGTCAAAACTTGTCCTTCTCTCTTGGTGAGAGTTTGGAAAAATTTGACTTCCCTAAGTATAGTGTTAGTGGTACAACTGTCCACTAGGCACATTTCTTCTTCCATTGGATTGACTCCCGTAACAATCTATATAATGCAGAATTTAAATTCATAAGAATAAATACAAAATATAGAAAGTACATACAAATACAAAATATTTATTGCATAAAAAAATATTTATTACAATTAGAAAGTAGCAACATCATGTATTTTATTACAAGAATACTTCTGCAAATTTAAATATGAAGGTATGGAGCCTATTTGAGGTCTCCAAAGATGTCATTGGTGGAGAAATCCACGAGCATGTCGTCGATGTCCAGAGAGCCTTCGTCATTTGGCGGAGTCTTGGTGTTGCTTGGTCCCGCTCCTTGAGGGATGGGTTCCATAGCTTTAGTCTCCAGCACTTGAGAAACGAAGTGTGCTTCTGGCTTCTGGGTGTTTTGTGTACGACCCATGGACTTCATGTATAGTTCAACAAGATGCTTAGGGGTCCTGCATTTCTTAGTAACATGATTATAGCAGCCACACCTGTAGCAGGCGGTCTTGTTGCTATTATCAGTTTTTGGCTTAGAAATGCCTTTCCCCTTTTGGATGTTAACACGTGGCTTTCTGGCTCTCTTTTGTTTGCCCTTTGATGAGAAATTTCCAGATTGTTGGTTCCTGTTGGAACCAGTATTCTTCACATTTGCATGAACTTCAGGCAGTGGTGCAGTACCCAAAGGGCGCTGATTTGAGTTCCATACAGTGAGCTCATGATTCTTTTCTGCCTGTTTCAATGTCTGTATGAGTGAAGAATATACTGTGAAATTCTTCTCACGGTACTGTTGAGTTAGAATCCTTTCTGAAGGGAGCATTGTGGACAAAGTCTTTTCAATTTTATCCGCTTCAGAAGGCTCTTTCTCACAACATCGGAGTTTAGAGCAAATCTTATGAACAGCGTGGTTGAACTCGTCTACAGATTTGAAATCCTGTAGACGTAAGTGGTTCCACTCCTGCGTTGCCTCGGGGAGGATAATTGCTTTGTGCTGTTCATAGCGATTTTTGAGAGCTGTCCATAAGGCACGTGGATCCTCCTCATACATGTATTCCATTTTCAGATCCTGATGGATATGATTCCTCATAACCTTTAAGGCAGAGTAATTAGACATGCTTGAGGGGGTAACAGTCCCAGCAGCTGTTTCGTCTATACATCTGTATAGTCCAAGGGTCGACAGACCGACTTTGAGATCCATCGCCCATGAAGGGAAATTGGAACCATCAAGAGCGAGAATTTCAAACTCTTTGGTTGTCATATCACCTACATTGTGAAAAGCCAAAAAATTTTGAGAAATTATGGCATACTTATTCAATTTTGTGAATTCAGAATGAATTCAAACAATGAATAAAATTTCTGTCATATTTGGTAGAGAATTCCGAGTAAGAGAGATTATCGCAATGCTGATGCATACGTAAATCCATATGATCTCATACTTCAAAAAATTGACCCAAATTAGAGGGATTTTTGCATTGAATAATGTAAAGGACGTGGAAATTTAAATTTGCATAATACTTGTAAAATAAATATCATGGAAATGCATAAAGTGCTGAAAATAAATGAAAAACAGAGAAATTTACAAGATGCTGAAAGCATAAAGTCTCTGATTATTCGCGGAATTTAAATAGTTCGGAGTACAAAACTCGAATTTAAATTCTTGCTGAAATTGAAATGCTGAAAATAGTAAATATTATTGGGCGGTGGGCCGAGACAATCTCGATTGCGGCCCACCGCCGCTTTGGGTCCAGGGGGGCAGGGGTGACGTGGAGGCCGGCGCGGCCTATCGGGCCGTTCAGGCCGGCCCAGCAGCCAATGGCCTAAAGGCCGGCTCGGGCTAGGGTTGGGGGGAGCCCCCACCCCGCCGCGCCGCGCGCCAGGCGGCCGCCGCCGCGCCTATCGCCAGCCGCCGCCGCGCCTGAAGGGCGCCATCGCCGCGACTGAAGGCCGCCGCTGCTGCGCCTGAAGCCGCCGTCGCCGCGCCACCGGTGCGCACGGAGGTGCCGCGCCGGGCCACCGCGTCGCCAGCGGGCGCAGAGGCGCCGCCGGGCCGCCGATGTCGCGCCTGGGAGGCGCGCTGATGCGCCGCCGCCAGGGCAGCCCGCCTCGCCGCCGCGCTGATGCGCCGCGCCAAGCCGGCCCGCCTCGCCGCGAGCGCTGATGCGCCGCCGCCCCGTCGCGCCGTCCTTCGCCTCCCGCCACCGCCCGGACCCATCTCCACCGCGCACCTCAGGCCTCCCCCTCACCTGAGGGTGGGGGGCGTCTTGCCGCGCCGTCGCCGCTCGTCTCGGCCGAGCGATGCCCGGTCGGGATGATGCGGTGGCGGTAGGTAGGACGGGTGGTGGCCGCCGCGCTCGTCTCGGCCGGACGATGCCCGGTCGGGATGATGCGGTGGTGGTAGGCGGGACGGGTATTGGTCGCCGCCGCTGCTGCTGCGGTCGGGGTGGTGACAGTGGGCGTGGTTGCCGCCGCTGTTGCGGTCGGGCGGCCGGCAGTCGCGTTGGCCGGCTGTGGAAGTGGAGGCGGCGTCGCCGTAGGGAGCCTGCTGGAGCTGCTGCCCGTCGTCATGGAGAAGTACGGGGCGTCACGGCGTGCAGCGATCGTTCCTCGGAGGAGGAGGTCTGGCGGTGGTGCCGGAGTTGGGGAAGTTGGCGGCGTCGCCGGCGTGGACTCCGACGAGGACCCATCGTTGCCACAGGGGTATATGGACCGGCCATGGCGAGGGCAGAATGCCGTCACCATGACTGGTCCCCCCTGTTGGATCTCCGAGTTGCCGCGCTGATGCGCGTTTGTGCTGGAGTTGTGGCTGTGAGCACCTCTCCCTGCAACAGCGTTGCCGCTGCGACGACCTCCTCTCCGGGTGTAGGAGCCCCTGCCACGGCGAGGGTGGTGCAGGGGAGTCCGGAGGAGGGCATCCACCATACGGCGGAGAAGACGAGCACGAAGGTGCCTCGGAAGTGAAGAAGCAGTGTCAAAGGATGAAGAACGTGGTGCCATCCTTACCGTAAGGTAATTCTTCTTCTTCTACTCAGCTAGCTAGGGCCAGTGCTGATAACGTGTTGGGAGAATTTTGTGTAGACAAAATGTGTGGTGAAAAGTCCAATCCATTGATCTCAAGAATTACAATATATAGGGAGATTTACAATGTCACTGAATTCAGAAATTGTAACTCTTGTAACAGCAGCAATAAAGATGATTTATTGCCATGAAATGGCTGTTAGCATAGTCTTAACCATGGCTGTTAGCCTAGCCTTAACCATGGCCTTAACTCTGTTTCATGGCCTCCATTTGTAACAGCTTATTTAATGAGATCAAATAAAGCTTCTGTAACACATGTGAGCATTTTGTGACATACAAATTTTTTATGTGGGCTTGGATTAGGTTTGTGTTGATTAGTACTGTAATTAGTGTTAATTTGCTTGTGCTTTCTACTAACATGGACAGATGGGTGCATGCGTTAGTTTAGATCCTCCAATGCGTGCAGTGTACCTGTGATAGTGAGATTTGAACATTTGATAATCCTGTGTTATTTGCTGTCTTAGCGCTTTTTCAGTGTGCTTTCTGTTCTTGTCAATATTTGGCAGACCCATCATGCTCTAATATGGTTCACTTTGGAATTCAAACAGATAGACAACTTCCTCTAATATGGTTCCAAGTGTCAAACCATCCACCCCCCACCCCAAATGGAGGGGTTAATATCCGTCCGTGTTGAGTCTGAATATTCAGTATGAGTCTGAATATTCAGTATGTGATGCCGTATTTGAATCCGAATACTAAAACTCAGATTTTTTTTGATATTGATATCTATTTATATTTTTTCTGATAAATTTAATATTATCTATTCCCGATTCGAATTCAAGAACAATAGCTATATGCATGGTTTTTAAGGCGTTGCCTAGTCGTCCGGTGGGAAAAAATCTGAGGCGTCCAGGGCGCCATGAATTTTATGCCTATGGCGTCTTCAGTCGTCGCCTAGGTGGGCCTGGCGTCCGATTCGTAGCAAAGCGGGCGCCGTGCGACGTCTGGGGGAGGGGGCGAGCGCGATTTGGTGAGCGGCGCGTGCGGGCTGCGGGTGAAAAAAAGGAGGGGGAGCGGTAGGGAAGCGCGCATGCACGGGAATTGTGCGCGGGAAGAGCAGAGGTTGCGCGCAGGGGAGCATCCGTGCATCCAGACTTCCCGCCGCGAAACTAGAGAGGGAAACAGAGAGGGCAGTTGGCTGCCGGTACCTGCAATCATTGCCGGCGGCTCTCTGCTCTCCAATCTCGCGGTTCCAGCCCCTTCTTCTCCAATCGATCTGCATCTTCCTCTTCTCCAATCAATTTGGGCGGATTCCCTCAACTCCTGCATCCAGGTGCTCCTGGTTCTTCGACGTGCCCACCTCTGCCTCCCTGCTGCTACCCCTTGCTAGAGTTGCATCACATGGACCTCTTCCTCTCCTCTTCCTTCCCTCTGCTCAGTTGCTTTTGCTTAGCTAGAGTGCAAGGCTGCTAGCGCATCTATTTATGGTTGGAATTGGTGCTCTGCTGTCCAGGCATGTATGTGCATGTTTGTGCTGCCTCTATTCTAGATCAGGGGTACGAGTATGGCGTCGCCTCGCCGCGCGTCTTATTCGCCTAGGTGTCCAGAAGGGGGTGGCTCGCCGCACCTTGCCTTTCCGCCTTAAAAACCATGGCTATATGTATTCGTATCCGTAGATATCCAACCGTTGCACATCCTAGTTCCAAGTGTCAACTCCACCCCACCCCCGCCAAATGTACCTAGAGGTTATGACATGTGTAGTAGGGTAGCCATGCTTCTCCTTGGTCCCCCTACTATATTCAGCATGCGTCCATGAAAATCATTGGATATGCCCACGCTGACAGGTTGTGGTGCCTCTCTGCTGCGGACCCCTCCTCTCTTATTTCCTTTTTATTATCACGAGTCAAGAGTCATGCTTTGGGAAAGTGGCATATTGCCTATTTAGACATCTAATACAACAACCCTATTAGCTATTACTCCATCCATTTCAAACTATAGGTCGTTTGAGTTATTTGACCTCAAATTTGACCACTCGTCTTATTCAAAAAAATTGTACAAACATAGTCAAATTTAAATCATTTTTAAAGAACTTATATTGATAAAGCAAGCCACAACAAAAGAAATGATATTTTGCACAAATTTTTGAATAAGACGAGTGGTCAAATTTGAGGTCAAATAACTCAAACGACCTATAGTTTGGAAACGGAGGGAGTAGTTTGTTTTTCCTTCATTTTACTTTGGTCCAGGTTTAGCAAGATTTGGCATAGACTTCTTTGTCCACGAATTTCTACAAATAAATGTCATGCTATTCTGAGTTCTCAAGATTTGTTCCTAGTGTAAAAATTCTAGTCCCTTGAGTTTTATGATATGTTCCATAATGTATATTTTTTACCCTTTTGATAAATTTTGTTCCATCTAATAAGTATATTTTTTGTTCCACTTGTGGAGATGTACGTGCTAATTTGTTTTCTTTTCATCAAGCAACGATGTTATTTATTTTCCTTCCAAAAATAATACACGTCTTTCTTTTCCTTGCATAAAAAATAATGTTAATTATTATTCTTCCAAAACAAATAATAGGGCGAATCATAGGTGAATGCATGTGCACAAAAAAGTAAAGTGTGTGCCAAAAATAATAATATGCAGGTACAAGAGGTGGGTACACAAATGTTTGGTGTAAATATTTTTCTTCTATCAAAAAATGGACTCCACCCCCCTTCGTCAAACTTCTGGCAAGTGGAGACTCGAAGAGAGGTATGGTGTGTCTAATTTTGGTGAGAAAGAGTTTCAATTGTTTGAACATTTTATAGATAGATTGGAACTTCACGCTTGCTGAGGAGAGAGATTTGTGGCCTGAAAGTATTTGTCACAATAAAGAAAGAAATATGCATGAAAGCAAAAGAAACTAGCGGGACTAGGGTTGGTTGTTAGGGAGCTTCTTTTCTTGATGATCCCATGGATCTTAAAAATGCCACCCTAAACATTTTTGCGCCGATTGAATCGATCCAACCCAAATTGAGTACATCTCCCTTTTCATTTTTGAAAAAAATATATAGCCGTATCCCGTATGGGCCTCTAAAATGCATGGAAGCCTATTTATCTAACCACTGTACTAAGTCAAACAAGACAAACTTTGACCAAACTTATAAAAAAACTAATAACATTTACAATACCAAATTTATTTTATTGGATCCACCATGAAATATATGTTGATAGTGCATAAGTTGGATACCATATTTGTTGCTATATTTTTCTATAGATTCGGTCAAAGTTAGTCAAATTTAACTTAAAATAAATCTAATACGACGTGTAAATAAAAACGGAGGGAGTATATACACATCTTCCCCCTCAATTCGAGAGAGGGCAGTTATGTCATTTTGGCTGAAAGATATTACAACTCTGAAAATAATTTGAAAAACAAGCACTAAATAAAGAGGCCCAATTTAATGGGTGCTATAAAATGGCCTGCACCACTGAGGGAGGAGTTCCATTCCCTAAACAGCTCTCCAATCGGCGAGTGGCAAGTAATCAACGCCATCTACGAGCCAACCATCCTTGTTAGGGCCTTAATCAATGCGAAATTAAGAGACCAGCCATCACCAGCGCAGCAGCGCTGGTATACATGACCTCAGGCAGCAGCTCCATGCCAGCTTAACGCGGCGGCAGGGCAGGCAGCCATGGAGAAGGAGGCAGCGCCGGCGGCGGAGCTTGAGATCCTCGGGGAGTGCCAGTACACCGGCGAGCCGGCGTTGGTGCGGCCGAGCCGGCCCACGCCGCGGCACACGCTGCACCTCTCCAACCTCGACGACCAGCGGTTCCTCCGCTTCTCCATCAAGTACCTCTACGTGTTCGCCGCCGCCGTGCCCGGCGACGCCCTGCGCGCGGCGCTCGCCAGGGTGCTCGTCGACTACTACCCGCTCGCCGGCCGCCTCCGCCCCAGCGACGACGACGAGGGGAAGCTCGTCGTGGACTGCAATGCCGAGGGGGCGCTCTTCGCCGAGGCCTGCCTGCCGGGGCTCACCGCCGCCGAGTTCCTCCGCGGCCGCGCCAGGCCGCACAAGTCCTGGAGGAAGCTGCTCTACAGGGTGGAGGCGCAGAGCTTCGTCGCCGTGCCACCTCTCGTCGTCCAAGTGAGCGGAGCTCTCTCTCTCTCTCTCTCTCTCTCTCTCTAGCTGAATAAAATTTGCCTCTTAATTTTTTTTGTTTATTTCTTCCGAATTCCCTCTTTGTTAATCATAATTTTTTAATGTATTCTCCAATTAAAGATGAAGTTCTAGATTCAGAATAACCATTATTCACATTTGCTACCCTTTAAGTAAAGTTTACACCAGTAGCTTCTTGTCAAAAGATCTATATATGGTCACTTTAATGAGCTTGAGATGGCTTTCCAGTAGAGCTTGGACAAGATCACACAAAACCAGCAACATGCAACTATTACTGTAGTGACAACTTTTTCTTGCTTATTTACTTACTTTTTTTTGCTGGTTACTACGCAATTAGGAGATGATCTAATTTATGTTATCATGCATCCCATGCTTGTGCTGGCCATAAAGCTTCTGTTCCCTCCAGAACACCAAGTTGCTAAGTGATGGCAATTCTTAAAGTTAGCAAAAGGGGAGGATAGGGTTAGGGGAGTCCAACCCTGCTTCCTTCCTTTCTCAAAAGGCCTTTTTAGGCTGACAGGCATATGGCTAGGCTGTATCTTTGTCCATCCAAATCTCCTCTGTCCACTTGAGTGAAGTTTTATCTCGGCCATGATGCCATGCATGGATGCATAATCTTCCTTGATCCCCCAAGATCAGATGAGAATATGATCTTCACCTGCAAAAGTTTAACTGAGAGCCCGTTTAGTTACAAAAAATTTTCACCCAAAAATTTTTACCTCCCATTTGAACACATGCATGTAGTATTAAATATAGTTAAAAAATAAAACTAATTGCACAGTTTGAATGTACACGACGAGACGAATCTTTTGAGCCTAATTAGTGCATAATTAGCCATAAGTGCAACAGTAACCCACATGTGCTAATGATGCGGTCAAAGGCCTCAAAAGATTCGTCTCACGGTTTCCAGGTGAGTTCTGAAATTAGTTTTTTAATTAGTGTCCGAAAAATCCTCCCGACATCTGGTTAAACAGTCTATTTGACATCCAAAATTTTTCATTTTGGGAACTAAACAGCCCCTGAAGAAATAAAGACCCTCAAAATGCTCTGGAGATGCCAATGGTTTTATTACGTCCAGTCCTTGTCATACAGATCCCCAGCTGCAGTACAACTACAGAGTACAGTCTACAGTGATGGCCTGGTGATGGCTGCTATGCATACCATTACTGTAGGCTGCAGTGCAGGCCGTGTACAGCTGCTGCTGTAATTCTGCAGGATCAGACTACTTTGCTCTGGGATGTCTGACCCTACTCACCCATGTTCAGAATTCTGCATTGTTCTGAAGAGCCACACCACATGTTTGCTTTACCTGAGTGATCTTGGCGCTGCCTCCGTTTGTGCATGTGGGATGATGGCATGATGCAATGCCCGGCTTCATGCACTCGTTGCTTTCAGGAAAACGGCGCATGCATTATCTTCAATTTAAATTTAAAATTAGGTTCACCAGTAATGAATTCATCCAAATGGATAAAGCTGATCAAAGTGGCCTAAGCACGCATGCACGGTTAAACTAATTATCTGCTTTCCTCGCAAAAAAAAACTAATTATCTGCTTGATGAGGGCATGACGTGGCATGTTCGCAGGTCACCCGGCTGGGCTGCGGCGGCATGATCCTCTGCACGGCCATCAACCACAGCCTCTGCGACGGCATCGGCACGGCGCAGTTCCTCCACGCCTGGGCCCGCGCCGCGCGCGCCGGCGCCGGCGCTCTGGACGACGACGGCGCCGCCCGGCCGGCGCCGCCACCGCCGTTCCACGACCGCCGCGCCCTGCGCCCGCGCTGCCCGCCGCGCGTCGCCTTCACTCACCCGGAGTACAACAGCTGCGCCGCCGCCAACGGGAACGGGAACGGGAACGAGGCGCCGCCGCCGAGCCTCCTGGCGCGCCTGCTGGGGCAGCCGCTGGCGCCCGTGTCGCTCACCTTCACGGCGGCGCACCTCCTCCGGCTGAAGCGGCGGTGCGCGCCGCCGCTCAAGTGCACCTCCTTCGAGGCCCTGGCGGCGCACGTGTGGCGCGCGTGGGTGCGCGCCCTGGACCCGCCCGGCGCGCTCCGCGTGAAGCTGCTCTTCTCCGTGAACGTGCGCCGCCGGGTGAAGCCCGAGCTGCCGCGGGGCTACTACGGCAACGGCTTCGTGCTCGGGTGCGCCGAGTCCACGGCGGCGCAGCTGGCCTCCTCCTCCGCGGCCGCCGCGCGCTACGGCGTGCGGCTGGTGCAGGAGGCCAAGGAGTGCGTGGACGACGACTACGTGCGGTCCATGGGGGACCTCCTCGAGGAGCGGCGCGGCGCGCGGCCGGACCTGGCGTCGAGCCTGGTGATCTCGGCGTGGACGCGGCTAGGGCTGGAGGACCTGGACTTCGGCGCCGGGGCGGCCGCGCACATGGGCCCGCTCACCAGCGAGATCTACTGCGTGTTCCTCCCGGTGATCGGCGACCCGGACGGTACCACCGTGCTCGTCTCCGTCCCGCAGGCCGCCGCCGACCGGTTCCAGCAATGCTGCCTCGGATTCCTCAAGGACACCGACATGGACGCAAAGCTGATGAACTGAGACGTCAGAAATGAATTGAGAATACTAATTACTCCGATCGAAAGGGTTGGGCAAAAGATCATCTGGTGATGATCGTGATGATGCCGCCTGCACACTCCAGTAGCAAATAGCAAATTAGCAATCAATCAGTGTGCATTGTCATAGATAGAGCACCTTTTTTTTGTGTGTGCCATCAGCTTGCTCCCTCGCTCGTGATAGCTTATTTGATGGTAATCATGGCGTTCATCTTGCGTTGTCGCTCCAATAAAGCTGTAATCTTAAGTTGGAAAAGTCATGGTTGTTTCAGAAGGGAAGAAAAAGAACGTTGCGGAATCATGGCGATATGAGTGGACATCATCTTGCAGCGAAGTGGCTTGAGTTGTTGAGCTGACACTGACAGGCCCCAGATAATGCTCTCCACACTCTTACTGCCAGTGCCAAGTGCCCAATAATAAAGCCTGGTCACATCCCTTTCCTTAGCTTCTCGCCGATCGAGATAGTGAGGTATGAGCTGATCACTCGGCATCAGCTTAAAACTTTTTAAAACTTTGTTTGCTGATGATAACAGAACACACGTTAATGCTCGGCTGATCGCACAAATATCCTGTCGTATCTCACTAGGAAGGATCGCACGTAACAATAGGGGCGAGATTAAGGAAGTTCTTCACATTTTTTAACCAAGACAAAGCTCTTGATATTGAAAACAGCAAGATTGTTTTCATTTCTGGATCAGAAAAGGGTTTCAGTGGATGCGACTTTGCAGGTGATGAGATAGAAAATACTCCCAAGCTGGTACGGGCAGTACCGAATTCTCCAACCTCACTGCCCGCTCCCTCGCTCGTCTCTTTGCATCGTTTGCTTTTGCATGATTCGGTTGACCACAAACCTAATAATCTATCAGGTGAGCCCCTACTACCCACAGCTTAACGGTAATCTAATGCAGGCAGGTCAATGCAAAGCAAAAATCGTTGGGTAATTAGTATACCAGCAGCTAGAGAGCTACTGCCAGCTTAGATACTCGACAGATATAAATGCATCTCATCTTCACTCTGATCATCATGTCCATATGAAGAGATGGGGAATTGGAATGGAGGTCTATCGCCGGCCGGATCGATCATTGACTGACTGACTGATTGACTGGCTGGCTGATATTTGCAGTGTCGAATAATTTGCAGTGTCGAATCGAATCTGTCGACGGGCAAGATCGAGCTGTTCGTCGGTAGGCAAAAGCTGAAAGGCTGGAGAGTATCTAGCTAGCTTTTCTTTCTCTGTTCGTACAAGGTCAAAGGCTGTTGCAAGCTAGCGTTCCTGCAACCCAGCTTTCGCAGATGCTTCAATCAAATCTGCCGGCTCCAGCCTTCTCTCACAGCAGCCGGGAGGCTGTATGCCCCAGACCCAAGTGTCGTATATGCGCGGGAAGAGAGGAAATGGAGGTTTCATTCTTTGAACGATGCATGGCATGGAGATCTTTTGCGATGGAACCTAGTTCCTAAATGACAATAGGAACCTGCTTTTGGAACAGATCGAAACTCTCCTAGATCCGAACGACGACTGCCGGCGCCGGAGCTTCCTTCAAGCACTAGGCAGTCTAAAAGAGCGAAAGGTGGTTTGAAAAGATCGAAAGTTATTGCGAAATCTCTGGCCGTGCTCTATATCTGAATGATTCAGCCATCGTATTCTGGGAACTGACCAAAACCAAACTGAATTTTTTTTTTCGACGAATGACCAAACTGAAATTATTAGCCTCTCAACCTTTCATGTGCCTATACACAGATCACTAATTGCGTCGTCGTCCATGACGGAGCTACAATACTGACAATCTTAATAACTGACAAAACTGACGAGAATCTTTCGCACGATCTTTGCCATGGAGAGAACGGAAGGCACAGGGCGATCTGAATAGCTGAACAGTGCACACCCGTGCGCCCTACGCCGGAGGCAAGATCCATCCATGATCTCGGCAGGCGTCGGCGCAGGGTTGCATTGCCGTCGGCATCGCTAGCTGCTCGATCATCGTATCGTATACGCGCCTTCGTGCCGTCCTGGACCAGCAATTCAGCAGGGACACGGGTGTCCTTTAATTTGCGTCGTCGACCGGCTTCTTTAATTTCTTCAGCAAACACTCCATCTGCCATGCCAAAGCCTGCAAGGTCTGCTAGGTCCGGACTCTCGACAGTATCTCAGCATGCTACACCCTAATCCTACACGCATGCATGTCAGTCCGTTTGTTGCTTTGCGCGCTAAATCTAGGTGGGGCCTAGCGATCGCCATTGCTCTAGTCACGACGGTACCTTTTGCCTATCTTTTTTATTGTTAGCATCAGTGCGATCTTCGATTGATCTCGAGTATCCGTGCAGCAGTGTCTAGAAATTAAAACCACCAGCAAACTGTAGGGTAGCACAAATGCACAAATATCATCTGCTGGCTACTGTAATTTACACGGAAGATGCTTCATAAGAAAAAAAAAACTCAGAAGCTACTGTGATTTTTCCAGTAATATTTTTTTTTAGGAATGAAGGCACTGTAGTCAAGTGGTACACTAGCTAATGGCTAGCTAGATGCATTCAGGAACTGATAGAGTACGTAATTGCTCAAAGCCTACACGACAAATTAAACTAGGAGGAGATCAGAGAAGGCAAGGGCTGACAAATAAAAGCATAAAATGGAGATCGCACGCGATGCAGGCATGCAGCTAGTGGCTGCAAGATCCATCAGGCCCTAGCCCTTTTCGTACAGCAGGCAACTCCATCTCCCAATGATTGCCCGACAGCGGAGCAGATTAATGCGAGGGGGCAAATCAAGCCCCTGTTCCCACCCCATAATCACTGTAAACGCAAAAAAACAATCACATCAAATATTTCGACACATGCATGAAATACTAAATAAAGTTTATTTACAAAATTTTTTACATAGATAGGCTGTAAATCGCGAGACGAATCTAATGAGCCTACTCAATCCATGATTTGCAACAGTGATGCTACAGTAACCATTCGCTAATTATTGATTAATCATGAATTAATTAGCATCATTAGATTCGTCTCACGATTTACAACCCATCTGTGTAAAAAATTTTATAAATATATTTCATTTAGTACTTCAAATTAGTAAGATTCCAACGCAAATTTTTTTTGCGCTGGACTAAACAGGGCCCAAATCATTTTGTTCTCCTCGTGGAATCCTTGGGTGTTCACCACTTCTCCTGTCGATGCACCCCGGCCCTCTCAAGATAAAATTAAATAGAACTCAACTAAATACGGTTAGGATCTAGCTAGTCTGATCAAGGGTTTGGTCCCCTCACATCACATATTTGGACAACAATTAGGAATATTACATATAGACTAACTGCGTAAATAGAGGCTAATTCACAAGACAAATTTATTACAGCTAATTAATTCATCATCAGTATATATTTACTGTAGCACAACATGATCAGATCATAAGCTAATTAGGCTTAATGGATCCGTCTTGTGATGAATTAGCATCCATTTATGCAATTGGTTTTATAATTAGCCTATATTTAATACTCCTAATTAGTGTCAAACATCGATGTGACACGACTAAAATTTTAGTCCAGGATCCAAATGAGCACGGCTAAAACAATAAGTGATCTGGCTATTTTATAATGCTTGTAATGTTTTATTTGTAATCGAATAATTTTTGTCTATTACTTTACATACACCATCTTATATTTTATTATGTTTGTTTTGCATATATACGATAAAAAGAGAAACAATTCAAAAAATGAACATAAATCCATAAACACATGGACTCGTTAGTGTTCCACAATTATATGTGTGGAGGTGATTATGTGTTATTTCAATTCTACTACTATGGCACGAGAGGAACTAATGTTATATAAAAGCAACACATTGGAAGCGAAAAGGGCCTGAAGCCTAGTAGTTACAATAGCCTCGCTAGCACCTCAAAGTCTTGGATTCGACTCCCATGTGAGCGAATATTCTAGGATCACTGTGGTTGCATAGTCTAAAAAAAACACATTGGAAATTAAAAATTGACAATAAGAGAATTTGAAATTGGAGCAATTGAGGTCTACTATTAAGTATCCATTGTTCGAACAATCTAAAAGTAAAAGATAAATCTATTAAGACTAATAATAATAGAAAAATATGTGTAGTTTTAATTAACCAATACTGAAAAATTGAAACATAAAGAATGGAAAAAGGAAGAAGAGAAAATAAATCAACATATTCTTAGCTAGGCTAAATTTCTCTTACTTTTAGTTGGAATAAATCTTGCTCCATTTAGGCCAAAGAAAAAACTACAAAATAAAAATAGGACATAGGCTACTTTTGGCCAATTTAGAGGGAATGTGTGATATCAGCCTTCCATATTCTTTTTTTTGCGAGAGCCGCTTCCATATTCTATTCAAATTTGCGATTCTTTCCTTCTTTTTTCTCTTGCCTCCACCATCACTAAAGGAAGCGAAATTTACCACAATGATATGGTACATAATTTATCTCTTTAAGGTTTGTCATCTACCCGGCTACCCCCTCCCGGCTCCAACACCAGCAACACCAAAATGTAGCGAATTCTAATAGAAGAATTTACCTTTTTAAATCTAAAAGCAATATTGTTGATTTCGAAAGTAGGAAAAATCAATAGAATTTTCTTCTTAGATCAAGAATTCAAGATTATATATTTTTAGCAGTAATACAACCTTTTGATTATTTTTATGGCCCCTATGCTTCCAACCATGCTCGTCAGTTCGAAGCTATTCGATTAGTTTTCTTATTATGATGTTGGAAGTGTCAAGCACACACAAGCTGCCTGGAACCCGTTGATGAGTTTTTTAGCTGCCCCACAATCTGGGAGACAAAAGCTGCAAGAAATAGAGAAAGGAGTATGTTGGGGTCACCACCTTCGGTCAGATCGCCGGAGGTACGCGAAGACATCGAGTCAAGGGCGAGCCGAAGGTCTACCAGCAAAAGGTGACCCATCTTCGCGTGTCTTCGGGTCAGGAAGCGAAGACGGTGCACCCGGAAGACTGAAGCTGACGCCAAGAGCTATCGCGGAGGTGTTCCGTCTTCGCTGTTCCACGAGCAAGAAGACGGAGAGGAGCGAAGACTTGGTGACACGAGTCTCGCAGAGTACTTAGCAGCGGGTCCGGGAGCTTCGTTGGATGCGGCGAAGATGCCGGGGTCGGCGTGGGTCCCGCTGCTGAGCTGTGGCGCACTCAAGTTGTAACGGGCAAATTACGCTCGCATCTAGTAATATTCCGGGAATATTACCATTGTAGGGGTGCAATAGAGTAATTGTACGTTGAAGCTGTAACGCCACCTATAAATACCCTGTGTAATGTTCAATGAAGGGGATCTTGGGAAATGAAAAAAGAGCACTTTGTTACTTGACTTCCGTGTTGCCCACTACTGTTGTTGTGTTCGTCCGTTCCGGAGACACTCTCCACCAACAATTTGGCGCCCACCCGTCGGTTCGATACACCACATGGCGGCAACGAAGAAGAGAGGGACCACCGGAGCCACTTCGGAGGAAACGACGATGACAACGCCCTCGCAGGGCGAAGCAGCAGCAACACAGGCGAACGGGGCTAGCAGCGACGGCGTCTCCGTCGAAGCCCTCGCAGATGGCCAGCTTGAAGTCAACCTTCTGGACATCGGCGTCACAGCCGAAGACATCGATGCGATGCATCGCATCGACGCTCGCATCGAAGAGGCATTGGAATCAGGACCGTCGGAGCCACAAGTGATGACAAGGGCGAAGGGGAAGCAGACCATGCTCACCGAAGCAGAGCGTCAAGAGCAGTACAACAAGCTGAAGGAGGAGGAGCTTCGCTGCAAGGCGATGCAGGAGAAGCTCCGTGCCTAGAGGCTGCAGCTGGAGCAATTGCAGGCTCCACCAAGACCACCCCAGAGGAAGGCAATCGTCGCCAACCCGCGACAGCAAGAACCACCAAGGTCCCGCCAGAAGTTCGTGCCGGTCGAAGAGATCTCTGACCATTCTGAGTCAGACGGCGAAGAGTGTTACCGAAGAAGCCATCACAGGATATCGCCATTGTCCGAAGAGCTGGAGGAGGTACAGTGGCCTCACCATCTTAACCCAGCAATATTGCCTCAGTTCAATGGGGAGTCAGACCCCGAAGAGTTCCTCCTCAAGTATGAAGCCACCATCGAAGCATCAGGAGGAGGCACCGCATGCAAGGCAAAGGCGCTCGTCCTCGCATTGAAGGGCTTGGCGCAGCGCTGGTATGCAAACATCCCCCCGGGAACCATTCTGTCTTGGAAGCAGCTCCGCATTGAGTTATGTTCAAGCTTCCGCGCCGTAAGGCCCGACGAAGTCACATCTTGCGACTTCCATGATCTAAGGCAAGGAAGCATGACCTTGCAACAATATCTCCAGAGTGTCATGAAGCTTCGCGCAAGAGCACCCAATGTTGCTGACCAGAGCATCATCGATTCGGTGGTGAAGGGGATCAATCTGGGACCATGCGGGGAATACATATCCCGGCGTAAGCCAAAGACAGTCACGAAGCTGTTCGAGATAATGCAAGAATATTGCATATCCGACCGGGCGAAGAGGAGAAGGCTCGAGGAAAAGAACGAGCAGAAGAAATCGCGAAGCAGCGAGAGGTCCCATTCGAAACCATGGCACGCCGAAGAGCCGAGGCAGAAAAGAACAGTGAACAACGTATCCGAAGAGGGACCCCGAGAGGACAGACACCGTCACAAGGGTAAAGGCGAAAGGGACCGACACGAAGAAAGATCCAACCGCGATGATCGTCACCATCGCGAAGACCGACAAAGCAAAGGACGAAGGGACAGCGGTGGTCGAAGGGAGAAAATTCCGTTCTGTTTCTTCCACGGCAAGGACAAAGGCCACTGGACAAACGAGTGCCCTTTCGCAATTGAAAGGAAAGAGGAGTTTGATCGGCAGAATTCCCAGCCAGCAAAACCAGTCAATCATACCTCGCAGATACCGCCTCAGTCTTCGACAACGGCAAATACTTGGGCTCCTACACCAAATTGGACGGCATCGTACCCGGTTTTCAATTATAACCCACTGCCATATGCACCATCTCCGCAACAATAATTTCCAATGCTACCACCACCACCACAGTACAATCAGTCATGGTCCAGAAGCTCGACACCGCTTTCTTGCGACACAACAAATTTACCTCCACCGCCAAAACTAGAGCCGGGGCAGATCCCCGAGCGAGCAATCGACACACCTTCGGGCAGCAGGGTCAACATCATCAATGCCATCTCCAACGAACCAGTCTATGAGACAAAGAAGCAGCGGAAAGAATATTTCAGAACAGTCTCCCACGTCAGCGAAGGTTGATGCTTCCGGACAACGTGGTCGCATGTCCCAATAACTTTCACGTAGGCAGACCTTCGACTGCAGCACTACCCACATAATGACCCCCTCGTCATAAGGGCGAACATTGGCAAAAAATTCAGTGCACTTTGCGGGGAATGATGTAGGGAGAATCTTGGTGGACAACGGGAGTCCTGCAGATATCCTCGTCTGGCAGTGTTTCGTCAAAATGGGGTTCACCGAAGCAGCGCTGAAGAAGTCACAGTATCCACTCATTGGGTTCGGAGGCAAGATAATCGAAGCTCTTGGAAAGATAGAGCTCAACGTAACGTTTTGCGAAGGTGCAGGACAGAGAACTGAAGCAATCACCTTCGACGTGGTCGACATCAACTATCCCTACAACGCAATCTTCGGTCGCAACACCTTGGTCAAATTCGCATCAGTAATTCATCAGTCGTACCTATGCATGAAGCTACCCACGGCCAGAGAAATTATCACAGTCTTCGGAAACCAAGAAGAAGCAAGAAGGTGCGAGGACAACGCATCAACCTCAGACAAGAACATCCATGTCATTGAAGCACCAAATGAGGTCAATGATGGTGCAAACTGCGAAGAGCCTGAGAAGTTAGGGGGTGTATCCCCAGCGGAACATACAAAGAAGGTGCCCTTGTGCGAGGATGTGCCTGATCGAATGGTGATCATCGGAAAAGGGCTTGAAGAGGCCGAAGAGGCCAGGCTTATACAGTTTCTCCGCAACAATCAAGATGTGTTTGCTTGGTCCTCTTTGGATCTGCGAGGGGTCAGTCGAGAAGTCATCGAGCATGAGCTCAGGGTGAGTCCAAAGGCGAAACCCGTGAAGCAGGGCTAAAGATCAATGTCCGAAGAGAGGCAGAAAGCGGCTCAAGCCGAGGTACAAAAGTTGCTGGACGCGGGCGTCATTCGCGAAGTCTAGTACCCAGAATGGCTAGCAAACGTTGTAATGGTACCAAAGAAGAACGGGAAGTGGCGAATGTGCATTGACTTCACAATCTTGAACAAGGCGTGCCCGAAGGATGAATACCTACTGCCGCGAATTGACACCTTGGTCGATGCAGCAGCTTGTTCAGAGATGCTCAGCATGTTGGACTGTTTCTCAGGTTATCACCAGATATTCATGAACAAGGCGGACGAAGAGAAGACCAGCTTCACTACCCCCTTCGGGACATATTGCTACGTGAGAATGCCAGAGGGCCTCCGCAACGCAGGATGCACTTTCAATAGAATGATCAAGAAGGTACTGGGAGATCAACTGGGGAGGAATATCTCCGCGTATGTCGATGATGTCGTTGTCCGAAGCAAGCGGAGGGAGGACCATATCCAAGATCTTTGCGAAACATTCGCGAACCTTCGCCGCCATGGCTTGAAACTGAACCCGGAGAAGTGCGTCTTCGGAGTCCGAAGAGGAAAATTATTGGGATGCATGATAACGGAAAGGGGAATAGAGGCAAATCCGGAGAAGATAGAAGCAATCAGGCGGATATAGCCACCGACCACCAGAAAGGGGGTACAAAAGTTGACGGGCAGGTTGGCTTCGCTAAATCGATTCATATCAAAATCAGCTGAGAAGTGCCTACCATTTTTCAAGGCGCTGAAAGGATCAGGCAACTTCGAATGGGGCGAAGAACAGGCGAAGGCCTTCGAAGACCTCAAACAGTATATCGAGAAGTTGGCTGTCATGTCCAGCCCTTCGGAGAAGGCGGAGTTGTTGTTATACATCTCCACATCAGGCGCATCCATCAGTGCCGCCCTTGTCGAAGAGCGTATGGTCGAAGGGGCACTAACCCAGTCGCCCATATACTTCGTCTCCGAAGCCCTAAACGGGTCAAAGTTGCTATACTCAGAAATGGAGAAGATGGCATATGCGGTGGTCATGGCATCACGCAAGCTGCGTTACTACTTCCAGAGCCACAAAATCAAGGTTCCAACATCTTTCCCACTTCGGGACATGTTTGAGAACAGAGAAGCCTCCGGCAGGATAGGCAAATGGGCTACGCAACTAGCAGAGCACACCATTGACTTCGTCTCCAGATCAGCAATCAAGTCACAAGTCTTGGCAGACTTTATCGCAGACTGGACACCAGTCGCACCTTCGCAAGAGCAGCCGAAGATAGAAGCAATATGGCAACTGGAGTGTGATGGGGCTTACCAGAGAGATGGAGCAGGGGCCTCGGCAGTTCTTACAGCACCTTCGGGTACACAATTGAAGTATGCAGTCAGGCTTGACTTCACCGGATGCACAAACAATGTAGCAGAATACGAAGGCCTTCTCCTGGGTCTTCGCAAAGCAAGGGCACTGGGCGCACGAAGACTGACTATCAGGTCCGATTCAGAGTTGATCACAGGTCAAATAAACAAATCCAATAGGACTCTCAAGCCAGAGCTGGCAAAATAATTGGCAGCAGTGCGAAGCATGGAGAAACACTTCCTGGGGTTCAGCATCCGTAGTTTCTCCAGAACAAAAAATAAGCAAGCTGATCAACTGGCGAAGGCAACATCACAGTTTGATCCATTACCGCCAGATGTTTTCTTCGAAACATTAAAGCAGGCCTCCGTAAACTGTGCCGAAGAACCAGCTAAATTCATCAATGCCATAACCAGCGAAGATTGGAGGGCCGCCATAATGGCCTATCTTCGCGGACACTTTGTCCTGGAGGACGAGAAGGAAGAAAAAAGAATGGCACTTCGAGCGAGAAACTACAGAATCATAGGTGAAGAGTTATATCGAGGGGGAGTCTGCGCACCACTCTTAAGGTGCATCTCACGCGAAGAGGGAAAACAGCTGCTTGAAGAGATACATGCAGGGATGTGTTCCTCGCACATTGCGACGAGGGCCCTGGTCGGCAAAGCTTTCCATGAAGGTTTCTATTGGCCATCGGCCGTGGTAGATGCTCACGAGGTGGTTCGCACGTGCCCGAATTGTCAAAAGCATGCCCCCTACAGCAAATTCCCACCCGACGAGGTGCAGCTACTACCCCCGGTGTGGCCCCTCGCGCGATGGGGAATTGACATAGTGGGACCGTTGCCCACGGCTCCAGGAAACTACAAGTACGTCGCTATGGCGGTGGAATACTTCTCCAAATGGGTCGAAGCCAAAGCACTCAGGGACATCACAGCAGGAGCCCTGCAAAAATTCTTCTGGCAGAACATCGTCTGTCGCTTCGGCGTCCCGAAGGAGGTCACAGTGGACAATGGCAAACAGTTCGACAGCGCAACTTTCAGACAATTCGCCACACAACTTGGCACAAACTTATGTTTCGCATCGGTTTACCACCCGCAGTCCAACGGCGCGGTGGAAAGGGCCAACGGCATCATCTTCGCAGGTATCAAGAAAAACATCACTGAGCCGCCGAAGGGAAAATGGGTGGACGAACTGCCGAGGGTCGTGTGGTCTCATAACACGACAGAGTCTAGGACCACAAAGTTCACACCGTTCAAGATCCTATACGGTGAAGAAGCCGTAACACCTGAGGAAATAAAGCTCAAATCCTGGAGAACAACCGAAGGGGCAGAAAACATCGAAGAAGACATCAAGCCCTCAGTTGACACAATCGAAGCTGGTAAGATACAAGCAGCAATCAACTTGGGTAAATACCAAGACGAAACGCGAAGGTGGAGGAACAAGAAGGTGAAGCCCAGGAATATCAGAGAGGGTGACTTGGTGCTTCGAAGAATACCGAAGGCAAAGCAGAAAGGGAAGATGTACAGCAAGTGGGAAGGCCCGTTTATCGTCGCATCGATGGCAAGACCGGAGGCCTGCAGACTCCGCACGCTAGAAGGCACCGAAGACCCATATTCATGGAACAAGGACATGCTACAAAGATACTACGTGTAGGGAAGTCGCGTAGGGAAGTGTGTAAAAGACACCTGAGGGAAATAACCAAAGGGGCTCGTAGAATAAAATTTTCTCCTTTTCTCCTGTAAATTAGCACAATGTACCAAAGGGCCCGTACTCTTTTCCTCACGGGGGAAGCTTTCGAGTGTCCACTTGGGCGCCGGAGGTGTGAGGTTTTTAACGAGGCGGGACCCTATGTAACCCCTTGTGAAATATAAACAAGGCCCCCAACAAACGAGAGCGTTACAAAGGTGCTAAAGCATCTATCCACCTTCGTCAACGCGAAGAGGGGAGTCATTGGCGCAGAAAACAAGCCGTTAACGCTTGAAAGAAGTGAGCACGAGGAGCAAAACCCAATCGAGGTCTTCGCTCCCCTTAGCTCCACTTCCCAGAAAACAAAAATCCCGTCGCCGGAGCGACGGGTGGAAAGTCCTGTTGCGCGAAAGCCGAAGGCTAGGCACGAACCTCTCCGGCTAAAGAGCCGAAGGTCCCCTAACAAAAATCCCGTCGCCGGAGCGACGGGTGGAAAGTCCTGTCGCGCGAAAGCCGAAGGCTAGGCGCGAACCTCTCCGGCTAAAGAGCAGAAGGTCCCCTAACAAAAATCCCGTCGCCGGAGCGACGGGTGGAAAGTCCTGTCGCGCGAAAATCGAAGGCTAGGCGCGAACCTCTCCGGCTAAAGAACCGAAGGTTCCCTAACGAAAATCCTGCCGCCAGAGCGACGGGTGGAAAGCCCTGTCGCCGAAGCGACGGCACTAGTCCCTGTAGGCATGCAACATTCAATAAGAAGCCGGAGTTCATCATCCCCGCCAGTCGAGCGAAGGGGGGGTGGTGCTTCGCAAAACAAGACGCACGACGCCAGTGAAGATGAACAGCCAAAAAAACGTGTAACCTCTCCCGTGCAAAAGGGGGGGGGTGGCGCTTCGCAAAACACACGTGTGCACAATCGAAGGTTGATACGCCTGACAATATGATAAATTACAAAGTACACGTTACACCGCGAAGATACACTCCGCCCGAAGTGTTGAAATAAACTACAAATCACATGTTGTTACACAGCGAAGATACACGTCGCCCGAGGAGACGAAGTAAATTACAAAGTACATATTGGTACAAAGCGAAATTACACTTAGTGTGAAAGCACGAAGAAACGAATCACATGCTCACATCTGAGGCCTCTTCTTCGAAGACTAGGCGGTCCACCTCGGATATCACGTCTCGGACCGCCGCATCTATTATCACTTCGGCCGTCCGCCGAAGAAACTTTTCAAAGTCGCCCCCTGAAACCGAGGGCAGCGCACATCAACTAGAGCTCTCGGCGAAGATGCCTTTGCTTCGATACATAAATTCGTGAGGCGCCAGGGGCTCGTCGTCCACTGGCTCCGGCTTCGGCTCGCGCAGACCAGCCGGAGAACTATAAGGCCTATCGGTATCAAGAATCCGTTTTATTTCACGACGAAGCCTGCGGTTAGCAAGGATCCTCACGTGTTTCGCCGGATCACGCTGGAAATCAGCAAAAAAATGCTTCGCCTGTTTGTTCCGGCGATCATACACACGCGCCCTATTCGCCCAGAATGCTTCGAACGAAATCGTAGGATAACAAATATGAAACTTCGTCCAAGACGCACTAGCAACATAAAAGTTCCCCCGATTCAGTCGGTGAGGAGCAACGTCTTCGGCCGCCTGCGCAGGGGCCAATGCAGGGTCCTGCGCAGGCACCGAAGGTGTTAGAGTATAAAAATAATTATTACAACTGACACCCTATACAACAGCCTACTGCGACCCTCGCACCTCGCCAACCGGAGGACGGGAAGAGGACGCCCTCGTCTGGTCTTGAAGCTCTGGGGCTGCATCAGCACCGCCGCGCCCGTTGTCGCCGTTCGCACCCTCCCCGCCAGGTCTCTCTTCCGCGAGCACAGCCTCTTGGAGAATGGGCTCCGCAATAGCGTCAGCTTTAGACTGTAGCTGAAAGATTGGAGTTCAGAAGTCAGCAAGTTCTCCGTCAAGGAATCAACATAGTAATAGATAAATGAAGGTCACCTGGTTCTTCATCCGCTCGACCTCGCGCTGAACAAGGGCACGACCTTCACCTTTGAAAAAATGCTCCATGAAGCTGACAGCGATGTTCTTCGCCAAAGCAGGGAGCGCATCCGGGTTGACAGTATCCTCGCCTGGCCAGCGGAAGGAGGGGTCGCGAAGGGAACGAAGTTGAGCCTTCGTCACAACGCTAGCCTGTCCAGCTTCAGAGGGGAAGAGGCTATACACGGCGGCGCTGAGCGTACGGACTGCGACCACGGCGCTGATGTCTTCGTGAAAGTGTGCCCCAACATCCAGCATGATGATGCATGCTCGAAGCCACTGGAAGAAGGAGCCCAGGACAATGGAGTCGGCGCCCTCCGGGAACATATCCGGAGCCACAAGCCCATAACGGGCGAGGAGGTCAGGCAATTCCTCCTGCAGCTTTTCCGACCCAGTCTTTATTGCCTCCTTGAAGGTGCGAAGCCGCTGTTGCATTGTATCTCGGCGCTTCGCGACGTCTTCCGCAAGCAACTTCGCAGCCTTGGCGGCGTCCTCGGCTCTCGCCGCTCGTTCAGCGGACGCGAGGAGCTCCGTGGTGAGGGTGGTTTTCTCCTCGGCGGATCTGGCAAGGCGCGTCTCCAGCTCTATTTTCTCTTTCTCAAGAGACGCCACCTTCGCCTCCAGGTCGGCAACAGCAGTTTTTGAACTGTTTTCGGCCGCCAGTTGCCGAGCAGCACACCGCGCAGCCACGAAGGCCTTCAGCGATAAATCTTGGGCACTTTCCAAGATGCTGTTTACCCCGCTCCCCATCAAGTCCTTCTCCATGAGGGGAAAGCAGAAGGAGTCGCCTGCCGCGGCCAGAAGCTCACGTTCGTGGTCCCGGCTCTCAAAACGAAGAGATTTCACAATTTTTCCGCCAAGAAGCACAGCGTTGTGCTTCGCACCGAGTTCCACAGTAGTAGCTTCGGGATCAGCATCGCGAACGAAGAAACTACTGCCGTCCGACGAGCTCAATGAAGCTTCGCTGCCGCTCTGCTTCACTTCGGAGGGGGATGCAATATTCCGGGACGAGGATGCGGCTTCACCCTTTCTGCCAAAAGACACTTTGGCTCCATCGCCGGTAGTAGGGGCTGCGCGAGGGGGGGACAAGCAGCGGGGGGAGTCAGCCACAATGTTGACCTCCTCGACGTGCCCCTCGTCTTCGCTCTCCTGGGCAGTGCTGAACTCGAGATCCAGGGTGGGACGGACTGCCCTCAGGGGCACCGCCACCTGAGGGATGTCAAGAGGCGCCGCCTCTGGAGGAGGACGATTGCTGTCCGCACTTTCGCCATCTTCGGATTCCCCCTTGCTCCGCAGAGGAGACTGCTGCAGAATGGTATCGAGCAGCCGGCTTCTCTTCCTCGGCTCCGCGGACGAAGAAGTTTTTTTTTTCGCTTTGCTTTCTCAAGAGCCTTTGCCTTCTCCGGGCCGCCATGACCTTCGGCAAGCTTCAACTCCGTCGATCGAGGAGGAGCCGAGACGCCCAACGCGTGGAACACCCGGTTCCGTCGGGCCCCACCAAGATGGCCGGCGAGGGCTTTGTACTCGTCCTTCGACACCGACCCGATCAACTCGTCGGCCCGGGTCTTGATGACAGCAGGGTCCACCCCTGCATTGCCGTGGTAGCAACAGCTGTAAGCAAAAACACGAAGCATTGCACCTCCTTAACGAGATTAGGTTCGAAAACTCACGATCGCTCCGAAGGTTGAAAACGGTCACGAAGTCAGGTACCGAAATACCCTCGATCCAGCGGTCTTCGGCTAACCAGGATGAGACGCTCTAGCCGGCCTTGACTGGAAAACAGCCACATGCGACGAACTCATCGACGAGGTCGCGGGTGCTAAAGGTCTTCGACAGTTTCCGAAGAAGGGCGAGAAGAGCCTCATCTTCGGTGCGGACATTGGAGGAGGCCTTTGGAACGTCGCCAAGATCAGAGATATGGTCGACGACGAGAGGATGGGTCCCCGTGACAGAGTCCAAAGAAACCTTATGGTAGAACCAGTACGAGGACCAGTCGTTGGCCCATTTGTTCTTGCTCGCCGGGACCGGGCTGGGAAGATTTTTGTGAAATGCGAAGGTATAACACCCGTACTGAGGAACAACTGATATCTCCGCACCTCCGGTTGATTCCATTGAAATATTTTTCGGCTGGTAATGCACTCGGAAGGCACGAGCGAAGCCTTCAGCGCTCGGAGTTAGGCGGCAGGTCTTCGCCAGCCACATATACAGATTCAGCCGAACCACCGAAGTAGGTGTCATCTGATGCAAGTACACTCTGAACAAACGAAAAATATCCACAACCACAGGATCCAAGGGCATCCGAAGGCCAGCGGTAAACAAATCGCGGAAGACTACCACCTCATCGGTGCGGGGATGTGCAGAAATCTCACCCGGCGGTGGAGCACGGACATAGTCAGCAGAGACGAAGCCCCGACGTGCCAGGTCATCGAGGAGGGAGGAAGTCATCTTGGACAGACCGAGGACTATGGTTGTCGGATCTCCCGGTTGATTCCTCTTCGGCGCCATTTCCGAAGACTCCGAGTGTTCTGCGAACTCCACTCTCGACCTCTGAGAGGACCTTCGCGAATCGAGAAGCGAAGAGGCAGGGAAGCAGGGGCGGTGAAAAGTAAAATGAAGAATAACAGGGCCACTACTTATAGGCAAACGGCAAGCGCGAAAATTCACCGTGCGCGAGACGAAAAGACGCTAATGCCCCGCGCGGCGCGTTTAGGATCACGACAATTCGAGGGCTTTACAGTCTTTTCATCTTTGCGCCAACTCAATTTCTCCCGCCAAATTTCGAATTCACCATCTTGCGCGCGAACTAACGTTTACAAAAGCGAAAAATTTGGCTTCTTCGACGGGGGCACAACTTCTTTACAGGTGAACACGGACTGCACTTCGACGACCACCAGCGCGGCGCCCAGCCCGAAGGGTGGCGCTTCGGGACGCCGACGGCGTCCACAAGGTCGAAGCCACGCCCCTAACAAGATCGGGACGAGGCTCCGAGGGGCTACTGTTGGGGTCACCACCTTCGGTCAGATCGCCGGAGGTACGCGAAGACATCGAGTCAAGGGCGAGCCGAAGGTCTACCAGCAAAAGGTGACCCATCTTCGCGTGTCTTCGGGTCAGGAAGCGAAGATGGTGCACCCGGAAGACTGAAGCTGACGCCAGGAGCTATCGCGGAGGTGTTCCGTCTTCGCTGTTCCACGAGCAAGAAGACGGAGAGGAGCGAAGACTTGGTGACACGAGTCTCGCAGAGTACTTAGCAGCAGGTCCGGGAGCTTCGTCGGATGCGGCGAAGATGCCGGGGTCGGCGTGGGTCCCGCTGCTGAGCTGTGGCGCACTCAAGTTGTAACAGGCAAATTACGCTCGCATCTAGGAATATTCCGGGAATATTACCGTTGTAGGGGTGCAATAGAGTAATTGTACGTTGAAGCTGTAACGCCACCTATAAATACCCTGTGTAATGTTCATTGAAGGGGATCTTGGGAAATAAAAAAAGAGCACTTTGTTACTTGACTTCCGTGTTGCCCACTACTGTTGTTGTGTTCGTCCGTTCCGGAGACACTCTCCACCAACAGAGTAACACTAGGTTAAAAAGGGAGCAACTAATCGCAATGGCTTTAATCATTTCGGGAAAAGGGAATGCCAAAACAAGCTTGTCGTCACGGTCGTTATATATACACACGCCGTGCCCTTTTTTGTTCATTCAAAATCGGACCACATAGAACTAGTTAACCTTACTATTTTTCATATGTTCAGGGCATCTTGATTAATTCTATGAAGCAACTAACGGTTAATTATCAATGCCATTGCATCACGCACATATGCCTAGCTGGGAAGTTCCACTAGTGGAATCAAATTCTTTTCCTCAATTGAACTGCTTTAAACCCTTCCAAAAATTGATCTACTATAACAACATTACTTAAAATCGTCGTTGGAGAGTGATAGAGCCATTTGTTAAAAATACAATGTGCAGAACTTGTTAATCTCTGACGATATCTGAAAACTCTCACATATTCTTTCAGAATATTGTGACATTTTCAGTATATCGTCATGGATTGAGTATCACAGATTAACAAGTTACTTGTAGTGGAGATTAAAAATTTATTTGTAATCTTCAACCAACAATTAATCTAACACTACGAAAAGTTTTTGTCACAAAAGTAGCTACGTTGGATTTTTTTGGAAATATTTTCTAATGATCAAAATTTTATTGCCATGAATGATATATTATAAGTCAAAGTAAGCTTGAAAACCGGACCACGATTATATTTTATAACAGAGAAAGTATATATTATATAAGAAAAATGCAATTTTTCTCACAAAACTTTATTAGAATTTATTATCAAACCAGATTCCCCAAGGATACGAGCGCAAACATGGCTAAAAACTGGCCGTCCAATTGGCCACATACATACAAGGTAGGGGAGAGTAACACTCCTTTCTAGTCATAGTCATGTGTTTTTTTTTCTACCAAATTCATATGTCCTAAAATCAACAAAGCCCAGCTCAAGATGATGAGAGGAACACTCAATTGTAATATGTTGATTGATCAAAGGCTCTTCGCAGTTAAACATAATTCTAGCTCCTAGACTATACTCCCTCCATTCAGTTTTGATAGATATATTTCCATATGACACAATGACCAAGGGCACCACAACTGTGCTTATCAATCTAATAAATGCCACAGACTTTTTTGTTGGTCATCCAATGTTTTAACTAGGAACTCCTTGTAACTAGTGCTATTTATTGCCAATACCCATGCTAATAGTAAATATAGCTATCATTTTTGAACATTTAAGTTTTTGAAATATAGCTATCAAAAGTGAATAGAGGGAGTATATACGTGTCATCTAAGAAGCATAACTAAAGCTTATTTTTTCTATGGGCTCTCTTCAAGGTAGTGTTTTAGCTTCACTAATGGCTGCATGTGTATAGAGCCGACACAGGTACTCCTGCACCTCATTTTGTGTGCGAGGCTAGTGCACCCCCCCCCCCCTCATTATGTTTTCCTTGACATAGGAGGTATGATGATGTGGATATGTTAAAAAATATAGCTGAGTTGGTGCAATTAGAGGATGCCTAACAAAAATGGGTACAAAACTTATTTCACTTAGTTAGGATAGGGCTCGGCCAACTACTATTGTGTTAGGGATGCAATCTGATGTTATAATGTTCATATTAAAATTTAAAAGTAGTTACATATAATCATAATTTTGTATAATGTAAATGAAGTATTGATATAATAGCTAATGAAACGGAATGTGATTTGTAAAAGTTGAGTGGAAATTTTGGGTTTATGGCTTTCGCAAGATGGTTAAGGGCTATAACTCTAATGCATCCATCAAACTCCCGCGGGTCAAGGATATCATTTATTATTTTCTTACACTTAACAACTGCGAACTATGCATCGACGTTTTCGAATAGACTAATTCGTTTGTCATTGATCATCGCACCCACTAGCATGCTTTAATATTTTCTTACAAGTGATTCAGCAATCAGCAAAACTTGACTCAGCTTTTAGGTAAGTTAATTCAATATTTTACGGTATCATATTTGTATGTATGGTTGACTTGGCAAATAAGATATGTATATATGTTTGGCTTACTTTCCCACCTTAACTATACACATATTACATACCATGGATCTTGAATAGTACTCCCTCCGTTCCGTTCCAAATTACAGGTCATTTGACTTTTTTAACAACAAATTTGACTGCTCGTCTTATTCAAAAAATTTATGCATATATAGTCAAATTTAAATTATTTTTAAGAACTTGTATTGCTACAAGCCACAACAAAAGAAGTTATATTTTGCACAAAATTTTTGAATAAGATAAGTGGTCAAACTTGAGATCAAAAAAGTCGAACAATCAATAATTTGGAATGAAAGGAGTATAAGTTATGTAAGAAAAAGACTTGCGGAAGTTATACATAGATTTTTCCCTTATTTTCTACTTTTTCAAGGGATAGTCCTACCGTTGGAGTTTATATTGCCTTGCTTGAATTGGGCTACGAATCATAAATACTTGGGCTTATGCTCTCTAAGCCCCAAATTGCCGCCTATCTTCAGAAGGAAAACGGTAGGCCCATTCTCTATCGTGTAAAATAATATTCACCACAAATCCACAATACATCTATTTCTCTCTCTCATGAAGTCAATAACCGACTAATAATTATCTGAGATGTTTTCAATCACTTTTCCTTTTTTTTTTCGAGGAGGTTTGCAATCACTTTTCTGATAGAATGAAATTTTCAATATTAATGAAGTTTTCTGTTTTGGAATTCCTAGCCATTGCCCATTACTCAAGTCCTTTCACTTAACATCGATACACTTATGTGTTGATAAAGAAAGTCCTTTCACTTAAAAATCGTTGTTAGCCGCCATATTTGTGTAGTCTAGAGATCTAGCTGTTTTTAGAGAGAAGGGAGACCTAGCTAATTTCCTCATTAGTGAGAGACGCCGACTACTCTACTCCCTTTTTCTGCAGGGCCCACCTCAGGGCCGTCTTCTTCTGATTCTGGCCCAGGCTCAGGTTAGTTGACGTAAGAGGATCAGAAGCCCAAATGGTTGCTACTGGGCCACATAGACATAAATAAGCCCAAGCGCATTCGGTTTTCCTCATTCTTGCTTAAGGAGAAAAGAAAAGATCATTTTTACCCCGTGGACAATAGGCCGAGCGGCCAATGTTAGGAGCCACACGTGTCAATCATATCATCACATAAGGCGGAACATTTTTTTGTTTCGGAACAAAATTTTTTATTGCTAAAATAATTAAAGAATTGTTTCCCAACAAAAAATTGTTTCGAAATAAATTTAACTAGATTTACACATGTGGGCCAATTTGTTGGGCCGATTTAGGCCCAAAACACAAAATCTTAAAAGAGGGCGCTCTATGTAACAAGTCTACTCGGAGTCACACGGGTGACCCCGAGCAGTGCCCAGCGGAGCTCACATTTTCACCTTAGGCTCAAAAACCATTTGGGCTTCTCGAACTTGCAATGCCGCACACATGATCTCCATGGCTGGTTTATCTTAGTGGTTTTTATCTTTCTTTTATGTTTATTGTGGATGAATCTTTGAAAATTATAGTAATTCATAAAAAATCACAAAATGGAGAAACCAATTTTGTCAAACTCTAAATGAGTCCAATTATGGTGAAATTTTTATGATGATCTTACCGTTATATGCTTGAGATGTAGTAAAAATTTCATGGTCATTGGATCATGTGATTTTTACTACATATCAATTATATAATGGTTAGACCATCATAAAAAATTTCATGATCCAATGAGCACGAAATTTACTACAACTCAATCATATAATGATTAGACCACCATAAATTTTTTACCATAATTGAACCACAAAAAATGTAGCTATGAATTAGTTACCTATATATCTAAAAGTGAAGAAATAATGTTTACTGTTCACTGCATATATCTACTCATATGGACATATGGAGTTCAACAAAATTAGATTTTCTATTTCGTAATTTTTTTGATTTACTGTGGTTTTCAAAAATTTATCTAAAATAAACATAAACATAAGAACATAAACTATGAGAAACCAGCCAGGAATGTCATATGACCGGTATCGCGAGTCCGAGGCGCCCAAATAGCCGGTGAGGCAAAAATATTCCAGGTGAAAATATGGACTCGGCCCATTGTCTAGTGAGGTAAAAATAACTTTTTTTTTAGGATGGGTAAAAATAACTTTTTCCGAGAAGAAAAAACTGCTTCGTTTTCATTCGAGAGAATAGAAATTGGCTCCTGCGAAGTGCAAACTATAGTAGAATTAAAACGATGCATAAAATCGACTAGACCTCCGTAAAAAAAAAACTGGTCCGTATGTGTGCGGAGGTAAAGTGAGCAAGCATCAGGTTTAGACATCAAATCCTAATGCGCAGGGCCTCGCGAAAAAAAACAAAAGAAAATCTAATACACCGAAAACGAACGCGCAAATAAAGCTCTTCAGGCCCTCCCGACATTTTCTAGTGGGTCACGGCTTTGGGCAAGGTGCAGCATCAGTTATCGTTGAAAGCCTGAAACCGGAATAAAGGCGACAACTGCAGGGTCATTTGATGAATCAATCCCACATCCACTCGTCCAACCCCGGGCCTGTGGGGATCGACTAACCGTGCGTGAAACAGGGGCAGGGCTCAATACCTGCACTCCTGCAGCCAGTGGTCCAGAACTCCAGATGCAGCTACAAGGGAATAATCTCGTTTTGAGTTTTACATGCTTCACAGAAAACAATCTCTAGCATGCTAAACAATAACGGCTGTGAGCAGAACTGCTGGAGAGCATATTTCAAGCAAAGGTTCATACATCATTCATCACACTTGTACACCAACGATGAGTTCAAACAATACAATCGCTGCCACTAGTCATATGGCGCATTACAAATTATAGTGTACGCTGTTCAAACCAAGCAGAAACACAGAAGAAAAATGGAATGGAGCAGAAGAGTACTCGGAATGGGGCAGAAGAGTACTCACACGAAGGCACCAGCAGAGGCGCTCCTTATTCCAGAGTCCGCGGTACTACTTTACTTCACTTATTGTTAAGACAGGAGCTGCTTGGAGTGGCACAGCCACACAGTTGCTTGTTCCTGCAATCAGAAGAAACCGTAAGTAGTTGATAGGCCCATCTTCGAGCAGAGGATGATGCTACCACTGAATACTGAATATGGAATTCCAGTGCAATCGAAATACAGGAGTTCACAGATCTTAATACTGTTTATTCATTCTGATGTTATGTGTCCTTCTGTTATTTTGGTACCCAAACTGTTGAAGAGCAATGACAGCAACCAAACTGTTAAAGAGCTCTTCATACAAATCATACTGTTCAATAATCAATAATTGCTTTTTACAGGCAATACAATCAATTCTGTTGAAGTGATTTAACTTTTGGAATTTCAGATGAGATGGTTACTGCAGAATATTTGGCTGAAGTAACGTTGCAGTAACAAGTGATTTAACTTTTGGAATTTCAGATGAGATGGTTACTGCATAATATTTGGCTGAAGTAACGTTGCAGTAAGTAGGAAATTATAAACACACAGCACAAATTCTGTAGAACTTACACCAGGGAACAATCTTCCAGCGCTGGTTGTCACCCTCACACCACTCCCACAGCACAAGAGTGGTTCCATCGCGCACACCACCGTGGTCCTTGTCTCCATGCAGAGCATCAAAGTTCAAGTAGATGTTGTTCACCATCCTAATGCAGCGGAATCCATCACCGACATCCCTGCTCTCTGTCCAAAGGACTGACTCATCCAGGGTGTTCGGATCATGGCGGGTCAGACGAACCTAACAGTAAGATTGAAGATATCAGGTCTCATAGTTTTTGAAGTGCGCAGTAGTAGGGAATGAATGTGAGAACATAACCATCCCACAATAGGTAGCAATTACCATAATAATTTAGGACAAGTGACACACGGGAATGCACATGGGCAGCACTAGCAGCAGTGTGATATGCACATCAGCACATCGATTGGGATGTCAAACACGATGGGCAGATACAGATCTATACCATTGACGTGGTAACCCACTAAGGTACACTGATATAATTATAATATTTGATGAAGCACATGATAATGATTAATCAAACATTGTTTGAGATCAGGACAAATTGCATGCCTACAATACTTTGGAGTTCGGACGAAAAAAGGAGAATCTTAGGTACCTGATAACTTAGACGAATAAGTATGTTACGGAATAGGAGACAAACGTTTGTGATACCGGCTTTCTTAGTTACGAGCTAGGTATGAGGTAATGAGTTCAGCTGCATGTTAATTCGAGTTTGTGTTGCATATGAAAGGAACTCTATGTTCAATTTTAGGCGGCGAGGAATGTGTGCGCTCACAAGTTTGTGCCGCACCATTGTGATTAATCTCAAAGATGTACACATAAGATCCACATTCTGCAGCTGGGTGCAGTACATTTCCAGTTTTCCACAAGCGACAATAAAATAGGATTAGAATTGGGATGCGAGAAGAAGCATGAACCGTAGCATCGACCGGAGACACTTACAGGGTGTGACTGGCCAAGGGAATGCTTGAGAGCCTCTCCAGTTGCCTTGTTGACGAGGATCATGGCAGGGTAGCCTTCCTCATCCTTCACCCTGGTGCTGAACTTCATGTCCTTGATCCAGTGCTGCATAAACAAAGTTGAGCAAAGTCATCACAAGACAAGTAGGAGAAAATGTAAATAATGATCAATTATTTTACTCGTCTTCCTCAATCCCCAGGAAGCCCCCAGGAAGACGCCAAATTCTGAGGAAGACTGGAAGTCGTCGTCCAGATCCCGAGATCAGAACTCGGATTTGGCAGAACTCATCACGGTCAGTTCAGGGCGCGTCGACATCAACCGACCAACGCCCAACGGCAAAATAAAAATGGAGCGACCTGCGCAGAGGGAATAGTGGGTAATCCTCACCTGCGTTTCGTCGTCGCGGTCGGTGCGCACGAGGCAGACCTTCCCGTCGCGGGAGGCGAGGCTGTAGCGATCCTCCCCGGCCTTGCAGTAGATCCTGTGCGTCTGCTGCCTGACCGGCGGCGCGCCCCCGCCGCCGTGGTGCGGGCGGGTCTCGTGGCCGTACTCGGAGCCGCCGCCGCCGCCGTGGTGGTGGCGGCCGTCGTGGCCGTACTCGGGCCCGCCACCGCCGTAGTGCGGCCTCTCGCCGCCGGCCTCGTGCCCGACGTGGACGACGTTGCCGTACCCGCCGGCGGCGGGGGCGCCGTAGGCCGGCGGGGGCGCGCCGTAGCCCTCCTCGGCGCGGCCGTAGCCCGGGGCGGGCGGGTGGCGGCCGTAGGGGTCCTCCGCGGGCGGGCGGCCGTAGGGGTCCGGCTGGCCGTAGCCCCCGTAGGCCGGTGGCGGCGGGCCGCGGCGCTCGTCGTCGTCGTCGCCGTCGCGGCGGTGGCCGTGGTGGTGGTGATGCGGGAACTCCATGATTTCCGAGCGGGGAACGGAACGGAATGGATCGGTCGATCGGACTGAGCTCCGCCCCGGCCGAGATGGCCGGCTTATATCAGGCCGGTCCGGTCGGGTCGGGTCCGGTCGAGCCGGTCGTGGAGAGACCGGCTCGATCGGCAGCGTGGAGCTCACGCCCTGGCTGGGTCGATTCGATGCGCGTCGGCGTCGCGACCGAGGGGCCGGGCCGGTGGGAGCGAGCGCGACGTTGGCAGTGGCGCCGACGACGCGCACCGGCGGGTTCCGATTGGACGGGAGGACATGATGCAGTGCGCACTGCCCTGTGCTTCCGTGTACCGCGTCGCGAGGCGTACGTGTGCGCATACGTGGTCGGGCAACGAAGTGTACGTGACACAGGTGGGGCTTCATGTCCTTCAGTCCTTGTCCATTCCCATATATAGCTGGCACGTTGGTGCGACGACGTGTGCTCACGTGTCAGGCTTCGAGAGAGAGAGAAAGAAACCGGCGGAAGGAATGGTCCGACGTGTCCCCTCGTCGTCCACGGATTTCGTTCCTCACTCGGTGTCCGTCTGGGATTTCTCGAGTCCAATGACTAGTGACTAGTGAGCGAGTTCGAGCCAAACACAAGCATGGTAGACAGCGACCGGCGCGAGACTTGGGTTCCCCTGATTGCGCCGAGCCGCCGACCACGTCCGGTCCGGCCAAATATCCGCAGCACGGCGCGGACGATGATGAGTTGCTGGCCACACCTACCTATCCCCTGCGTCATTCGTGTCTCCCTCGAATGAAGATTACTAGTATTAGGGAACCGTGGTAGTCGGTATATGTACCGTTGAGATATGTACCGAGATTTGTGCTGTTGACAGTAATCGATCGGGTCAACTGTGCTTTGGTCAGAAACCGAACAGGCCAGTGTCCAGATACGTATTTCATACGATGTGACTTGCATCCAATGGGGATCAAGGTACTGGACGCTCCCTTCCTGTACTCCGTGGTTAGTTTAAGCCGCGGCCATAGGTTTCAAAATTCAAAATTTGAAGGAGCGTACAGAAACAAATAAAAAAGAGTGACATCTCGCATGTCCCATTGTTACAGCCAGACATGTGCACTCCGGGGAGTGCTATATCGATGAGGGCGAGGGAGGCGATAGCGGGGCATCGAGAGCGGATCCTAAACGGGATGGATGAAGAAAGCAGCGAATCGGGTCCGGAGTCGTTGATCCTCTGCAGTGATCCCCAACTGTTCCCTCCTGGAGGCGGGATTGGCTGGACCCCGGCACCGGGAGTTCAGGGCGTTCCGCGTCGCCCACATGTGCAAGCTAGGTCAGGATTTGTCTTCGGCTGGAAGGTTAGTTCCTGAGATTTCAAAACAAAGTGGGTCAAACTCGTCTTTGGATCGATGAATGCGGATTAGTGGGAAACTTCTCCGTCTAACTTGTCGTTTTCTGATTTTCTTTTTGATTGTTTGCTTTTAACAAGCCTCAAGATCAATTCTAGCGACCCCTGGTTTGATACAAGGTTAGAAGAAGATGAAAGAATCGGTTGTATTTCCAAGGACTACCATCAATTTGATTTGAACGTATCATTGGAGAGGTCAAATGGCTGATTCCTTGCAATCCTATTCTCATTTCTGCACAGTCCAAATCGGTTTGTCAAGACTAACAATTTTGATTCGGCTGGCGGATTATTTCACTATTCGAACCTGCCAACTGTGACAGCCCAGGTATTTAATTAGCTAAAACAAAAGTCTAGTTGAGGTCAAAGTGAGAAAATGAAATTTTACACATGAAATGACGAGTCAATTGAATCAAGGTTTTTAAAGATTTAAACTATTTTGTTTCAAATTTTTAAAAAACATTCTTTGAAAATAATTTCTAAAACATTGCTCAAATGAACTTTTGCCTAAAACCAAATTTGTAGACTTTTAAATGATGAACAACTTTTATGTTCATGATTTCTCAAGTTGCCACGCAAAAACTAGAGAAAAATTTGAATTTTGAAAAGGACTATATTTCGAATTTGCAAGAGTTTAAAATTAACTTTTAAAGTAGGCTTCAAATGAAAAAGTGCCAAAAACAAAAGTTGTAGATCTCCAAATTTTGAGCAAGTTTGGTATTCAAAAGTTTTTCATTTGAGGCCAAGAAGAAGGAGAACAATTGAATTTACAAAAGGAAATTTTGAACTTCGAGTTATTTACAAAATTATCCTCACTCCATCTCTCTTCTTCCTCTGTTTTCTGCCTCCCTCACGCCGTTAGCCGTCGGTGCGCCGGCGTCGGCCACCCGGCCAAATCCGCCTCGCGCGCCCCCGGTATCGCCCAAAACCGCTCGCCCTAGCTTCTCCTACGCGCGACACGCGCCCCGCCGTCCCCCGCTCGCGTTGTCGCCGCTCTCGACGTTCGTGTCCACACGTCGCTCGTCGAGCCACCTCGCCGCCGCTCAAGCTGTCCTCATCGGTTCACGACGCCAAACCTGAGTTCGCCTCTTCCTCGCATCGCACTAGAGCTAGAGCTCGGGCTTCCCCGTGCCCAGAGCCTCGCCGCACGCCATCGCCGGCCGAGCGCTGCTCCTTCCTGTGCCTCCTCTGTCCAGCGCTCCTCCCCCTGATTTACTCCAAGGCAAAGACTCAGCACCCTCCCCTCACCCCTCTCACTGCTAGGAGCCGCGTCCCAGCCCTCCCCTGTGCCAGAGGCGACGCCACCATGGTTGCCGCCGCCCCTGCTCCCGCGGAGCCCCCACCTCCGGTCTCCCTTCGCCCAAGCTGAGCCCGGGAATCGCTCCACGACCTCCCACTGAAGCTCACCGGCCCCTCTTCCAACCATCCCGTCCACCGTGCTCGCCGGAACGCTGGTGCCGCCGCCGGCGCCCGCCATGGCCGCCACCATGCTCCGTGGAGACCCCTCCTCCGCCCCACCCCGAACCAAATCAACTGTGCAACAAGCTTATCCATCTCACACTGGTCCTCCCCGACCCCTCCACCGCCGCCTCAAGCCACCGGAGCGCCGCCTCTGCCGCTCACCGCCGCCGCCGCCACCCCTGTGCCACCGACCCACCGCCTCCGGCCGTCCTGCGGTCAACCGAGCACACCCCTAGGTAGCTCCCGCCCTCCTCTAGCTCCTCCACTCCGGGCCCCTCACCGCCGGCGACCGGAGCCGGCCGGCCAAGCCGCCCCCTCCTCTGTTTTCCGGCCAAGGGCCAAAACGTGAGCCCCAAATCTTTCCAGGTGGTTTTCTGCAAATCCAGGGGCCTAAACATAATATTAGATTTGTTTTTAAATTTTTAAAGTGAATTTGTAAAATCAATAGAAATTCGTAGAGAAATCCTAAAATAGCAAATAAATACTTTTTGGAATCCTTATCAAAATCTCTACAATCTGGAACCATAATATGACATGTTTGAGTTAGAAAGTTTTGCTGCAAAAATAGATTTATGTTTGATAGTGCATAAAGACTAGTTGATCTTACCTTTTTAATAACTGATGTTTGAAGCCATGTCATGATATGAAATTTTTATGGTAGAGTGTACATGTGAATCTAGTGTTAGTGTAAAAATTTCATAATAATTTCCCATGTTTAGCTATAGGTTTCATTTAGATCTTGGATTATGCCTATGTTAAATAGAATTAAATCCACAGGGTTCTATATTAGTTTTCTTGAGCCAAAATTTTTACAGAAGCCTTACCTTAGTTTCTAGATGCTATAGAAAATTTTTGGGAACTTTTAGTAATGTATAACTAGTCCTTTTGATTTATTCATGAATAAATTTGTAAATCAAAAACCCTAGTTTCCTTCATTAGAAAAATCTCATATTTTTACTAGAGCTTGGTTTTCAGAACATGATCATGCCTATAAAATTTTAGCCACTGAAACTAAGTAGTTTACTCTGTAGATTTGTAGTTAGATAAATGCCTAGGAAAGGAATCTAAATTCCTATGCTTGCTGTATAGCTCAATAAATTATGAAAACTTTACCACAAGCTCATCTTAAGGAATCTAACCTACTAGTCAAATTTCATTACCAGCACTTACATTCCCTAGCCCAGAGAATTATTTTTGGGTAGAAATGCTTTTTCTGTACTAATATAAAAGAAAAACAACACACCCAGCTCTTTTATGAGTTAGTATAGATAAAATTCCTACTCTATAAATGACTGCCTAGGAAATGTTAATTAAGAAGTTTCACATCCAACTCACTTTATGTTAGACTACAACTTTATCGTGAAGGAAAAATAATAACATCTATATTGTTGAGCAACTCGGAACTTTGCATTCATACATATGCATTATTGCATTTCATTTAGGTACGATAGATGTACCACGTGAAGGATGTGATGTTGGAACCGAGCCAGAAGACGGTGAATGGTGGACACGTCTAGAAGATGGACGGATGGATCCTGATGTGCACGACCGAAGGAAGATGCTCGCTGAGCAGTTATTCTCTAACTAATACTGACCTAATGTTAATCCCAGGCAAGCCCCAGAGCATGTCCTATCTATTTTAAATTTATACAACTTATTGTTATTCCTATCTACTTGTGCATATAAGTTTAAAGGAATTGCTCGGAACCTTAGCTGCATAATTCCTAGGTACCTATGCTTGAACACTAGTATGTGTAGGTCGCTAGATGGCTAGGCTATTGGTTCGGTAGAAGTCGAGTGATTTCTTATCACTCGCGAGAATTATAGGAGTTGAATGTCTACTACATACTGCAATTATAAGGCTCACGGGCGGGGCTGTGGTACTTGTGATGCCCCGTCTGTTTAGTGAAAATGGATAAGGCCGCAGTGTGTGGTAGTGGTGGTTAAGCTTTTGAACGTACTAACCACATGCCGAGAAATATGGTAATCGGTAAGCTTAAGTACCTGATCGGCCCGGCGAGTGGACTTCTCCCTCATCCTCTTTGAACGTCGTTCTCATGCGGCCACATGCGGGTGCAAGAAGGCTCACGACCCGACGTACTGTGGCGTGGATTCTTGTAGTCGAGGTGGGTGACCCTGATCCACAACCCGGAAAGAAAGGGGAAAAGTCGCGTGGGCGAAGCGAGACGTCGATCCCCATGCGTGTGTGTTAGGTCTGCCTGGCTAGGTTAACAAATTCGATTCGAATCGTCCTCTTCTCACAGTTTGGGACTGATTAACCCTTTTGCCACATAGAGTAAGAAGTGAAAGATGATGATGATGAATATGGTTGGTTGGATGATGAAAGATAATTGTTTCCACCATGTATGCTATTGGATAGATACTCACCTAGAATGGTTAATTGAACTAGAACCTGAAAGCTAAAATATGAAATTAAGAATCTACTCTTTACTACTTTTCGGCAAACAAACCCCTCAAGCCAAAAGCCTTGCATGTCTAGATAAAGGGCTAAGTATACCCTTAGTCGGGTAAGCCTTGCTGAGTATTAGTATACTCCGTCTTGCTTGTGGCTTTGTTTTTCAGGTGGTACATCTGAGGATGTGGCTGACGTCATGTACGGCTTCATCACGATGTCTTGTTTCGACGCTAGACTATCGTTCGTTTTTTTGCGTCAAACTTGAACTCTGTTGTACTTTTATAAATTCAAACTCGGTTTGTAACAATAATCTAGTTTCATACTCTGTTCTGTAAAATTTGTGGAATGTTGCAATCTCTGGACTGCATTGTCGATCCTGTTTCAAGTGGTTTAATCGGGATTTTACCCGAGAGCACTGCCGGATTACTCTGTTTTAAGTGTGTGTTAACCCTAGTTGCCGTTTTGGTGATGGTTAGCGCACTTAAGCCGGATTAATTTAGGCGGGGCTGCCACACCAACGCAAAAAAAGCTACACCCGAGACAGATAAGGAATTGCATAGTCGGACAGAGATTGGAAGAAAATAGACTAATGCTCCGTCACAAGAAAATATGAGGTTAGTGATGATTGGCCTCCTTTGTTTCCTACTACACCTAGAATTTGTACTTTTCCTTTAGTTGTCATTACTTTTCTTGCTCCGAAATTTTGGGCCTCTGCAACATCCTGGGAAAATTTATGCTACAATACATCGGCCCTCTGCGAAGATGCTGAAAAAAATTAGAGCAATGTTGTAGGTTCTGTTGATGTGTCACTGGTGTGAAATCAATGATCAGATAACATAACCCATGTATTCATTAATGATTTTGAGGTGGAAACTGTTGTATGCTTTAATGTGCAGAGCTGAACTAGTGTTAGCATCGAAGGATAATTGCTCTACTACCAAGATGAGTAGCAGGTACAGTCTTCTACCATTGGTACCATCTTCTGTGCTAGTTGTGCAACAGTTAGTGGAAAGGACTAATTTTTTTGATGGATCTATAGGATGCCACAAGGTCGTAGCAGGGGAATAAGTAATGGTGATGTAACAAAGAGGCTAGACTTTCAGTGTCTTGTTGCTGATGATACTGATATCAATTTGGAGGAGATGAGGACCACTGATGGCAATCATGATAGCCAACAGTGCTTATATGACTGTATTGGTGTCAATAGTGGTAGGTCAGAAATGGAAAATTCAAGAGCAGAAGTAAGATTAACCGAAAGGTACGTCCATAAATGTAATGTTATTGCAACTTGCTTACCTTCTTGTTTCCCAAGAGTGCCATATTTTTGGTAAACTATTATTGTACCTGATAGCAATTGATGCGCAGGTCGTACAATTGTGGGACTTTCGACTTGAATATGTCTCCTGGGGATGCTAATTTACAAATGATTTGTTTGGATAATTCAGAACCAATTTCTGATGCTACTGAACTATCAGTAGTCATTACTATGGAAAACAGTAAAACATGTGGCTGGAAGAAACGGTATGTGACCCAAACAACAATACAACAGAAGTCCATTACCAGAATTATTTTTTTACATGCCTGTTATTTATTTGCCCAGTAACACTAAAGCCAGTGGTGCGGAGTACAGGAATTCTCAACGTGCTAAGCCAAGTGCACTGCAACAAGCAGTTATGAAGTTTGCAAAGCACACTAGTGGGTACGTAATAAACCCGAGTGTTGGGACGGAATTTGACAGCTGTGATGAGGCTTATGAGTACTACAATCTTTATTCATGGGAATGTGGTTTTGGTATACGGTGGGGAAAGAAAAGATGGTCTGAAAATAGAAGGAAGAATAATGGGCCTGAGGCAAAACCGTACCAATTGTCGCAAGAATTTTACTGCAGTTGTCGTGTAAGTTATAGTTCTACTCGTTTACTTTATTTTGCTTGCGCATTTAATAGTGTTGTGTCTTCATTTTGCTAAAGTTATGTGAATGTTGGCCATGGCTAATCATACTATTCCTATGTTTGTATTTAGGGTAAACCGGATGGTAATGTGAAGACAAGCTCGTCAAAAACAGGCTGCAAGGCAATGTTGCGGGTGCATCGGACCTCGGATGATGGGTGGATTGTAGTGGAACATATTTCTGAGCATAATCATCCGTTGTCAGAAATTTGTGGAGAGAAGAAACATTGGCCTTCACACCATCATCTCGACAAGTACACGAAGGACTTAGTTCGTATGCTCCGTGAGAATAATATCGGAATTACAAAGCTATATACTATTCTTGGTAATTTTTTTGGGTCAATGCAGAATGTGCCTGCAACAAAAAGATGTTTGAAAACACTTTGTCAGAAGATTAACAGAGAGCAAGCTGAAGATGATATCAAGAAGACCATGGATCTGATCCGTGAGCTTCGTAAATCTGACCCGGGATTCTTATTTAGTGTTGATACAGATGAGGATGGTAGAATAAAGAGTTTGATGTGGACGAATAGTCGGAGCAGGATGCAATATGAGCATTTCGGTGATGTTGTTAGTTTTGACACAACATTCAAGACTAATCTATATGATATGCCATTCGGTTTATTTGTTGGTGTAAATAATCATTTCCAGACAGTGCTTCTTGGCGGTGTACTGATGACTGATGAAAAAATTGATAGCTTCAAATGGGTGTTCAGGGATTTTGCATCGCTCATGGGTGGAAGAGAGCCAAGAACAATACTAACAGGTGAATAGTCATGTTGTATATTACAGTTTTTTTTCCAGATGTTATAAAGAGATAGCTGAAACAACCATTAGTTGTTTTTGAAATGGCAGTTTCCCAACATAACATAGAAAAAGATAGCTAATTGTAGCATTTGTTGGTTTGCACATTACAGCTTCCCAGTGTTGTTAGTTAAACTAAGGATTAATAGTTTTCTTCTTTTAGATCAATGTCAGTCGATGGAAGTGGCACTTGCAGAGGAGTGGCAGAACACAGTCCACCGTTGGTGCAAGTGGCATGTCTTGAAGAGAGTAAAAGAATGCTTGGGTACCAAATACACTAGTATCAAGGAATTCAGGGACAAGTTCCACTTAATGCTGAATGAAATGCTCACAATAGAGGAGTTTGAGCAGAGTTGGGCTGCGTTGCTGAAGGAGTATGGTGTACAGAGCAATGCTTTCCTTTCTTAGATATATGAAACAAGGGAGAAGTGGGTCAAAAGCTATTTCAAGGGTGTTTTCTGTGCAAGGATGACAAGTACTCAAAGAAGCGAGAGTGCGAATCACATGCTTAAAAATATCTTATCACCTGGCTGCACACTACGTCTGTTCTTGGATCAGTACATGAAGATGCAGTACATCCGGGATGAAGATGAGAACTATGAAGAGCGGCGTAACAAACTGGTGAGTTCGGGTCGTAGAATACTATTTTGCATTCAGTGTGACTGAGTAAAAATTCACTTATATACTAAAAAGTATACTATCCTAACACATCTGCCTTGTTTGGGTTTTGTTTATTTGGAACAGAATGTGAAGAAAATGACAGTTGGGGGTCCATTAGTAGTGCATGCACACAAGGTTTATACTCTTAAAGTTTTTGCGCTATTTTGTGATCTGAAGGAAGAATCTGAATTTTACCGAGCTATAGAGGTTGTGCAAGGGAAGCACTATGTTGCAGAGCACTATGATCTTAATCGGGTGCAGCGATGGTGCAAAGGCAAATATGAAGTGGAAGTGGTTGAAAGAGGGGGGAAGTACATCTGCGAGTGTGGCTTATTTGAGCATTTCGGTTTACCATGCAGTCACATATTAAGGGTGAGTGTTTTTGGATGAATGTTAGAAACTGTATAATATATCACATGAGTTAAGCTGAAAATTTCTCTACTTATGCAGGTAATGATCAGTACAGGGGTTCAGCAAATACCAGGGGATATGATATTGCAGCGTTGGACTAAGCAGGCACGGCATTTACTGCCGGAGGAACTAGCTCAGTACAAGAAAGATAATCCAGCACTGATGGCACAGACATACAAACACTCATCATTGATGCTCAAAGCACTCCATTTGGTCGAGATGGGCGATAGCAATGCAGAAAGCCATACAATAGCAATGCAAATACTAGATAACGGTTTAGAATCATTGCATGAAGTAGCAAAAAAGAAAGATGGGCTGGGATTAGGACACCCCCAAGCTGAAGTTCAGGTACCAATTTTAGACGGTGATCAAATGGATAATTTCCCTGAACGTGCACCGAAAAGGAAGAAGGAGCGAGGGCGGCCAAGCAACAAGAGGCCGAAAGCAGGGCACGAGAAGCTGTCGAGGCGCCCAAGATTTTGCAGTGTATGTCGGAGCAACAAGCACACAATACAGAACTGTCTGGCTCGCGATCCAGCAACAAAGAAGGCCACCAACATGTAGCAGTTGCGGCGTCAATGGTCATACTGTGGATCGCTGTGGTGTCAATCAGCAGCGACTTGCTGCAACTGAATATATGTTCCTGTAGGATACCTTCATTCTAGATTTTGTAGTAACTGGCATTGTCCATATGTCAGTCTGTTGCTATGTACCAGATGGTATTGCATAGCATCTGAGATGATTGCACCATTATCTTCTGTCAGACAATTTGAACAGCTTAGCTTTTGCCATGGTGGTACTGATCAATTCTTTTGCTGCGTGCATGGTCTGCTCAGAGGAAGTTGTAAGAAGCAACGAAATGAACATTTGGTGTGATGCCTTAATTGATTCTACGCTGATAATATTTTGTGTGCAATTATTTTTACTGGTGATCTTTTCCAGACAGTTATTTTGTGTGAACATACCAAAAATTCCGCAATCCAAATTATGAAGACTAAAAATGGCAGCACATAAAAATAAGCGTTAGCACATAGCATGTGTTGCCAAAAGAACACATATGGCCGTCCAAAAAAAACATATTTACCAAAGAAGGTGGGGAATTTAACAAATACTTAACTGAAAGGTCTACACAGGTAGCAGTACTATCTACAAGACACGCTGATCAGCCACTCTTGGGGTACCGTGTACACCTACTTGCCGCTTGATGGTTCAAATTTTGAATTCAGATGTGAAGCATGCGCGGGCCTTTACCCCCTCATCTATATAAGGCGTCCACATTTGGGGTGGTCCCTGCTGACTCGGAGAGTTCATCGTGCCTTCGAGCAAATATCTGAGGAAGAAGGGAGGGGGTATGTCATCGGTGCAGTCAGGAAGTGTCTCTTCAGTGGTTAGTAATCTATACTTCCCAATAGTGTCTCTTCAGTGGTTAGTAATCTATACTTCCCAATAGTCAGCGCATTTGCTTGCTCACAAAATCCTCACAATTTTAAGGGATCGGGCGTGCAAATCGGTGTGGAGAAGAGGGATGCACTGGGGGTTGGCCATGAAGTCCACGTGCAGAGGTTAGGGGCCAGTGGTTCAGGTCTGGACTGGAATTCCGATTCGGTAAGAAAATCTTAATGCATTTTGTTAAACTTTTTTTTGTTGATCTGGTTGTGAGTAATATAGACACTATGCATCAGGCTTCAGTGCAGGGGCGGATAGGTGACTCCATGGGTTGCAGCAATGATCCCCCGTCACCAAACCTTCAGGACTCCGCAGCTGGTGTAGGAGATGGAGCTGAAGGGCTTGGCGATTCTAGCTGGTGTACCAATCCATCTGTCAAACTTCAGCTTGACGACTCTGATGCAGCATCCGAGGCCGCTGAGTACATCGTGGATGTCTGTAGTTCTGAGGAAGAAGAGGGCGATGCTACCAGCTCGGCAACAAAGAAGCGTCGTGTCGCCTAGATTTGCCAGGGAGCATCGACGACATGGTGTTCTTGTCTCAATCATGCTTTTGTCTGAATAATGCTTTTGTAGTAGTTTAAAGCTCCACCAACGCTTGGATTAAGTAGTATACGGCTCTCGGGCTGAGCTGTACTATGTACTAGTTGGGATGTTCTTGGGCAGAAGCATTTTTGGATTATGCTGTATCTTCTCTTAAGAGCTGTAATGAGCAGTCGTGGAGAAATGTTCTAGAACCTAGATGTATATATAATTTTTTTTCCAACGCTGTTGACTGATGCGGGAAGCCTACGGCACTGGGTACGCCCTTTGTTGACTGATGCAGTAATTGCCTTAGTGCCTGTGTTTTTTTTGTAGTACCATTAAGACGCATTCACGATTTGGTTATTTTTTTCCTACGAGCGTTACCTAAATTTTGTTAAATTGCTCAGTGGTCAGCGAACCATGGACGGCCATTGCAATAAAATAGAGAGTTACCACTTGAGCAGGTACCAAAATGAGTGGCTCGGCAATAACTGGAATGGGATAGGAACAAGCACTGCAAACCTGGTACACAAATCCACTCCCTCCCCCCACCATTCCCCCTCCTCCTCCTCACTCGCCCCCCCCCCATCTCCATCGGCAGGGATCTTCACGACTGCAGATTCCTAGGGGGTCAACGGATATTGCGCGTAGAGAGGTACGAGTTTGTGATCTCGAAATGCTGTTACGCTCACTTAAAATAGAGTACGCAAAAGTGTAAATGCAAATATCTTGGGGGACTCTGTGGGATTTGCAGTTGCGGACGAAACATGGAAGATGATGAACCACCAAAGCTCCGGCGACAGGAGCAGCCAAGTCCCAGCTGCTTGCTGCTTCGAGCAGTGACAAGAAGTCTAACCAGAAACTGTTCCAAAACATCTGGAGAGCAAGACACAACTGCAGGTTCGTCGAACAAGGACAGAGCAAGAAAATGCCTCATAGAAAGATTGAAGAACACAAGACATGGCCGCGACAAGGGAACCAATACAAGTAAGTTCCCTGATGAGGATTCCGCGAGCGAAGATGCAGACAATGAATTTTGCCCGCTGAAATTCCATGGCTGCTCTTCATCTGATGCGGTTCAGGAAATAGTTTCGACTTTTAGCAATAGGAAATTAGACATTCTAAATAAGTTAGGGTTGGGTGGGTTGCAGTACTTGAAACGTGGTTTCCATAATAGCCGCCACCTAGTATTCTGGTTGTTGAAGAGAATGGACGTAGAGAACATGCAAATAAGGCTTGGAGATGGGTCAAGTGTGCAAATGAATCTGGAGTCAGTGAGCAGGATACTAGGAATCAGATGTATTGGTACTCACATGACAATTAGTAGTACTAAGGTAACAAAATATGTCAAATTAAGACTGCAAGAACGTTTTGGAATTGAAGAATGTAAAGAGTTCCCAGACTTGGATGATTTAAGAAAAGTTTTATGCCGAGAATATGGGCAAGATATGTCTGAATATGATGAAGAAACCTTTATGATTGCCATGGCTGCTTTCTACTGTGCATATATGTTTGGGCCAGGAAAAAGAACTGCAAGTGTACCAAATGACATATGGGAATTCATCACCTTTCCAAAGAACATGCTCATGGTTTTGCAATCTTCAGCGCACGCCGTGCAGATGAATATGAGGAGTAACCCAACTTCTATCAAACTGGGTGGTTGCTGGTTGTATTTGCAGGTAATTGTTAGGCAAAGGTTCAAATTATTACTAGGTGATCTGAATATCTCCGGACCTGTTTTTTTGTTACTACCAGTTCATGCGAAGTCTAACTAATAATTTTGTTACTGTTCTATTCTGTCAGTTACTTTACTTGGACAGCATTGACCTTGGAGATAACAACATCCCTTTAAGCTGGTATCCAAGAATCAGATGGTACGATACACGATTTCTGCTAGAGTTCACCAATCATTATGAGAAGTGCAAAGGCATGAAGGCTAAGAACGCATATTTGAACAGGAAGGTATTGAAGTACTGACTTTTTTAAATCTACTTGTAGAATTGCAGTAGTTATGCTTTTTTGGTTAGTGGATGGCAAGAAATAAATATCTGTGAGCTTAACTTCGTGCTTGGTACCCGTTGACCTTGTAGAGGCGTGTACCAAGCGACCATGATGATAAAAGTATGCCCACATGCCCACTCCCAGATGAAAGCAAAGAACAAAGTACTCGACCAGCCGGGCAAGAAAGAACTGGCAGCAAACCTAACCAGAGATCAATGCCTTCTAGGCACCATGCAGATGGTAGCAAAGAGGCATGCGCAGAACATGGTGACCAAGACTTCAAGACAACTCGACAGCAAAGTGGGTGTACAGTGGGAGACGAAGCTTTGGGACCCACTACAATAGAGGTATGTCTACTGAACACGTGCTCCCTTCAGAAAAGAAATGATAATAATGAGTAAGTGTATAATGGAATAAATTTGTTTGATTCATATAATAGAAAATTGTAGAACAAATTAAACATGGCCTTGAACAAGTTACATCGCAACTAGAAATTGTTGCCAACACTGCTCATGAAGAAAATAAGAGAAACTTTGAGGCACAGGAACAAAGAATAAGTGAGTTATTTGGAGACATGAAAAGAGTGGTGTCAGGACTTAGGGAAAGCCTTGTCAAGTGTATCATGGCGCACTGTAGGGTCGAAGGAACGCATGAAGGCATAAAATATAGTCCGGAAGGTATGTGCAGTGAAACCCCATTTGCCCTATACTAATGTTTTTTCCATTAATTTGTATGAGAGGCACTGCAATTAATATGGTTGTGCACAAGAGTTAATTTTAAAGCACCAGGAAATGCGGCAGATTCGAAGATACATGGGAAATGGTCAGTTCAAGGGGGCATTAAGAAAGACATGCCTCCATGGTATGAGGATAATGGACAGGGCATAGGAGAAGAAGATGTTGCTGTGAATGATCAAACTAAAAGGAAAAAATATCGTGTATCTGAAATGGATGCTGATAGGGACAACACAGCATTCGACGTGGCACCAGCACATGAAACAGGTAGAAAGTATACCAAATTGATATGAGGCAATGTTCCAGATTGCTAAAGTATTTATCGTGACAGTTTGAACTTAATTGCAGGGCGTGGACCTCAGCAGGATCTAGGCTCAAATGTGGCGGCTGAAACAACCCAGTCTGATGGCATGTATACTTTCCAGGACCATGGAAAAACAGATGAACCATGTACTAGTGATTTCAGTAGCTGCTGCATGTGTGGGCTTTATCTTGGTTAAATGCTTGTCAGAGTCTACTATTGTTGTGGTGGATTTTATTTCAGATCTGATGCAGCAACAGCCAGTGTTCGACTGCACGCCAGAGAGAAGTGGTACGTTGTACTACACTTCCGAGTCAGTAACGACACATTAGGGCTTACGAACGACACATTAACAATTTCCTTTTACCAATGCTGAAATGTGTTAGGAGGACCTTCAACACGAATTCCGTTGTGGCAAAGTGAAGGAGATAATTGTGTGAAGAACGTTGAAGAGGAAGTAAAAACAACGAGTGCAAGTAAGATGAAACAGACTGCCTAAGTTTTTTTCATTGCAACTTTAAGACTGGAAAACTAATGAAGATATCCTAAACTGGCAGGGGGTGAAAGAATTAAGAAGGGTTTGAGCAATCCAAGCTTCGGCAACAAAAAAAGAGAACTCTGATTCAATCTCAGCTTCAAAACGCAGAGTAATTTAAAAAACAACAACAAGAAGGTTGTGTACCAGCAGTTCTGCCAATGAGGTCGCAGGAATTGAAAATTTGTTAGGACAGAAAGCTATTATTCCTGTTTACATGAAGGGAGTAACACCTGTGAAGTGCCACGTTCCTGAGAGGCGGGTTCCTCCATCGCCATTTGACCTCAACTTGAATCCAAGAACCAAGAGCATAACTATTGTTGAGAAGATGTTCCAGCACTTTGTGGAAGAGGAGTACACAGTTCTAAATAGGTGAGTAGCAAAGCTGAATATTTACTTTGTCGGTCAGCAAAATTGCGAGCTGTAGCCAGGGTATTAAATGTTGCTGCTGTTGGGTGTTGCCAGGGTCTGGTTTCTCCATGATGAACTGTGGACACTAAGCCTAACAGGAAGACAACTTTGGGTGGCATTTGCCAAATTTGCAATCATAAACACTGAAACGTTCGATGCAATCATTAGATTATTACAAGAGGAGGACAGCATGATGTACAAGGATTGTTGCTGCGAGCACCAACAATGGCGGCACCTGCTACCTCCTTGCTTCTCAGTACGTAACTCATCACATCAAATGACAAATAAATACACATGAAACAGGTGTTTAGGGTTTTTTTTGCTGACATAATTATCTTGTTCAGGATTTTGTGCTGGCGAATGGAGAAGGCACTTACAGTGAACAAATCAATGAATTGTTCCTGGGGTCTCACCTTGGCAGTAATGCAGAGCATTGTAGACTAGTAACTGATGCTTTGCTCGAGCCACGATATTTCATATTATGTTATGGTTAAATGGTGCTGTAATTTTGCAAATAATGTTACCATGCGCTCAAGACGGGCACTGGTCCTTGTATGCTTGGGATGTAGAGAAGAAACGAATACATGTACTAGACTCTGTGTTATGCCAAAAGAGACGAGAAGAGAAGTGTGTAGTGCACGGTGACTTAATTGCGTCATTGCATTCCAAATTATTTGACTGCATCTCAGAACTATTCAGTGGACTGCACGATGATAGAGGCAGATATAAGATCACATTCTATAATCTTGCACATGCACCGGCGTTGAGATAAGGGACATGAAGATATGGTAATCTACATCCCACTTCTTTGTGGATCTTTAGCCAGACTTGTCCACTAATAATTTATTCCGTTATGCAGGGAGGAGTCAGCGTTTTATGTTGTGCATTATATAAAGTGGTTCGATGGAGAGCGACTGACGTTCACTATTAATGAGGTATGAGATGAACCCTCTCCGATGTCTCAATAACATTACAGTGTTGAGTCGATGTCACGAACCATGTAATTTTTTGGCAGCGCAAAGCAAAAAATGCACGGATGAGTATATTCTACAACCTGATGCAAATGGCTGCAAACCAAGGATGGAAGCCTAAGTACCTCGATGTGGATGTAGAGACCAAGTGATTCTTAAGTTTAACCCTGGATATTGTGCCTGTTGCTGCCAAGATTGTTGAATCTTTTGTGGGGGAAGGAAAGGCAAAAAACTAGTCAGTTGCCATGTCTGCTATAAACTGTGTTAAATATCCATTGTGTAAGCATAAAGGTTCTAGATATTCAGTACTAGGTACATTGCATGGAATGAGCAGTTCATTTATCTAGTCATGGTGCATGTTCATGTTTTCCTATTACAGCTCCCCTTTTCGGTCGTCAGAATGTACTGAATATTTTCTTTTCTTTTAGGACTTTCCGGCAAGAAAGGGATGTACTGTGCCATCACTTTTCTTATTATAGTTACTTCCTTTTATCGCAAAAACGGCCAACAAAGTAGAAGTGGAGACGCCTCCCACCCCACCCACCCACCCACACACACACAAACACGCACACACACCAAACGGCCATAAGTAGAAGTGGACACCCCCGCACACCCTCCCCCCCCTCCACAGCACCATTCCACGAATGCTGGCAGCACAGTGGAACTATTTTGCACGAGCGACACAGGGGTCAACTCCGCAGTAGGTTTGCTAGAGCTCGCCCAAATCCAGGGAGCCGACGGTAAAAAGAAGAAAAGGTATGTTGTGGAAAGGGGAAAATGTAGGTGAAGCTCTGATCTTTCTGTTCATTGCTGGTCAATCTCTTAACTCTATTCGTAAATCAAATTTGCTTGGCGAGACACAGTGTTCCCCCGCCGGTTGTTGCAGATCTAGATTGCATTTGGAACTGAATATTGTTTCATGTTTCTGCAAAAATTGACAGATTTCAAAAGAGACAGGGGAAGGTGTGGTACGTGGTGTTCCGGGGGAGAAATCCTGGTGTGTACCGTGAATGGCAGGATTGCAATGATCAGGTTTGTGGATTCCCCAACTGTTCTTTTCGCATCTACCCTTCAAGGGACGAAGCAATGGCGGCGTACCTAGCGTACTTCAAGAAGCAAGAAAGTGCAGGGAGTGGGAGCCAGGTCGGCGCATACAACGACGAGATCTACCCGGTGGTGCAAGTTGTTCCCCCTGCAGCAGTACCTTTACAGGCAGGAGAGAATGAGGCTGACAGCCCCCCTGCAGCAGCGGATCCAGACATTGGCCCCGTTCTGGTGATTCTTATTGCTTTGTTCCTGGTGGTGGTTGCATACTTCCTGAACTAGAAGAAGTGTAGCACGAGTGCGTGCAACCTGTATCATTTTGGAAAGTCTGCATGCGGAAGGATTAGCATTGTCTCCAGTACGCATAATCGATGCATGGTAGCATGAACCTCGTGTTCTAGGCCAAGAATTAAGTTGTAGAAGGTTGTGCAAGTGTAGAATTAAGTTGTAAGGTGGTGTAAGTGTAGCGTACAGCTACTGCTTGTAGTGGAGCAACTAAAGTACTTCAAAGAAAATGTTCTGATGCTCCATAATTGTGGATTGCGCGAAAGCAACTGAGTGTTGACTTGCTAAGTTAGTTAAAAAGCCATGTGTTCCGTTCTGGCTTCGATGTACCACTCACACCATAAAGAACCATGCGGATTATTGCGGGGGGTTATAGTGAACGACCCCCACAGATGAACAAACAAATAAAACTAAAACTGGCCCATATATTACCAGTTACAGTTTCCATTGAGCAAAAGGCGCAAACACAGTTAATCATCAACAAACACCATCATGTTACTTACAACACCACCAGTTACAAAATGAATTAGGAGATGAACTGTCTTGACGACCGGATCACAACCCAAACGTCAACTATGGCCCAAAATATGCGCCACAGACAGCTCCACTTGAAGGCGTAACCAAAATATACGGGGCGACCGGTTCACTTAGGGAGGAATTTCAAGACGAGGGCAGGGAGCTTGGCCTCGTTGCCGTCCAACATCAGTATGTCAGCAAACATAGAAAGCCTAATACTTAAGATGTTATCCTGCAAAGAACAAGATATTTAGGTAGACCTGCTTAGCATGTAAATTGTTCGCCCAAAAAAAGTGAGAAAGATGTACAGCTTAACAAATGGTAGACAGCCAAAAAAAAGAGAAAAATGTCGGGCGTAACCTTTGTCACTTGTTCATTCAATTGACCGCCATTGAAATTCCGAGCATAATGTAACATGACAATGCCAGAATCATTCCTACATATTAATGTAACAACCACATTTCTCCATAATGAATTCAATGATTATAGTGGTGCAAAAAGAAAGCAAATAACAAAAATAATAGCAAATAAAAAAATGAATTCAATGAAAATAAGTAGCACTTACGGTTTTGAGACGACAGGTCCGAGACTAGGATAGTTCAGGTACCAGGAATCAAATGGCTTGAGAGACCATCCTTTGAAGAAATGTTCCAAACAACTTGACAGTGAATCATGCAATATTTTAAAGATCTCCATGTGTGCCTGGTGACGGCTTTCAGCATGCGCACGATCAAACACATGGACGGTGCAGCCATGCGAGTCAAACATATAAGCGCACCATATATGATCAACCAGTACAGGGACTATGATCTGACCACATCGGGGAAACAGATGAACATGGGCACAGTACAAGACCCATAATGGGGGCAGAAAACAAAATGTAATCAACCTATTTTGGATATCAGTAACCGATGTAGGGGGGGGGGATAGAAACCGAGTGTGATGTACCATCTAACAGCTTGGAAGGCAGTAGTCGACCTTAGTAAATTGATTTAATACAGACAGGATACGTTCAGGATTGTAACCGGCGAGGCAGTTCATCTGCGAAGCATATACGAAAATTGCAAATAGCTAAAATACTAAAAAGGAAAACAAAGATTTACATCGCCGATTACTATGTAGGGCGGAAAGAAGCAATGATACCGCGAAATCAGATTCGATGAAGTGGCGCCACCGCCCGGGTGGGCCGGGACATTTCACAGAAGCATCTAGCTGACAGAAATGCCAGAACGCAGCATCGATAATGTCCGAATCAGTATCCTTACCTTAGACAAAAGTATTTATAAGTTCTGACCCACTGAGGACCAAATACCGTGGCAACTAATGAACCAACCATTCACTGCTTAAAATTAAAACAAATAAAGTTGGCAATTAACTCATCCATATTCAATAACCTATGTAACTGCAGAAGCATGCAACAAACACAAGTACTAGTGTGGACAAAAAATATAATACAAACCATCTAACAGCCGCTTCAGACAAATCGTTGCAGCAAATTATGAGGTCGTTGACTGCGGTCGGGTCATGTTTAAGATGAAGAAGTTCAGGAGCCCAAGGTACACAAGGTACAGGGGCGTCTGGGGCAACACATTTCTGAAACGGCTGAGTTATCAATTGGCCGTATAGAACCTTACCATTGGGATCAATTCCTTCCTCAGTTACATGAATTATGTCAAGCACAACACATTGTGCTAAGTGTCTACTTGAATCAGCAGGTGATACTTCCGCTAACCCACAGGATGGCCGTGCAGGAGCAACACCTCTTGACACACTTTGCATTGGATATTTGAATGGTTCGATAGCAAAAATTATGTGCTGCGGGGTTACTTCAACCCCAACGGCTATTGAGCCATCAATGCCAAGATCAAATGATGGAGTCTCAACACCAAAATCTGCACCTCAAAAAAAACAACCAGCTTGTTGAGGGCGAATTGCAAAAACTTCACATCATACGTACAGCCAACAAGAACTACAAAACAAATCAAGTACGTATAACCAAAAAAAGAGCAGTGGCAGCTACCTGTAGAACTTTTCAACTTTTTTGCTGGTGTAACCTCCGATGAGCAAACAGATCTCTTGGTGGTCATGTAAGTAGATTTGGTATGCATAGAAACATCTGGGTAGTAAAGAAAACATAAATGAATGCTCCAAGAATAGAAACAAAAAATATAAGGAATTCATATCTTTGAGAACCCACAAGGCTAGTACCATGGCCTCTGTCTGACGGCGTTATGCTTGATGGAGCAATGGGAGTGCTGCAACCTGATACAGCTGGCTTCTTATGTATCAATTGCATCTTAAGTGGACCAACGTTATCCACCAACCAATCAACCAAATGTGCATTACGTCTCGTAATAGATGAGCGCATCTCGGAAATATCCCTCATCATACTTGCGTTGTGATTCTTAATGTAATCTATAAAATATGTCCTTTCCTGTGCGAACCATAATAACATCATGTAACCCATGAAAAAATTGCCAGTGATAATTACAATAAAAAACAAACGAACGCAACATACCATCCCGGGATGACGTCGGTGAATGTATGAATAGAAATCACTTGGACTTTTGAACGGAACATTCTGCGGGCTCAAGGGTAAAGATGAATCAATGTTGCCCTGCTCCGTCTTTCTTACAAATGGTACAGTGACACGGCTAGGAATAGTTGATGAAGAAGGTGTGGTATGCGGGGACGGGAAAGTATGCCTCATGTAGCCAGAAGATTCAGCAGAACGAATCTGCCATTAAACATGTTATGAAAACAGTCAAAAAACGCATACTGAAGAATTAATCTTACTATGATATCTAACTGTACGCAAAATATATGGAAAACAACTCAACAGGACCCAACTTACACCGATGAAACTAGCAAAATCCTGTTCCCCTCTGCTGGCACACATCATTGCCATCAACTTCAACGATTCTTGATCAAAAACTTTCAGTCGAGGGACAACTTTGTGTGGCTTGTTAAGCCTACTGAGATCAACATTATCTAGAAATAGAATCTAAACAAAACAGATATGTTTAGTACATTGCAACATGATTTATTATGAAAGAATGTACAAACTGCTAACCTGTAAGAAGTAATGACACCCGGACAAAGAAGTTGCCCGACCCTTGTTGATTATTTCTGATCAAACTTTCTGAGCAGCCTCGAGCACATGTCCATAAACATAACGACACCAGTTGTACCTTTCGAGCGCTGCATGATTCTTCAAAGCACCCCAGAAATCCAGATGCACTTGATCATGTTTCACACAAGGGGCAAGAAGATGCCCAATGATGAAAACAACAAAGGCAACTTTGAAACCATCGATTTGCTGGCTTGATGATTGATCATCGAGATGCTTCTCAAGAACGTACTCAATCCCCTTAATACTCCTAGGATCTGTACTAGCTAACCCTATGCTGAACCTCAGCAATTCTAATTGTTCCTTAGTCACTGAAGTGGTAGACACATCAATGTCGCCATTAGGAATACCAAGAACTATACCAACATCATCCTCGTGGACATAAATTCGTCTACCTGGGCCAAATATCAGACAACTCTCCTCACTGTCCAGCTTGCTCAGCAACCAAGCAGAAAGTTTCAGATTCAGCTTGCTAATGCAAGGAATTTCAAGAATCCCCCCAAAACCCATATCCCTAACAATCTGCTTCTTGAACTTGCTTAAATTGGAAACAAGAGAGAAAACTGACTTTGGCGAGCACCGGTTGGTGATGCACAAAGCTGAAACTGCTTCATCGTAGCTTGAATTGGGGGAAGATGGTGTGACGGACCCACCTCCGCCATTCCTCCCAGTTGGAGTAGACGACGATGGACCAAAACGGCGGGAGGGATTAGAGGGAAACTGAGGAACCCACTTTTCATCTCGCTCCACCACCATCACCCACCGCTTCAGATGCCCCCCCCCCCAACACAAATCAGAATGCTAGAGTCAGGAGGTACACGAACAGAAAGGTAAGCTTTGAATGCTAAAAAATATTATTAACAATAGACATGTACCTCCTTGTACCGGCCAACCTGTCAAACGTACCAGCATGTACCGTGTGTCGGTCGACATTCCCACCGTCCACAATTTTCACATAAAAAAGGCCAAAAAACAACGACCACACAATCAAACAAGCACACTCCACATTAAAAAAGCACACAAAAAACTAGCACCACATGTTCAAGGAAGATGGACATTAAAAATCTGCACGATGCCCTAACGAGCCTGTCCTTCTGCAGGCCTTTATGTTCCATCACCTGGCACCACCAGGCAACGTGTTGGGAGATACATTAGATAAAAAATTACAAATACAACGGAATACGCTCATATGAGACAACGGATCGCAAATCTCGAAGCAGAACATTCGGCCTGGATAACGAGTACCGCGATAGCCGGGTCCAGAATAGTATTTTCGGTCTCCCTCGTTTGGTTTACTTTCGTTTCGCAGACGCGTTTCTCTCTGTTTTTTTTGAAAGCATCCAGAAGCACTGGGGAGTCATGTAAGATTTTTGAACGCCCACGTTGCCCGAACTCAACGCAGACGAAACTACCAAAGTAGTCTCAAAACACACCATACCGAGACTTAAGCACACCCACACACACACGCACACACGCCATCACACACGCACAGAGTCTCGACACCCAGGTGCGGGGCGGGGGCTCGAACCCCCGCCGGCAGCCTCCCATCCTCGGGAGTTGCCACTGGGCCACTGGCCCGTCCGCCTCTCTGCTTTTTTTGCACGATTCGATTCGATCCGACGGATCCCCTGCCTGTACGTGCACACAGCTGTGGCTCTTGAGTTCGAGTGCCGACCACGAGGTTTCTTTTCGTGAGAGGCTGAGAGCGCGTGTACCCGTGGATTAATTTTGATTCCAAGCTGATTAACCAAAGGCAACACCGGACCGGGAACACTTAACTATACCAAAGATACGAGGTCAGCACAGTAGTATGCGATAAGGGAAGTCAAATCTACATCTACTCTTCCATAGTTCTATAAAAAAAAGAGTCAAATCTATTCCCCAGTTTATAAGATTTCAAAAAGACGGAATTCCTCGCTGATACCTGGCTAAAATCATGTGCTGATTTCAGTCGGATTTCAACTCCTTAGCTAGCAAGACTGTCTGTGCTGTGTTTTCATTTCCATTGGATGATGATGAGTACTTAATTTGCGCACGCTTTGGCGCGCCCTCGTTTTATTTTTCCTATGAGATAAGCAAAGGATAAAAGCATTTGCGTGTAATAAGCGTCCTAATCATCATTAGTATGAACATCTGTGGAGTCAAAACATGCATATGTATACAGCAGCATTTTTTTTATAACTAATCTATGTGGAGTTACATGATCATTGGCAAAGGTAACAGGAGGCCGAACCCATTGCACTACTATATTAAAATGCGAGGTCTGTTACCATAGTCTGGATGTATCTTGATGTAGGAGGTCTCAGCCAGTTGAAAGAGTACATTTTAGGTGTAGTTAATAAGCTAGCTTTCACAGTAACAGCGAATGTATGTATTATTGTTTCATAACCAGTACGGCGTGGGTACGGAAGGAAGCCTGTTGCTGGGATGGAATTGACACTGAGTGCAGTTCATTCAACAGTGCAAATTCCCGTTTTCTTGACCATGGTATAAGCTTCAGTATCACAATAAGGATCGAGCGGTGCAGAAAGGCTTTTTATGTGGAATGCATTGCAATTGTATATGTAACTGAATGTATATGTAACCGTGTTAATGAATTCAGTTTATTGCAAAAAGCTTTTTAATGTGTCCATCTTTCTAAATCCACTTTAACTGAATGAACATTAATGTTGCATGAAAAAAATTTACGGATAACCAGGTTATTGGAGGTTCATAAATAGTTCATTAGATCAATTACACAACATACCTGAAGCGAAAAACTAAAGCTTCCACTAATCACCATTTTTTAGCAAATGCATTATGCAGCCCAAGTCTACTCTCCTGAACAAAACCAATAATCATCATTTCGGATTATAGAAGTGAAATAGTAGATTGGAATAAAACCAAAGGAATGGGAAAAATAAAACAACAATAAGTATCCTTGGATAACATTTTCCCATGCCTTAAGGTACAGGACTCAAAAACCTGAACAAGAGAGCAACCTCATCAGCAGGATAAAGTACCTCGCATTCCTGTAGTGTTTTTTTTTGCAAGTATCCTACATCTTTACAAAGTTCCTGTAGTATTGTTCAAAAATTATGCAAGATCATGTGACCAAAATGACATATTATTGGAACTAATTTGACAAACAAAACTGGTGGGGTAAACCCTCCATGTACCTGGACTCGGCAAACTAAGGTGCAGCAAATAAAATATTATTATACTGCTAGGTGAATGTCGAACTTGCAAATTCAACATAATGCCAACCATAGTGCATGCTAGAGGCACAACCATTATCCTAATTACCTTAGTATAGTTACATACAAACAATTTAGTTGCAGATCCTTAATATTGATTCAAACCATTTAACTACTAGGAAACTTGAGAGTAATATGACCATACCTCAATTTGAATCTAAATGCATAGTAGCTTGTGACAAATGTACAGGAAAGCAAATGCATTACATATATAAATCACACATAGCCCTGGTTGCTGCGAAGTAGATCGCCACAAATAAAAAAGATTGTTCTGAAATTATAAATAGACCATAGCTCGGTTTAGAAGGGTATCTTCTCAAAATAACACATGGCCAGCTACTGTAATGAGCCTGATAACAAAGATAATCTGTGCCAATTTTTTATTTTCAAGAAAAGCCATGGCGGTGAGTGGTTAACCTGATCAATTGGAGGACCAGGACAATGAAGGGTCCAGAATGGCAGCCTGGTAGACTGTAGGCACTTGAACAATCTAGCTAGCCAAGAAATTGTGATTTAGATACACAAAAAAATGCAGGATTGTTAACAATAATTCCATGAGCTATATGTAGTACCATTAATACCTTGGCTCTATGGGAGAGGATTAGTTGCTCCTGCACTGGCCTTGCTTGGTACCAGCAAGAAGCGACCCTGCATTATGAAGACCATGATTGAGTAAATTTCTGATATGACACTTTTATTTTACAGACATAAGGGTCACCAAAAACAGAAGATATAAACATCTATGTTTTTTGAAAATAAGTAAACATACAAAATATATATTTGTAATAGAACATTCAATGTACGAAGATGTTATTTATTTTTGTAATAGAAATCTAAATACACAGGTACAATGACACTAAAGCTAACATCTATGTTTTTTTCTCTGGAAATTTAAATGCAGAATTACATATAGTTACAGAGATAAACATTTTATTGGTAAATGCATATACTGCACTGGAGACAATCTGATTCATTAAGTAGTAGCTTAATATACTATTATCCTACGCTGAACTCAGATAATCTGATTCTCTGCCTTGAAAGTAGTCCAAAATTTTGTTTGTGCCTAAGCAGGTGCAGTATAAACCTACTGTAAATATAAAGACGATGGAAAATATGGGAGGCAATCAAAGTAAAGAGCAGACATTTAACAGCTATTTAGACAGAATCAACATTAACAGTAACTTACTGTAATGGAATTTATTTCATTGACATAGTATCATTAACATTAACATTAACTTTACAACATCAAGGTACATTTATTTATGCTATGTATATGAGCCTACGTTATTAATGGGATTTGATGGCGTGCCTTTGCTTTTCTTTTCTTGAAATAAGTAAATTTAGGATATATATGGTTGTAACAGAACATTCAACCAGCAAAGATATTATTTATTTTTACAATAGGAACCTAAATACAGGAGTACATTCATGTACAATGATGTTAAAGCTACCATTCATGTTTTTCCCTAGAAATTTAAATGGAGAAGTACATATAGCTAGCTAGGAAGATGCTACAGCTAAACATTTTATTGGGCCCTGATAAATTTGATTATAAAGTCCTTGGAGTCTTTAGCGGCTTCTATAACAGAAATCCACATTGAATTTAGATGAGAGCAACTCACTATTTAAACAGAAATCATCTGAAAACTTCGACCATGAAAAATAATGTACCTTAGTTAAGGCATCCTTAATCTTTAGCCACTGAGGTTCTATATAGCTTTAATCAGGCATGTGCTACACATCAATTTCAAACCATCAGAAATCTATTGTAAAGGTTTCAGTGATTCAAAATTATCTGATAGGTAATTTTTAAAATACTAAAAGGGGATACAAAGAAAAGATACACTACAAATAAAAGGAAAATAGTTCACTTCCTTATCAGGGAGCAGCAGGATATCTCAGGCAGACTATGTTTGGTGGAATTAAAAGCAAATTGGAATTTGTATTCGCTGGACAAAACTTGCAGCATGAAACTGAAATCAGTAATATTTCGACATGGAAATAGGTGCTAAGCATTAATCTTGCCCACCCAAGTTGCACTACTACAACAACAACAACAACAACAACAACATAGCCTTTTTTCCTAAGCAAGTTGGGGTATGCTAGAGATGAAATCCGAAAGAAGTAAGTTCAAGGTTCAGGCACATTGATAGCTAGTCTCCAAGCGCTCCTATCCAAAGCTATCTCTTTAGAGATATACCCAAGTTGCACTATGAATAAAAAACTAATCGCAGTATAGCAATATGGGCAATAGTATAAGCAGAAAAATGAAATGGAACTTGATAGAACTGAAGTACCATAACTATAATAATCGACAGAGGTAATAAATGCATAAATATATAACACTTTCATTAGATGATAAACCAATATGTTGGTCAACTAAACCTAGGAAAAAGAAATCGAAAACTGTCAAAAGATAGATATGTAAATCAGGTTACAACTACGAACATAACTAAAACAAAATTTGGACATTTGTATGATATAAGAAAGGTTCACTATGTGTAGAGGTACCTTTTCAGGCAACCAAGAATATTCTGGTCATATCATAGTTGATAGAATTTAAGACCAGATGAAATTAATATTAGTAGTAGAGAACCTGGACCATCAAACTAGCATTAGGAAAAGTTGCATATTAAAACCAAATCACAAGCAATCATATTCTCTACAAAAGCTACAATATTTAAACCAAATCAAAAGTAGTAGTAAAATTCTGAAATGACAATATATATGGTAGAACAAAAACCAGATGGATTTGATCTAAGCAGTAGAGAACTTAGAATATGAAACTTTCATAAACAGGTACCTCACTCGCAGGGAACTATCAACAAGGGATAATTTGGTTTCAGGCATGAGATATACATGCCATCACAAGATGATAAAAAAATATAGCATTATTAGAACCGCCATACCATGTAGAACAAAAGGACAACACAGCTGTTATGAACAGGTTGCAAACAATTAGGTAAACAAACGCAAACTTGTAGCATCTAGATATATCGGTATGTAAAGCAAAATGCTCAGGGAAAACGAAACCTAGCAGACACTACCGGAAATCGATAGTTTGCCGTGTGCCTGCGTTTTTGCCGTGTGCAAATTCACGGGCACACGGCAAATCCACTCTTTACCGTGTGCCAAACGTGGTACACATGGCGCACTATAGACACACGGTAAAAAATTTTTTTGCCGTGTGCTAAGAAATAAAACACACGGCATACACTCACACACGGCAAAAAGGTCTTATTTGCCGTGTGCCTAACCCCAAGCACACGACAAACAGCTGACAACCCGACGGACGTTGGTCAGCCATCATGGTTTGCCGTGTGCCCCTACTAGCACACGGCAAAGGTGGTGCTTTGCCGTGTGCCAAGGAAGTCACACGGCAAAGCATGTCATTTTGTCGTGTGTAATATAGTCGACACACGGCAAACTTTTGCACAAAACTTCATTTCTACCATTCCTAAAATTTTTTTCTACACATACACTATTATAGATGTTCTGTGTCAAGTTTTCGTATTTTACTCTATCCGTTTAGTATATTTAGTCATTTTATTTCGTTAAACAAATTTTTTACCGATAAGGCAAATTTGAACCGTAAGTGTTTCGAATAGTGAAATAAAATAAATTGAAAAATAATATTTATGTTAGTGAGATCATTTTGAGTTTGTTTCAAGGAAATAGTAAGCAATTTTGAATATCTTAGTCAGGAACCGTGAACATGACTGTGTGTTCTAATCATTTTAAAATTCTAGAAAAAGCAAATGAAGTCTGAAAATTATAATTTTTGTCATGATATCTTGATTTCAAACGTGGATGTTGTGGTAAAAATTTGAGAAGGTTTCGCACAAATTGTCACGCAGGCTGCTTACAAACTGAAGAATCTCCGGAGAAGATCAGTAGAGTTGAGAATGAGCCCTTCACATTTCTAGTTGAATTTATACTATAATTTATATTATACATCAATTTTTTTATGTGCACCAGATAACCAGAATTGTTCTATCCCAAATTTGAGTTAATTTTTTGTAACTTTTTGAAATTTTTAAATTTTTTTAAACAAAACCGTATAAAGTAATATATGTTGAAATTGAGCTATATACATTCAATTGACTTCAGATGTAAATAAGTTCCATACCAAAGTTGTAGAGATCGACAAGAATTTAAACTTTGGAGTTATAAAATTTTCTATTTGAAATTGTTTTGTCCTTTAAAATATCATTATAATCTTTCCAATTTCCAATTTTAAATTTTAAAATGTTCAAATTACTTCGGATGTAAATAAGTTATATATGAAAGTTGTAGTGCTCGATGAGATCTAAAATGTTCTAGTTTACAACTTTTTTATTTGAGCTTATTTGACTGTATTAAAATGCATTGGAAGATAGTTAAAGAAACACACATGCCACGTCATCAATCCAAAGCATAGAAATGGAGCGCTCCTATTGGTCCAAAGAATATGAGCCGGATCCCCTCTCTCAAATCAAACTGCCGGCCTCATGTCTCTCTCATTTTTTCTCACCGTCTCTCTCCTTCACTCTTTCGGGTGCGAGCCAGTGGCCAAGGGCCAAGCTGAACAGCGGGTGCGGAGTGAGCAGCCGGGCTGCGCAGCGGCAGCAGTACGCCGGCCGGGGGCTCTGCGGCGCGTCGGACGCGGGGCCAGCGACTGCGTGCAAGCCGGGGTCTGGGCGGCGGCGGTTGGCGCAGCAGTGGCTGCGCGCCGACCGGGAGCCGGGCTGCACGGCGGCGGCATTGCATCGGACGGAAACCAAGCGGCGCGGCGGGCGCGGAGCTTCCGGCGGCGCACAAGCCGGGGTCCGGGCGGCGGCGGCGCGGCGGGCGCGGAGCCGATGGCGACGTGCAGATCGGGGACTGGGCGGCACAACGGTGGCTGCGCGGGCGGCGACGCGACCAGGGTGCGTGCTCCGGCGCCGGCAGCGGCGTGGCGGCCGTGGGCCATGAGGGATTTTTTTATTTTTCTAAAAATAATTTGCCGAGTGTTAGAATAGGCACACGGCGAAAACCCTCTGTTTGCCGTGTGCCGCCCCTAGGGCACACGGCGAAGTGGCCGTCAGCTCCGTTGCCGTGGAGGACGGCGTCAAGTAAGTTTAATTCGCCATGTGTCGAGGAATACACACGGCAACCTTTTTGCCGTGTGCCCGATAAACGGCACACGACAAAAATGGTGTTTGCCGTCAGCCTGCTCGCCGTCGGGGCTTCGCCGTGGGCGGCCGACGGCGAAAATTTCGCCGTGTGCATTTTGGGCTTTTGCCGTGTGTCCTTGGCACACACGGCAAACATCTAGATTCCGGTAGTGAGAGATGGTACACCAGGGAATGAAAATCAAACTCCGTTGCCATAACACCTAACTAAAATTAGCCAATACATATACAGGGAAAATTACTGGACAGGAATTAAAAAGGCACACACACGTAGAAGATAAATCACCGAAGCAAGGATTCGCCAGCTAGAAACATTCGAAAATATTAATACAAGCAATGATACTGAAAAGGGGCAAGACTGGATCTGGTGGAGGATGGAATTACCTAGAACCAATCCATTCGGAGCTGTTAAAAGCTACCTGACTGCAATACGACACCATGGTCCTGGATGCAGAGGTTAAAAAAAATCAGGCGAGCCGGGAGAGAAGAGCATAGGTAGCGGTGAGCCGGTGACGACGGCGGCCGCAGCGAGAGGAAGAAAGGAACGGGTTCGGGGATGGTGAGGATGGTTGCGTGGCAGTCGTCGTCTCCGCAGGAGGACAACGGTGATTTCCTGGAGCATCGCGCCGAGAGGCACCGCTGGTGCGCCCGCCAAAGCGTCGCAGGCCTGGCCTGCGGCGGCGAGCGTCGCCGGCTGGTCCTCGGCCGTGACGGACGGCAGCACGGGTTCCTCCCCCACCAGCCGACGTCGTTGCTGCGGAGCTCGACGGTCACGGCGACGTTGGGACGGCCTCGAGGCGCGAGGATGGGATGGCGAAGGGCGCAGCGACTGCCACGTCGAGCACCACTGCCGCGTCCGCGGAAAAGGTCTCCTTGAATGTGCCACAGCCAAACGACTCCAAGGGGGACGGCGAGGACGGCGAGATAGCGCGGAGGCACGTGGAGGAGGAGGCGGGCTGGCGGGCGGCCGCGACGACCACGTGTCACGGGCCCACGGGGGACGACAGGGACGGATACGGCGAGGTAAGTTTGGCATCCTCCGCTCCGCGTGCTATGGCGGCGGTGGAGGCCGCAAGCCCTTGGGGACGGCTGCATGGAGCCGGCCGGCGAGGGCGAGGGGGTGGAGGACGCGGTGACGGAGGGCAGTGGAGAGGAACTGAGCTGACGAAGAGGGCTGGAGAAAAGGCGAGAAGGTTCCGATGGTACCAAAATTTATGAAAACTTCGGTGGGAGGTGGACACCATTGATCGGAGATCGCACGGTCCAAATCATTTTCGCCGACGTGGACACCTTGGCAGTCCGCAGAGCTGTGCGCAAATGACATATTGAAATTTATTTGTTTTCTCTTTCTCATTTCGGCCCACATTACTTTTTTCTTTTGTCTATCGTAGCTTTGTGGCAGCCCAAGGCCCAAGGCAGCCGAGCCTAAGGCCCGTGGGTGTGGCAGGCGAGCGCGGCCCAACGCGCACGATACCTTGCAACGGATGAACACATATTATTTAATGGTTAGTTTTTCAAAAATATAATTAATAGGTATGTTACTACTAAATAGCTATGTAGCAGTACATTTAATATTACGGAAACCATTCTACATAGAGGTTTGAGGATCCTCTTACACTAAGTTCCTTACTTTCCTCTGTTCGTACTCAGAGTGCCTCATGGGTCACCTCTTCCATCTGTCTTAAAAAACAAATCATTCTAGACATTCTATAATACTACATTAATAAGATAAGAAGGTAAAATAATAAATTTCTCCACGCTAGATCAGCAAAATGCAAGAATGTTTCTAGTAGTACAAGGAACCGAGAACCCGGACCAGGTGCATTGGTGCTACTACGTTCGCGCGTGCTCACCAAGTAATACGTAGATCCTGCGCTAGCTACGTGGGCACCAAATAAATTCGTCTGCGTTCCATCAACATCAATCAGACAATCACCACCTTGATTTGCCAAGTAACTACTCGCCCATTATATAAGCACTCCTAGCAATTCGAGGACCAATTATGTTTCATGAGAAAAGTCCATGATATATACAACATCATAACCATAATTAAGTATGTTGGATTGGACACACCATTTTTTTTTTTGAAAGGAATGTTGGACACACCTAACACTATTATTGAACACCTCATTTATGCCGGTTAGCAGCCAACCACAGGCACCGCTAGGGGTACTGGTGCATCAGTGTGCATAATGTTTTGCTTTCAGATCGAGCTAGGGGCAGAAATGACTCTTCACCTATTTGCTCAAGCCATCCCAAAATTTCCAAAACGACTTATCATTTGGTAAAATTGGGAGTAACCTTCAAAGACAAGGGAGCAAAGTCAAACACAAACTGCACAACCAAACGCATTTCAATCAGCAAACAGAAACGAGCAGTGGCAATCGTGATCACATACATATGTTATTGCCAGCAACAGTAAAGCCAGCGCTCACTCGCATGCGTGTAATAGTTCGCATCACCTAGATTTGCAGAATTAGATCACATGATAAGCCAGCTGAAACCGGACAGATCCTTGCTCAAGTGATAATTATTATGGCCGCATGTGGCATGACCTGTGGATCACACAACAAATTCAAGGGATGAGCTACCTGTAAACAGAACTTGTGATGGCATCGATCATCTGCTGAGATAAGCTGCTGCTGATGATCATGATGAAGGCGGCGGCGGCGGCGGTTTCTTTGTTGCCTCGTCGCACTGCTGCGGTTGCTGACGGCCACCATCCCCATCAGCAGCCTTCTCCTGCAGCTCGTCCTTGAGCCCCTCCTGGTATGTCTCCACGAAATTCTTCATCGCGTCCGTGTACGTCGAGGCGCGGGCCATGTAAATGCGCCTCAGCGCGGGCTTCAGCATCTCCGCGCCGCCCCTCGCTGCCACCGCGAGGTCCTCCAGCACGCTGGGCTCGCTGCTCTTCCCCTTCTTGCCATTGTCAGAGCCAGGCCTGCCATTGAGCAGCTCCTCGTCATCTTCGGCAGCCTTCTTGTAGTCGTTGGGCCTGAGGTCGGGGCCGATGTCCCTGACCCAGGACGCGCCGTACAGCCGGGTGGCCTCCTTGAAGATGCACCAGCGGTCGTGCCACGTGAGCTTGGGCCGCTTCTTGATGTGAGGAGGGTCCGGCAGCGACGACGGGAAGGCGATCTCCTTGAGGTCGTAGCGCACGTAGTCGTACAGCTTCCTGCAGACAACTCTGAACTTCATCTCGATCCTTGCCTACTGCCGCGACCTGTTAAGTTGAATACCGTGCTGGATCAACACGCACGCAAAAGGAAACGAGGAAACACCATCAGCTAGCATACGAGATTCATGATTGTGAACTGATACAAAATGATAAGACCATGCCGCTAAAACGTGGAAAAAAAACTGTAACGGGAAGCAAATACAGGAGCCAAGCCTTCAGAGTTCAGAACTAGAGTATTCTGTTCTCAGTGGCGGAGCTGGCAGAAATCCACGCCTAGTGCCACTAACCAAAGCACTAAAAGCACTTGGCGCTGGTGGAATTATAAGCATAGCGTCAGGAGAATAGAACGATTTCAATGTTCTGGGCCTCATCATTGAGTAATTGTAATCTACAAAATGGGGTATAAACAATCTAATAGGCAAATCTGTTTGATTCAAGCGGGAAAAAAAGGGGATTGCCTCGCCGGATTGGGAATCCAAACTGATCAACTGACCTTGTGCTCCTGCTCGTGTGCTTGCAGCCTTGCAGGCGAACTAGGACTGCAGCCTGCAGGAGCCGCCGCCTGACCATGCCGGCCTCCAGGCACAGAGGTGCCGCCGCCCGCCGGTCCGGTCTAGGGACTAGGGACCCGAGAGATTGAGAGTCTGAGAGACAGAGAGATGGGCACAGGCCGCCGCCGCCGCCAGCTCCAGCCGCTCGCCCGCTCGCTAGTCGCAAGCATTCACCTCAGAGGCATACTATATGATTTTGACTGAGGCAATCCCCCATTATTACCAAAACAACCGCAAGCATTCACCTCGGAGGCATATGCATATCGTCGAACACCTTGCCTACACGACCAAGAAACATCACACGCCCAGCACCGCGAGACCCCCTCAGCATTCATGAACCCTCAGCATTCATGAACCCTCAGCATTCATGATTGATCGGCTACCTCGCTCCCCACAAGTTCCAACAAGAGGAGAACTTCACACGCGGTCCTGAATTAACCAAACAGCGAAACAAAACGTCAATCCGATTCGCCCCTTACCTCCGAGGCAAGTTCGCTCGGACGGTTGAACCTGCCCGCACGGCCGCGTGCGGCGGCGCGTCTACGCCGGCGGCCGGCGATTGCCTGCGTGCGCTCGACCGCTGGCCGCCGGTGCCTCCGTCTCCGCCGGTTTCGCCGCTCCCCCCAATTCGCGTCGGTTCTCGTCGCGACGGTTCGCCGTCGCGGCCGAACCAGCGAGTACGAGCTGCTGCTGCAGTGCTGCTGATGGTCTGAATGATGGATGGGCCAGTTGGACTCTGGGATCGTGGCCCAATAGTGGTTGGCCCGGCAGCCCAATACAGCATGCTCTCTTTTCAAAGCTTTGATGTGCATATGTTTTTTTTAAACGAATTTGATTCGGAGATTTAATATGTCTGATGTTTGGATTTATTACTCTTCGATGTTGGCGATGAACGGAACATGAGGCTTAATATTGCAGCTCTTATGCTATCCATATTGGGCATTTTGGCCATGGATTTATGTCGAGGTCAGCCAGGGGCGGACTGGTCTAGCCTCGTTGCTGTCCAGTTATACTTTTCTTATTGCTGTCCAGTTATACTTTTTTTAGTTACATAGTACAATCCTATCTCTATGAATATCTTCGAAGATTAAATCGGGGCGGCATCATTAAATTTTAGAAAATTCGCTTCCACAGTGAGTCGAACGCAGAGCCTAAGGTAATCCATTCCGATAATACCAGTTTATGGTCAAGATGATCTTTACATGAGTGAGGTTTACAAGAACCAAGTAGGGAAACATCCTCTCTAGTCCAATACAAGCACTCGCACAAATACACTTTTAATATCCACATCGGTTATTTCTATGAATATACCCTAGAGATTAAAATGCAGGGTTATATCCTCAGTGTACCCGGCCTACACCTCCCCACACCGTCGCTGGTCCCTGCAACTCCTCCCATTAGGGATGCAAGTCCCATATTTTCTGGGTTATTAAGTCGACCCAAAACTTGATAAAATGAATTAGAGTGGCATACTACGTAATTAATTTGAGAGAGAAAATAAACTAACATGAGAAATCCCAAAACACCATGCACCTACCATCAATCTTACTCTTTTTCGTCGCGCCATCGTCTCGCCCCCAGTGTTGCATTTTAGCAGCATTTTTCCTAGTCCTTTAAAGTTTAGGATAGCATTAATTAGGTTTATGCTAATGACTCATTACGCACAAGGAATCGGTATATATTCTGATATGTTAAGTCAAAATGGGAATCATTTACGCGTGTCGTGCCGCATCGCGATGGATTACGTGGTCTGACGTACGAGAAATCATCCAAGTGTAAGCCCATCCATAAATAATATGCCGAATAATGCTTGCGCCCTTTGCTGCAGCAAGCACACAACTTGACGATAATTTGTCAACTCGGTGGGGTCACTTGCCCTCAAAAAAAAAAAACTCGGTGGCCACTTGCTGGTTGAATTATTTGGTGACCAAAGATCCAGCAGCTCAAAATTCAAGCTTGTGTCTGGTGTGACATCATTTGCATAGCTTGTGGGACAATGGCCTAGGTCTTGGTCTATATATGGTTCTATGCACACTCCGATGATCCTATAATCCGATAATAAAAAAATATAAATATTGTGTATCTGTCCGTGGGTTTTGCTTAGAGTACAAGGTAGCAGGCCCCAATTAATTCAACTTCATTTTTAATTACTGATTGATTGATCAGTAGTAAGCATCAATGTAATAATATTCCACTTACGCATTTTGCTTCAGCTTGGGAAGCAACAACATACTAGCTACCTGCGTCTGGTCAAACACAGCAGAATATTCTCTTATTGGTTTTGTAGCTTAATCATATTATATTCCGAGGATAAGCTGATGCTTTCACACGTACACGACTACACGTAACGCATGTTCCACAAGCAAAGGGCAAGTGACGAACACTACTAGAAAACAAGTATATTAGGTCCACCCCAAAAATACCGGTATGAAAATAAACCGGTACCTATGCTCGTCTTGCCGGTTCATCTCCATACCGGTATTTTTGGGGTGAATGGAATTTATGAATGAGCCTTAGGTACCGGTTGGTATTATCAACCGGTAACTAAGGCTCTCCATAGGTAGCGGGTGGTAATTTTTATATTAGTACCTATAGACGAGCCTTAGGTACCGGTTGGTGTTACCAACCGGTGGTATCTTAGGAGCCTTAGCTACCGGGTGGTACCACCAACCGGTACCATAGGCTCATCCATTAGTTATTTTAAAAGAAAAATATCTCCTTCTTGATCAGAACAACTGTGTAGCTGAGATGGTAAAGGAGCAACGCGCGAGGCCAGAGGTCGCGAGTTCAAGTCCCAACCAAAAAAAATATTTTGCGTGAATTTTAAAAGCTTAGGCACCGGTTGGTTTACCCGGTACCAAAGGCTCAGCCTTTGGTACCACTTTGGGGGTACCATTTCAAAAAAACCGGTACCAAAGGCTCCTACCAACCGGTGCTTTAAGCCGTTTTTCTAGCAGTGGAAGGACATGCGTGCCTTAATTATTAGCATTACGTTGCAGAAAATTATTGGTGGTGTAAAAAAAGGGGCAAATGCTGCACTATTCCGAGGACAGTATTTTCAGCAACATTTGAAATAGTCGGGTCATTTTCACATGGCTCGCTCACTGTCTTCCAGGTATCTGTAGTTATCGATGACAGATCACCGTGCTGCATAACATTTAAAATCACAAGAACTCAGAGAATATAATAATTTGGGACAACCCGGAATTACAAATTTATATGAGGATGCAAGTACAAAAACAACATAAATATATATTCCTAGCTGGCCAAGGGTAACCATCGCCATTTATACGTAAAAGAGCATGTAGTCTAGCGGTTATAAGAGCCACGGTAGCACCTTATATTCTAGATTCGACTCACCATGAGAGCAAATATTCTATGATTTAATGATGTTATGCTTGCAGTGGTAGGCGATGTTCTTGTCGACAGCGAGGCGTCTGTGGTGACTTCGTTAATTTCGAGGATTTGCCGACTCAGTCTTCGAAGACGCTCAGTGGGTTAGGGTTTGTGTCCATACATTTATAGGAGAGGTGAATGTGCGTACGTTGTGAGCGTCTGAGTTATACTGTATAATAATCTAAAAACCATCAAATGCATGGATGAATCTGTGGAATAGAATGACATGTTCAATTGGCACAATATACTATATGTTATCTTGTCAGAAAGCTCAATTGGCACAATCTTGAGCTTTTCACGCACCAAGTAGTAGTCATTTCAATTCACCCATAAAAAGATTATCTCAATCAATTATTGTTGTATATACTACATCATATCACCACCCATGATATATATACGCTTGTTGAGACTTCTCTATCACAGGCTATCTGCTGAATGCCCATCTCAAACTTTGGAAAAGAACAAGGTCTTCATCATCAGCACCTGGCCATGCATGGCCACTATGGATAGATGTTTATTTTATGAAATATTATAGATAAATCCCCCCACCCCTCTCCAAACCATTATTTTCACTAAAATTATTCCTCTATCCATTTTCTACGTGCAGGGCGTCCTTGGGTCCGTGCGAGCTGTGTGGTCGCACATGGCCCCCCAAATTCGGACCCCCATCAAAATATGAAGTATATATACCTTATGTATAGTAATATAGGAGGCTTCAATTTCATTAATTAATTTGCAGCCCAATCCATAGCAAAATGAGGCCTAAATTATACATTAATTAATTTGCAGCCCAATCCATAGCAAAATGAGGCCTAAATTATACCTAGCAGTCACGTCGTATTCCCGATTGTCGATCGCCCGACTCTCAGTCTTCCGCTCGGCGCCCACGGCGGCGCTCGGCTCGATCACCGACATCAAAGGCAAGATCGACGCCGCTTAATTCCTCTCCTATCACGCACTGACACTCATGCCCCAGCCTCGCGGAGGTGGAGTGGACTCGCGCCCGACGCATGGCCACTCTGAGACGCCCACGGGAGCCTAGACGGCGAGTAAGACTTAAGAGCATCGTGCTATTTTTATTATTTCATCATTTAATTATGTTGATGATTAAAATACATCTATTAATTTTGTTCTTCCCATTGTAAGTCATGTCATTGGCAAATCAGTCTAGAAAATATGATTCCGTCCATCAAATAAGTAAAGAAAGAAAGAATAGTGGAACTAATTGAATCACAGAAAGGGGCAATATAAAGGTTTATAAGTAAATTGCACCCATCATACATCAATTTGTGCGGTTGTATCACTTTAGTCCAACAAATTGTCAAATTGTAAAACACACCAATAGATGTATGAACTTGTCAAAAGTGTGCATCTACGACCGCACGTACACCAAAGAGCGTATTTAGGTCACAAGCTTCGATGTGGAGAAGAGGGAGAGCATGTCGGTGTTTTACCGGCGGGTTCTCCGAGGTATACCCCGAGGAGAGTGGTTGAAGGCAGGGACTCACCGAGATCAGAACGCGCTGGTGCAAGGAACACAAAGATTTAGACAGGTTCGGGCCGCCGGAGCGTAATACCCTACATCATGTGTGGTGGTTTATATTGCCTTAGGTATTGTTCGATGTTTTGGAGGGGTCCCTGTCTGCCCTTATATAATCTGGGGGACAGGTTTACATGGAAAGTCCTAGCCGAGCAACAGCAGAGTTCTACTCCGAATAGGTCGGGTAGTTTTCTTGTACTCCAGCTAGTTATACTGCCGTTCAAGTAGTTACAGTAGAGGTAAGGTGTATTCGTGTGTCATCCCTTACTCTAGAATATTCCGTGCCCGTGAGCAGTCTCGCTGCCCCGGTCCGATAGAGCTAGGGCTGGGCGTTCGGTTCTAACCGAACCGAACGGTTCGGTTCCTCGATTCTTTTGAAAATTCGGTTCCAAGAAAATAGGAACCGATCGGTTCTTTTCAGATATAGGAACCGACAAATTTCGGTTTCGGTTCTTTCGGTTCGGTTCCGGTTCTAACCGAAAGAACCGAGTGCTCACAGAATAAAAAAAATAGATCTCGGGCAGTCGGGCGGAGGGAGCCACCGCGGGCTCACGGCGCCGGCGGCCACGCACGCGTTGGCCGCGCACCTGCTGGGGCCTGGGGTGGCCGCCGCAGCCGCCCACGCGCTGGATCCGCGCGCTCCGGGAAGAGGAGGTTGACGGAGGAGCCGAGGAGGTGCGCCGTTGGGGTCTTGGGAGAGGAGGTGCGAGCGGCTGAGAGCGTCGTCCTCTGCCTCCTCCACCGCAAGACCTGCTGCCGCGAGCTCCTCCGGGGGCGGGCGCTGGGCGTGGGCGGCCGGGGTCGGCGAGCTGCGAGCTCTAACCGGTGGGCGGTGGCGAGCGAAGCCCAGCTCTGAAGGCGGCGGCGAGCGAAGCCCAGCTCTGAGGGCGGCGGCGGGAGCTGGGAGGCAGGGTCGGCGGGGGGCCGGGGGGCGAGGGAGGCCGGGGGCGGGGGTCTACGGCGGCCGGGGGCGAGGGAGGCCGGGGACGAGGGAGGCCGGCGGCCGGCGCTGGTGGTCGGGGGTAGGGGATTTGGCGGCCGGCACTGGGGTTGGGGTAGGGGATGGATGCGGACGTCAGTCGCTGGCTCGGTACGGGGGCCTGCGACCCTAGTTTGCCTTAGTTGGGCCGGTGCTGGGCTTGATGATTTAATGGGCTGGGGTGGATGTGCATTAGTTCGGTTCTTTCGGTTAACCCGGGAACCGAACCGAATTAACCGAGTAAATTCGGTTCCCGAGAAGAAGGAACTGAACAGGAACTGAAATTACTCGGTTTCAGTTCTCGGTTATTTCGGTTCGGTTCTCGGTTAAATTTGCCCAGCCCGAGACAGAGCCCTAATGCAAAATATCTCTTTGCTGACGTTGGTCTCTGCCATGTGATGATGCTCGTGCTACCCAGTTCGATCCGTCGATAGCTTGTTAAACATGAGCATAAATCTGTGGTTTGCTTTTGTGGCCACTCTTGACAGTGTGACATCAAAATTTAATATTCTGAATTCTCAAGGTCTAGAATATTATATGCAAATGCACAATGAGTTGAAAAAAAACATATAAGAATATTGTAGACCGAACAAACACTAGTGACAGTACTAGAGATTCATGCCTGGTCCATAACAATCACACGATAAAAAAATATTGTTTAAAAAAAAGACTCTCGTAATGGTCTGGGTGCCTGCCTTGGCGTGTAACATATCCTGTAGCAGAAATAAATTAGATACTACTGGCATTCACTTTGGCTATTAAAAATGAGTTAGTGCAAGTAAAAAGGTACTAATCTCATTCATCAAATTGAAGACCATGCTCTCCAGATGTTTACTCATTCATCATTTGAAGGCCACCGATCGATTAAAGGGGAACACATATTTGCATTATGGTCCTCCCTCTTCTCCACATTAAAGTTTGTAACATAAATACGTTATGTGGTGTATGTGTGACCGTATATGCACACTTTTGACAAGTTCATGCATCAGCTTGCGCGGTTTACAATTTGTTGGACTAAAGTGATACAACCACACAAGTTAATATATGATGGGTGCAATTTACTCAAAATTTATTATTACTTCTTAGTTGTTACTATTATTTAATTTTACTAGGCCACCAGGGCCTATCTCAATATTTCGCACTGGGCCCCGGGTCTAGCCGGGATAAGGTAGCTATTCTTTTGAATGGTTCTGTGCAAGAATGCATATGGTCCAATATATGGACAGCCGAAAAAAGGGCAAGGGTAATGGATAAGGCCGCGTTTCTTCTTCCAACTTGCGCTGCGATAGCTATTTGTCTCTCGCCATCTAGCTCTACTTGCCTTTTGTTTGGTGCAAAGAACTTGGGGAGGAACCCAAGCTTTCAGGCAACAAAGCAAATAAAAGACAAGACATTGCTCTCCGACTCCACTGGTTTGACACTCCAATAATTCTGGCACTTCCAACGGTCTCTTTCCCCCCAAACCCTCTCGTGATCAATAGTGCAGCTCATGCGATCAATTAGGCATCTGGTCATGCATTCGATTCCACGGTCGAGATTATTTCTGAATATGCAGTGAAAAGAGTCAATATACGTATCTATATTTCACATTGTACAGTACAGTAATCATCATTCACTACAAGAAAAATAGTCATTCATCCCTTGGTCTTTGTACCGGTCATATTTAGGACATGTAGGGGCCATTTAGTACCGGTTCTAAATTTTAACGCTTTCTGAAATCATTTAGTACCGGATCATATCTCCACCTGGTACTAAATGTCACATTTTAGTACCGGTTGGCGGCATTGGCCATTTCATACCGGCCAATAACACTGTCCGGTACTAAAAGGTGACATTTAATACCAGTTGGTATCTTGGCCTGGTACTAAATGGTACTTCACGGGTTATTCAAAAGGAAAGCATCCCTCATGCAATCACATGTGATGGTTAGTTGGGATGGCAAGGAAGCTGGGTGCAAGGTTAAAGGTCATGGGTTCGAATCCTTGTGAGCATGCATATTTACCAGACCCAGTACTAGTGGTCTTTTTTTCTGGCAGTGATTTCTGGTTTGAATTAATCTTAACGAGATTGCATTATCCAAAAATCATTATGCACCTGCTAGCTATAAATAGGTTCATGAGTTCTATATCTCCACTAAAAGAAGATTAAACTGCAAGTAGTACTTCATTCACATATGTGCTGAAAGAGATTTGTATATATCACAGAGTTCTATTATTCAACAAAGTGTGTGTTCTTACATGTTTCAAGCTACCTATCTGCTAGCTGCACACATTAACACTACATCTAAATCAGACCTAGCTATATTCCTAGTGACATGGTCACTCTAATTCTTCCCCCCCCCCCCTAATTCATCTATCTTTACAATACAATACTTTTGTTTATATTATTTCTAATTGATACAGTACATGATAAATCCCTCTGCAACAATACTAATCAAATAATGAATATTGTTTCCTAGCCCTAATTAGCAGTGAGGGAGCACACGCATGCGTCATATTCTGTCCGGCAGAGAAGTCTGGCCCGGTTCAAACACGGAGGAGAAGGCGAGGTTGCTGGCCATGGATGATGCCAGCTGATCGCTCATCACCCTCTTGCTGGACGACGCGTGTAGCAGGTTCAAGTCGCTGTTGGAGTAATCCTCCATGAATCGCCTCTTGTGCGAGCTCTGCTGCTGCGCCGTGGAGCTGCTGCTAGCTGCTGCCTCGCCGTGATTTGCGGCGTAGAACAACCTGCCTGCTGCGTCCATGGTGCCGAGCTGCGCCGCCGTCTCCGGCGCCGGCATGCTCTCGAGCAGCTCGGACACGGGCGAGTAGTTGAAGTCCACGAGGTAGTCCGAGATGGAGGCCGGGCGCGGAAGGCCCCCGGCGGGCGCGTACGCGGCGACGATGTCGCCGACGGAGGCCGACGAGCCGTCGTGCTGCCGGCCGAGGTCGAGGCCGCCGTCCATGGAGGTCTCGTCGTCGTGCGGCGGCGAGCAGTACAGCTGCGGCGTGGTCTTCTTGTAGATCCGGCACAGCACCCAGTCATCCAGCTGCATCCACATCAAGAGTAGAGTAGTAGACAGCTCAGGCATTTTATTTGAGGCACACGTGTGACGTGTCTTGAAGCTCGAAAAGCGACCAGTGTGTGTGATCAGCACGCCAATTATTGGCAGCGTGGTAAAAAGCCACACGGATAGTATATCGCATCTCTGATCGAGAGAGAGAGAGAGAGAGAGAGAGAGAGAGAGAAGCATCTGAAGGGTTAAAGAAAACGCAGTGGTTGATGGACCTCGGGAACTCGCTTAAACTGGCATCCACACACAAGCAACCAGAAGAAAACTTTCAAAAGTAACAAGAAAAAAGAAAGCTTCCTTGGAGGGCTACTGTCCACTCCTCTCAAAACGAAGTAATTACAGACGCCAATCATAAAGCAAGAAAAAAGCATAAATTTTATTTTTTCCCCTAATCTGTATAACTAACAGTAGTTAATTTTGGATTAAACTAGCAAGTGTAAAGTGTAAGAATCTTAGGCTAATTTTGTTTTTTTGGATTGGAATTTCAGGCTAATTGCATGACACGCACGTACCCTCATGGACGAGGAGTTCTTGAACCTCATGGGCCTGTAGGTGTTGGCGGCGGCGAGCGCCTCGGCGAGGCGGTACTCGTGCATGATCCAGCTCGTCTTCAAGCCCTTGGGCGGGCGGCCCTTGTAGAAGACGAGCGCCTTCTTGACGCCGATCATGGCGCGGCTGTCGGACGACGGGTCGGGCGCCGCCGCCGCGCCGGCGCCGGAGGAGGAGGAGGAGAGCGTGATGGGCTTGTCGGTGCCGGTGGCCTTCCAGTAGCCGGATCCGGCGGCGCGGTTGGGGCGCACGCCGTTGGGGTACTTGCGGTCCCTCGGGCTGAAGAAGTACCACTCGGCCTCCCCAAAAATCGCCTTGGCTGCACACAAATATGGTGGATCTATCATCGGATCGCCCATGCATGCTTCTGTGTGTGAGCATGCATCATCCTGTCTAGCTCCATGAACTGATGAACAGATATGATCATGGCCGGTAGATGAATTACTAACCTGGCAGGTCCCATGGGTCGAACTTGTAGATGTCGACCTCGGCGATGATTGGGGCCGGGCACGGCGCGGCGGCGGCGCGCTTGCGGAGGTAGTGGAGGATGAGCTCCTCGTCCGTCGGGTGGAACCGGAACCCCGGCGGGAGCGCCGCGCACGGGCTCGCCATGCCGCCGCCGCGCCCGCCGGACGACGACGGCGCCGGCGCCGGAGCTAGACCAAGATCAATTGTCATCAACAACTGATGATTACTAATCCACTAGCAGCTAGATCGAGCAGTACGGATCGATCTAATTAATTACGCTGCCCCTTGGCATGGGCAGCTCAAGCTATAGGGGAAGGTGGAAATGGCGAGAGACCTGAAATTTTGGGAGCTGGGTCGCGGGGCCTCTTTTATAGAAGCAACAAGCAAGAGGAAGGGGAGGAGGAAGGGCGGTTGCTCAAGGAAGACGAAGCTAGCTAGCTAGCTGCCCAGGGCAAGCCACATCGGATGGGATTTTTTTTGTCTTTTTTTTTCTGTAGCTGCACCACCACCGTACCGGATTTTATATTCCGCCGTTGGATACAGCAGCCGACGGCGGAAATTCGAGCAGGGACGCCGGCGGCCAGCGCCGCCGTGCGCGCGGGACGACAGCGATGACCGATGCATGCATCTGGGCGTGGACGTGTCGACGGACCGGTCGTGTAGTGAAGTACCGCAGCTCGATCGACAGGTAGGCGGCGATAGCGTATCAGCATCTCTATGATGCTACATGCAATGCAACGCGTGCGCGTCCATATCTCAGTGTACGTCCTGTTCACTCGCGCAGCGTCGTCATACTATTGCCACTTCTATACCATATATATATATATATATATATATATATATATATATATATATATATATATATATATATATAGAAACAGGAATTTCCCAAACACATTAGAACCGCAGAGGTTTATTTATACGCACCCACACACTTATCTCTATAAATCACGTCATATACCTTCGCTATTGATGGACACTTCATGTATCTTTGAAAGGATAGTGCTGGTTAAATCCTAGAATGAATTTAGAAAAATACAAGCACCTTTAGGGTTTAGGGTTAAACTCTAAACCCTAAGCACCCGTGTCGACTTAGGGACTCTGAGGTAGGCAACATATTCCATCATAAGGAACCTTATCAGCTTGACTCCACTCAGTTCCAACTCAAATGTTTAGCCCAAGTAGCACTTGATTTTTACCATCCCTTGAATTAATTTCGATTCAAGAAGTGTCAACATCTTCATTATTCCTGCTTGAGCCTTCTTCAGTACTTCACTACCAGATTTAAAATATCTCGTAGATGTTTATTTTCGAAGGGCCGACTCGTAGTGACCTTATTAAGTTTTTTTCCCTTCAAATGCCAAGGATTTTTTAGTCTAGTTAACACATTTCTCAAGAGTACTTATTAAGTTGCCGACTGTTTTTATTTGGAAAATATTATTGGCGCTGGATATTTCTTTTTCTGTTTTGGGGATTGTTCAAATTAGACTAGAAATCTCATCCATTTGGAAAGAAAGAAAATAATTCAGAAAAGAAATAAACCTCTCGGCAGTTTTAACCCTTATTAGAAATATTGAATATCTTGTAGTGATCCCTATTCCTCTCAACTTTTCGTGCCGCCACGAAACTTACTCGCCTAAGTCGCCTCTAATCAGATGCACATTTCCTCGTCCTGAATCCTGCTCCTTGCTAGACCTGCCTCCACTCTTGACGCCATTGCTGGAGCTGCCTCCCGCCAGTGATCTTCCCTACAAGGACGAGCTAGCTAGGCTTGCCGGAGCCTGAAGTCTCCAACCCAGTGTTTGAATAATCTATGTTGTTCCTTAGCTTTCCCCAAATTTTGCCGAGGCCTTTTAGCTTAATGACGTTGGATCTATATTTTCCCTGGCACCATTTGCTACTGCAAGTACAATAATTAATCAGTTTGCGTCAACGAATACTCCAGCTACCTATATAGCTGTGTCTAGCTGGTCCAAAGTCGCTGGAAGACTTTGCAGAAGAGGTTTTCTTCCACTCATACTCCACGAGAATATGCGTGCATAGATTACCAAACCCACCGTCCGACGGATGATAGAGGAATAAACTAAGAGGGTGTTTGATCTAAGTGCTAATGTTCAAAAATGCTAAAGTTTAGTACTAGTCCTCCAAACAGGAGTGCTAATAGAGTGAGCTAAATTTTAGCCAAAGACTCAAAAAAGTTTAGCAAAGATTTGAGTGCTAATATAATATATGCTGAAGTTTAGCACTCAATTTTAGCCCATCCAAACAGACCCTAAAGCGTTGCGATTCCGTCAACTCGATTTACCCTACATATATATGTTGCGCTATATAATTGCCTGCATGATATTTTTTTAAAGAAAATGTCTGTAAAAATATTCATAGGCTCTAGTAGAATATAGCATAGGTCATTTTAGTTTTGTCCTAAATCAAATCTCTCTAACTTTAATCAAATTTGTAGTAAAATATATTACCATATGTAATCTGAATAAATTATTTAATGAAGCTAATTCGGAGTTGTAGGTGTTAGTGCATTTTTCATAGACTTAGTTAAAGTTAGAGAAATTTAATCTTTTTAAAAATAAAATGACATATATTTTTTATAAAAAAGAGTAGCAAATAATTATATATAAAAGAGTGATGTCTTAGAAGAAGACATAGATATTATTTCCGCTCGATCCCGAGCCGTCTCTTCTTTATTTCTAACCACACGTGTGGCCTCGATAGAGATGGATAAGCATGTATAGGGGGGTCAATTCCAAGCATGGACGATGATTAACTTATCATCCAAAAGCTGAAAAGGAACACGAGAATACTAGCTGCCGCAACCACTACGTTGATTCTAAGAATGATACGAAGGGGCTCAGTGCATTTCAATGATTGTCACACGTGCACAAATATATGACGGGCGCGTCGTCTATTCTTAGATCTCCTTGCATTGGTAGGCACACGCAGCCTGCGGCCATCGACATCTTAAAAAAAAAGGACTCAAGAGCACTGAGGAATCATATAAGAACTCAATTGGACACCCGACCGCACGCTCAAAACGACATCTTAAAAAAAAAGACTCAAGAGCACTGAGGAATCATATAAGAACTCAATTGGACACCCGACCGCACGCTCAAAAAAATTTAGGGACGCGTCTACCGGAGCACACACCACACACCCCGGCACCCCTCAGGGGAATAAATCCCCGGTGACCGGAGATCGATCCCGCGAGCGGTGGCTCCACAACTGGGAGACCCACCAACCGAGCTAATGCTCGTCCTCGGCCATCAACATCTGGGAAGTCCTCCACTTGCTGCAACCCTCCTGCATGTACATGTCTATTCAGGTACGGTGTCCCAAAAAGTCTCACCGACTATGGCCGCCCCATTTGTCTGTTCGCGCGCGCGCACACTGCACAAAGACCTAGCTAGCTATGTGTGTGCGTGAGTACGTTGAACCAGGGAATACCTTACCAACGGTAAGGTATTTATCAGTGGAGCCCGGTAGCGATAATCAATACAGATTATCGTTGATATTGGCTTCGATTATCATGATAATCGCAATTATCGCTAAAATCGGCTTCGATTATGAGTCGATAATCGTTGATTATCAAACGATAATGCAATCCCTGCGTTGAACACGCACCCGCGTAATAGGCGGCCGGCCTGCCTGGTCTTGTGCTAGATAGGTTGACATGGGGGCGAACTGCGTAGCTTAGCTGTTAATGTTCTTTGTGGTGGAATAATCTGACCATCAGCGTTCGAGTCCCCGACTTAGCACTGGTTCGAGTCCTCGATTTGGCTTTGGATGCTTGTATTTTTCTTAATTTATTTCAGAATTTAATCGGCTCTATTCTCAGTTCTAGACAACGTGTATGTCAATAGCGATCGAGACGTCAGTGGTGACTCGTTAATTTCGATGATCTGCCGGCTCAGTCTCTCAGAGGTGCTTATAGAAATAGAGTTGTGTCATGTATTCATAGGGGTGAGCGTGTGTGCATATATCTGTGAGCGTCTGCGTTTGTACTTTATCTTGAAAAAAAGGATATATATGTTAGCAATAAGTCAATCGCGTGCATTATTTCAAAGAAAACAAAGTCAATCGTGCGGCTGGGACAAAGAGAACAATGTGATTAAAGTTGCTAGAAGTGTATATCATAAAATGTTCTAGAACAAGTTTACATCATATTAGATCATAAAAGGTAATAAAAGTTTTAGTACTCGATATTATATTTACTATTATGTGATCCGGGACAAAGAGAATACCATCTTTGGAGAAATACTAGGCCCTGTTTAGTTGGTGAAAAGTTGTTGGTTTTAGTACTATAGCATATTTTGTTGTTACTTGATAAATAATGTCCAATCATGAACTAATTAGGCTTAAAAGATTCATCTCATGCTAATCAGTTAGACTGTGTAATTAGTTATTTTTTCGACTGCATTTAATGCTCCATGCATATGTCCGAACATTCGATGTGACGGGTACTGTAGAAATTTTTTGGAAACTAAGACCAGTCTCAGTGGGGGTTTCATGGAGAGTTTCATGACATTAAATATCATCAATTTTGCTGATGTGGCAAGGAGAGAGAATGATAGAGTTTTATAAGATATGAAGAGAATTTCATCACCATAAAACTCATCTGGCACGATTATCTAGTTTCCAATCTAGATATTTGTGCCCATAAAACTCCCTATGAAACAGGCAGGGCCGACTCAACAGCCAACTGCGCCAACGTGTGTAATATTCGGTCGGTTCTCTCGCTGTCACCTTCAATTTCTACCACACGCCGCCGGAGCTGCTCGAGTAAGGGCGCCACGTGGCCAGTCCTGGCCTTCGTTCACACGTGCGGCCTGCCATCTGTCACCAATGCCAACCGGCCGAATGCGATGGACGGCGCCGCGACGACCAAGAAGAACCCGATCGAGCTCGAATTCCATCATCCCTTCCCCGTAGGGCGGCGACGCAGCACCAGCAGCTAGCTTTCCCCAAATAAATAAAGAAAACATATGCCGACGTGGCCACGCGTATCAGTGTGTATATGCTTACTTGGACACGCGACGCGATTTGCCAAAATCTCTGCATCTCATCCGAGTGAAAACATGTCGATCGATGGTTAAACGGGGAAAAAAAATCAACACGATACTACGAATCTAGAAAAATCAGAACGATCTAGATAGCTGCCGATGCACATCGTCTTATAAGCATACTATGAATTTAGAAAAATCGAAACGATCCAGACAGCGAAACCGAGGGAGTAGTTTAGACGCGGTGGCACGCAACACCCAGTCGATCGATAGATGCCTTGATCACACTGCTGCCAGTCAAAACCAGCTAGTGTAACGTGCGTGCTTGGTACACGGATGATGGACGGATGGATGTCTGGAGGGTCGCTGCTCGCACATCGCACTCAGGCTAAAGCGCGAGAGCCAGTAGCTAGTAGCTAAACGGGCGCACGCGTACGGGTGGCGACACGTGACTAATTTTACCTTAGTAGGAAATAAAGCAGGCCTAAATCTTTTCTTCTTTTTTTTTTGAAAAGCGAGGCCTAAATCTTTCATGCATGCTGAGAGAATCATGTGTCCTAAATGAAAAGGAGGCCTGCTTGGTAGGAAATAAAACATTTCAAGGGGCGGCCGGGCATCTGCCGTGCTCTCCATATGCGTCACGACGAGCTGCCTGGTGATTCCATTTCAACAAAGAGAACACGTGCATTGAACAGCTAAAAGATATCTCTGAAGTCTTGCAGAGAACTTACTCGATTCGGGAGGAGGCAATAGTCCAGTCCAAGTCTGCTGCACGCTAGTTTCGTGCTTGCTTGCGTCTGCAGAGATGGACAAGCGGATGCAAGACTAGATTCGATCCACCAGTTTTCTTGGAGCCAAACACACACACACACACAAAAATCGTCGCAGAATCAACTATCCCCCCCCCCCCCCCCCCCAAAAAAAAGTTAACCTGATGGTCGTGGGTTAGTGAAGCCTGCAGGTGCCATTTGATTCGCTGACTGAATACCTAACAAGCACCATTCTGTTTTGTTCTATTAGGAGAAAAAAAAATGATGACAAAGTTCAGCTGAAACAAAAAAAAACAGAGACTAAAACTGACCAGGGTGAGCAAGAGTCTTCTCTGCATCGCTCATCACGTCAGAGGAGAAATGCCAATGGACTTGGAAATTGGAAGCACGTGATTTTACCTTAAGTGCACGCGGCAGCCGGTGCAAAGCATCGGTCTGAGTCTCTCAGAGTTATCCGCAGTATAGCCGCCAGGAGGAGAAAGCACCGCACCAGGCCTGAATTGGATCGCCAACGTGCAGTCACTGTAGTGTCATCACTACTTCACTAGAATAATGGATAGAGATTTTAGGCCCCGTTTAGTTCCTACCCCATAAACCCCGTAAACGCAAAAAAAACATCACATCGAATGTTTCGATATATGCATGGAGTACTAAATGAAGTCTATTTACAAAACTTTTTGCATAGATGAGCTGTAAATCGCGAGACGAATCTAATGAGCCTACTTAATACATGATTTGCAACGGTGATGCTACACTAACCATCCGCTAATTATTAATTAATTATGGATTAATTAGTATCATTAGATTCGTCTCGCGATTTACAACTCATCTGTGCAAAAAGTTTTGTAAATAAACTTCATCTAGTACTTCAAATTCATAAGATTCCATCGCAATTTTTTTTTTGCAAAACATCTAAACACGGCCTTACTTTTGGGTTAGGTCTTGGGCTACCTAGGGTGATCATCAGCAGGGGTACACCTGTAATTTTTTATGAAAAGAAAACACCAGTAATTTACATCTGGAACATATGAATTCGAGAATTTGATATGAAATATTGTAATTCTCGCAAGATGTCCAATGAAACTCGGAAGAAAGGTGCGCTTCGGATAGGGGTGGTAAAAAGCCCTGAATTTTAGCCTATATGAGCCCGGGCTCTCTTATTTTATTCAATTTTAAGCAAAATATATATATATAAATCAAATTGGATTGTGAAAAAGCATTAGAGCTATAATCCGTTACCAATCCAAAATATATAAAGATCAAACTGGATTGTGAAAAAGCACTAGAGCCATGATCCGTTACCAATCCTACCTGTGGATAAGCTAGCAGCCTACTGCAAACATGAGAACTGAGGAGCAAGGACATCGAATGTTTATCTCAATGAGCTGACTGCTTGCATAAAAAGGGGGGAGAAAAGATGAGCATACTCAAAAACGTGCGACAATGTTCTTCACAAGTCAAATTTGCACCAGCAATAGATCTTCGCCAAGCAAGACCTGGCCTTCGGTCAAACACCCGACTCTCACAAGGAATGCATGGATGGATTGAAGACACGAATTCTTTTTGACTTTTTGAGATTCCGGATCCAGATTACCAGAACGCAGCAAAGATATGCAAACAGCTTGACCTGGGAATCTCTAAAACAAACAAAGGCCATCCTTCATGAGTACCTCCCTGTCTTATTGTCAATATACAACGGGATTAGCGTTCCCGCATGACACGTTAAGGCGAGATGGAACTTCCCACAAGTTACATCTTACGCGCTGTCCCAGGCTATGACAAGGACAAACCTCTAACCAGAGGGCTATAGACTGCTGGAGCATATTCGCAGCCATCAAGAGCAATCTCCTCGCCGAGCATAAATATAATACATTTACAGTGCTTGAGTACTTATTTGGTGACGCGACAAAGTTTCATGTGCTGATAAAACGCGCTAATTGACATTTCTAGTACAACTCCTTCCGTAGGCAACAAGTAAAAAATAGTGGAGTTGCACACCAGGAGAAGACATCTAGAGTTGGTGTATTCTTAGGATGACCAAGTCTTACTTATCTGCCAACTGGTTGTGTAGGAAGTCAAGAACCGAGACGCGCTGCAAACATACAAGGTGAAGGTTAGTTTGGAACAACAGATTGGCACAGTGATGAGAGGAGGAATAATGAGGATTAATAATAGCTACCCGTTGCTCAAGATTAGCTTGTTTTGAATCCAGCTTCAACTTCTCAAGGCAATGAATCGCTTCCTCAAAACCCTCAACTGCGGCACTTTCGTTCCCAAGATTTCTATCAACATCCGCAACTTTTGCAAGAGAAGTTGCTAGATCTATGACCTATATCCAACAATTGGAAATTAAAATACTATAGCACACAAACCAAGAAGAAAACCACACTCAGAATCATGTTTTTGTTCTATGCAACAGCTTAGCTCTAATAGAAACGGCTAAATCACTTGCCTATTCAAACCAAACTTTAGAAGGAAAAGTTTCGTGAATAACAGAAACAAGTTTCACGAATAACAGGTTGCCTAAAAATTCAATGCAAGCCAAAAAAAAAAGTCTAATGCTCAAATTTAAGCAGTACATGTTGACCCAAAATAGACATATTTTGAGTCCTAGCAAGGACTGCCTTTGATCAAACATCTCCAGTGAAGCAGTTTTTGCATACTTTGACTGAAAATGATTTATTTAGGCCATAGGTTCAAGAAGAATACGTCAGAAAAGTACAAAAGCTTGCCACTACCCAATTACAACAGACTACCATTTTTCTCAAGAAGTATAGTAAAAGTTATCTCTTGCCAATTATTCCACATTAGAATTCCCACTCCCTTCTTCCCCTCTTTCCTATCTCATCAGTTACATTGTAGTATCGTATAAATGAACTAGACATCTATGTGCATTGACTACTGATCATGCAGGTACACAAAGAGCCTTCTGTACAAATGCGTTTGTTCTTGTGGCACTCCAAAAAAAAAAATCAAAGGCCCTGCATTTACCTCGCATTTGGGTTCTTAAATAACCATGTAGAGAATATCAGTGCAGTGCGATGCTTGTCACTAGCTGTCATGCAGGCAGGCTGGCCAGCTGCCGCATGGACCAGGGAACACTGGCATGCAGCATGGCACAACAACGCACTCACGGCAACATAGCAGTAACAGTATATAACCATATGCGATATGGAAGCACATGCACATATGGCAGCACGGTTAGTTATAGAATGGAGGATTAGAATTTAGTTGCATTCGATTAGGATCTTTAGGATTTACGGTTTCCATACAAATAATGATAAGTCAGTATCCTTAGTTTGTATCAAGTTCATTAGTTGTTAGCTAAGGCATTAAAGTGCCTAATCTATAAAGGCTGTCGTGGGGTGAGATGAAATTAAGCAAAAAATTATCAGATGAAATCCACCCTATACCCTGAACCATGGATTTGGGCGATGCTGCCACTTTGGCACAGAATTTGAGCAAGTTCGGCGTTTGTTTACCAATCACTGAATTGTTTCATCCCTCACCAGCTCTCAAATGTGGGTCATGACACTAGATCTCTCAATTTACCACATCTGTCAGACAAATCCTTAGTCATCACATGAAATCTTTAGATTCTTTAGTAACATGTAGTTCAAGTATGGCCTCCCGAACCCCACCCAAGAAAGTGATTTCCTTCAGAGAACAATATTGTTGTCTTACCAAACTATACTCTTCCTTCTACTGTTTCCGTGGTGTGCATGTGCATGTGCATCAACATTGGCAATACAAGACAACAGCGTTCCTTTCCCGTGTCATTCAAATTCAACATTTCAAATAGTATAAACACCCCATAACATACCTGGGAAGCTATTGCTGAATGTTCTTTTACTGCAGTTCTGCGAACATCCAATGAACGGGCATAATAGTTTCTTGCAGATTGGAGATCCCCATCATAGTAGCGAAGGTCACCAATTTTATTTAGTGAAACCGAGAGAGTATGAACCAACTGCAGATGAATGTAAAAGTTAAATCAGCATATGGTAATTCTGATGTCATTGCGGCTATACTAACTAAAACTGAAAACAACCTCAAGATCTTTTGTGGGGAGTTTTGAGAGGAACTCAGCACTTTCTTCATAGTATGTGATTGCTGAAGGGGCGTCTCCCAAGGTCCGACTGAAAACACAGTACAGTGAAAAGGATGCAGTGTTGAATGACTTCAGTAATTAACAAACTGTGAAAAATAAGATCCAAGTACCGCCACTGATTATGAATATTGAACAAAATATAAAAACATTAGTTATATGGAGACTACCAAGGTATGGATTTTATAACAGTGATGAGTGAATATTCAATAATAATAACTTAATAAGTAGTGAAATAGAGTCATCAGAGATTCAGAGACATATCACAGACACTCTGTTCTGAACAAAATAGGTGGTTAGACATCCTGATCAGGATCGTACAACGCAGAGCATCATCCTGTAATTAGCAACAACATGAAGCCTTGTAAAGGCAACGCTTATTTCTTAATTTAGTGAAATACCATCCAAACAGGTTGCAAGCAGTCAAAGAATGGCATAACCACCAGGCTGTTAACACTGCATCAATCACTCCTCTACAGTCCATACAATTAATTATCGTTGAGAATTGGCTCATACCGACTGTCAATCGAAAGTAGTAGATAGTAAAAGGAACAACAAAGTTGCCTACAGTGAGACTTTTCCTTTCTTCAATGGAAAAGGTTTCAGCTAGCTAAAACATAGAACATTAAGATACTACAATACATGATAGCATGAACAAGAATTGCCCTTTGAATGAGCACAATTATGCAGGAACCTATCTCAATATACAGTCAAATATCAATGTAACTTCTGCAGAAAAGAATCTTGTAGACTTGTTTCCTTACACTAGAATGGGCTCTTTTAGAGTTCAAACTATCACACTTCTAGATATTGAGGTGGGTAGCAAAAGAAACTAACAGGTGAAAAGATCTGCTGTGTTAAGTGGAAAAATTACTAAAGGGAAATAGTTAAGGGTGAGTAAACATACCAGCAGTCCCCAAGCATTCCTAACACAGCTCCAAGCTGAGAACATAGATCTAGGTTATCTTCTGACGATTTCAACTCCTCCCTGATGTCATCTGCACACATGGTCAACCTTGATTTTGCACTTTCAATGTTCTGGGCGCGGAAAGCCTGTAGATGTAAAAATTAGGGAATGGTTGTAACATCAATACTATAGATAAATTAGTAAAAAATAATGGGGAACGATCGATTATGCAAATTTTACAGGTTCAAGTATAAAGAGTCCATCATACGAGGCTAAAGCAGTTGACTCAATACTGACCCTCATAGCTTGCTGCACCAGAAAAGCTCCTCTTTCCATAGAAACATCCTCATATATGACTTTGTTCTTGCCACCTGCTGCTTCCGCATCCCCTGCAGCATGTGATCGCTTGATTCTGGCATGGCCATCAATGAAGCGATCAATGAGAGCTTGAAGCTCGGTATCAGGCTCAATCCCCTCTATGTCAGCACCACACAGTGGACAGTCTTTAAAGCGTGATATACATGCCCTGCCAAGGAAACCCAGTAAGATCCTATTGAAGCAAGAAATGAAACAATAAGGGCATTTTGATCTGGCGAAGTACAAGACGCACTTGCAGAATTTATGGGCACATGGCTTGCATTTGCTGCTTTCATGGAGCAGTGCCTGGCAGATAATGCAGCTGAGCGGCCCCAGCTTGAACGTGTTGCTGTCGTAGCCAAATGGGCACTTTGCTGGCACCATACGGGGATCGGTGCCCTTATCCTCAGCATGGCCAGTACTTCCCTTGTGCTCGCTACTGTGATCCTTGCCGGTGACAGGGCAAACACCACTTATGCTCTTGTCAGATTTTGCAGGGCATACTCCGGCACTGCTCTTGTCGGATTTTGCAGGGCATACGCCACCACCAGTGGTAGCTCCAGCAAAAGGGCAGAGTGAGCTCATGATTATTCAATGGTTGTTCCCTGCAGAAAATGGAACAGGTAACATTGCCTTTTAGACTTGGAGCACCAAATTATCATACCAATGCTGCAAACCAAAATCATATACGTATATATGCATGTGCAGTTGTGCACAATGATGATATTGGCACAGAGGCTGATTGGTGAAAACGAATTCCTCACAGGCTGGGTCCTGACCTGATCCCATAGGGAGAATGGGATTATTGACCTAGACAGTCAGGCAGAGCAAAAGCAAATCACAGAATTTTATTTTGGTCAGATGCCCCAGCGGTCTGGTTGATAACAGCAACAAAATGATTGGATGGAGGAATACATAATCGACAAGCATTGGTTGCGGTTAGATGGGTCAGCGGCACAAAAGAAGGTTGATGCTACTAGTATGGCAGGAAATTAATAAAACACGGCATGAAACGAGTTCTTTTTTTTTTGTGTCACGGCATGAAACGAGTTCAGTAATTCTCAATGTGCATTGCGGAGCAGTTTGAGCATCGGGAGGCAATTCCTTAAGGTAGAATTTCAATGTTTGATGAGCACCGACCGATTTCCGGGTCTAACAAACTTCAATTTTAGCCAGGGTGAACAAAATCGAAAGGGAGTTCGGAAAGGGGGCCAATCACCCACCGCGGGCACTCGTTTCTCCTGCGCGCCGGACGCCGCTCCTAAATCGCCGCGCTCCCCGCGGCCTCCCCACGCGCCGCCGCCGCGCGCCGAGAAACAAGGCCCGCCCTCCGCCGCCGCAGGGCGCGCAAGTGCCGATGCCTCCGGACCGCCCCGCACGTCTGCTGCTACGGCCGCCACCGCCTGCGTCCTCTCGCCCGAGGAGGCGGAGGGAGCACGAGGGCTCTGGACGGCGATTCGCTCGGGGCGGCGCGGGTCCGGCCGAGGCGAGGTCGCGCGGGGCGGGCGGCGGCGGCGAGAGTTCGAGATCGACGCGACGAGGTGGGCGGTGTTCCGGGGACCGGGGGAGGCGTGACTCGTCGTGAGTGGTCACGAGCGAGAGGGGTCGCGGCTCGCGGCGGGGGGAAGGCCTGGATAAGATCGCGTCTGGGAATCCAACGGTGGGAGGACTGCCACGTCAGATGACGTCGCAGCCACACGCTGACGCCACCGTAACGTGTAGGACGCGAATCCATTCTGGCCATCGCGTGTTACTTGGCTTCCCAACAATCGATCCGACAGATGCGGGAGCCCTCCGCCTTTCGTTTTTTTATGGCCCGTTATGCTAGGTGGCTCCCAGCGCGCGACTTGACCATGAAGAAGCTGTCTCCGGTCACCAACATGGACTACCCACGTATTCGATTGTTTTCTTTTTCTCATTTCTATTTTTCCCATTACGTGGTGCAAGTGCTATTATTTTTTCTTTTCAGATTTTTTTTAACGTTCTATTATGTGTTGAAGTTCTCTTGACAATTTTTTTTCATAAAAATCTACCAAAAAAGTATACCAGCGATTTGTACTCCCAAGTTGTGTGATGAACTTGTGTGTAAAAAATTTGTACTATTTTTTTTGATAAAGATAACATCATACAAGTTGTGGTAAAAAATTATCCTCCATATTTGTCTGAAAAATGTATGCATTAAAATTGTATATATCACAAAAGTTATACTAAAAAGTTATTTTTCAAAGAGTTGCTAAGAAAGAATTATAGGCAAAAGTTGTATGTATCGTAAAGTTATGATGCAAAGTTATCTTTCAGAAGATGTGTGTAAAAAATTTTATGTAAAAGTTGTATTTAGAAATTATAATTTTCCAAAAAAAATTAAAATATTTGCAGAAAAGGAAACAAACATGCTGTCTCAAATCCCGCGCTGGAAGTCTCTCCTGACGCGCGCTCTAATCAGCTGCCCCACAAGCGGGGCCCCTTGCGCAGACTATGCAGAAGACTAGTACGAGAATCCAATTGCGCAATCGCGCGCTAATTGAGTTCTCAGCAATCGATCCAACAGGGGCTTCTCCTTCCTTTTATGATGCCGCGCACCCAAGTGAGTGACGTGACCGTCCAGATATTTTTTTCTCTCTCTTTTCATCTTTTTGTTTTCCACTTTCCTTTTTTTAAGTGTTATCATGGCTGTCCTTTCCAGTTTTGTCCTTTTACTTTTTTTAATGTCTGAAGTTTTAATGACAACTTTTATATAAAAATTATAATAAAAAGTTATATCGAGACTTGCGCTTAGAAGTTGCATGATACACTTTGTGCGTAAGATGTTGTGTGAGAAATCTTCCACATAATATCGTCATACAATTTGTGCTAAAAAATTATCCTCTATAAGTTATTTGATTAAGTTTTGTATGTACCCTAAAAGTTATGCTAAAAATTTATTATTTCAAGTTGTTAAGAAAGAGTTATGTGTAAAAGTTATGTACATTGTAAAAGTTATGATGAAAATTTATCTTTAGTGAAGATGTGCAAAAGTTATACTTGAAAATTATATTTACAAATCATAAACTTCCAAAATTAAAAAATTAGGTGGAATACAAATTTAACTGAAAAGAAAAAAAAAACTCCTGTCAGAGATCGAGCGCCACGAAAGCTGCTGGGGCGCGCGCGCGGACTAGCATGCCCCCGTGTAGGAGGGGGAGTCGCACCGGACTGAGTGGCCCTGTTTGTTCCCTAGTAAAGTTGTATCAGGAAACTTTGACCGCTAATTAAGGATGTTAAATGAAGGCAATTTACAAAACTAACTCCACAATCCCTGTGCTAGGAACCCTGAAGAATCTAATGAGACTTTTAACCGCGTGATGTAGTATCACTGTAGCTAATCATTAATTAATTACCGTTATTAGATTTGTCGCAAAAAATTACGTTTATCTCTGAAAATTTTTTGCAAACAGACTTCATTTAGTACTTCATGTATATAAAATTCTTTTCTCGGCTTGTATGTACTAGAAAATCCAGCAGGAACCAAACGGGGGCACTGTGTACGAACTTTCCTTCCATCCGTGCCCCGAAAAGAGAGCCAGGACGCAGAGTTCGCATCACCACAGGCGTAAAATTCATGTTGGGAGTCACCTGGGCATTCGGTAAATACCGATCGGTTCGTACCGATCGATTTCTAATAAAATTTGGTACCGAGAAAATTCGGTTCGATTTCGGTATTTATCGAACAGTACCGAACTGATTACAGAGAGGATGTAATAGCAGGTTCAAAGATTAATTTTAACATCATTTCATAGATAATAATAGTGCAAAATATAAATACATATAAAAGTACATGTGACTATAAGTGTGAGTGCCAAAATACGTAATATAGTAGTCTACAATAGTACAATCAATAATATAACAACACTCAAACTTATCACATTTCATGTAAGTTCGGTAAACACGGTTCGGTTTCGATATTTACCTCGATAGTTCGGTTCCTGAAAACTTAGAACTGAAATAGGAACCGAATATTTCGGTTTCGATAATTTCGGTTCAGTTTCGATAATTTGGGTTCGGTATTCGGTTCTCGGTATTTCGTGCCCCAGTTGGGAGATCGGACGGTGATGATGGCCCGTGGGTCTTTGACAGGCCCACCACAGGCCTAGGCCCAGCCCATCGTCGTGCCCGCTCCATTGGGCCTCGGCTGCTTTTCTTTTCTCCGGCGCGACGGCTCCTCCTCCGGGCTCCGGCGGACAGCAAGGACGGGGCAGGGTTTAATGCGCTGCCCCGCCTGCCCGGTAGTCAAGGCGGGCGGAGAGCGAGTGGTCTCGGGGTTCGGTGAGGCCAGCAGCAGCGGAAATGCGCCCTCATTTATGACGCGCTCAGTCAGCCCACCAGTCTCCTCCCCCGCGCCTCCCCGGCTCCTCCCCACGATGGGAAAACGCGGGCGGCTAGCGGCGGCCGTGGCGCCGCCCGCGCTCGTGCCACTCCCCGTCGTCCTCGCCGCCTTCCTTCTCTCCGTCGCGACCCCAGCGCTGGGTCGGAGCCGTGAGTCTCTCTCTTCGCCGTTCCCCCCTTTTTCCCCCTCCGCCTGCGTATACAGCCAGCTTTAGATCCGCCGTTTCTTGGTTTCGTTGCCGATTCCGGGGAGTACTGTCGGGGGGCGAGCTTAGGGTTGTTTGCTTCGTTGCTTAGATTGCGTGAGCTCAGTTAGGGGTGTTGGTATTGGTTGTTATCATGAACTGGGCAATCTAAGGCACCAAGTCGACGTGCTTTCTTGTTTTAAAGTTCTATTGGTGATATGCTGCTACCCGCTGTGCTCTCTATGGGATGGGAATCGAGAAAATGATTTGGCCGATCATCGAAAAAGTATGGAGATGCGATCAGTCCTCCAGTTTGGGATAGGGATTTTGCCTCGCCAGAAAGAAAGAATCTACAGGAGGGGGAAAACGAACTTCTCTTTCGTCGTTTCCCTCTTTTGATTTGATATTCCTTATCATGGAGTCATTTTGGGATTTTGCATCCCGACCTTAGATTTCCTTTTGTTGGTGGTTGCTGCCTTTTGGCGCTCCACTTGGCAATACATTTCAGTTAGTCTAAACTAGTCATAGTTACTGTGGCACAAAACTGCGCAACTTACATTTAAGGTATTGTTTAAGTCTTTCTGAAGATTAGTAAATTTGTGAGTTGTGACGTCAATTTCTTCAATTTTGTGCAGCATCATGCCCTGCGGGTTGGCAAATCAGCCCTGTTCAGAACAAATGCTTCATGTACATATCGGCCTCCCTTTCTTGGGAGAGATCTGAGGCTCTCTGCCGTAACCGCACTGGACATCTGGCTGCTTTATCATCTGTTCAGGAGCTAAACTTCACAAAGTCTCTCTGCGGATCAACCTCAGGATGCTGGGTTGGAGGGTATCATAACACTAGTACTGGTAGTGGTTGGAAATGGTCCGGTGATTCATCTGTTGGGGATGAGTCCCTCTTCCCTGTTGAGATGTTGCATGCAAACTGCAGTGGTACTGCATGCGGTGTAGCCACCACTAATGATTTGTGCGCTTTGGTGACCAATAGTCGTGCTTCACTTGCTGGAAAAAGGTGCAGTGAGTCCCATGGTCTGATTTGTATGATGGATCATGGTGAGTTTGTAACTTGTAAGGTTTTACCTATTTTGCTGAAAAAATGGTAGTTTGCTTTCATGAAATATGTTTGTACTGACAGTCTTTATTTTTGGTGTCAGTAAACAGATGCTACCATGATCACTGCCACAAGGAATATTTCATAGCCCTCATTGCTGTGAGTGGTTTCATTCTGGCAACCACTTTAGCCGTTGTGGTTTGGCTGCTTGTCTACAGGCGAAGCAAGAAAAGAAGAAGATCACGAGAAGCATTAGGTTCTGCTGCTGCTGCATTGGTGGCGCCGCAATGGAAAGTATTCACCAGTGAAGAACTTAGATCAATCACAAAGAATTTCAGTGAGGGAAACCGGCTTCCTGGTAATGCAAAGACAGGTGGAACCTACAGTGGAATCTTGCCTGATGGGTCCAAAGTAGCAATCAAGAGACTGAAGAGATCCAGCCTACAAAGGAAAAAGGACTTCTACTCTGAGATTCGGAGAGTCGCAAAGCTTTATCATCCTAATTTGGTGGCTGTAAAAGGATGTTGTTATGACCATGGTGATCGGTTTATTGTCTATGAGTTTGTTGCAAATGGTCCTTTGGATGTGTGGCTGCATCATATTCCCAGAGGTGGGCGGAGCCTTGATTGGGCAATGAGAATGAGAGCTGCCACAACTCTTGCCCAGGGAATAGCGTAAGTCACCCCTCTCGAGAGATATTTTTATTCTTGTTATGAATTTTCTTATGCCGTATATTTCCGAGACATTGAAATATTAATTGATGTAAGTATTAGTGTTCTTATGTCTTAATTTCACTTGTTTTATCATTTAGGTTTCTCTTTTCTCACATCACTCACTTTCTTAGTTTCCAGTAGCATTTGACCTACTTAGGACTTGAATTTATTTTGTTGTGCAATGGTTTGCATGCAGATATTATTTAGTGCTCACATAAGAAAGGCGGTATGACTTGGTCTGCAACCATTTTTGGCTGGTTTGTTTTACCCTACTACATGAAACCAACCAGTTAGATATTAAAAACTGGGATTCCGTATTGTCATTAATGGTTCCCTCGTTTATGATTGTATTTGTTGTTTCTTATTAATTAGCATCAGTGGGCTGCAAACATTTATAAACAACCGTGCATGGGAAAACTGCTTGCCGTGATTTTTCTTGATTTATATTATAACCTATAAATAGTAATTACTGTAGAAACCACCTGTGCTGTAGCGGTGAATTAAAAAGGAAATTTATGAGATCACTTATTTCAAGATTATTTGGTTAACTAGTATTGTTTGGCTTCTACTGCTATTGATTGAGCTCTAAATACGACTTGATCCAACTTGTTTGGATTTATCGTCTTCATTCCTGGGCCGTTACTTTTTATGTACAGGTCATCCCCACTAACTGCAATCAGTGTTCTAAGTGCTATTGTTCACTATGTATTTACTAGTTCTCATTTGATACAGATTTTTGCACGACAAGGTGAAGCCCCAGGTGGTGCACCGTGACATCCGTGCAAGTAATGTCTTGCTCGATGAGGAATTTGGCGCACATCTGATGGGGGTCGGCCTTTCCAAGTTTGTGCCATGGGAAGTGATGCATGAGAGAACTGTCAAGGCTGCATCCTATGGCTACCTTGCTCCTGAGTTCATATACAGGAACGAGCTGACAACAAAGAGCGACGTCTACAGCTTTGGTGTGCTGCTCCTAGAAATCATCAGCGGCCGTCGCCCTGCACAGTCGGTTGAGTCTGTCGGGTGGCAGACCATATTTGAATGGGCGACTCCTCTAGTCCAGTCACACCGCTATCTTGATCTGCTAGACCCACTCATACAGGACTTGCCAGATGTGGGGGTCGTCCAGAAGGTTGTCGATCTTGTCTACTCCTGCACCCAGCATGTCCCTTCAGTGCGCCCAAGGATGTCGCATGTTGTGCATCAGCTACAGCAGCTTGAGATGAAGTCTGCAGCTTCTGAGCAGCAGCTGAGGAGCGGGACAAGCACTAGCGCGACATCTCCGATGTTACCATTGGAGGTCCGGACTCCTCGCTGAAATCCATTGCCAGAAATCAAGAGCGTCATCTATATTTCCATTGTCATTCAGCATTCCTTACTCAGTAGGTAGCACATTCCCTGGAGTGAATGGTGACCCAGGGCCAGAGGCCACCGTTATCTGTAATCAGTAGTTTAAGCCACCTTTATCTGTAATCAGTAGTTTAGTTCTGCCCCAAGGTTGAGGGAGCGAGGGGGCAAGTTGTACCCATTTGTACTCAGGTTGACCTCTAATCTACTACAGATTTTAATGGTTGGCCTCTACATTTTTTTTAAAAAAAAATCTAGTGAGCAAAAGCTGTATGTCTGTACTCTGAACAAGTTGCATATATTTTGACGGCAGAGTAAAAAAAAAAGCTAATTTCAGTAGTTTGCATTACTTCCTAATTTACATTTAACAGCACAAATGCATCGGCACGTATAGTCTTGCGATGTATTCACAATTCCTGGTGCAAAAGTATGTTCTTGATCTGCGCAATTAGCTGGAGCTAAGCATGAGCATGCGCATAGGAGCATGAGCATGCGCTAGGTCAGGTAGGGAGCTTTCTCCTAAGCCTGTTGAAGGTTGGTTTCAGCGGCTGGCTTGCGCTCGGCTCAATTGGCAGCAGCGGCTTCCTGTTCTGTGTACTGACAACACGACTGGGTGCCGGTGCCGCTTTGGTGCTGGCCTTGCTAGCATTAGCTGACCTCTGCTTCTTCGCCCTGGGGGCCTCCAGCCTTTCCAGAATCCTTGAAGTCTTCTCGTCCAGCGGCTTCACTGGAGATGGTGGCTTGGCGCGGGGAGGCTTGTCAGCAGTAGTAGGCCTGGGAGGTACAGCGGTGGTGAAGTCGTCATCGAGGTCATCGATGATGATGAGTTTCTCCCACTCCTCACTGATGCTGGGGGAGGCCTTCCCCTTCTTGGACTGGCTCGATAGCTTGTTCTCCTTGGGAGTTCTGAATGTTGATGTCTGTGGTTCGCTGAATGAGTGGAGATGGTCATTGAGACCTCCAGCGTTTTCCTCAGGTTGGTTCAGGAACCTGCTGTCTTCAAGGCCCTGGCATGTTGGTACTTGTGGTTCGCTGAACGAATCAACATGGTGATGGTCCTTCGGGGCAGAGTCTGGATCAATTTATCTGCGAAATGAAGTCGATTTCATTCATGGGACATATTATTTGACCATGGTTTCCATGACAAATCATGATAGCAGGTAAAACAAATCAAACCAATTACTGAAATCGTGAATCGGAAGAAAGCATCATGTAACAGTATGAGTAGCCACCAAGTAGGTACCCGAATTGCAGGCTGTCCTTTACCAGGCGATTCAGTTTTGAATGAAAACCTCTTTCATGTTGCACAGGGTTGTAATCCTTGAGTGCAATCTGAAAAGTAGCAGTTGCCAGGTATTTATTAAGAGTATGCCAAGCAAGGAAGCTGATAATAGTACGGAGAACAAGTTTGTGGAGCAAGGAAACTACTAATCATAAGCAGACCAAAGAATGAAAACCATTCACCTGATCGCAAGTCACAAGTACAGAAATAGAGGGATACATACCTTAGACAAGGAGGTTTCAACTGAATTCCTGATTTTCATGGTAACCTTGGATTTGCAATCTCGATTCATGTCTGGGAGAGGCAATATCTCTTCAGATCCAGCAAGCCTCTGCAACATGATGTGTTCCAATCATTAGCGCAAGCCAGTAACAGACCAGAATCCTTTCTTTTACAGCAGCTGATAAGGAACTAAAATGAAAGCTTTATGACTAAGATAGTTATCCAGCATTCAGAATCCAATCCGATAGGCTTTTATGGAAACTACTACAAGATAGGGCACGAGAAGTGTTGCCTGTACCCTCAGAAGCATTGGTCCCTTCTCAGATGGTATAAGAAGATAGTAACACTGAAGAGTTCCAATTTTCATTGTTTCAATATTACATGATGAGGAACAAACAAGTCCCTGGTCAAGCTTGAAAAGAGTTTCACATAGGCCATAGAAAACTGCAGCACAGATAATATTGACATATCAGAATCATTTGAGAAGCTAGAGACACATCATGCATAAATTGCAATACTAACTCTGGGTGTTCTGGTCTGAACATTCATCAGTTAGAGCAACTTCAACATCATTTGAACTGGGAATCACAACAAAAGACCTCCCCATTATGACTCCTGTTAACAGACATTGTCATTAAATTTACAAAATATGTGTATCTTAATAGTCAACGGTTGTGGATACCTTCATTCATTGAGGCTAACTGAGTGCGCTCAATTACATCAAAAGAAATCGAAGTAGAGACTCGCTGCAAGTTTGATCCACCTTCTGAAGTAGGCAGAAACAATACCGTTTGTTCTCCAATCCTCACAGCAGTATCAGTAACATCAGATGATGCAAGCTGTCGACTAGTTATTGGACACATCCATTTTACCTTATTTGTGGTGACATGGTCAATAGGGCAACCATGACACTTGCATGCCTGTTCAGTCAATGTGTTCTGCATTAGCATTGCAGTGAAAGAGGCTACAGAACGGACAATAGAAATTATGGAGGCATAAATGTGATTATCTGAAGGAAATATGAAGTTAAAAAAGTTGGCTATGAAATTACTGAAATTGTATGAAAAGGTTCCTTTATCAGTCACATACTATTCCACTAACCAATACTTATATAGAACAAACTCAATGCTTGCAAATCACAAGGTGGAACATTGTTGAGTAGTGAAAGGAAAACATTACATTCAGATATTATGTCATTGAACCTATAAATAAAATAGCTAGAGGTGGTATAATAATTTCTATCACCTGACAAGATGGAAAACCATCAGTTATGTGGTTGGCTGATGCATACAGGTTGCAACATATGTGTTTAACAGAGTCAATAATGGGATATCTGAACAGAAATACAGCTTGCAGTATCTCCTCTTTGTCATCCTTTAGATCTTCTAACCACCTCTTCACTAGACCACGCAAAACTTGGGGCTCTGCATTTTTCAAATATACAGCAAACATACATACTTTTGGGTTACCTCACATGACAGAAACATTGAATGTGAACTGGAGTGAAAAGAACTCCTAATATAGCAGTGATAGCTGTCAGGTCCCATTCCCCAAAAAATAACTCTCTGGTAGTGTGATCTCATCATATTATTAGAATTGTGAAAAAGTTAATAGCATGATCATGTTATGGTTTGTTGATTGATCATGAAAGATTACCTTATTATCCAAACATAAACAAAAAAACAATAAATGATTACTGCTTAGTAATGCCTTGAAACTTCCTTACCAGGATTATATCTCCGTACCACACAGTTCTCAAGATCACAAATTCTGTTTACAAAAGAGTTGGCATTTGCAGGAATGTCACCATACATGAATGCAGCTTCTGGTTCCAACATTATAAAGTCCACTGCAACACACTGTTCTGCTGCATCCTGATGACAATACAAGACAATAATCAAAGGAATGCTATCATCAAGAGCAAGGACTTAGTAGGGGAAAACTACAGCTTAACCCCTCTCAGAAAAACTGCAAGTTATTGTGCTAGTACCATAAGGGACCTTCGAAGAGCTTCTGGGTTTTGTGCAGACATACATATAGCAATCACTTTCTTGGAGATGTCATCAGTGGCCCAAGAATAGATGGCTCTATTGCTAAAAAGGTTTGCCAGGGATACATCTGCACATGACAAATAGAGTCAGGAAAGTATTCCATCTGACGATCACTCTCCTGTTAAAATCCACACGTATTCACAGTATTTAGCACTTCTGAGTTAGTTTGGTCTTGTACCCATCTCACAAATAATTGGAAGATTATGGGACCAACACAATTGCCGTACCTCCACTAGAAGGAGACCCAACATGTTGGTCAGGGAGAAAGCCATACAGAGGTATGTTATTTACAGCATGGTGAAAATCTCGAAGGTTGAACTTTTCACCAGGCCTATACCCAATCTTTAGCTGGTTGAAATTCAGATGTTAGAATATATAACAATGTCGTAAAAGTGCAGTAAGAACACATCTACACATATGGACTGAATAGACTAATCAGCACTACAAACAGACTGAACTGAGTGACAATGGCATCGGCTAATGTCACCACATTCGCAGTGCATCTAAGAAGTTGTCCACAGAGGCAACAGATGCATGTGCATCTTGCTTTCACCAGCTGAAAAACGCCTGCCTCAATAACTGCTAGAGGTGGCATGTCTGGTGATTCGAGTAATCCCAAATCTCAAATAATTGACAGCACCCACGATCATTTGTATGACAGGGATAAATTGGTTCCTGTTTCATATAGCAAACAGATGGCGGTACGGATTTTACCCTCGGAACACCACAGTGAACAGGAAGCTAATTATAGAACCTGCACAGGCAGAAATGCACTGAAGAAGCGAGGCAACACAAACATTTTACGACCTCATCTGTGGTGTGTGTCAGCACCCGATGCCGATTGGAGCAAAAAACAAACAAAGGCGACACTACATCGAGCAACATAGGCGCAACATAGGCTATGCAGCGGTGGACACAATCATTATACCGGATCGGGATCAGTTGGTTTTGAAGTCAATTTGGAATCAGCAATCATGCAGCGCAAGGAACACTGAAAAGTGAAAACAACCAGGGGTCCGATCAACAATTCAACAGCATGGAGGATGGATAACTGACCTCAGGCCAGGAGGAGGAGGACGAGGAGGATGATTTGGAGGAGGGGGAGTGGACGTAGCTGAGGGCCAGGCGGTCGGGGAGCCCGCCGGCGTCGGCGGAGGACGAGGCGTGGGGTTGGGGCGGTGGCGTTGCGGCGGCGTAGAGGTTGGCGAGGTGGAGCAGGCACTGCACGGGCGAGCGGAACCGCGGCGCCGCACGGGGTTAGTTGGGGTTGCTCACCTCCGACGGATGGATGGGCGGGAGGAAGAGGAAGCGGGCGGGCGGGAGCGTGGGAGGTACCTGCTTGAGGCGGTGGAGCAGGGGAGGGGGGATGTTGCGCAGGTCCAGCAGGAAGCAGAGCAACGCCATGGCCGCCCGCCCACATGCGTCCGCCTCCGATGATCCCTCACCCCTCCGCCCTCCCTCGCTGGCCTTCTCTTCTCCGGCGTCGGCCGCGCCCCGGCGACGCGTGCTGGTGCCTGGTGGCTTCTCCGAGACGGAGCCTCGCCTCGACGCGCCGCAAGGGAATTTGAATGGGTGGCTTGCAGAGCACGCCCAGCGCACGCACGCACGCCCAACCAGTATATATAGCCAGGACCCAACATTTTTTTTATGCAGTTGAGGTGGACAAGGATCGTGGTCATATAGCAAATTTTTTTTTGGCAGATGGTCAGTCTATCATGGATTACAAATGATTTGGTGATGCTGTGTCCTTTGACACCACATTTCAAACAAATAAGTTTGAAATGCCTTTTGCTCCGATTCTTGGCACCAACCATCACAAGCAAACATAATTTTTTGGTGTGCACTCATGTTCAACGAGACTATTCCATCATTTGTTTGGCTATTTGAGTCCTTTCTTCAAGCAATGTCTGGAAAGCACCCAAGCACAATTTTCACAGATCAAGACGCGGCAATGGCAGCAGCAATTGCTCTGTATTCCCAAACACAGCACTGGGCGCCAGATTTAGGGGGACAGGAGTAAAGTATGAAACAACATCATTTAGCTGTTTTTGAAAATTATTTCTGAGCAACTTTGCATATAAACTTTGGCTCCACAGTAGCAAAATGGAATCTATGAATATTGGTGAACTTTACTCTCATTTGTTGAGCTAGATGTTGGAATTAAGTAATTTTAAGAGAGCTCCAAAAATTGATTTCAGCACAGCACATCCTGGGCGCCAGACTTGAAAGAAAATTCTAAGTCTGGGCTGCCTGACCACAGTGATGCTTAAGGAAGTTTGGAATTATTTTGTGAGAAATTTGCTTTGTATGAATGGCTGTAGTTCGCCCAGGAAGCAGAGCCGATGCGATGCGAGCCTGCGTTCATGCGCGAGCGGGCTCGAAACCTGCGAGGGAGCCGAGCCGCGCGATGGGGCAAGCGGGCAGCGCGCGCGATGGCGAGCCGCGCTTCCGCGCTCGGGACCCACACGTCCGGCGACGTCCAATGGTTGCACGCCACGAGGGGGTGCGCACCCAGCGCCCTGTGCGCGCGGCGCTCACGGGATTTTTTTTCCGCAAGGGAAAAAATTGCATGGGCGCCGCGCGCACCAGCGACGGGGTGCGCCCTCCTCGTGGCGCGTCGGGATTGGACGGAGTGCACGGGGTCTCGCGCGGCTCGCCCCCTCGCGTCCCTGCGCTCGATCGCTCCCGGCTCAGCCCCTCGTGTGGCAGAACCACCTGAATTATCCCGGCTCAAGTGCGCAGGGCATCACCATAAAGGCAACACTAGCTCAAACACACTTCAAACGGAACAATTCTTGGTCTGTCGAGTAACGTCCCGATACAACCACCGGTTCTCGGATCGAACAAGCATACCCCGCACGAAGGCGAGTCCAGAGATATTACAACCACAATTTTACAACACAGGCATAGTAATGATTATAAACTAGTTCAAACCATTATTACAAAACCATCTTCAGTAAAACAGTTATACAAGCCATAACTATAAGTTCAGAGTTTAGACAGCGGAAGATAAAACACGACGGCTACAACATGTCGCAAAAGTATACCAGGCTAGCCCAAGCCTGGTATCACTCGTCAAAGTCATTGCCGGCCGAGGACGTATCCCACTCGACGGACCAGCCAGGAGGCAAAGAGCATGGGTAGGTCAAGCTAGCGATCTGCTCTTCAAAACTCATACCTGAAAAGGTTTCAACAGCAAGGCTGAGTATTCTAATACTCAGCAAGACTTAACCGTCCACGGGTATAATTAGCCCACCTTAACTAGACTATGCAAGGTTTTGTGAGGCTCTGGTTTTCCTTTTGCTGAAAAGCAATAAAGAGTAGGTCCTTACTTTCAAGTTTTAGCTTTCAAGATTCTAGTTGATTAACCATTCTATGTAAGCAACTACTATCCAATCATGGTAGAAAACTAAGCAAACATCAAGATTGATAAATTATATTATTGCTCTTATTACTCTGTGTGGCAAAGGGATCAAGCAGTTTCATTTCATCGTGAGAGGCGGACGATTCTGAATCGAAATTCAACCTTGCAAGGCAAACCTAACACACACGTTTGGAACACCGTCGGGTCGTTTCCAAACAACCGTTGACTTTTCTTTCCGGCTTGTGGATAGGGTCACTCTCCCCGACTACAGGGCTCCAGGCCGAACCTTGTCCCTAGAAGTCGTAGTGTTGCGCAACATAAAAATAAAACCTATCCCTAAGAGAGAGTGAAAGGTATATCCACTCCCCGGTCCAATCGACTACTAGGCTTGCCGCGTACCATATTTACGGTATGTGGCTAGTACTTTCAAAAACTTAACCGCCGCTACCACACACCGCGACCTTAACAAGTTCATCAACACAGACGGGGTCTCACCAAAGGTCATGATATCGAACACGACCCCGTCCGTCGTCCTTATATTGATAACAGAAAGTAAACAAGCAATTCCTATAAAGCTTGCGAGTGACAGGCAATCACTCGACTTTTACCGGTCCTATAAGCTTAGCAAGTAGTCGAACTCAGGTCTAGTGTTCAGTACATAGGTTCCTAGGATCATGCATCTAGGGTTTCAATTCAAATCCTAAGAACTGTAAATGCATAAGCAAGTAATAACAGTAAATGATAATAATTTGAAATATAGGTTATGTCCGGGGCTTGCCTTCTCGGTAGTCACTAACTAATTCAGCTCTAGGTTCTTCCGAACTTTGGTCCGGGACTTCAGTTAGTTCAGCAGTGTTCACTTGAGCTTCGAGATCACCTCCGTCAGACTCCGGGATCAGCTCGTACGTCCCGTCCGACAAAGTAGTCGTATTTATATGTAATGCAAGAACAACATTATAAACACACATGGGTAATCGTTTATAGAGTAGTTAAATAACAAATCTAACCACAGAAGGCATCTTGATCAACAGCGCAAATGAAGTTTACTAACTTCAAAAACAAGTGGGGGTGATTTCCTATAACAAGTAATTCATGGTTTGCTAATAAATAAACAACTCAAAGCACAAACATAAATAAATTTAGGAAAAATTACCCTAAATAGAACATGAACAGATTAAGCTACCCTGTAAAAATCATGCCAAAACATGTATCCATTTATTCACAAAAAATCATTCATTCAGACAACACCTAGAACAAGTTTGAATTATACAGGTTAAACTAGAAGAAAGAAGAATCTAAAAATTTAACAGGAGACCTACACAGGGATGAGTTAGCTACTGTGAATTTTTCATGATTTTATCTACACATAAATAATTATGAGAAAATAAACAAAACAGACATAAAATTAGCAAGATTCATTTTTAGCTCCTGTTCTAGTCATGAACTAGGGCTCAAACTTCAAGAACAAGCTAAAATATTCAAAACAATCACTCAGAAATATTTTCATGATTTATAACCAGCAAAAACTATTTATCAAAATTAAAGTCTACTAAACAAGGATCAAATCAAATAAATAGCTACACCTGAGAACTGACCACTAAATATTTATAGAAACACTAGTATTACAATAACAAACTATCATAAAAATTTCACTACAGTACAAGACTTCAAACATTAGTTAAGAAAAAGATAAAACATCTAGTCTTTATGTACCTAGTGAAACAAAACCATTTATACAGCAAAAACTTGCAACAAACACCTACCATATTATGGTTCTACTGCAAATATATTTACACAAGGATTCCAGAACATCAAGATTTGCTATTTTACGAAATTCCTATGAATTTCTACTGAATTTCAAAGTTTGCAGCTAGAAATTTCAAAGAAGTCCTTAGAGCACTATTCAACTGAGTCACGGCCTACTCAAATAACCCCCTGGGGTTTTGTTTCTTCCAACCCGAGGTCCCTGGGCCGGGTCAGAGGGGGAGCGCGGGGTTTGACCGGCCGTTTCCCGGCGAGGGGCTCACCGGCGGCGAGGGTGGAGGGGTGTGGGAGCTTCACGGGTTCAAGGCGCACCTCAGGGTGGTCTTGGGGTGCGGGGAGGGGCTCAGAGGCGGAGGTTCGACGGAGCAGGGCGGGTCTGCGGTGGAGGATAACGGCGGAGGCGGCGCTCCGGTGAGGACTGGGCGAGGGGAGGTGGTTTGGGAGCTGCGCGGAGTCGAGGCGCAACTATTGGTGGGGTTAATTTGGGGCGGGGAAGGGCGGAGGAGTGGGTTCGACGGCGAGGGTGAGCTCGTCGGAGTTCAAGCGGGCCGGCGGCGCTGTTCTGGGGCGTGGGAGCACGGAAAAGGCGAAAGGAGGAGAGGAATAGCTTGCGGGGGTAGAAGTCGTGCTCGTGCGCGCGAGAGATGAGGGCGGCGGGCTCTGCAACGGGCGCTCCACGGCGGCGTTGCAGTGGCGGCCTCGGGGCGGTTCTGGGCGGCGTGGCAGAGCGGGGTGGCTCTAGCGCAAGGCAAAGGAGGGCGGTGGAGGTGCAGCGCGACGCGTAGAAGCTACCAGGCAAGCAGGAGGTGGCGCGGGGGCAGCTCCCCACGGCGGGCGGGCGGCGCACGGCACTGGCGGCGGGAAACAGAAGAGCAGACAGGAGGAAGAAGAAAAGGGCTGGTTCGCAAATTCAAAAAATTTCAGGGACCCAGATGTAAATCAAAGATAACTTTTAATATAGTGCTCAGATGGAAAAGTGCCCAACATGAAAGTTGTTCAATTTTTCAATATCTACAACTTTGATGTTGTGCAAAAATTTATTTGATCAAAGATTCAAGAGCTAATTTTTAAAACATAAGAGGGATTTTGAATTCCAGGAATTTTGTCAAATTCAATGCAATTTCACTTTAAACATAGCCTTAAAAGCAAATTTTGCTGCCATGCAATAAATTCACTGAATTTTGCAAAAACACCCTCCACAAAAGCTATAATCACAATCTATTCAAATATAACTATAGAAAGGACATTGCATAAAATCATAATTACACATATAACCTTTATATTTACAAAAATGTCCTTTTTCAAGCAATTCACGCACATGACGCATATAATATATACACAACTACTGTGCAGACACCTAGGGTGTTACACCTCGCGCGGCTCGTAGCGCTCGGCTCCGCCTGCGAATCGTCTTGTTGCGAACTGAATCGTCTCGTAGCGCTCGGCTCCGCCTGCTAGCGGGAGGCTATCGTGACCTAGGTTTCCAGGCGTCCGCCGTCGATTCGTCTTCCCCGCACTACTGCCCACGGCGGAACAGTAGCGCCGGAATAGGAGCCATCTCAGCTATGGAAGAAGGGCTGCGCTGCGAAGCCCTACCCGGCGACGGCCACGCCGCGGACGGAGCAGAAGGCAGTGACGGCCATGCCGTCGACGGAACAGTAGGCGGCGACGGCCACGCCACCGACGGGGCAGAAGGCGGCGTGCCCGCGACGTCCCTGGGTGATCGCGAGCAAGCTATTCTGTCATCGTCGATCCTCAGGTAACTTGTGTGGCTGCTCCTCGCTTCATCATGATCCCCATCCATGTCTTGGTTATTGATCCATGTTGTTACTCCCTGAGGAAGCTCCTGCGATCCCTCATGATCGTTAGGGTTTATTATTACACCTCACTATCAATTTTCCAAATGTAGATTAAATGCTCCTTCTGCGAATCATGATGTTGCTTGTGATCGTGGAGAAGAGGAACAACAAATACCACATGTTGGAGCAGTGGAGATTGAAGTACCAAATGAGGTAAAATAAAAGTAACAAACTTCACAAACAATATCTAATATTTTTTGTTATGTTAGACCTTTAATTGATAATTATTTGTACAGGATGTGGTTGATAAATATGCTGAGATGGCACCTAAAGTTGGAATGACTTTTGACAGATCAAGACGCGGCAATGGCAGCAGCAATTGCTCATGTATTCCCAAACACAGCACTGGGCGCCAGATTTAGGGGGACAGGAGTAAAGTATGAAACAACATCATTTAGCTGTTTTTGAAAATTATTTCTGAGCAACTTTGCATATAAACTTTGGCTCCACAGTAGCAAAATGGGATCTATGAATATTGGTGAACTTGTACTCTCATTTGTTGAGCTAGATGTTGGAATTAAGTAATTTTAAGAGAGCTCCAAAAATTGATTTCAGCACTGCACATCCTGGGCGCCAGACTTGAAAGAAAATTCTAAGTCTGTGCTGCCTGACCACAGTGATGCTTAAGGAAGTTTGGAATTATTTTGTGAGAAAAATTTTGTGAGAAATTTGCTTTGTATGAATGGCTGTAGTTTGCCCAAGAAGCGAAGCCGATGCGATGCGAGCCTGCGTTCGTGCACGAGCGGGCTCGAAACCTGCGAGGGAGCCGAGCCGCGCGATGGGGCAGGCAGGCAGCGCGCGATGGCGAGCCGCGCTCGGGACCCACACGTCCGGCGACGTCCAATGGTTGCACGCCACAAGGGGGTGCGCACCCAGCACCCTGTGCGCGCAGCGCTCACGGGATTTTTTTCCATAGACAGGTGCCAGCCCGGCGTGGCGAGTTTGAAACAAAAAAAGAGGCACTCGAAAAGTGCCCAACCGACTAGCCTGTTTATTTTCCACCCCATAAACCCCGTAAACACAAAAAAACCGTCACATCGAATGTTTCGACACATGCATAGAGTACTAAATAAAGTCTATTTACAAAACTTTTGTATAGATGAACTGTAAATCACGAGACGAATCTAATGAGCCTACTTAATCCATGATCTGAAACAGTGATGCTACAGTAACCATCCGCTAATTATTAATTAATTATGGATTAATTAGCATCATTAGATTCGTCTCGCGATTTACAACCCATCTATGCAAAAAATTTTGTAAATAGACTTCATTTAGTACTTCAAATTAGTAAAATTCCAACGCAAATTTTTTTTGCTGGAACTAAACAGGGCCTGAGTCGACTCCATCCGAGTGGCACAAAGTTAAGGGGAACTGGAATATGTTTTTTTTCTAATTACTCTACAACTTTGCTCCAAGTTCCAACTAAGACCTGACATTGGTTACTTGGTTAGAGCACTCGTCTAGCCCCAGATTCTAAAAGAAAAAAAGGGAGTTAGATTACACTGCACTAATGTCAATGCTTCGAGCAGAAACATAGTGCTTGTTTAGAACAGCAGCTTAGTTGAAGTCTTGAAGATCGGCAGCGAATTCAGCAGATAGCATCAGGTTCGGGCCTTGTGAAGCAATTCAGCAGTTTTCCTTTCTCAATGCAGGTTGGCCGCCAATGGTACCAGATCATATGTTCTGAATTCTAGAGTGAATATGCTCTACAACAATGCTCGGTCAGGACTTTCGGACAGAGAAGATAGCGCCATCATTCAGAGGCAGGAGGCTGAAATAGGAGCCGCTGTCGTCGACGCAGCACGCGAGCCACTTTATCTGATACGAACCTTCAGGGAATGAGGAGACATCCAGCAGGCAAGCCGAAAATCCCTGCCCGCTATCAGCTGGTTCGAAGCATGCAAATGCCGTCACCATCTCGGAGCCAGACTGGGAATCCTTCTCATCCCTGCCCTTCCTCAGATCACTCTTTATGTACCACAGCAGTTTCGCATTAAGCTCAACAATTTCAGAGGTCTTCTGCGGTCCAAACTGTTTGCTTCTTGTTCCTGCAGCATCAAAGCAGGGTGTCGAGCTTGCAGCTAGAATGCAGTACAATTTCACGGGGCGGATGGCGGTTCTCTCCAACACGCGCTTCCACTGCATGCCAAGGGTCAGAGACAACTGGAAACCAGGCTCTACTGACATTCCACTTGTGTCAACAGGATTTGAAACAAACATGTAAAGTTCAGCACCAAGGCAAGGCCTGCATATATACCCCAAAAAAAATGCTAATAGGTCAAAATGGTATTAGATTATCAAACAAATGCTAGAAGCTGACATATCTCAATCACCAAACAAATGCTAGTAGGTCAAAATGGTATTTGGTTATCAATGCAGAGAAACAAAATATGTACCTTACTCTGAAGAAATACTTGGGAACCACAAAAGGCAATTCCATTAACTTCTGCAAAATGATGGACAGAAGTTGCAACCCTTCATGCAAAGAATATAAACAGTCCGCTCTATTTGTCATTCCATCAGATTTAGCATTTCCACGTGCACGAAGCAAAGATGCCACAGCAAAATGGCAAAGAGAATAAGAATCCTTTTCGAGAATACCTGTACAGTCCATTCGTAAACTGGACTGTAAACAGACTTGTGCATCAAAAGAAGTGGGCATGAATTGTTGCAGTTGGGAAACAATCTGCCTGTCTGACCCATCTACTCTTCCATGTAAATCTTGTAGGACTAAAGCATGAGAAAACCTCTTCGGAAGCTTGCACGGTTCTACATCATTATATGCTCTTGAGAAATCCACAGAATATGCAGTACAAAATGCCAAAAGTGAGCACATGAAAGCAAGCCTGGCTAAACTACTGGAGCTATGACGATCCATGTCCATATGGGATGCAGCAAGGAGATCATAACTCTTTGCCAGATCACTTAGTCTTAAAGAGCAACTAGCCAAAGCAAGTATTTGGCCTTGGATAAGCTCTCCTGATACATTTAGATGTTCTTCTCTTCCTTCATATGCAGAAGAATTTGAACTAAGAATACCAAGAATGTCAGTTAAGATCTCAAGAAATGATGATCGGAGACTAATGAACCATCTCTGGAAAAAGAATTCAAAATCTGAGGAGGCATTTGATTCTAGGGCATCATTAGCTAAGCATGTTCTGCCACAAATACCAGTGATTTTTGCTTGGTGATCATGCAACTCTTGAGATGCACTGAGAATACTGTCAAAGTCTGTTTCAGCACAGTAAAGGTCCTCACTAAGATCATTATCTATCTGTAGCTCACCAACTAACTTTATAGTTGCTGAGGGAAAAAGCAATAGCTTCATCTCAATTTCCCCAGCAGAAAAAAGTAGCAATGATTTGATCCAACAACTGAAAGAGCCTGGATTAAATGCATCTGCCAGTTTCCTGAAGACAAAGGAAGCTGTGAACCAGAGACCTTTACAACAACAGTACATAGAAGACCTATAAGCTTCCCAGTATTTCTGCTTTTTTATAAGCATTTTGGTCATTCGAAGTGCACATAATTCCTGAGCTATCCAAACCGAAGGCGTTGAGAAGAAATTAGGCTCCTCTTTTGAACCACATAATTCCTGATTACCATCTATTAGTTTACAAGTATGCCGAGCAATACAAGCACAAATTATCAGATGGAAGGCTTCATATGTGCTCCAATATTGAGAGTCAGTCTGATGGACACACTCAATTAGACCCTTAATGCTATCATGAAGATTGTATCTAGCACCAGATGTTTTACAAAGCACATTGTGACAGGCATTTGCAAACTTGAGCGTGCAAAGAGTGAGATCATGTGTAATGGACTTTTTATTCTTGCAATCAAATTTGGTGGGATCCGGTTTTCCCTTACCAATGTCTGTTTCAATGTGAGAAGCTCCAATACTTGTAGCTAAAAGTTCAGCATTGCCATTTGAAGCGCTCAATTCCTCAAGAGCAACACTTGTCTGGAATGGTTCAACAGAGGTAACAGCAACTTCAGAGTAATTACTGCCATTAATTTGAGATAGTTCTTTTACCAGGCCTCTTAGTTCACCAAGAGCAACAGTAGCAGCAGAAGGGTAGCATGAGACAAGCTTCAGCATAAGTCTGAAAGGAGCTATGTATTTCTTATCCAATTCAGATGGCGTGCAGATGTTTCCGCTAGTGACTTCTTTCTTTTCGCTGCTGATTACTTGATTGACCTGAGATAAAATATAATTCACAATCATTGCTATGATCTTATACAGCGCTCTGTTCATACAATTTTCCTCAGAAGTTAGTGATACGTTGTTGGTTACTCCTTGGCATTCAGCATATGCAAATGATGAACCCTTAAGAGTGGTCATGTTCAGATCTGGCCACGCTTGCTTGAGAATGCAAAAGACTTCCACAAGTATTTCTAGAGCTGTACCTTGCATCTCCAAGGAAGAAGAATGTAAATAACTTTCAGCAGCCACAAGAAGCTTAGATAATTCAGAACCACTTAAATGATGAATGCCTGACGCTTTACCACAGAAAATCTGAAAAAGTATTATCCAATCAGATAACAAGAGGAAAATGAGGAATCACAAAGCACAGAGGCAATTAATCATCACCTTCTGCAGAATCCGTAACACATCGCTCTTATAGTCAAGTGAAAAATCCACATCATCAATTAGTGGCAACAATCTGCCAAGAACAGTCCTAATAACCGGAAAATGGTAGGTGTGTCTGTGAAACATAAAACACATGCATTTTAACGCCGTAGACTTCATATGAGTGGAATCATGATTCAGAAACAGTAACAGTAAATCCACCTGCAATAACATATTGACCAAAGGAATAAAGTTAGTTAAAAATCAATCAACAAGCGGAGAATGTTCGTGTGTATGGAGCATTGCTAGCTACCAGGATCTCTTAGCCGGATCATTAGATAAATGGATAGCTTTCATGTTAACATAGAAGTTGCAACGGCACAAATATTAGTGCTAAAGAACAGGAGGACGTTTCAGGTAACATCCAAGTATTATGAACGCCATGTAGGAAATAGGTCCCGGCTCACCCCGGCCCGCTCTCACACAGGTTACGGTATGGGTTACGGCGCCCCTGTGTAAGGGTGGGGCAGGGGTTCGGGGGTTTTCTCGGCCTGCGTGAGAGGTCCTTCTTCTTACATTAATGCCCGGGGGGCGGCTTGCCCCTCGCGGGTCGAGTTTTTTTTTTATACATAATTTAAACCTTATCTAGCAGTGGTTTTACTTTTGGAAGCAGAAGCCATCTTTCAGTAAAGTGACAAAGGATAAAGTACAGGAAACTAAAGGATAAAGTACAGGAAACTAATAATGTTTGGAAAAGGAAATATGGGATGGCCATTAGAAGTTTGGAACCATATATCACTGAAATTGATTCTTGCTCATTGAATGTTGCAATTTGCAAACATCACTTCAAGGAGAACTTCATGACTTATTTGAACAAATACAAATATATGCTTGTTGCAACATGAACACAATGCCATAACACTATAACAGGCAACAGAGTTTGCGGGGACAACTGACATTGCATGCATTACCTGGTCGCGGAATAAAATGATAGACTTGGACACCAATCTTGAGAGTGAATAGAGCATTTCAGATTTGAATACATCTTCCAGTGTTCCTAGAATCATCTGCTTTCCAACCTGCGAGGATAGCAATAAAAAATCACTTCTTAAAGTTCAGCAAGGATAAAGAGCATCCAAAAAATATGAAGAAAAGCTCCTTTAGGAATGTGAAAGCAGAATGCAGCATTATCCTTGTTATTATCCATTCCCACCATTTCAGACCATCCAATCCCCCGTATCAGTTATTGGTAATTTTAATCATTGACATCTGCATCATCTTGGCCATGAAGACAACTTTAGTTCAATGTGTAGGTACGAACAACCATGTCAACGCATAAGATTAAACAGGCAGGCGCAAATATTGACCAAAACTAAAGTAAACTAATAAATTTCATCTTTAAGCAACAAACATATATCTATAAACACCTCATGAACTCTACGGATAACAGCCAACGTACAATCAAGCTTCGAGAAAGCCTTAATTGCTGCCATGATAACTTGTGGTTCTGATGTCCGAGAACATATCAATCTTCGGAACACTTCAAGCATTATCCGTGAGAAGTCCTCTGACACACGACAAATGCAACCAGCTGCAAAAAGTGCTGCCTTGACCTGCAAATGGACAGGCATACATGTGTAAATCTTTATTAAAATCCGATACCCCCCTGCTATTAGAAAATGCAAACACTTGATAGCAATCACATGTTACCCAATCATCAAGTAGGAAGTTTGTCTGGGCATATATGGTTCATTGAAATGTTAAAAAAAAGGTACGAACCTCTAGAGCACTTGAGGAGCCCAAGCTGGAGAGTATGAGCGAGCGGACATGCACGCTGTCCTTGGCGACCTCGGCGAGGCAGCCGAAGACGCGCAGCGCAAGCGCCCTGTCCCGCGCGCTCCCTGCGTCGTAGACCGCCTTGACCCTCCTGAGCAGCTGGTCGGGGTCCGCGACGCACGCCCCGGGCAGCGCGCCGCGTGCCCCCGCCGCGGAGAGGAGGACCCTGACGACGCGGGCTCGCGTGGCGCCGCCGGCGCTCCTGAACTCGGCGGCGAGGCGGAGGAGCATGGTCTCCGCGAAGACGCCCGCCTCCCCGGGCAGGACGCCGAACGCGGAGGCGACGGGCGCGGGGGCGGCGGGGCAGGCGCAGAGCTGGCGGAGGCGCGGGCCGGCGGCGTCGAGGGCGCGGACGCGCGTGGCTGCGGCCGACGGGAGCGAGGTGAAGGAGGGAATAGAGGGAAGAGGAAAGAAAAGGGGGAGGAGGGCGGCTGCTGAGCTTACCGTGGTGGCGGGAACGGAGGCCCCTGTCGAGGTCGATGCTCCAGTCCATGGCGGACGCCGCTGGGATCCTCTCCATCGCCGCCGCCGCCGCCGCCGCCGGTTTGTTTACCGTGGTGGCCGGTTTGTTTACTGGGCTGTCTAGACTTTGTTGGACTGCTCTGCTCGGCCTGCTAAGCGCTGATAGCCCTTGGCTCGTTTAGCTTGGGTGCAGCTCGAACTCGCTCGTTATACTAACTAGCAACATTATCTGCTCGGGTTGATTGGAAGTTAGAACGAGCCAAGCGGAGTCGAGCCGAGCGAGCTGACAAGCCACGAGCTTTTTGTCCAGCTCTAGCCGCCGCTTGGAGATAGGTTTAATACTTCTTGGAGATTTTAACCTTTTCTATTCCTGAATCCTGTATGATTTGATTGCTTGGAGGTTGCGTTGCTGCCTAGACTAGATAGGCTAAAAGGATTGCAACCAAACAACCTGTTCATCCTAAACCACCTAGATTTATGCTCTTGACATAGACTTAAGTTCGGCACTTCATAATTGAGCGAGCTCGAACAAAGAGAAGGTGTAGTTGCTATGATAATCCTACCTTTTAATCCATCTATTGATTGTGTTTGTGTACCATTCCAACCATATTAATGAACGGAATAATTTATAGTATTTTTAAGGTAGTTTTTTTTGCGGGTATTTTTAAGGTAGTTAGTGTTCTCACACAATCCCTTTTTTATGGACAGGGTGGAGAGGAGCCCTAAGAAAAGTCTTAGTGCGGTTGACACAGTCACCAATATTGTGAACTAGATAACCGAGACGGAGAAGTGTCACGGTGAGAACACTCCTCTCACATTTCATAACACTCCACATCCTCTCTCTTGATAATAAGGCTGTCATATCAGGAAATTTAATGTCATAAAACTCTTATGACACTCCCATTGAGATTGGTCTAAATTGAATATAAATTTATTTATAATGACATTAGGGAGCAATTTTCTCTTACTTATGTTAATAATAGTTCCACGATTGCGTGCCTTCGTTACGAGTGTTGATGCATCTTTCTCGCGAAAGTTGATATGTATTGGAAGCTTTCTTAGAAGAAGTTAGAACTTGGACATAGCTCATATGAGATGTGGAGCTTCTTGAAACATGGTTGAAACTTGACTTCTAGATAAAATTTGCATAAATATTATTTAAAACTTGCATCCTAAAACATTTGCGTGGGGGGAATTAGGCAAAACATGCTTGTTACTCGATTAAAATTCTTACTTGCGCCTCAACCTCAATAAAGCAGGCCCTGGGTAGAGCCGTGCAGTCTGTGTGGTCATTGCATAGTATTTTCTTGATTAAATCCTCTGATTACTTTTTTAAAAAAAAGATTAAATCCTTCGATACGAGAAAAAAAACAGCTCCAGAATTGAGATCAATGCACTTCTCCACTCTTTAAAATTATCTTTTCTTTTACTTCAAAAAAATTAAAATTATTTTTTCTTACAAAATAATATTGAATTAGGCGAAGTCAACCGACTTTTTATACAGACGAACATTGCGAGTATCCCGCTCCTGCCTCGTCGTCCCCGTCTCCCCGATTCCCCGGCTCGGCAGCTCCAGCTCACCGCCACCAAGAGTTCCACGACCCAATCACCCCATCCGTCTCCGTCCATCAGCGCTGCGGTCATCCGATCTTCATCCGATCCGCCGCGTCCCATTGTTACAGCAACGAAGCTTCTGTCGCCGCAGGCGACGATCCTCGTTTCGTCTGCCATCGCATTCACATCGCCGTCTTCCCCTACTCCAACGCCGTAGCAGAGCGAGCCTGCGCCAAGGCCTGGACGCAAGGCGCGCGAGGCTATGGCGGGCGGGCACGGCCACCCTTACTCGCCGGCGGAGCTGGAGCTGCCGGGGTTCGTGCCGCAGCGGCTGTCGCCGGGCGAGATCCTCGCGCCGTTCCTGGGCGCCTCCCTCCTCGTCGCCCTCGCCGTCTGGCTCATCTCCGGTAACCCCACCGCCCGCCGTGCCACTCGAGATCCGCCCCCCTCCTGGACTCCCTCGCTCTGTACGAATCCCAATCGGCGGCGAACGCGTTGCGCTTGCAGGGAGATGCGGCGGCGGCGGATCGCCCAGGACCGACCGCTTGCTCATGTGCTGGTGGGCGTTCACCGGGCTGACCCACATCCTCCTCGCGGGGGCTTTCCTCCTCGCCCCCGGTTTCTTCAGCAGGGAGAGCCCCAATTACTTCGACGAACTCTGTAAGTTCCCCGGCGCTCCCAAGATCGCTGCATCGGTTACCATTTCGGATCATGCCGGTGTCTGACGGAGCAAGGTGATGCCCAGTTAAGGAGTTCAGCAAGGGTGACTCCAGGTACGCCGCCAGGGACACCGCGATCCTCGCGCTCGAAGTGGTAACGATCGGGTTCAAAGGCCCTGCATCCCTGCTCGCAGTGTAAGAACTGCTTCCCATTTGGTATTTCTGAACACACAGAATGCATTTCCGGATGAGTGTTTCAGTTGTTTCCTCCTTTTATGTGTTCATGATCTTAATTGATCCAGAGTTCCAGACACGATTGGCTGTAGTCATTCGCATTCGCTTGTGAATGATCAAGACTGGAATTTCTTCCATAAACTTTTTTTTTTAAAAAAAAAAGAGTTCCAGACACGAAATACTACTGCAACTAATATAGCATACGGCTTGTCTTGCTCTGACCACAAGTTTTCTGCTTGCAGCTATGCAATTGCATCCAGGAAGTCTTACAGCCACATCCTACAGTTCGCCGTTAGCTTGAGCCAGCTCTACGGATGCTTGTTCTACTTCGTCACCGCGTACTTGGCTGGCTTCAACTTCTGGGCCAGTCCATTCTACTTCTGGGCGTATTTCGTCGGCGCAAACATCTCGTGGGTTGTCGTACCAACGCTCGTTGCGGCAAGGAGCTGGAAGAAGATCTCCGCAGCATTTCGAGCTGAGAAGGTGAAGATCAGATGATCCTGCCTTGGCCGGTAGTTTGGTTTGGAGATAATGATACTTACTGTAAAATGATGGGCAGATCATTTGTTCCTCAAACTTGTTGCAGACCCCATATTCCCATTGTACCTTTTGCAAATTAAACTGCATTTTCCTGTCACTGTTTTTTTTAACCCCTCTTGCATCTCCTCTTTCAAAACCCTAGCCTCGATCGACATGTTCTTCCAGCATGAGCCATCCTTTGAAAAGATCCTGTCACTGTTGTGCAATTAGTTGCATACTACTTGCATATGACCTTATGAGATGCAGGGACACTCTTATGTTGAGCTGACCGAGCACGGAATGAAGAATAAATGTGCTGTAATTCTTTTCTTTAACGAAATACAATACAGACATATAACAGGGAGCAGCAGAACAGCCTGAATCAAACAATGTGCACCGTCCATGCTGCATTGACTTCCTTTGTAAAAAAAAAAAGATTCAGAAAACTTTCCCCAAAAAAAACCCAGAAAACTGTGCTTCGAAACTATTGTGCTCAAATATTGCTCAACTTAACAAAAGTGTCTTTTTCCGATTGAGATGAAAAATGTAATTTTATTTTGTAATTTACCGTGATTTTCTGATAGTTTGTCAACTTCAATGGTCCGGTTCACATATAGACCTTGTTTGGTTTATAAAAGACTCTAGCCCCTCTAAAAGACCTTGGGTCTAAAAAAAGTCCCACCTTGTTTGTTTTCAATGATTAAAGAGACTAAACCTCATTAAATGGTGTGTTCAAAAGATATTTTTACCCCTTCTCCCTACATGCATGCAGATAGGGTAGGGGGCAGTAGGTGGAATTGTAGAAAAAAGTCCCTAAAAAGCTCCTCATGAGGATCTTCTTCAAAAAAGTCTCTACTCTAAAAAAAAATCTCTAAAAATTCCACCTGTTTAGTTTAAAATTCCCATAAATCCTAAGGACTTCAACAAAAGTCCATCGAACCAGGACCATAGTCACGAGCCAAAACCAGATCCATCCAGCTCCGTAGTCTCTGCTCCGCATCTACCCCGACCTCGGGCCCACGTGTCATGGACTCCTGCTGCGCTCCTTCATCATTGGCAACTTGCCTCGTGCCCCTCGTGCGCGGCGCTCCTCATTGAAAAATTCCAACGGTCTACCTCACGGCGTCGCCAGTCGCCACCCATCACACCCATGTCCCATCCGACTCTGATCTCGATCTGATACTCGATTCGCGCCGGCGGCGTGTTTTTCTTTTATTTTATTTATAAGGAAGACGACGCCGCGTGCGCCGCGGTCCAGCACCAGCAGCAGCCAGGCGACCTCTCCTCTCTCTCTCTTGACGCCGCAGCAGTCGTCGCCTCGCGGACGGCGGACCAGGAGGCGGCGGCGGCGTCAATGGGGCACCCCTACGCGCCGGCGGAGCTGCAGCTGCCGGGCTTCGTGCCGCTGCAGCTGTCGCAGGGCCAGATCCTCGCGCCCTACCTGGGCACCTCGCTGTTCGTCCTCGTCGCCATCTGGCTCATCTCCGGTGCGGTAACCCTGCTCCTTGTTCAAACCCACCATTTCTCGGGCTCTTCTTGCTCCTCCGCCCCGCTGAATCCCACCGCTGCCCACCGACCCCGCCCCCTCCTCCTAGCAATTTCTCCGCGAATAATTAGCGTAACTGCCTCGATTTAAATATGATTGCTTCAGTCGCCGTACCCGTACTGAAGTCAGCAGTTTGGAATTCAATTTTCGAAATCCCGTCCTTTTCCACTTCTTTTGTTTTTCCGCATCTGCAAATTTCAGTGCTGGCCCTGCAGGGAGATGCCGGGGACTATCCAAGACCGACCGTCTGCTCATGTGCTGGTGGGCGTTCACCGGCCTCACTCACATCGTCATCGAGGGGACCTTCGTCTTCGCCCCCGGGTTCTTCAAGAACGAGAACCCCAGCTACTTCGACGAACTTTGTAAGTTCTCCGGGACCCCTGCGTGTTACTCAAGCATCATTCCGAAGCAAAACTGTGACTGACAGAGCAAATGCTTGTGATGCCCTGTCCAGGGAAAGAGTACAGCAAAGGGGATTCCAGATATGTCGCCAGAGACACCGCAACCGTCACAGTTGAAGGGATAACAGCTGTGTTGGAAGGCCCTGCATCTCTGCTTGCAGTGTATGACTCGCTCCTCATCTTTTACGATATACACGAAATGCATTTTTCAGACGTGTATTCTAGCTATAGCAGTTGCCATTGCTTCTCTGAATATCCTTTTTGCTAGCCAAGCTGTATTGGAAACATGGTGCTGCAAGTCTGCAACGGATTTGTGCCCCATTCAGATCATATAGTACCATGGCTATAAGGCTATTGGCTCTCTGTTGTGACCATACCATGCTACAAATAAAGCAAAAGGGAGCTTGATGGTAGTGTGTCGGCGATTGATCTATATGTCAGAGCATCATCTTCTGAATTGGCATGCATCTAGTTCATATTTGCTTCGGCGAGCTAGTCTCAGATGCACCAAGATAACATTTAAGCTGCATAAGTATTTAAGAAAAAATGCAAGGCAAAAAAAAAATCAGAGAACTAGTGAAAGAATGGGGTGTGACTTAATATTTGTGATCGTCATTCGATTAAATGCAGTATCCAATACAAATTTTAACATGATCTTTGGTCTCCGAGTGTGAACTGCTTAATGTGCTTGCAAAAAGTATCATATGTGAACTTGTGGCTCCCTCAATTTAATGGGCATTGTTATTAATTTTTGCAAAACATAATCATTGATTGGTTTAGCAGATTGATTTCTTGAGGGTTATTATGAGATGACAATGCCTTTATGTTTCTTAGTTAAATGTATCCACAAAGTTTCTCTTTCCACTTTCATGTATTTTTGCACAGATTAAATTTACCGAGCCCAAAGGCACAGCAACATGGACACTGTCATCATTATGTACTGTCGTTATAACTTCTTGTGAATTTGTTCCAAAGATGAAATGTTTGGTGAAGTTCTTGTCTCTGTGTTTTGTAGATGTATCTTAGTCTTCGTAGTTGTACATATGGCAATGATCTATGTGCCATATAAATTTGATGAGATTGTAGTCTGACAGAGTTGCACTAATGATGAGATTGTAGTCTGACAGAGTTGCACTAATGATTTTTGTAGATGCTGATCGTGTACTTTAGATCCATAATGTTGTTTTTGTTCTATCTGACCACAAGTTTGGTGTTTGCAGTTATGCCATTGCATCCCGCAAGTCCTACAGCCATATTCTCCAGTTCACTGTCTGCTTGGGCCAGCTCTACGGGTGCTTGGTTTACTTCATCACCGCATACTTGGATGGCTTCAACTTCTGGGTCAGTCCATTCTACTTCTGGGCATATTTCATTGGCGCGAACAGTTTCTGGACTTGGATACCAACGCTCATCGCCATGAGGAGTTGGAAGAAGATTTGTGCAGCAATTCGAGCAGAAAAGGTGAAGACTAAGTAATGCTACATTAGCCACGGTTTGGCTGGAACTAAAACGAACTGTCATGTGGCCAAATAATTTGTTGCCGGTACCAGGACTGTTGTGTTTTTGTTTAAAGTCTCCTTGTAAACCTCATTGTCTTGGCAACTGTGGTCTTTTTCTCCATTCAAGAGCCTATCTCTTTCAGAAAACAGACTTTATGCGCAAATGGTTCTGCATATATGACTGTAACGCAAGCATTTGTCAGATCAATCGATTTTCCATACTGCATACTATTATTTTCCCCATTCAAGTAACAGGACGTCGACAGGCCGGCTCTGAGCCACAGAGAACAACTAAATGTACTGTAATTCAGGCTCTATATCCAGTGGCAGTGGGCAAATGCTATGGTAACAAATAAGCGTATCAAACATCAAAATAAAATTTGTCGGGATAGTTAGCAAAATCTTCTCTCATGTGAATATGTGAAACAAAACAAGATAAATTCATAACCTTCATATTGGATCTTGCTTTCAAATGCAAAAACCGCTCTATTCACATGCTCATCATCATCAAACACCAGAACTTCAACTATGTTTACTAGACACATACATCATATGGTTACATATGCGGGGACCTCGTTTATATACATCTTACAGCTCACTGCGACTTTGCAGCTTCAAATGCCACAATTAGAAGGGCAAAGGCAACTCTAATCAGGCTAGCTTAAAGGTACTACTTATATCCTGCACTGCCATTGTGATTCACAAGGAGCGAAGGGCAGTCTTGAAAGCAAAATCAGGAACACACCAACTAAATGCTCAGACAAAGGTAAGTGCATAGTGGGTCTCTGAGTTCCCACAAGTGAAACCTTCGATTCTTACTTTTGGGCTGCTTCTAGCCCCGCAAGATGGAGAACCTACTTCAACTCTTCCTGCTGGCATTTTGCCGTAGGGGCTCACTAAAGGAGAAAAGGATGGTACTCTTTTACCAAACTGTGGATCATGGATGACAGGGTTGTTAGTGCGTACGGGAGGCGAGCCACATAAAAAGCCCACCTGGCTGCTCGAGTCTCCATCTGGCTCATTCTGAAAAACAGAAAGTTGGATATCAATTTAGATCATGCATGGGAGTTATGTTATTTTCATTCAATCAACAAATGGACTTTTATATAATTACCTTACTGAGGATAAGATCAAGTATATCAGAAGTGGAGTCTGATCTGTACAATGGGAATGCACTGCAGTCATGGAGTAAAGGTTAAGCAAAGAACGTCATGATCAGTACCAGACTAATAGTCATCAATTTATCATCGAATAAATCCAACAGAAGAAACTAAAACCGTTAGGCAGGCAGTTACCCTTGTAACGGATTTCTTTCGTAATTCAGCCAAAGCAAACCAGAAATAATGTCGTATTCGTACAAGTACCCTTTATTGTACGACAAGCACGTGTGGTGTAGTGAATCATTTTCTATTATATTTTACCAAATTGAGCTTTATTCTGCCTAGAATAAGAAAAGTCCTGCATTTGGATGTCAATTCTATAATACTATTAACACTGCACAATGCACTTGTGTAGCGTATATGTCTAGAATTGCACAGCAAACCCATACACCATTCAAATTCATATACTTCTGTCATGGTGCCCCCCAAAGCGCTGCTATAATCAAGTACATGGATGAAGGCCCGATGAAAACTAATTGGATCCACATACACCAGGACATTCACAGCAAGAATTTGCATCTTTGCCGCCATCAGACATGCCACCGGATGACTGGACAGCTGGACCTCTTGATTATTTTACAGCAAACAATGGAAGACAGAAGATAATCAAAGAACTAACCTGTTCGTCCTGGGGCTGGCTTTGTTCACGGTTTCCACAGCAAATGGAATCCGGGTGGCGCGGCGAGGCTGAGGGCAGATGACCTCGGCACGGGGCGTCGGCTGCACATCCATCGGCCAGAACCTGGACCTCCTCTCGGGCACGGCTTCAGCCCTCGAGAGCGGCTGCCTCAAATAGCAGTGCTCCATCCCTCGCGCTCACGGCCTCCTGAAAAGCAGGTCACGAGGATCTAGTTCACTAAATTGGAAGGAAGTGACCACCGGATGGAGAAAGTAGGCGAAAACCAATGCGTGTACAAAATCGAAACGGCGAGAAAAACCAAGCAAAACTGGTAGGGGAAGGCTTTGCTTTTCTTATCAACACCGCAATTGCACCAAAAAAGTATGGAAAAAAGGACGGTTTCTTTCTTTCTTGTACGGCATTGTTTTTCCAATTGGAAAAGAAGGTATGTTCGGCATCAAAAGGTGTGGTTTTTTTTTACACGAAAACGAAATGCATTCTCGTGTTTCCTTCTATATTTCTCCCCCCTTTCGTGAAGGATTAGTTTTAAAGCTGTACACCATTTAACCTAATTCGAGCAGATCTTGACACAGCAATGCGAGAGGCGATGAAATTGTTTGTGGGCGGAATGCTTGTGGTAAGAGAAAGAATGGATTTTTAGGGGAAACCGTACGAAATCAGCACGAGTTCACAAATCGCATGAACATCTAAGAACGTGTTCCTCTGAAAAATTCGTCGCGGGATCTCTCCAGAAACAACATCAAATAAACCACCGTGCAAGCGAGGTCCCTGATCAAACCAAAATCGACAGCCCAAAATCTTTAGGGAAAGAAACAAGAACGGAATTACCTGTCATTTAGGTTTCAACCAAAAACGCACGCGAATCCGAAATTAACCGACGGTGGGGGACAAACTCGTGAATGAAATCCCAAGAAGAAGAAACCGGGTAAACTGCCAAAACGACCAAGCGCTGGCTGGGAAACGGAACCCCTCCTCCTCACCTGGAACGCGGCTGGGAAACGGAACGAGAGGCGGCGCCACGCGGGGACCGAAGGCCTCGGCCCCCCTCGATCCCCCAGGCTGAGGCGGGCGCCGCGTCCACGCGCTCCCGCTCTCCCCCGCTCGCTCGGGGTGTGGCTGGCGTCGCTGGGCTCGCCGGGAGAATAGCAGGCGCAGCGGCAGCCACACGCCCCGACCGCGGCCGCTCCGATCCGCTCCGAGTCCGAGCAAGCAGGGAGGAGGGGTTGCCCTACGCACCGGCAGCCCGGGCCGTCCTAAACAAACAGCGGGGCCCACAGGAGGTCAAGCGCTGGCGCTCCGCTGACTCGAGAAGGGCCCACACGTCAGTGACGACGGGGCGTTGCCATGGGACAGACGGGTGGGGGCATGTTTGATTTCAGAAACTCGTTTGCTTTGCTTTTATAAATCCGTCTAGTTTTAACCGAAAGCTCCGATGAAACTGAGCTAGTAGGCTTACAGATGGATTTAGTTTAAGTTGAAGGTCAAACGTTTTCAGCGATAAAATGAGGAGAACGAGGGAAAACAACCATAGTTCTCCTTTATTCTTCAGCGTGTTTTAAAGGATTGCACGAAGTTGAATGCTGAAACAATTTCTGAATTCCAAATCCCTAGCAGGTTAGTCCCACTCAACTCTTTTAGAAACACACTCCCTCTAATTTTTTATTTACACTAGGTATGTGCCCATGCGTTACTATGGGCAAAATAAATTCCCTTTACCAAGAAAACTCCAAGAAAAATGTCTCTTCCTCATACAAAAATGTGTGCAGCTATACTGCCAACCATAATGATTCAGGAATCAGGATGCATCTTCGTACCTTCAACCAGAATCAATATTAACTTGACACGCACATATAAAATTCAAATCTTGTTCCAATACACATCCATGAATGAGTCCCAACCGTAAATTTATAGTAGCTCAAAAGACTACTATACTCTACCATCACCGTTCCAAATTGTAGTTCATTTTGACTTTTTTATCCTAAGTTTGACTCCTCGTTTTATTCAAAAAAATTGTACAAATATTGTCAAATTTAAATCATTCTTGAAGATCTTGTATTGATAAAGCAATCCACAACAAAAAAAAGTTATATTTTGCATAATTTTTTGTATAAGACAAGTGATCAAACTTGAGATAAAAAAAGTCAAACGACCTATAATTTGAAACAGAGAGAGTAGTACAGATATGAACACTCATACGCACACATGTCTTTGTGGGAGCTGGGGTGACAGATTTAAGATTAACAAGACTACCAACAATCATTTTATTTGCCTACTACTCCCTCCGTTCCAAAATGTAGGTTGTTTTGACTTTTCTGGATTCATATATTTTGTTATGTATCTAGACATATATTATATATAGGTGCATAGTAAACACTATAAATCTAGAAAAGTTAAAAACGATATACATTTTGGAACGGAGGGAGTACTAAAGAAAATGGGCGTATCAGCTTGAGCAAGCCAAGCTGCATCAAATATTTTTTCTTTAGAGTGTTTCCAGCGTAGCAGTCGCCTGTGACAATGCCATCATGTGAATGGACGAGGGCGATGGATGATTGTCATTTGTGACGTTCCAATCATGGTGTGAGATCGACAACCTAGAAGGACGACCTTGATTTTGGCTTGTTGGTGACGGCATGCTGGGTGCTCACTGCTCAGTCAGTCTCTTGGATCTTGGTTGATCCATCTCTAATACGTGCGAGTGCAAGAAACATCGTTGAAATAATGTGGCGGCTGGAAAAACAAAATGAAAAAAGGAGAGAACAACGGGAAAAAAAAGGAGAGAACAACGGGAAAAAAACTGGTAGCTAAAAATACCGTGGTCGGCAGGATTCGAACCTGCGCGGGCAAAGGCCACATGATTTCTAGTCATGCCCGATAACCACTCCGGCACGACCACGCTGATGCTAATTTTTCATAGTATTTATTTTAACTCTAAATGCCAATCAGGTTGAAAAAAGAGGCAAAAAATAAGAGATGTTGAGAGTGGGATTTGAACCCACGCCCTTTCGGACCAGAACCTTAATCTGGCGCCTTAGACCAACTCGGCCATCTCAACTCTGTTGGAAGGGATGCCTGATTTATTATATTTAACATTAAATTAGATGATACCTGCCAGAGATCAGCCCGTTCTTCTTTGCGTGTGTTGGTTTGCTAGACCGCTAAACCCTAAACAGTTCTTTCAAAAAAAAAAACTAAACAGGATGACGTCTGCTACTAGCCTATACCTACCTGCAGGTCGATCGATCGTCTGGACGTCTGGGGACGGACGCTGTCAGCTCTTTTGTTTGGCCTGCCGACCATCCATCCCATGGGCCATGGACCTTTTGGCCACCAGCCAGAAACCAGCCAAAGCTCCTTTTTTATCATTGCTGCGTGTCCTGCGTGCGCGTGCTGGATGAGCATGTACCTGCTACCTGGCGTCAAAGCCAACAAAATTTTAAGAGGTATTAATACAAGTTTATTTCAAACAAAAGAAAGAGGTTGATGCGACTTTTCTCCACTGAACAAGCGTTTTTTACCGGATGAAGCCCGTTTTTACCGGTGCCAGTTCGTCACCTGCAGCTCGGGACTTTTCAGCGCATTGCACTCAGTTTGGCGGTGATGGTGTCAGGACAAGTCGATGCAGGTGCGGATCAACCTGGCGATGGTATTTTCGTTGGATCGATCGAGAGGGGGGAAAAGGAAGCAAAAGCTGCTCCTCTGCATGATTAAAGCTTTTGCTGCTTCATCTGCACGCTTCCATCTACACTCGACCACTCCCATCAGCCGACCACATTCACGAAAGGCGACTGGATGAGTTCCTCATTTCCTGCATGGGGTCTGGTAAAAAAAACAGCTCATTGAACTGGTAAAAAAGCATTAGAGACATCGTATTGGTACATGGATTAGCCCTTTGTGCAATCTATGTATCTTATGCAAGCAGATGAAACCCATCGAAAGCCATATAATTTTCCCATCTAGAATATTATTTGTTCTTCCTGTGACACGCCCAAGCTTCAGTAGTAGTGTTATACATGCGTTTCAAAATTTATGGTATGCTAAGACAATTACGAAGTCATGTGCTAATAGGGGGGGGGGGGTCCTCTCATAATTTTATCCACGAAACATATTGTACGAAACATATTGTGGTGTCGTGGTGTGAAAATCCACAGCCGGGTGGCGTAATGCACCCGCCTAAACCCAGAGGGTGAGTACTCGGGGGTTAGCTGGGATTAGCCCAATCTCGGTGGAAGAACGCGATGAACACAGTAGGTTTAGAGTGGTTCGGGCCGCCGGAGCATAATACCCTACGTCCACTGTGCGTTGTATTGCTTGCGCTCTCAAGAGGTTGGGAGTAGGGTTGTTCGGAGTGAAACCGAGCTTGTGTTGTGAGAGTCTTCGCGTGTCTAGAGCTGAGTCTGTAGTGAGCTGCGAGCGCCTCCCTTTTATATCTCAAGTGAGGCGCGTACATGGCCGTTGAGTCCCCGACAGGTGGGCCCAACGATGTAATATAAAATGACATATTGTTCAGACATTATGGCATTGCAGGCGTCGGAGATCTCATTCCTGGATTTCCTTGCTCTGCCCGCGGGAATCCTCCGTCCGGCATAGCCACGCCCTGTCTTGTCGAAACGGCGCCAGGGTGTAGCTTGCGGCGTTGCCTGCAGCGTAGCTGAACGGCCGTGTAGCTTGCGACGTAGGCGCTATGATGAAAAGGTGTCGTGCCGTCGTATCCATTTAATGCGACAGACGGGCTCTGCGCGGATGCGGCGCATGCGTCTGCACTGTGTACCTCGGTAATATGCGGTCTACAGTGAGGCCTGACAAATGCTGCCCCGCGTGCCGCAGTGGTAGAGCACGGCTCAACCACCCGCATTGAATGCGGTGGGTGGGCGAGTCTTCCAGCGGAAGGCTCGCGCCCGCGCTTGCGCCTGCGGGACATGTGGCGCCTCCGGACTCCGCCCCGGCAGTTTGTTGGTTCCACGCGCGTGGGAGGTCCGGACGGACGCGGGGAGGTCGCGGACCTCTATGGGGTCCAGGCCCTCGGCCGCTGGCGCGGAGCTTCCCCTCCTCAGGGACACGTGGCGTCACCGGACCCGTCCCAGAGCGGGGTGCGGGTCCGGGGCCGTTGGCCCGGTGAGGTAAGAGCCTGATCCATGGGGCCCGGCTGCTCCGCCTCTTATGGCGTAGTTACGGATGACTACGCGAGTCCTGACTTGCTGCAGTAGGAGTATGTGTCCCTGCTACACGGTACCGACACGTGGACACAGACAGCTCAAGCCTCGATGCACGTATACTCACTACGCATGTATGTACAAGACTGGAGATTGACGAAGATCATGATTGACGCATTGTTGTCGACACGAATTATCATCTAGAATCAAAATTTTAAGTAACCGTAACTAAGCATCGTGTGGTGAGTTAGAGAGTCGCACTTGGGTAAAAAGAATCTAACTGACTGAGTTACGCTAGGTTCACGCTTCCACTTTTCCAACTGCAGTATACTACTATTTCCGTTTCAAATTGTAGTTCGTTTGATTTTTTTATTGTAAATTTGACCACTTGTCTTATTCAAAAAATTTGTGCAAGTATTGTCAACTTTAAATTATTCTTGAAAATTTTGTATTGATAAAACAATCCACAACAAAAGAAGTAATATTTTACATAAATTTTAAATAAGAAGAGTGATTAAATTTAGAATAAAAAATGTCAAACGACTTACAATTTGAAACGAAGCGAGTACGTATCTTTTTTTTTCTCTCCTTTTCCCAACTTTTCGCTAACTACACCCCTGCTTTTGCCCTGAAATCGGTTATAGTAGACTTGAAAAAAAAAGTAGAGGTGGATTCCTTGCGCGACGAGGCGGAACGAGTGTCACCTGACCATCAGGATTCCTGGACTAAAATTGTTTACTCCGGATGAACACTGTTTATCATGGCGGAGCAGCGAATGGGAATGGACGAGGGAAGGATGGGCCGACGGGGTATTGCCGTGGCCGAGAGCGCGGTGCAGCAGCCGTGTCCGTGTTGACTGGCCCTCCGTCCCATGGAAGCGACAACGGTCGGGTCAGGTCACGGGCTCCTGGCCGCAGATTCCCAAAGCCTACCGACTCCCACGGTCCCACCCCATCGGCCGTCTTGGCTGCTCTTGACAGCCCCCTCCCCTGTCCTATCCCTGAAATCAGCGGTATAAAACTCTTCTTTTCTACCAGTATAAAACATGATCTTGTCACCGAAATCATGGCGGCTTTTGCTGACACTCCTTTGAAGATCTTGTCTCAACTCTCAAGTCTCAACCTTTCCATTCCTTTGCTTACGGGATGTGTCGACTCGTAGACGAGCTTACGGTGCCGAATGCAAAGCTTTCGCCAGGTCATTTCAATTTTGGATGAATAATTACTTGGAATCACACTATCTTTCGTGCTCACGTGCCAAAACTAGGACATGTCTAAGCTACTTTAAGAAAAAAAATCACTGGCGGTCAAGGCCAAGGTTGTGTTTGCATCATTTTAGGATGCCGAGGGTTTGTACCTGGACAAATTTTAACCTGAAGGTTAGATTTTGTTTTTGAAATAGATGCATTTTTTTAAAAGATTAAATAGATGCATTTTTAAACGGGCCGGTACTAAACCATGGTCCACGGTCAAAAAGGACGAACTGAACACACAAAAGAAATTAAAAAAAGGAGAGAGATTTTCAAATCCACGGCACGGCACGGCACGCTTGCCTTCACCGTCTTCTCTCCATCCACTCCACTCCTCACCCCGCTGCTACCGCCGCCGCCGCCGCCGCCGCCCGGCCGCCGCCATGGCGGCCCCACCCCCACCCTTCCTCCTCCTGCTGCTGCTGTTGCTCGTAGTCCAACAAATCACGCTCGCCTCCTCTTCGGCCGCCGACCTCGCCGCCCTCCTCGCGCTCAAGGCCGCCGTCGCGCACGATCCCGGCGGCGCCCTCTCCGCGTGGTCTGCCGCCTCCGCCGCCGGCTACTGCCGCTGGCGCGGCGTCACCTGCCACCCTTCCTCCCTCGCGGTCGCGGCCATCGACCTCCCCGCCGCCTCCCTCTCGGGCGCGCTGCCCGCCGCCCTGCCCCTGCCCCCGCGCCTCCGCCGCCTCGACCTCGCCGCCAACAACTTCTCGGGCCCCGTCCCCGACGCCTTCCTCGCGTCCACCACGCTCCGCTACCTCGACCTAAGCTTCAACAGCCTCTCGGCCGCCCTCGAAATCCCGCCTCCTCCCGCCAACTCCTCGTCGCCCCCCTGCGCCGCGCTCACCCACCTCCGCCTCGCCGGCAACTTCCTCGTCGGCCAAATCCCCGCAGAGATCGCGCAATGCCGCTCCCTCCGCGTCCTCGACCTCTCCCGCAACGTCCTGGAGGGCGCCATCCCGCGGGAGCTCGGCCGCCTCGGCGCGCTCCGCGTTCTGGACGTCTCACGCAACAGCCTCACCGACAGGATCCCCGGGGAGCTTGCCAACTGCCAGGAGCTCGCAGTGCTTGTGCTCACCAACCTCACGGCGTCGCCTGGGGAGCAGCCGGAGTTCAATGCCTTCGTTGGGGGGATGCCGCCTGAAGTGCTGACAATTCCTGCGCTGGAGGTTCTCTGGGCGCCAAGAGCCAACCTTGATGGCCAGTTGCCATTGTCCAGGAATGGTACCTGCCATCTCCGTGCAGTGAACCTGGGGCAGAACTACGTTGCTGGTACCATGCCTGCTTGGCTCGGAGAGTGTCAGGACTTGACATTTCTTGATCTGAGCTTTAACAGATTGGAGGGCTCAATGCCGGCAGAATTGGCAATTGGGTGTCTGACTTACCTCAATGTCAGTGGAAATTCTCTATCAGGTCCACTTCTTTCATCCACCGAGAGACAATGCCCAAGCCGTTTGATTGGTGACGATATCGTAATGCAGTACTACAATGAATTGGTTGGTAATGTGCTGATTGGAAACCCTTTTGGTTCTGAGTTGGGGAGCATTGCTAATGTTGCTCTCCATGACTTCAGCAACAATGGCTTTGGTGGGGTGTTGCCATCTATTACCGTCAGTCTAGATAGAAACTACTCTTACGGTTTGTGGCTTAATGGCAATATGTTCAACACCACTCTTTCTGTCAGATTTTTTGGATTCTGCAAGGTTGCAACAGGTGTTGCCATCAATTTGAGTAGTAATCAGTTATCAGGAAGTCTTGACATGCTCTCAAGCTGTATCTCTATTCACAATTTTGATGCTGGTTATAATAACTTCAGTGGGTCAATACCTGCAGATGTAGTTGGTCTGCATCTTCTGAGGAGCTTGGTCTTGAGGGGTAACAATTTGACAGGTCAGATTCCAGAGCAGTTTGGTGATTTGGCTGCTCTTGAGGTTCTGGATTTATCAAGGAATTCCCTAACAGGCAGCATACCATTGCATTTAACTGATGCTTCACGCCTTCAAGTATTGAGGCTTGACCACAATAGGCTCTCAGGAAGCATCCCTCCCAGTTTCAGTGAACTAGCTCAACTCACAGTTCTTGATGTCTCATTCAACAACCTATCAGGCGACATTCCTAATCTTAGGCACCCTGCTGATTGCGGTTTCTTCATCGGCAATCCCCTACTGCACCAATGTTTGGGAACAAATGCATCTCTACCACCAACTGAAGCAATCAGTTCCTCAAAAGGGGTTAAAAAATGGGGAGGCAAATTTAAGTCTCTTATGGTGATTTTAGTTGCAGCTTCAACTGCTGTAGTATCTTTTCTTCTTGTGATCCTTCTCTTCTTTGTGTGTGAAAGAAGGAAACAGGCAAAGATTTCAAACTTGAGGACAAAAGTGGTTGTGACTTTCACAGATGCACCTCCTGAGCTTACTTACGAAAACCTTATCCGAGCAACAGGAAATTTCAGCATCCAGAACTTGATTGGATCAGGTGGCTTTGGTGCCACCTATAAGGCTGAATTGGTTCCTGGTTTTCTTGTAGCAGTGAAGATGCTAGCCATGGGGCGTTTCCAAGGTCTCCAGCAGTTTGATGCAGAAATCAGAACCCTTGGAAGAATCCAGCATAGAAATCTTGTTACACTTATTGGGTACCATCTCGGAGAATCAGATACTTTCCTCATCTACAACTATCTCTCTGGTGGGAACCTCGAGACCTTCATACATGAAATGGGGAGCAGAAATGTGTCCTGGACTGAGGTTCACAAGATAGCCATGGATGTTGCGCAAGCACTGGCTTTCCTTCACTTCTCCTGCACGCCCCGGATAATTCATCGAGACATCAAACCGAGCAACATCCTCCTTGATGAGGACCTTAATGCATACTTGTCAGATTTTGGCTTGGCGAGACTGATTGAAGTTACACAAACGCATGCCACCACAGATGTTGCCGGTACCTTTGGGTATGTCGCACCAGAGTACGCAACCACCTGCAGAGTCTCTGACAAGGCTGATGTTTACAGTTTTGGAGTTGTTCTCCTGGAGTTGATGTCAGGCAAGAGGTCTTTGGATCCCTCGTTCTCACAGTTTGGCGATGGCTTTACGATTGTATCGTGGGGACGGATGCTGATGCATGAAGACAATACCAGCGAATTCTTCTCTCGAGGACTACTGGATGCAGCACGAAAGGATAGATTAACTGAAATGCTAAAGATTGCTTTATCATGCACTTCAGATTCTGTAGCTGTTCGGCCATCAATGAGGCAGGTTGCAGCAAAGCTTAAGCAATTGGAAAATGACCGAGGAGCAGTAAGCTGAAGCAATTAGGGAATGACTGATTAACAGTAAGCAGTACGATGGTGGATCTTCGTACTATCATCCAGTTATCTGTGTGTCACCAAATTTTTGTGCCATTGATGAGGTGAGATTTTGAACTCTCTCGTACACATTCTTTCGTGCTGAACCATTATTATATTTCTCCCAGACTCATATTCTCAAGATATATTTAAGGAAGATTTTCAAATGACTACAAACTTATATCACTCCATATGCTTATGGAAGATTAAATGACTATGAATTGATAGCACTTCACATGCATATTGTCTACAGGCGACTGAACATCCAGTTCAAATATATAGTTGGCTATCAACTGATAATACTAGAGTAGCATTGCTATCAAAATACTGATTGTGTCCAAATAGCTGGAATATGCAGTACACTTTGAGTGAGAGCCGATAGCCTGAATATATAGTCGCTATTAAAGGTCTGGTTGTTGACTACATTACTATGCATTCTGATGTTTTTTAGCTTAAATAGCAGCTGTTCCCAAAAAAAAAGCTTAAATAGCAGCTAACTACATTACTATGCATTCATATGTTTTTAGCTTAAATAGCATCTAAATATCAGATAACAGAACTGTCGACTGCTCTAAGCAAACACATCGGTCGCAACTACAAAAGTTGATACTATTTGTGCCCACACAGTGTTCTGCTGCTAATCTGAAGTCATTTGAATGATTAAATCCTGACGTTTTCATACTTCCAAACGTGCAGATTCCTCCAAGATGGTGTGCTAATATCAGCATGAAAACAACTCGTTCCTGAGAACTGCTTACTCAATGATCTCAACAATGCATCCCCAGTTGGAAGCCCAAGCTCCTAGCTGGTCTGTTTCAGTTACTGCGGCTGCTGACATAGAATTGGAGATCTGAAGTTTCTTTTAGGGATTAAGCAGGAACACAGCAAAGAGCAGGTTGTTGGCAAAATGCGTCCCCTGGAGAGCGTGAGCACAGGGAGCTCACGCATTTTGCACTTGTTTATGAAGACGGTACGGAATTTCACCTGGACATCCTTAGTACATAGAGTGCCACATTTGCGCCGCCGAAATTAAGGCCATGTTTGGTTGGTAGCCTAGCATTACAGTGGACACTTCTTCAGGGAATTGGAGCTTTAGCAAATCTGTTTCTTTCTTCTTCTTTTTTGAAGTACTGGTATTCCTGGTAATGCATTGGTACAGCAAATCCAGTGAAGCAAAATCCACATCTTTAAATTCAAATCTCCTTCTCGCGCCAATAGCTACTGCTTATTCACACCTGTGGCCTGCGCGTCGATCCTGACCCTGTACTTGTACCGCTTGGCGACGTACACGAAGACGAGCTGGTTGATGGTGCTGAGCACGGCGAGCAGCCAGTAGAGGTAGTCGAACCTGCCGACGTTGATGTTCTGCGCCAGCCACGACGGCCGGCCGGCGCCGTCGTCCCTGGTCGCGGCGTCGACGGCGGTGTTGAGCGCCGAGGCCAGGAAGCACCCGAGGCCGCCGGCGACAGCGGCGTACGCAGAGGCGACGCTGCGCATGGCGTCGGGCGCCTCTTGGTAGAGGAACTCGAGGAGCGCGACGAGGCAGAACACCTCGGCGACGCCGATGAGGCAGTACTAGATGAGCAGCCAGTAGGCGCTGAGGTCCGGCATCGGCGAGAGGAAGAGGCCGAGGTAGCCGTGGCGGACGGCGTAGCCGCGGCGGTAGCGCTCGAAGAGCCCCGCCCAGGCGACGGAGAGGACGGAGAAGAAGAGCCCCAGGCCGACGCGCTGGAGCTGGGAGGCGCCGTGCGGGTGGCCCGTGAGGCGGCGCGCCAGCGGCGCGAAGGTGTGGTAGTAGAGCGCGAGGATGAGGAAGATGGCCAGGCAGGGGAACACCGGCATGCACGTCACCGGGAGGTGCAGCGCCGCCACGCGGGTGTTGAGCGTGTACGCCTGCTGCACCGACAGGGTGAGGAACTCGGTGAGCACCACGCTGAGCATCACCGTGCACGCCGGCACCGGCAGCAGCCGCAGCAGGATCTTCACCTCCTCCACCTGCGTCACCGTGCAGAGCCGCCACGGGTCGGGCTCGCCGGCGGCGAGGACGTCGCCCTCCAGCTGCAGCGCCGCCTTGTCGAGCCACCTGAAGTCGTCGGTGTGGTCGATCTTGGCGCTGCCCCGGATGGCGGACTTGGCGCCGGCGACCTCGTAGAGGCCGACGAAGCCGCCGCTGTCGAAGGCGGCGTTCCGCTTCCGGAAGGCGGCGACGAGCACCCGCGCCACCCGCGTCAGCGGGCTGCCCCCCGGCACGCGGTGGCGGTACAGTGGCGTGCCCGCGAAGAAGAGCGCGTTGGAGGCGCCCATGGCGAGCGCCAGCGCGCCGAACGCGGCGGCCCAGCCGCGGTGCATCTGGATGTACACGACCGCCGTGAAGGCGGCGACGGCGCCGAGCGTGACGGCGAGGTAGAAGAGGTTGAAGAAGCGGTCGAGGCGGCGCTTGTACCCGGGGCTCCGCTCGTCGAACTGGTCGGCGCCGAAAGAGGAGACGCAGGGCCGGATCCCGGCGGCGCCGAGCGCCGTGACGTAGAGTGCCGCCTGGAGGTAGGCCATCTGCCAGGGCGCGGCGGGCGCGCAGGCGCCCAGCAGCATGGCGAGCTCGTCGCAGCCCTGCTGGGAGGGCGCGAGCGCCGGCACGCTGGCGCTGACGGTGAGCGCGACGAGGCCGAGCAGGTACATGGTGGTGAAGATGGCGATGGTCCAGTAGCGGCCGAGGTAGGCGTCGGCGAGGAAGCCGCCCAGCACGGAGGAGGCCTGGGAGATGCCGAGGAAGTTGTTGACGGCGTTGGCGGAGGTGGTGAAGGGGCGGTGCATGACCTTGAACATGAAGACCACCATGTTGACGGAGAGGCCGAAGTAGGCCATGCGCTCCGCCATCTCGTTGCCGAAGATGAAGAAGGCGGCCACCCACCCGCCGGTCCGCGACAGGTCCGCGATCGGCTCGCCGCGGAGGTTGACCGGCGTCGTGCCGGCCGCGGAGGGCGGCGGCAGCTCGTACCCGCCGCCCAGGGGCGTCCTGGCGCCGCCGGAGAAGCGGCGCTCGTCGCTCTCGAGGAAGTGCGCGCCCAGCTTCTTGCGGTGCGGCGACGACAGCACCTCCGGCGACTTGATCTCCTTGGCCGCCGCCGCTACCTGTGGCGGCGCTTCCAGCTCCATCGCGGACGCCGGAGCCATCCGAGAGTCCTGGTCGATCAGCCTCGCGGGACCAATCGCGCGGCGGCGGCTTCACCGGGAGCTGAAGCAGCCAAGCGGAGCATGGGCACTTGGTGGTGGCAGTCCTGGCGGCAGGGACGCGCGCGCATTTAATAGCGGAGCTCGGCGCCACGGCTGAGCTGCCTCATCCGCAGCGGCCAGCAGCGAGTTAATGGCGGCATTAAGCGCGACAGGGACCAAGCGGGGCGGACGACGCCGACGACGGCGGGGAACGGGGGACCACCCCCTCAGTCCTCCTCGCTGGCCGCTGCACGCTGCAGTAACTAAAATATCTCAGGCTCCATGAACAGCGGAGCCTGGAGAGAGGCCGTACAGGTGAACAGGCGAGTGAATTTTCCAGAGCAGAGCAGCGCAGCAGGGTAGGCTGGGCCGGCGGATCTCTGGAACTTGTTTCCCAACTGGAGAAGAAGACAAGCCAGCACACCTGACGGCGCGGCGCGACCTGGATCGGAGGTGGTTGAACGCGCCGGATGGGCAGCGCGGCGCCCAGACCGGCCGGCCGCCCGGAGCAGTGCGCGTGCTCCAACCACCGAGACGGCAGCCGCAAAAGGCAGGCGGCCCGGAGGGGGCGGCCGCGCGAGTGGACAGGGGTGGGTGGGTGGCCGGTCACGAGCAGCGTGGAGTGGCGGACGGGGTGATCGAGCGCTGAACAACTGATCGTTCGGCACGTCCTAACGGGCTGAGCCGCCGCCGCCGCCGCCGAATCGGTTGCCCCGCCACGTACGGCGAGGCCACGGCCACCCCACGGTCGCGATCGCATGATCTCGATGGCTGGTGATGACCGCAAGGTCGTCGCAAACACCACAAGTGCCAAAACGCTAGGACTAGGCTAGGAGAAAGGAGCCGCCACTCCACCGCACTTGCCAACACCTGTAAATGCAGAAGCGAGTGGTGGCGAGTGAGTAGCTTGCGGAGTGTAAAGCTCCACTAGTAGTTCGATCGGTAGTGGGAGCTGGGACTTGGAGCGTAGCTTACCTTGTTTTTTTTAGATTGAACCTTGTTTTTTTTATATGGATAAAAGCTTATCTTGGTTAGTGGCTTTGCAGGTTTCAACTAGGGGATTCAGTCATCGTCCAGGCCCAAGGATGACGACGATCACACGTCCATTGCTTGCCACTGGAACCACTGTTTTAATTTCTAGAAGCAGATACTAGCAGTAGCAGCACAGGCCTGTACCGGGTCGCAAGACGGATCGGATCGGCCGTGGGATCGGGCGGTCTCCGATCGCGGCGGCCAGGTTAATGAACGGGTGCAGGGGACAGCACAGTGACCTGCCGGCCTGCGCGTCCGTGCTGCAGTGCCAGAGCCTTAGTAGTAGAGCCGGAGAGGCTCCCAGCGCAGCGCGTGTGGCGGTGGCGATTTTCGGGGAGCGATCGATCGACCGGGCGGGTCGGTCACGAGAAGGCCGGGTGGCCATGGTTAACCTTACCGGTGGGAACCGGTCCGGTTTGACCGGTAACCGGTCAAACCGGTCCGGACCGGTTCCGGTTCCGACCGGTTCCCAACCGGTCCAAATTCAAATTTTGAATTTGAATTCAAAAAAATGAAAAATTCTCAAAAAATTCCTAAAAATATTTCAAGGTGTGATGAATCTAATGGTGTCAAATTTTCTCAAAAATTCGTTCATTTAGTATGGTTTGCGAAATTTATAAGTTAAATAAAAAAAACGTGCATACGAAAGTATACAAATACAATGTAAAAGTAGTATAAAAAAGAGTTGGAGGGTTCATTTAGACTAAAATATGTTGTACAAACATTTATTTAGTATACTTTGTGGGCATTTGAATTTAAAAAAAAAAAGAAAAAAATTTGAATTTGACCTGTACCAGTCAAACCGGCCGGTTACCATCCAAACCGGCCGGTATACCGGCCAAACCGGCCGGTATACCGGTCTAACCGACCGGCATACCGATCGGAACCGGTTGAACGGGGAAGTTTGAATTCAAATTTGAATTCCACCGGTTCCGACCGGTAACCGGCCAAACCGGACCGGTATACCGGAACCGGAGGCCGGCGGTTACCGGTCACCGGTCGGATACGTGAACCCTGCGGGTGGCAGGGTGGCATGAATGGTGGATAGGGAGGCAGGGCCAGGGCAGGGGGATGGGCATGGGCATGGGCTTTGTGTTGCGTCGCTGCGAGACGAGACGGCGACCGGCGGGTCGCCCACCTACCAACGGCCCCCTGGTCAGTGGTCAGTTATTTCGGGGACGAGGAGGGACCGAGGGAGACGGCATGGGGGAGGTGGAAAAGAAATGCGTAGCCGGCTGGCCGCTTCGTGCCGGTCGGTCGGGATCCGTCACGCATCCTCCTCGGCCTCGTCCTGCCCGATCGATCACTTTCTCGTTTCCCTCCACGCCAGGGCTCCGTCTCTGTCCGACAGTGCGCCACTGCAGTCTGCACCGGGCTCGCGTGCCGGACAGAACTCAGCTGATCGTTGGTCATCCAGGAATATTGTTTTGGCTGACAGTTCGCATGAACATCACCATCATGGTGGGCACGTTTGTAACTAGTACTGTTTTTTTTTGCACCATGATACAACGTGGTATACCGTATAGATGCACCCAAGAAGCCCAGAACTCAGATGCGTGCCCCAGCCCGCAGGTGCATGAACACTTTGTTGGCGGTTAAAATTGGCAAATACCGTAGTCGACCGGTTAGACCGATTTGAGTCTGTGTAATCCGAGTCGAGTTAGATCTGTAATTTAGAGTATTTTAAATCTGATTTGAAAAAGGTATGTCCTTCCCGGCTTATAAATATAAACACTATGGCCGATTGAGGGTTTCTAACAACAATCGAACCAAATACAATCTCTTTTATCTTTTTCTCAAACTCTAGCTTTTCCAACCTCTTTGCTGTTCTTTTTGCATCTCTACGACATTCAAGGACATCTTGGGTGGTCTGCCGATCTCAAGACAACCCTAGATCTTCGAGTTCTAACGATCCCTTTCGAACTTGAGGTTCTAGGCCCCTTTCGAACTTGAGGTTCTAGGTCTTCACGGGTTCTCTGCGTCCAACCGGTCTGACCGGGCACCGTCTGAAGCTCGCTGGTGAAGATTGTCTGCGGTCTGTGCGTTCTAGCGCTCGTGTACATGTGTTGATCAGATCAGCGCCAACACACTCCCCCTGGTTCTTTTCGGAGTATAGGTGCGTGAAAGTTTATAAACTGCCAGACTTTTGTGAATCATAAAATTTTATATTTTGCCTTCTCTTTTTTTTTTGAGACAAAGGCAGGAGTTTTGACGCTCAAATAAGAAGAAAAAAATTATGTGAAAGAAAGCTAGCCGATGGGATGCCAAACAGGGCATCCGAGGCTAACCAACCCACACGACATGCCTGAGCACAACACAAATATTTAGCATTCTCGACTATGTTTTTTTAAGAACTCATTCCCGGCTATGTAATCTTCACAAATTCTCCCATCACTACTACTTCGAAGGACTGATCTTGCAGCTCCGTCATTTTTATTATTATTATACGATTCCGATGTTGAGGAAGAGATGCTGCAATACCTATTCAATGGTTACTAAAACAAATGGAAGTACAAATTTAGGACCTGCAGACTTCAGCTACTGATTTTGCCAACGAAGCCCATGAATGGGCTGCTCCGGACCTTCAGCTCAATTTGCGGTTTTTTCTTTTTTATATTTTTTAAAAATTAAAATTTCAAAAAATATAAGTCCGTTTTGAAATATTTCAAAAATACCCCCCGGTCGCCCCCCATAGGGCGACATGCCTTAAGTGTAATTTTTTTCAAATTCGCAATGAGGTCCCTGGAAAAAAAAAGCCCTGTCGCCCCCCCAACGGGCGACAGGGGCCTGTCGCCCACCCCTGGGGCGACATGGGCCCTTTTAGCCCTCTGCTGGGCACGGACATGGCCCTCGGAGTAGGTGAGAACATCCGGAGACCTCACCTGTCGCTCAGGACGCGCAAGGGGTTGCGGTGTCTGCTGCTGAGAGATCCCAAGTGGTGCACCTCCTAGCTGTGAATACCCCAAGACATCGGGGTCACCTTGCGCGGCAGGCTCTTCTGGACTCAAGCTGTCGAAGTCGTCTAAGGTGAAGGTCTCGTTATCTGGTCCAAAGGAGGAAGAAGAAGGTCCGGTGCCCCCATGGGGGTAGAATTCTACGCAAAAAATGTGGATGTTAGCGTACGCTCGTATATTTTGTCATGACATGTAGAAACCGAAATACGAAACATAAACTAACCTGTGTAGGCCGGTATCTGTGGCCCCGGTACCATCCCTGGATACGGTCCGCCAACTGGTGCTGTCCCTCTAAACATTCCAGTATGGCCGAACGCAGTAGCTGGATCGTATCCTGTATGTGATATTAGTAAATATGTAGGAACACTTGATCTAATTTTAAAGAGATATGTACGTTACCTGCACTTGGGAAGAACTGCGACGTCGGCCCGTGCATGGTCGACGGACACGGAAACGACGACGAGGCCTGAGACGACCCGTGGCTGTCTTCGTACTGCACACGGCTTCCGAAGTTGTGCACTACCTGACGCAACTGATCACGCTGCCTCGACCATGCCTCTGTCTGCTCAAACTGGGTCATTGGGGATCCGGCACGTACCCTCGTCAAGTAAGTCGAGCAGTCCGTCTCCATCATGTTGCAAAGCCAAAGCTGCATCAATTCAGTAAAGGTACAGTTACAAACACATGAATTATCTTATGAATATGATTATATATATATGCAAATATGATCAAGAGACTCACCGCGCCAGCTAGTGCCTCCACGTGGTGCCGGCCATAGCCATCCTGAGGCCTCGCCTGGTGTGGCTGCGGGTGAGTGTCAACAAAAACCAGACGAGCCCGAGTCCGGAGTAAGTACCAGGTGAGGTAAGCCCTAAAGGATCTGTCTGTGTGTGGTCCTGTTGGATGGACCAAGAGCTCGTCTGCCTGTTCCCATTGGTCCACCCACGGCTGGATCTTGGTGAGCCAATCATCAGAGCACGACAAGCCACTCCTTGACAACCTACAAAGTGGACCACGAAGAATCGTTAGATTCGACACGAATGTATGAGCCAAGTTCATTCATAATTACCTGTGGTCCTGGCGACTGACACGCTCCAACGCTGTGGGCACCGGAAACTCCTGGCGCTGCCCAAACTGTCTCCTGACTCTCCAGGGGCAATATGCCTCAACCGCGATGTCATAAACCAGGACGGCGGAAGTAAGCCACAGGCTCGCATTCGCGGAGCAGTGCGAAGACAGGCCTGCTGGTGCATGGGTAGCCACAGCCTCTGGGCTGTAAGGCTCCCAGACAACGTCCTCGGGCGTCAGCATGTCGAGCTCTGAAACAAACTCAGGATATGCGCGTCTAACCTGCGCATGCGCCCAGGACCTCTGCATTCGGAATAAGTAACATTAAAAGTGCGCTAATGCATCATGTAACAATGAATAACAAAATTAGATGTATAAGAACGCACCTGATGCCAGATCCAGATAGTTCCCATAGTGGGCCTCTCGTCCTCCTCTTCGCCGTACATGCCCCCGTGGTAAGGCTCGTGGCTGACCAGGGGCCGACCAACGGCTAGCCTCTCGTACGACCAAAGCTGTAGCAGTAGTGGGCACCCTGCCAAGATAGTGTTCCCATGTGTCTTCATGCAGCCGTTGCAGAGTCCACGGTAAGTGGCTGCAAGTACCGCCTCACCCCAGCTGTAGGGCGGTATGTTCTCGTCCCCATCCGCAATCTCCCGTGCATACGGAAGGATAATCCTATCGACCGAGTTGCCATGAGTGTTGTTGAACATGATGTAACCAAACAACCAAAGTAAGTACGCCTCCAGCGATCTGGTCACACTATACTCGTCTGCATCCGCAGCCAACAGGGCAGGCTGCATAAACAATTAAGATTAATGGTTTCAACTGTCAATGGAACATTTGAATTGTAACAATTAAATTTATATATGGAATGAATACGTACTGTAAACTGTAGGAACCAGGTCTTCGAAGGACATGCTACTCGCGGGTGCGGGTTAATCGGACCTGCTTCCTCCACGCGGTCAACCAGGGCAAAACGGGCCTCCAGCTCATCCTTCCACAAGGCCGCCACCACACACGGACCTACAGCCTCCCCGACGATAGGGAGGCCGAGGAGGTAGGCCACATCCTGCAGCGTAGGAGTCATCTCCCCACACGGGAGGTGGAACGTGTGTGTCTCCGGCCTCCATCTGTCAACGAGCGCCGTCAGGAGGGATCGGTCGAGCTGAATAGGCCCAACCTGTAAGGATCGATGGACCAAGAGGGGGGGTGAATTGGGTCTTTTTCAATTTCTAAAACAAAGTAAAGCAACCTTAACCTATGCAATGCTAGTAGGGCACCAATTCACTAACCGGATAACTAAGCTACCTACACAAGCTAAGAGAGATAAGACCAAGTAAAGCCTAGCAAGGTAGAACTAAGTTATGATCTCTAAGTCAAGCACATGAGTAAATTGCATGAAAGAAAATGCTTGAATAAAGAGAGTGAACAAGAGACGACCGGATTTTTTCCCGTGGTATCGATGTGTTGGCACACACCCCTAATCCAAGTTGTGATACTCACAAAGAGTATTGTCACCTCCCAAGTCACCGAGACGAGGGCGCTCACTAAGAGTCTCCGTTCACCATCCCGGCGTGGTGGAGATCAAGCCACGTACAATCTTCTTCTCCGGGCTCCCACAATCCTTGGCAAGCTCCGCGAGAAACACCTCGATCACCAAGATCGCCTAGGTGATGCCAATCACCAAGAGTAACAAGCTAAGGCCTTCACTTGAGCAAGAACCGATCACCAAGAACGGATGCACACTAGCTTCTCTCTACTCAAGTCCTTAATCTTGCTTCTTGATTGATTGAAAGCATAAGTATGTGAATGATGAAGCTCAATGTGGCTCTTGACTATAGTATGAGTGTATGGATGTTGCCTGGTGTCAAGAGTGGGCGAAATGACCCATTGGAGGGGTATATATAGGCAGCTCACACAAATAGTGCCGTTGGAGAAAAACTGCCAGAAAACTGCGTAGCGCCGGTTAATCCGACGTCCCTCCAATAGTCATCGTCGGTTTAACCGGTGAATGTAAACTGCCTCTTCTGAAAACTAGTCGTTACAACTTGGGCAGATTAACCGACGTATCATCGGTTTAACCGGTGAGTGTAGTTGTCCACTGATCAACTGAAAAACCAAGTCTCTGGACAACTGCACCGACGTTAACTCAAACCAATCGTCGGTTTAACCGGTGAGTACAACTTTTGAATTCCTTTGAAAAACCATCTCACTGGTCAATTGCACCGACGTCTTGATTTAAACAGCATCGGTTTAACCGGTGTATAGAACTTGAAACACCCTAGAAAAACCAACTCTGGACTAATGCACCGACGTTAAATTCAAACACGTCGGTTTAACCGGTGTATTGAATTTGTCCAGACTCTGCTGACTTTGTTTAACCGACGTATAGAAAATTGAGAGCGTCGGTTAAACCGGTGTATAGACTTTTTCTGATTTTGTCTTTTCTGATCTGAGTCTTGAATGAATTCCAAATATTTTTGAGATATAGTTTGAGAACCACTTATTTGAACTTCTAGAAACCTGAGTGACCATAGTGTGCATCCATTTTCAAATGACCATGTCCATGCTCAAGTTACTTAGCCTTAACCCCTCTTAATAGTGCGATCACTATAAAACTATAAAACCTATACTAACCTAAGTGTCCTTCTCAACCTTGTGACACTTAGGACTAGAAAGATCCTTAGCCTTGACATAATTGAATTGAGTACCGAGATCGACTTTTTGAATAATGAAATTGAGGGGCCTCTTTTGACATATGACCAAATGAGCGATAATGATCTATTAAGCTGCACAAACTCATTAGCCACAATAATGGTTGTCATTAATCACCGAAACATACCTTGAGGGCCTAGATGCTTACAATCTCCCCCTTTTTGGTGATTGATGACAACACAAACATAAATAACGAGAGAGCGAGAAAGATAAAACAGGATAAACACGAGCAAACTCGAAAGCAGGACCAAAGAGCTCAACGGCTCAAACGAAATCCATAGATATGTCTCAAAGAACGGCATACTCAAGCGACAAATGTACATATCCATGAATTAACACCAAATGTGATACAAAGAATCAAAGTCCTGATAACTACGAGCTCTCTCTAGCTCTACCCTCCCCCTAACTCTGAGGCTCCCCCTACCACCTCTCCCCCTTTGGCATCAAAGCACCAAAAGGCGAGCTACGGGTCGTGCTGTCGTGGTACGGCGAGGAAGCGATCCGGGTCGTCATCGTCGGACGGAGAACTCTCACCCTCGGTGACAGATGGAAGCTGCTGGTCTGGGTCTGAGCTCACTGGGGGAGTAACTGTCGTGGAGGCTCTCGTGCTGGCACTGCCTGGTAGAGGATCCGTAGAAGTCGTAACCGGGTCAGCAGAAGAAGTATCAATATCTGAAGAAGTGACCGCTGAGGCTGCCGGCTGCGTCGACTGTGGAAGCAGGGACTCCTCTACTGCTCCTCCCCCTGAAGGTGCTGCCTAAAGTGAGGAAGGGAGGGCGACCGACTGAACTACTGACGGTGAGTCCTGAAAGAGTGTGGTCGCTGGCAGTGGTGAAAAGAGCGGACGACCGGCAGACCCAAAGAGTGCGGACATCGAGAATGTGGTCTCCGGTGTCGCTGTGGTAGCTGGAGCTGCAGTAGGGGCTGGAGGAGGAGGAGCTGGTGTGACTGCAAGCTGAGGTGCTCCTACACCCTGAAGTCCGGGCTGCTGCTGCTGTGGGGCGAGTCCGGTGTGAGAGTAAAGCTGGGAGATCATCCCGAACATCGCCATCATGCCCTGCTGCATCTGCTGGAACTGAGCGTCTGTCCTCTGTGAAACTCTGTCAATGAGGCCGACAAAACGCTCCTCTATCGCTGCACGCTCTCGGGCTGCCTCTCTCTGAATAGTTGCAATCTGGGCCTCATGGGCTCTCCTGGCCTCCTCCTGAGCAAGTCTGTCCTCCCTCTGCTGAGTCACGAGCTGCTGTAGTAGTGCAGTGAGCTCGGACGGCTGAGTCACCTGGGACTCAGAGACTGTAGCAGCTGCTGAAGTCGGAGGAGCTGGCTCTCCGGAACCTCCTGCCTCGTGGTCGTGACTGGCTGGGGCAGCTGAAGGAAAGTACTCTACGTCGTCGGAGGAGTCTGACTCAAGCTCAGACCAGTGAATCTCATCATCTCCCCCGGGAAGCTATGCCTCTGCTACCAGGAGTGCCTCATCCTCCTCTGCCACTCGTGCCTGAACCTCCGGTGATAGTCGAGCCATCGCTGCTCTATCTGCGTGTCTGCCCCTCCTCCTGTCCTGTGGAGCTGTGGGTCGGTAGACAGGGAACCTGGGAGCCTCGTCGTGACGGTAAGGGGCGCTGATGGGTGACTCTGCTGGCACTATCATAGAGCATATGTAACTAATCCAGTGCGCATAAGGAAACTGTCGCACCACACCCATCCCATCAGTGATCACATCCTCGATCTCAGCCAGAATAAAGTCAACTATATCAAATGGCTCGTGAGTGAGGATGTGTAGGAGCAAGAGCTGCTGCAAACCTGTGAACCTCTCTGGGTAGCCACTCCTCGGTAACAGAGTCCTCCGGAGTGCCATGTGAACAGCGTAAGCCTCTGGAGTCAGCAAGCTCGGCACTCTGGCGTAAGAGGCTGGGAACGGCTGGCGGAAGCACTGAGTGATCGGCTCGTGGGAAGGAGCAATCCCGCCAACCATCGCCCTGCGGGGTGGATCTGAGTCCCCATAAAGCCTCTTGTGCAGCGAGACGTCGACCAGGTCAACTCCAAGTATACCAGCAATGGTCGCCCTCGACAAACCAAAGTCCTGCCCTCCAAACATGAAGTGCACGGCTCTGCGCTCGGGAGCTATCCAAGCTGTGGCGTAGAACACTCTGACCCAGTCCTCGATATAATGGTTCTGCTCCATCTCTAGCAGCCTGGGCAGCCCTCTGAAGTGAGCGAAGTGTGCTCTCACATCTGCTCCCCCTGCGGCTGTCCTCAGTGAGACCCAGTCAAGAACCCTGTGCTGGAAGATCCGGTGTCCCCTCCGCTGGAAAGTCTCGTAGAAGCTGGCCTGTAGCAGAGTCCAGAACCTCCTGTCGACTCTGCAGTCTCGGGTCACTGGGAACCAGACCTCCTCCTCAACACTCCACCTGAGCCTCTTGACCTTGGCCGCATTGGCTCGGGTCAAGTTCTGGAGCATCACACCTGGCTCCAGACGCACAACAGTGTCCATACGGAACACTGCGCGCTCGGCCTCTAGGGCCTCGGCTCTGCGAGCTGCTGCTGCTGCTGCTGCTGACCTGCGGGGCTCCTGTGGCTGGTGTTCTCCCCGAGTCCTCGGTCCAGTGCGACGCTCTATCGCTGCCGGGGAACCTCCCTCAGACGACTGCTGTGGAGAACTCTGCCCCTCTGACTGTGCTGCCTCTGAGTCAGAACCATCTGAATCTGTCGCTGCTGCTGCTGTTGTCGCGGCTCTGGTGGCCCTGGCACCTCTCACTCTGCCCATACCCTTGCCTCTGCCTCTGCCTCTGCCTCTGGGGTCCTCCCTGATCTGGAACGGACGAGCACGGCCTGATGCCTGCTCCTCGGCGGCCTTGGCCACCATCTCGGCCCTCTCGGCCTCCTTCTCTGCACGAGTCCGCTTGCGAGCGGGCTTCTCGACCACGACCTCCTTCCCCTTCCTCTTTTCGCGACCCATCTTGACTGACGGTGTGCGGAACACGAACGCGGCGCGAAAGTAGCAGCTCAGGCAAAACGTCGAGCACCTGGCGAGCACTTGGTGAGAAGGTGCTGAGATTGCGGCTGCGGCGTGGGATGCTGTTGCGTGGGCGATACGTGGTGCAGGAGTAGCAGTGGTGGCGGTGCACAGGTGGCGCGGGCGGCGCTGGTCGGCACTGGCGGCGCAGGCGGCGGTGGTGCACGGGCGGTGCTGGAGTGGAGCGGTGTGGTCGCGTGCGAGCGGAGTGCGCGCGGCGGTGGCGAAGGCTGCGCGTGGGTCGGCGACGGCGGCGTGCAGGCGAGCGCGGGAGTGGCGGCGGTTGCGTAAGCGGCGGCGCGAGATCGAGGGCAAGCGGCGGCGGCTTGAGTCGGGCAAAACAGAGAGGAAGAAAGCTGGTGTCCGCGGGCAAAACACATATATGACAGGTGGGACCCGCGATTTTCTTTAACACCGGTTGATCCGACGCGTAGGGTTTGAACGCCGGTTGATTGCGTCGGTGTAGTTCACCCGAGACTCTGCAGATCTGAAACTGAACGCCGGTTGAACCGATGATATGTAATTTGTACTTGTCGGTTGATTGATCAAAACACCGGTTGATTGCTAGGTCTGATCTGCATTTATGATCACCGGTTGATCCGATGCTATGACTTTTGAATACGTCGGTTAAACGCCTGAAACTGCCTGAGCTGAGACCCAACATTAGTAACGCCGATTAAACCGACGGGTATGGATCCTTTGAACGTCGGTTTAACCGGTGAAGCCAAAAACCCCACACTCAGCTCACTCTTCTATGCTAAGTCCAATAAACTTATAAAACTCAAATAAACTCAAGCTAATGGACTTGCATAGGCGACTTTACCCCTCAAAATAAATAGGATAGCACACTTGCTTAAATAATTTTCTTTTCAAACAAAAAGGAAAAGCCGCAAGAGAGACAAAGCGCCAAATAAAATGTATGAGCCTTGTCATAGGAATATTGAAGATAGAGAGCTTCAAACTCATTATGACATGACTCACTAGGCAATAACGCACCTAACACTTTGCTCTTTTCACTTTTCATGAATTAAGATCTTGTATATGAAACAAGTCTCATTTTCATCAAGTGATCTCCTTTGTGACCCTTACGCATGCAATGATAATGCAAGTTACAACCACATGCGAAAGTAAAGTAAACATGAAGTGCACATCTATATGACAAGAAATGCATAAGAAATTAAGATCTACTTGTCAAGTTTGAACCCACGGGAAGCTTCTTCATGATGAGCCTTTCTACAAGCCTAGAGGAAAACAAGTGGACCACCACCTCTAGCTAAACCCTTGCTCATCAATATCTTACCATGGTTAGACAAGTGTCCTATATGTATGCATTTTTCTATATGACATGGCAACTTACATGACGTTTGCCGCATCTAACACATTAAGCTCATTCCTTAGCCTAACAAAGGTACTCTCGTCTAATGGTTTTGTGAAGATATCCGCCAATTGCTCCTCGAATCTCACACCTTGAAGAGATATGTCTCCTTTGGCTTCGTGATCACGCAAGAAGTGATGGCGAATATCAATGTGCTTTGTGCGAGAGTGTTGAACCGGATTCTTGGCAATTTTTACGGCACTTTCATTGTCACAAAGGAGTGGGATCCTATCTAGTTTCACACCAAAGTCCAAAAGGGTTTGCTTCATATATAGGATTTGGGCACAACATGCACCGGCCGCTATATATTCCGCTTCCGCGGTGGACAAAGCCACGGAATTTTGCTTCTTACTTGACCAAGAAACTAGAGAACGCCCAAGCAAGTGGCAACCCCCGGAGGTACTCTTGCGATCCACACGGCTTCCGGCAAAATCCGAATCCGAGTATCCCAAGAGATCTAAACTAGCGTCTTTGGGGTACCACAAGCCTATGCTAGGGGTGTGCTTGAGATACCGAAGGATCCTATTCACAGCCGAAAGGTGTGACTCCTTTGGGTTAGCTTGAAAGCGGGCACACAAGCACACACTAAACATTATATCGGGCCTAGATGCGGTAAGGTAAAGCAAAAACCCTATCATAGAACGATAGAGGGATTGATCAACCAGTTTACCGTCCACATCCAAGTCGAGATGCCCATTGGTTGCCATGGGTGTCTTGATTGGCTTGCACTCATCCATCTTGAACTTCTTCAAGATATCTTTAGTATACTTTTCTTGATGGATGAATGTCCCTTCCTTCATTTGTTTGACTTGAAAACCAAGGAAGAAGGTCAATTCGCCAATCGTGGACATCTCGAATTCCCTAGACATCATGGTAGCAAACTCATGGCTTAGTAAATCATTAGTTGAACCAAAGATAATATCGTCAACATAAATTTGACAAATAAAAAGATCCCCGTTGACGTCTTCTTCAAGAGTTACTATAACACCATTCTTGTCAAAGGTACACGTTAGTCCAAGATCACACAATTGAGCAATAGAAATGAGTTTGAAACTAAGTGCTTCTACAAACAAAACATTTGAAATGGATAAATCTTTAGAGATAGCTATTCTACCCAAACCTAAAACTTTTCCCCTTGAGTTATCACCATAGGTGACATGTTCATGATCGCCGGGGTCTTCAAGGGAGGTGAACATGCTATCATTGTCGGTCATATGTTGAGAGCAAACGCTATCAAGTACCCAATGTTTTCCACCGGCTTTGTAGTTCACCTACACACATGAGAATTCACTTTTGAGTTTTAGGAACCCAAACAAGCTTTGGGCCTTGCACATGTGTGACAAGAGCTTTTGGGACCCAAAGTTGCTTGGGGAGCTTTTTCTTTGACTCCTTAGTGAGTTTGCCAATGAATTTGGCCTTCACCTTGCCCTTCACTTTACTCAAGAGAAAATGGTTATTTTGAAACATTGAAGAGTAATTCTTGGGTAATTTAGGAAGAGGACGTGATGGTAAAGTGCACTCCCTAGTGTGGTGCCCGGTGACTTGGCAATATTGGCAATATGGTCCAACTTCCTTGATGAAGCTAATCTTGATCTCCGGAGAAGGAGTAGTAGCTATGTTTGGCTCCGGAAATGAACCAAGACCTCTCTTGCCGTAGTCACGGGCATTGTTGAAGAGAATCTCTTCGTGGATGTATTCTCCTCTTGAGAGCTTCTCCACACTACTCTTGAGGCTTGCAACTTGATCCATCAATTCCTTTTCCCTAGAAGGTGCAAGCTCGGGCAAAGCATTAGTAGCATTTGCATTAATGAGTAGGTCATCACATGAAGTAGAAGCATTGACCTTCTCAATAGTTTCATAAGCAAAGTTCTCAAGACTTGGGTCAATTGCTTCATAGGCAAATTCAAGTTCTTGATACTTGTGAGCCAACTCCCTATGCTCTTGTTTAAGCTTTTTGTGGCTCTCTTCAACTTGCTTAGCAAGTACAAGTGACTCATTGTGTTTTTTGAGCAAGTCATTGTACTTGCCAAGCAAATCGGAGTGGGCAAGCTCTAACTTGGCACGAGTGCTCTCAAGAACTTTGACTTTGCCATTTTCCCTCTTGATAACGGATGTATACTCATTAATGAGATTAGCAAACTCATTAGGGTCAAACTCATCATCACTATCATCTTCACTCTCACATACCTTAGAGTTACCTTTGGCCATGAGGCACATTGGAGGTGGAGGTAGTGATGGTTCTTCATTTGTGAGGGCGATGGTGATTATGTCTTCTTCATCACTTGACTCTTCGCTTGATGAGACATCGGTCACCCACTCTTGTTTTTCCACCAAGAAGCTTCTCTTGGTGTGCCCTTTCTTCTTTGGGAAGAACTTGGTCTTCTTGTCATGGCTCTTTTTCTTCCCAAGTCTCTTGTTTTTGTTTTTCCTTTCTTCTTCATCATCATCGCTTGAATCATGACGATGCTTGCTCTTGTTGTCCTTGTTTCTTTTGTCCGGCTTGGGGCAATTTGGACGGATGTGACCTTTTTCTCCACAATTGTAGCAAATTTTGTTCTTGACATCCATTGGCCGGAACATTCCCCTTTTTTAGTCAAAGTTGAAACCCTTCTTGTTGATCTTGTCATTCAAGCGGGTGAACTTTCTCATCATGAGAGCAAGCTCTCCATCATCTTCAACATCGGATGAGCTTTCATGATGATCATCTTCTTCATTGCTTGAGCTTGAATCTTGCTTGATCATCTTGAGCTTGCGGGCTTTGTTTGCCTTGGTCTTTAGAGCAATTGATTTGCTTGAAGTTGGTTCTTCGGACATACCAAGGATACTCATCTCATGAGCGCGAATTTCGCCCACAAGTTCTCCTACTTCCATTGTGTCAAGATTCTCCTTTTGAAGCATAGCATTGATGATGTTATACTTGGGCTTCGGGAGGAGCATGAGAATCTTGCGATTGATGGAGGCACTGTCAATTTTGGATATTTCAAGTGCATTAATGTCCTTGACAATGACATTCAAGCGAGAGTACATATCATTGCAATTTTCATGAGCTAGCATCTTAAACGAATCATACTTAGCTCTAAACAAGTGATATTTTTGCTCACGAACTTTAATGGAGCCTTCATGAATTTCAATGAGCTCCTTTCAAATATCACTTGCTAAGTCCATGCCATTAACTCTAGCAAAGACTTCCTCACTAATGGCTTCGAAAATTGCATTTCTAGCCTTGGCATTCCATTTTAATTGTTCGGTGGTGGGAGTTCCGGTGAACCCGGTCTTAGTGGCCAACCACACTTCGGGGGCAATCACATCAAGATATGCGGCCATGCGAACTTTCCAATAAGCAAAGTTCTTGCCCTCAAAGTGAGGCGGCGAACCACCCATCTTGGCCATAGCTCTAGGCGGTGAAGCCTAATGATCCAAATGAGCAACGAGACTCTGATACCAATTGTAAGGATCGATGGACCAAGAGGGGGGGTGAATTGGGCCTTTTTCAATTTCTAAAACAAAATAAAGCAATCTTGACCTATGCAATGCTAGTAGGGCACCAATTCACCAACCGGATAACTAAGCTACCTACACAAGTGTAGCAGCACCGTCCAATTAAACCGGCTTAAATGCACTAACCATCATCTTAATACTTAATCCAGTTACTGTGCACTTAAAACGGTGTAACTTGACAGGCTGTCGGGTAAAATCCCGATTAAACTACTGTACTCCAGGATCACAATTGCACTTAGACCCGTACGAAGACGAGCACAGGTGTTACCAGCATACAGAAATCTTCAAATTAATTTACAACACAGATTTTACATAAAAGTCTTAAATACAAACAACAGAGTTCAAACGCACAGCGGAAGTTCAAAACTGAGTTCGAAATACAATACGATAGCTACGACGACGATAAAAGGTGAGCTCCACATCCTGCCCACCGATGTGACGCTAACCTGCCCACTCTTCACGGGGAAGACGGGGCCCACTCGACGGTCCACCCAGGAGGAAGCGGCTGTCCAATCCAGGACGCACAGATCTCCTCGAAGTCCGCCGGGACACAACCTGCTCAGAGGGGTTACAACAACAACCCTGAGTATACTAATACTCAGCAAGGCTTACCCGACTCTGGGTATACTTAGCCCATTACCTAGACATGCAAGGCTTTTTGGCTCTGGAGTTCTTTTGCTGAGTTGCTGCTAGGATTGAATCCTTACTTTCAATATTTTAGCTCCGATTAGTAAATCAAGTATTAACTAAGTTCGCCGTATCATCTAGAGCACACATGGTAGATTATATTAATCTTCAGAACAACAGGTAAAGCATTCCCTCGCTACCTTCCAATACTTATTTCACTTCTTACTACGATGTGACGCAGTGACCAAGGTTCTCTTAACCGAGAGAGACGGCGAATCGATCCGATTTAACCTTGCAAGGTGGACCTAACTCACACGACACATGTAAGCCCCGTCGGGCCATGCGCGTCAACTGTTCCCACATTACCACGGCATCTGAACTACGCCTGCTAAAACCCAGGTGATGGGCCCCTCGCGGTGAACTCCCGGAGAACCCGGAGGCGGCATCCTATCCAACACCCGCCAACTCCCACGCCCAGCGTAGCATGGCGGAATTCAAATCACCGCTGTAATGTGGTACACAGCTTACCGGTTTCGACTACCTCCTACTTCCGGTATGTGGTTAGTACTGTTCAAACTCGGTCATCAGGGCCAACAACGGTACGGTCCTCAATCGACACAGGCGGAGCTTACTTTCCATCCATTCCATACCAAAACCAACTCATTTCCGCCCGGTCTCCATTTATCTTTACTCAACAATTCATTTCAAGCCAAAGCTAAGGGATCAAGATCCTAAACTCGCGAGTGACAGTAATCACTCGACTTCTACCGAAATCCTATTTAGCAAAGCATTTCTATCGACACCTGCATACTAGTATAGGCCCACGGTACCTAGGGAATATGCATACTATGGTTCCATTCAACTCCTAGAACATAAATGCACAATACTTAAATAAACATTGAATACTTTAAATTATGGTTATGCTCCGGGGCTTGCCTTGCAGGTCAGCAGGGTTAGTGGTTTCTCCGGGAGCTTGATTAACGACTTCTCCTGGCTGCGGTTTTCCTGCGAAAGGCTCCTGGACCGGCCCGGCAACCAGCTTGTAGACGACGTCGGTTTCAGCGTCTACACGAATAAAATATGCCATGCATGAAACTCATGAAATGATGCAACGCAATGCAGTAAACATACAAGAAAGCATGGATAAAACACAGCCCTAACTATGGTTCAAAAGAGATGGTTCAGCGCTGAGACGGGTTCCTGGTTCAAATGTCTTTTAGCCTGAAGTGTTTCCTATCAAGCAAAAGTTACTAAACTCGCTTCGAAAGATTTAAATACCACCCTAGAACAACATGGATCAACTTAACTAGGGATTTGTTTTGTTGCAAAACACATGCATGCATGAAAGAATTAAATACAACAACTATAAAGAAAAGAGCCTAGCTAGGATCAAATTAAAAGCAAGACTAACCTGCAGGTATGATCAAGCCACAAGGATTATCAGAATAACAATGATTTTGGTAAAGCATGCCACATAAAATCTCCAACATTTATCGACGATGGGAAGCATTTACTTTAACCCTAGCCAGTTAAACTAAACACAATTAAACTTACACAAAAGTGCACAGCACCCACACCTGAAATTTTTATAGAGGATTACACATACAAATATTAGGCCACTGCATAAATTTCATGATTTTTAGACAAACAAAACAACCGATAGCAAATAAACTAGTTTAAACACAAAACACAATTTAAGCAGGGGCAAAGGTGACATTTCACCTGCACAAATATTTTTCATCTGAAGACCTTGATTTTAGAAACCTAACAAACTTTAGTTTGTATTTTTAGGATTTTTCTGCATTTTTGTAGAAATTATCAAACTTTTCAGCTGAAAACAACAAAAAGAAAAACAAATCTGGAGCCGTGGGCCCCACTTGGCGGTGGAACAGAGAGAGGGGACGGGCGGCTCCTCTGTTTTGCCCGGCCGCTCACGCCGGCGGCGCGGCTGCGCGCGCGCGGCGGCCATGGGCCGGCTAGCGGGGCAGCGCAGCGGCTCGCGCGCGGAGCCAGCGCGGGGCCCGCGGCCGAGCAGGGCGCGAGAGAGGGGGGGGGCGGCAAGGGCGCATGCGAGGCGGGGCGGGAAGCACGCGGGGCGGCGGCGGCTTGCTGCGGCGGCGGCGTTCTCGCCGGTGGCGGCGCTGACCGGCGAAGGGGCGGGGCGCGTCGCGGCCAGTAGGGTCCGGCGGAGCGGGGGGCGCACGGCCGCGCGGCTGGGACCCGCGCGGAGGCAGCCCGCAGCGGGCGCAGCGGCGGCGCCATGGCGACCACGGTGGCGCGGCGGTGGTCCAGCGCCGGCGGCCGCGGAATCGAGCGGGGATAGGGTTGGGAAGGGAGAGGGGCGCGCGGAGAAGCTCACCGGCGACTCGATTTGAGCGAAGGGAGGCCGGAAAGTGGAACTCGACGAGAGGGGGCGGAGCTCGACGGGGTTGTCAATGGTGGCCGGCGGTCGCGGGCTCGATTCGGTCGGGATACGGCACGGCCGCGCTCGTGGATGGATGGAGGAGGTTCGGGGCGAGCTCGCGCGGCACTGAGCGCAAGGAAACGAGGCGGGGCAGTGAGGTCTGGCCGGGGCAGCTCCGGCAGCGAGCTCTGCTCGGCTTGCTCGGCGTGAGCCCAAGGAAGAAGACGATGGGGTGGGGAAAACGGAGACGGAACCGGGACTGGATAAGGGCAACGTGGCCTCGAGAAGGGATAGAATGCGCCCGCGCGGAGAGCGAGGATCGTCGACGGCCGACGCGTGGCGTCGCCGGCGACGACGCGGTTCACGGCATGGGCGCGCGTACGGTTCACTGGAGAGCACAGTAACCGGGTTTAATTCGTTTGAATTGAAATTGATCAAAGTTTGACCGCCCAAAACTCAAATTTTCACATTGAAACCCGAAATTTGACCAAAATAGAAGTTGTAGAGGACAAGATGATCTACAACTTTGTTTTTGGGCACAACTTGATTTGAAGCTCGGATCAGAGACAAAAACTCGATCGAATACTGCTAAAATGATATTTACCGCACGAACTCGATTAACGCTAACGATGAGCTTAAGTCCGTAATTAGCGGTTTAAGCACCCGATTAGCATCGAAATTAACACCGGGGTGTTACAGCCTTCCCCCCTTAAAGGAATCTCGTCCCGAGATTCACACGCGTAAGTGACCGATAAGGAGAGAAGATGTTCGTTAACTCAGAATATTAGCACTATCCAAAAATTACCTTCCTCAACTGTCTTACCTTCGGAAACTTTCTTGGGGTAGCGCATTCAGCATGAACTATCTCTTCCCGATGGTACCAAGTGCCGGACTTGTTTCTATCGCATTGCTTATTTGACCTCTGACCTTGGGTAGGTGGTTCGTACTGTGCAGCTAACATCCGAAGTAGATGTCTTGAGTCACCTCCCGACCTACGAACATCGGATAGTATCCTTGTCCAGTTTAGATTATTAGAGGTACTAGCCGAATTCGGTGGATCTTTCCAAGTAGATGAACGGCAATCTCTGATAAAATGGCCGTATTCGCCACACTTGAAACAAGGTTGACACCCGGTGCAACGACATTTCTTCTTTGACCTCATTGATCTCCGAACAGGTGAACGAGTTCTTGCTCTTATGGCTGGGTCGACATCAGTGGTACGGCTAGCTTGCCTCCTACCACGTGGACGGAATTCTGTGCATGTAATTTCCCATCCACTCAAGTCTATGCTTCCTGCACCGAGCTTGGGAGTCCGACAATCTACCTGGTGATCTTTAAATCCCATCGGAAATTGCGATGGTGGCATTAAGGAGTCCGAATAAACATTCTGCGTCTTTTCTTGCTTCCAACTTATTTCCGGTCTGGGGTTAGTATATTCTTCAAGTACTTCGCTATGCTCACTTTTCTTTTCTGTGGAGCTGCTTCGTAGACAAGGGCGGTCGTACATCTTGCAACAGTGGCAAGGCTCAAATTGCCTCATTGGTGCTTTAGTTATCACGACGTCGGAAGGTAGAAGGTTGATGTGCCCCTGACCAGGTTCCTTTCTACTACTTCCCACTGTATACTCCATTATTCACCTGAGAAACAGAATGAAGTGGAGACATCTTTAGCAGTAGGACAACTTCTATTTCGGGAGGACCCACACAAACCTCATACACATAAATAGCTATACACAACAAGGCATACGCAAGTTTCTAGCCCAAACTAAGCAAGGTCATTTAGGGAACTCAAGATTACACATGCAGTCCAAAACCAGAATTTCCTACTATGGTGAAAGAAATTTCCTCTAGCCAAAATTCGCACTTTGCTGAGTTCAGCATATAGCTGATGTTCCCTAAGACGCTGGAGTACTATATGAAGATGCTGATCATGTTCTTCTTCTGTCTTGGAATGGATTAAGATATCATCAATGAATACCACGACGAATTTATCCAGCTTTGACATGAACACCGAATTCATGAGATACATGAAGTAGGCTGGAGGATTGGTTAATCCAAAGGACACGACCAAATACTCATAAAGACCATAACGAGTGGAGAATGCTGTTTTTGGTATATCCACCGGTCCGATTTTGATTTCATGATAACCAGATCGTAGATCTATTTTTGAGAATACCTTAGCTCCAGCTAGTTGATCATCTTGGTAAATTAACCAAGGTCCTTTGTCTACCACATCTTGTAGTCTTCTAGCATTTTCGTCCATTAGCAGTTCTTTGAAAGATCAATCCCCTTGGTAACTTCGGAAGAAAGACTCACTAAATTTAGGTCCGGTATAGAGATTTCTAGGCAAAACGGCGAACGATAGATGCGGAAAATGCCCATGAGGAGATATCACATCGACACAGTGGTATAAGGGATCATAATCAGCAATCTCCGCACCAGCGTGTGTCGAGTAGTACAAGCATGTGTTGATTGCTCAGAGTAGGCTCTTGGTTTCATTGCGGCGCCGTCAGGCATACTTCCAACGAGAATCTCTTGTAGCACATATAGATCGTGCATGTATAAGCATTACGAGACGGAGGGATAGCAAGGAGGCGATCCAAAAACGGGGCATAACATGAGAGCAACAGGGATTAGCTGCCACAGATTGCTGGAAATAAGATTCTTGCTTAAGCTTCACATACAGCTTCCGTCCACCGATGAGATTACCTGATTACCGATCAACAGGGGATTCGGTCCGGTTGGACAGTAACATGAGATCAAGTCCGCTAACCATTCAGGAACCTACGGGATCTGTAAACGAAACTAGCAGACACCTGGAACAGAACTGATGTACCTTCCAGAGACTTACCTGATAAAGCAATGACGTGATTTACAACGGAACGATTTTGACGCTAAAGGAGAAAAGGAGATTAGCATTGCATAAGATCATCTTTAGAATAAGCGACAGAGAGGTTCCACCATGATTGTAGGTATGGCTTTTGACCATCAGGCACATGAGCAGACCACAGACATAGACAAGCACTTGGTGAAACTTGGCCAGGGTAAGCGTGTCAACGAAAATGTCTACAGGACGCTTAGATACTGGATTTTTACAACACAAACAACCGTAACTAGCACTGCGTTTAAGATTTCTAGCTCCAAACCTTGATCAGGGTCATTTATGGAACTCCAAAGATTACGAACGCATTCCAGCTCTAGGATTTTGCCACTAAAGCGAAAGGAACTTCCTCCTTGCATGCAGCCAGGGACGCCTCCTGATGACGATGATCGTTTTTAAGAAAGCATCAAACTCGTTTCGTACACGGTTCTTCAGCTAGATAGGATAACTGAGTCAAAATAAGGTTTTCAGATCTTAAAAGAAAAGTTAAACCGAACAAGGAATGATGATGAGACAAGATGGTCAGTTCTCACAATGCTGAGATCATGACATGAAGAAAGCGGATGTCGGTGAGATTCAGCACAAGGCTTGGGAGAACAAGTGAGGATAGCACGGAAGATGGGTTTAAATGGAAATTTCGGAACATCCTTGCTCAGAATTGTATTATTTGATTGAGTTGCACGATACTAGTTGCAAAACATGCCCATTTATGCCGATGCAATCAAGGAATAATGACAAAATATATTCCAACTCAGAGTGCAAATGCTCGATAGCCATGATAATGATGCACCCTAGAGATGGATGATTGCAATGCCAGTGCAATAAAAAGATGGATGAAATGGTGCATATGACACGATGCATTTGCCATGATGCTGGCCCAATGATGCATACACCATGATGCAAAAATGATGATGCTCTTGATGTATGCATGTATGAGATGCATAAAATATGATGCATACACACGTGAGTTTGCGATGCACACAATGCAACACGCGTCTTATGACTGTTCCCTCGTGACTAAACTCGCGTTAACCCCATACCCTTGAGTAAGTATTAGAAGTTAGGACACTAGTAAGGGTTGCATAAGAATGGATTGAGGTGAGGTATGTCACATATACCGAGACACCAGCGCGCTCCTAGTGGCTCCATCAGGTGGCTGCAACACACATGAGGCCCTAGGTTCCGTCGCGGCATCAGGGTCATGCAACTAAACACCACCACAAGAGAAAACAAGAGTAGCAACCCAACAGGCCAAAAGAGTCAAGATAGGTTAGAGGGAATCCAAGACAACCCACGATGTTACACTCGAATGCATTCCCGTTAGTCAATCTATGGATTCTCGACGATGATGCAACACCATGCACTGACCAATGACGTGATGCATGATTGTTGCAATGACTGTATTCAAAAAGTTATTTTGTCATAAACTTTTTTTTTTAATTTATCCAAAACTACTGAGCAAGAATGGAATGTACAAAGTTCCGGTGTTAGAATCAAAATAGCCAACAATATAGATTACGAAATCAATGATAGGCCGATCATTGAACGATGGATTGAAAGACGTTGTTGGCAAATTCAAGGCTTTGCCATGAAAAGTAATAGTGGTTTTGTTGGAATTGGTCCAAGACATGAATCAAGAGGTTGACTTGAATGACAAGCTAAGATCTACTGGAAAGGTTCTCACATGATCCAAAGCCGCTGAGAAAGATCTTCTCAACCAGGGTCAGACTAGCAGATTGTATAGGTCTCACTACTAACAACACAAATTCTAGGTGAACGTTTAGGTAAAAGCATCACATTTTAGCAAACGACGCGACAGGCATGACAATCAATCAAACTCAAGATTATGCCAAGATGCATGCACGTTCTATCATTTCTCACCCAAGCAAGTACCAAAATATGGTATACGAGAACAATCGGTGGCACAATTACGTACTCTCCCTATATATACTAGTCGTTCCTACGATCAAGGATTTCATAACGCGTTTAACGAAGTTAGTGTTCCTGCAGACAAACCAAGACAACAGGAGAGATATAATTATCCATTTCTGGACCCTTCGTGCCAGCACACACGAACGGCCCCCATGTGTCCTACGCCACATGGGTAACGCATATGCAGTTTCCCACATATTCACCCATACATTACCGTCCACTATAGAGATGGCACCCAGACGTTCGACGCTGAATGGGCAGCGCTGCATACGTCATAACAACGTATTCACTTCCCGTACACTCGCCTTACGGGACATCCAAGGGTAGACGTGTCCCAAGGGTCACGGTCATGGCCAACCGCATAACAGGTTTACATCTCGTAACATTGCCTTACGAAATGGCCGTGATCATAATCACACGACATGAAATCCGCACTCCATATCAGGCGGCAGATAGCGACAGGCTCGTTTGAATCGAGTCTTATCACCTCCTCGTATGCTCAACATACGGGACCCGCGCACGTATGAAACACGTGGGCTATTCTAAGGACTACCAGAATGCTTACCTTGCTTACCTCAGCGTAGGTGCGTCGTTACCGAAATAAGGTTTAACAAAAAGTAAAAGCTGGAAGTGCTGGAATAAAATAGATACTTAGTTGCCACCTAACTTATAAAACATAATTAGGGCATACGAACTATCTATTCTATTCCTTAGCGCATCTAGCGTCAACTTTTCGAAAAACCCAAAATCGTTGCAAGGTAATCACCCCAGTGCAATTTAGAGCTCTGATGCCAGCTGTAGCAGCACCGTCCAATTAAACCGGCTTAAATGCACTAACCATCATCTTAATACTTAATCCAGTTACTGTGCACTTAAAACGGTGTAACTTGACAGGCTGTCGGGTAAAATCCCGATTAAACTACTGTACTCCAGGATCACAATTGCACTTAGACCCGTACGAAGACGAGCACAGGTGTTACCAGCATACAGAAATCTTCAAATTAATTTACAACACAGATTTTACATAAAAGTCTTAAATACAAACAACAGAGTTCAAACGCACAGCGGAAGTTCAAAACTGAGTTCGAAATACAATACGATAGCTACGACGACGATAAAAGGTGAGCTCCACATCCTGCCCACCGATGTGACGCTAACCTGCCCACTCTTCACGGGGAAGACGGGGCCCACTCGACGGTCCACCCAGGAGGAAGCGGCTGTCCAATCCAGGACGCACAGATCTCCTCGAAGTCCGCCGGGACACAACCTGCTCAGAGGGGTTACAACAACAACCCTGAGTATACTAATACTCAGCAAGGCTTACCCGACTCTGGGTATACTTAGCCCATTACCTAGACATGCAAGGCTTTTTGGCTCTGGAGTTCTTTTGCTGAGTTGCTGCTAGGATTGAATCCTTACTTTCAATATTTTAGCTCCGATTAGTAAATCAAGTATTAACTAAGTTCGCCGTATCATCTAGAGCACACATGGTAGATTATATTAATCTTCAGAACAACAGGTAAAGCATTCCCTCGCTACCTTCCAATACTTATTTCACTTCTTACTACGATGTGACGCAGTGACCAAGGTTCTCTTAACCGAGAGAGACGGCGAATCGATCCGATTTAACCTTGCAAGGTGGACCTAACTCACACGACACATGTAAGCCCCGTCGGGCCATGCGCGTCAACTGTTCCCACATTACCACGGCATCTGAACTACGCCTGCTAAAACCCAGGTGATGGGCCCCTCGCGGTGAACTCCCGGAGAACCCGGAGGCGGCATCCTATCCAACACCCGCCAACTCCCACGCCCAGCGTAGCATGGCGGAATTCAAATCACCGCTGTAATGTGGTACACAGCTTACCGGTTTCGACTACCTCCTACTTCCGGTATGTGGTTAGTACTGTTCAAACTCGGTCATCAGGGCCAACAACGGTACGGTCCTCAATCGACACAGGCGGAGCTTACTTTCCATCCATTCCATACCAAAACCAACTCATTTCCGCCCGGTCTCCATTTATCTTTACTCAACAATTCATTTCAAGCCAAAGCTAAGGGATCAAGATCCTAAACTCGCGAGTGACAGTAATCACTCGACTTCTACCGAAATCCTATTTAGCAAAGCATTTCTATCGACACCTGCATACTAGTATAGGCCCACGGTACCTAGGGAATATGCATACTATGGTTCCATTCAACTCCTAGAACATAAATGCACAATACTTAAATAAACATTGAATACTTTAAATTATGGTTATGCTCCGGGGCTTGCCTTGCAGGTCAGCAGGGTTAGTGGTTTCTCCGGGAGCTTGATTAACGACTTCTCCTGGCTGCGGTTTTCCTGCGAAAGGCTCCTGGACCGGCCCGGCAACCAGCTTGTAGACGACGTCGGTTTCAGCGTCTACACGAATAAAATATGCCATGCATGAAACTCATGAAATGATGCAACGCAATGCAGTAAACATACAAGAAAGCATGGATAAAACACAGCCCTAACTATGGTTCAAAAGAGATGGTTCAGCGCTGAGACGGGTTCCTGGTTCAAATGTCTTTTAGCCTGAAGTGTTTCCTATCAAGCAAAAGTTACTAAACTCGCTTCGAAAGATTTAAATACCACCCTAGAACAACATGGATCAACTTAACTAGGGATTTGTTTTGTTGCAAAACACATGCATGCATGAAAGAATTAAATACAACAACTATAAAGAAAAGAGCCTAGCTAGGATCAAATTAAAAGCAAGACTAACCTGCAGGTATGATCAAGCCACAAGGATTATCAGAATAACAATGATTTTGGTAAAGCATGCCACATAAAATCTCCAACATTTATCGACGATGGGAAGCATTTACTTTAACCCTAGCCAGTTAAACTAAACACAATTAAACTTACACAAAAGTGCACAGCACCCACACCTGAAATTTTTATAGAGGATTACACATACAAATATTAGGCCACTGCATAAATTTCATGATTTTTAGACAAACAAAACAACCGATAGCAAATAAACTAGTTTAAACACAAAACACAATTTAAGCAGGGGCAAAGGTGACATTTCACCTGCACAAATATTTTTCATCTGAAGACCTTGATTTTAGAAACCTAACAAACTTTAGTTTGTATTTTTAGGATTTTTCTGCATTTTTGTAGAAATTATCAAACTTTTCAGCTGAAAACAACAAAAAGAAAAACAAATCTGGAGCCGTGGGCCCCACTTGGCGGTGGAACAGAGAGAGGGGACGGGCGGCTCCTCTGTTTTGCCCGGCCGCTCACGCCGGCGGCGCGGCTGCGCGCGCGCGGCGGCCATGGGCCGGCTAGCGGGGCAGCGCAGCGGCTCGCGCGCGGAGCCAGCGCGGGGCCCGCGGCCGAGCAGGGCGCGAGAGAGGGGGGGGGCGGCAAGGGCGCATGCGAGGCGGGGCGGGAAGCACGCGGGGCGGCGGCGGCTTGCTGCGGCGGCGGCGTTCTCGCCGGTGGCGGCGCTGACCGGCGAAGGGGCGGGGCGCGTCGCGGCCAGTAGGGTCCGGCGGAGCGGGGGCGCACGGCCGCGCGGCTGGGACCCGCGCGGAGGCAGCCCGCAGCGGGCGCAGCGGCGGCGCCATGGCGACCACGGTGGCGCGGCGGTGGTCCAGCGCCGGCGGCCGCGGAATCGAGCGGGGATAGGGTTGGGAAGGGAGAGGGGCGCGCGGAGAAGCTCACCGGCGACTCGATTTGAGCGAAGGGAGGCCGGAAAGTGGAACTCGACGAGAGGGGGCGGAGCTCGACGGGGTTGTCAATGGTGGCCGGCGGTCGCGGGCTCGATTCGGTCGGGATACGGCACGGCCGCGCTCGTGGATGGATGGAGGAGGTTCGGGGCGAGCTCGCGCGGCACTGAGCGCAAGGAAACGAGGCGGGGCAGTGAGGTCTGGCCGGGGCAGCTCCGGCAGCGAGCTCTGCTCGGCTTGCTCGGCGTGAGCCCAAGGAAGAAGACGATGGGGTGGGGAAAACGGAGACGGAACCGGGACTGGATAAGGGCAACGTGGCCTCGAGAAGGGATAGAATGCGCCCGCGCGGAGAGCGAGGATCGTCGACGGCCGACGCGTGGCGTCGCCGGCGACGACGCGGTTCACGGCATGGGCGCGCGTACGGTTCACTGGAGAGCACAGTAACCGGGTTTAATTCGTTTGAATTGAAATTGATCAAAGTTTGACCGCCCAAAACTCAAATTTTCACATTGAAACCCGAAATTTGACCAAAATAGAAGTTGTAGAGGACAAGATGATCTACAACTTTGTTTTTGGGCACAACTTGATTTGAAGCTCGGATCAGAGACAAAAACTCGATCGAATACTGCTAAAATGATATTTACCGCACGAACTCGATTAACGCTAACGATGAGCTTAAGTCCGTAATTAGCGGTTTAAGCACCCGATTAGCATCGAAATTAACACCGGGGTGTTACAACAAGCTAAGAGAGATAAGACCAAGTAAAGCCTAGCAAGGTAGAGCTAAGTTATGATCTCTAAGTCAAGCACGTGAGTAAATTGCATGAAAGAAAATGCTTGAATAAAGAGAGTGAACAAGAGACGACCAGATTTTTTCCCATGGTATCGATGTGTTGGCACACACCCCTAATCCACGTTGTGACACTCACAAAGAGTATTGTCACCTCCCAAGTCACCGAGACGAGGGCGCTCACTAAGAGTCTCCGTTCACCATCCCGGCGTGGTGGAGATCAAGCCACGTACAATCTTCTTCTCCGGGCTCCCACAATCCTTGGCAAGCTCCGCGAGAAACACCTCGATCACCAAGATCGCCTAGGTGATGCCAATCACCAATAGTAACAAGCTAAGGCCTTCACTTGAGCAAGAACTGATCACCAAGAACGGATGCACACTAGCTTCTCTCTACTCAAGTCCTTAATCTTGCTTCTTGATTGATTGAAAGCATAAATATGTGAATGATGAAGCTCAATGTGGCTCTTGACTATAGTATGAGTGTATGGATGTTGCCTGGTGTCAAAAGTGGGTGAAATGACCCATTGGAGGGGTATATATAGGCAGCTCACACAAATAGAGCCGTTAGAGAAAAGCTGCCAGAAAACTGCGTAGCGTCGGTTAATCCGACGTCCCTCCAATAGTCATCGTCGGTTTAACCGGTGAATGTAAACTGTCTCTTCTGAAAACTAGCCGTTACAACTTGGGCAGATTAACCGACGTATCATCGGTTTAACCGGTGAGTGTAGTTGTCCACTGATCAACTGAAAAACCAAGTCTCTGGACAACTGCACCGACGTTAACTCAAACCAATCGTCGGTTTAACCGGTGAGTACAACTTTTGAATTCCTCTGAAAAACCATCTCACTAGTCAATTGCACCGACGTCTTGATTTAAACAGCGTCGGTTTAACCGGTGTATAGAACTTGAAACACCCTGGAAAAACCAACTCTGGACTAATGCACCGACGTTAAATTCAAACACGTCGGTTTAACCGGTGTATTGAATTTGTCCAGACTCTGCTGACTTTGTTTAACCGACGTATAGAAAATTGAGAGCGTCGGTTAAACCGGTGTATAGACTTTTTCTGATTTTGTCTTTTCTGATCTGAGTCTTGAATGAATTCCAAATATTCTTGAGATATAGTTTGAGAACCACTTATTTGAATTTCTAGAAACCTGAGTGACCATAGTGTGCATCCATTTTCAAATGACCATGTCCATGCTCAAGTTACTTAGCCTTAACCCCTCTTAATAGTGCGATCACTATAAAACTATAAAACCTATACTAACCTAAGTGTCCTTCTCAACCTTGTGACACTTAGGACTAGAAAGATCCTTAGCCTTGACATAATTGAATTGAGTACCGAGATCGACTTTTTGAATAATGAAATTGAGGGGCCTCTTTTGACATATGACCAAATGAGCGATAATGATCTATTAAGCTGCACAAACTCATTAGCCACAATAATGGTTGTCATTAATCACCGAAACATACCTTGAGGGCCTAGATGCTTACACAACCTCGACAAGACGGCTCAGAGTAAGTAGACCGGCCTCACGTAACCTGAAAGCAAACAAAAATGTCGAAACAAAGGAATACCGACGAATACATAAGTGATAAACGATAATATTTCATTACATACCGGTCACACCAATCGTGGTGTATAGAGATCACATCCACGGGTGGACGAGGACGTAGCACCTCTAGGGCTCGGTGCTCAACAGCTGCAAAGTAAGACCTGTGGCTCGAGTCGATCACTGGGTCTAGCAAGGAGTCCATCTCCATACCTGCATTCGAAAATATATGAGAACACATAGGTAAATATATATTTCATACAAACTGGACGCGTAATATTTATACATTACATATAGGTTCGATACAAACTCCACGCACGATTACTATATATTACAGATAGGTTCGATACAAACTGCACGCACAATATTTATACATTACAGATATCCTCCATACAAACTAGACGCACGATTACTACATATTACAAATATTGAAATACAATTGTGGATCATGACACCGAATGTCTTCCACGAGCAATTCTCGCCGATGCTCGTCTGAACGTAGGAGGTGCTCCATCTCTGAGATTTCCGGAATGACCGACGTCAGCAGCATCGTGAAGTGCATTCTGAGGACACTTCTTGTAGTTGTGACTCAATGATCCACATTGGCTGCAACGCTTTTGTGCCTTGCTTTCTTCTGACTCGTCCATACCATTCCGAATACGACGTGTCTGACGGCGGCCTTTGCCTTTCTTAGTGGCTGGATCAGGAATAAACATCTTATTCTCATTATCCTGAGTGAAAGGCCCCACAATTCCAATCCCGTATACCTCATGTTCCCAGGTGGATACAGCTGCTTCCTTGCTGAAGTATGGTGAAACAAATACTCCTGGCTGCAACGCAGACTCTGCACATGCCGCAATGAGATGGGAGCATGGCAAATGCAATAACTTAGGCTTCATGCAGGAGCAGAAGGCTTTGCCATCAATTGTAATCAAGCTCTCCTATACCATCCTATCTCTACGGATACCACGACCACTTCTATCCTTGCATAGAACCTCAAATCTATGCTCCATTGTACCTGTCGATATGACGCGGTGCAGTTTGGCCTTTTCAATCTTTTCTTGCATATATTGTGTAACTCTTTTGCAAAACTGAATTTGGGGGTTGCTGATATTTATGCTTGCAGCCGTGTAACGCTCTCTGAAATACTTCATGCACCCATACATGATGAACTCAACAATTCCCACAAGAGGAAAGGCACGACAAGAACGCATAACCATATTGAAACACTCTGCATGGTTCGTTGTCTGAATACCATATCGTATTCCGTTGGTATCATAAAGGAACGACCATTTTTCCTTAGGTGCACCTCGAATCCAGTGTGAAAATGGCTTCTCAATTGAATCCCTAGCCTCTGCAGCCTGACTCGTGCATGCTCCTTATGCCCTTACCTTCACTAGCTCTACAGTCAACGAATCAAACATCTGCCATAATGCATTGAATTTTCTCTGTTGATTTTGGGTGCACAACCTCTTAAACAGGTTCTTAAGATCCTTGTTCTTAAAGTGCTCATAGAATTTTGCACCCATATGCCTAATGCACCACCTGTTTTGAACATCGGGCCATAATGGAGGCGTTGTCGCAGTTCCACGTTGCAATTTCAGTATTGATTGCAGGATACCTGCATGCCTATCACTAATAAGGCACACATCTGGACGTGCAGCAACAACATGAATCTTCACTCGTTCAAGGAACCAATACCAACTGTCTATGTTCTCATTCTCAACAAATGCAAATGCGAGCGGAACTATTTGGTTGTTGCAATCTACACCGATTGCGGTGAGTATCTGACCTTTATACCTTCCAGTCAAAAATGTGCCATCAATGCAGATCACCGGAAGACAAAACTGAAATGCTCTAACACAAGCACCTATGCAAAAGAAAGCTCATTGCATAATTCTTTGTCCCCTAGTCAAGGCTGGTACAAGGTATGTGTCATAAAAGCTTCCAGGATTTCTAGCAGCAATCTGAGATAACATACGAGGTAGGTTATCATATGATGCCTCGTATGTGCCGAACCGCATCTCCAACACCCTTTGTTTAGCCCGCCATGTCTTCAAATAACTGATGGTGTACTGGTAAGTCTGCTCAATGTGTCGAACAATTATTTTTGGCTCATAATTTAGGTTGTCCATAATAAACCCATACATTTGCTTTGCAACAAAATCGCATGATATATTGCGATGCGAGGGAACAACTTCTGACAGCAAACAAGTGTGCTCTGTGACAATAGAACATTTCCAGTTTGACTTCCATTTTCCTTTGAATGCATGTACTCACCATGGACATCCAGCATTCACACACTTCACCTCATATTCTTTACTGCCAGACTTTACGACTCTGAATTCTCGTTTCAATGAGATTGCCCATAGTCTCACAGCATTTTTTACGGCTTCAATGTTTGGATATGTTGCACCTTGCACTACCTCATTTCCTCTGTACTCCCACTCCTGATTTCGTACATCTTCTGCGACATGACTGCCAAAACCATGCTCCTTCCACTCTTTTGGCAATGAGTACTGCTCGTCATCAGATGAGCCCTCATATTCTTCCATCTCTATTGCGGTTTGGTCATCTGCCTCCATCTCGTCCACAATGCTATGTATCCTCTCTCCCTCATCAGTAAGGCCCTGTGGTCCCATGTTTTGGTTCTCTGTCTCTTCTGACTCATCTTGCTCAACATAATTGGTCTCTCTTCGAATACTCGGAGTTTCTTGATCTGCACAATGTTGGATTTCATTTTGTGTCTTCTCCTGAATTTGAACAAGAATGGCCAGAGGCCACCCACGCTCTAGAGCTGCTTGCATGTACTTCTGCCAGTCATCAGTGCTGTGTATCATCATTAATTCCCATAATTCACTATCTACCTCCCAATTAACAAGAGACTGGACAGTGATCACATGTGTCAACGGATCAACATGGAACCCACGCTGCAGCCACTTACATATGGAACCAAAACTCCTTTCCAGAGGTTTATCTATGCCGCTAGATGTGCGCTTAAAGGCAGAAAGATCTGCTCCATTTGGCCCATACATAACATTATATTCACCATAAAATACTTGAAACTGCATCTTGCTCGACATATCTGTATATCACATAATACTTATCGAGTTATACTCTTTGCTTCACTACCTTATTCAATAATCCGTAAAAACTAAGTATGAAATTCAACTACAACGTATAAGTATTCATAACTACGTGATGACACTCAAATTCTATACTGCATATGCCAAATTCTATTCTAAATCCTAATTAATTTATAAACACGTTTCTAATAGTACTGCAATTGTAATAATAAATGCGTAGAACTAATTTTCTAAACTAATTTACTACTACGTAATTACAAACTAAAGTATCATTGAACTCCTACTTAAATGGTTCTACTATAGCACTAATTAAATTAAATTACTTACCCCTACTTAAATTACTCATATTTAAATACGTAGTACTTAAATATAACAATATATAAACTAAATGTACTAACCTGCAGATCACAAGTGCTGAATCCGGCAGGGTTTCGCCGCTTTCCTTCTCCTCACTCCTCTTTTTTTTCTGGATTTTTGGTGGAATTTTCGGGCTCAAATGAGGAGCGAAAGGAAGGGCTGGACCTTTTATAGGGGGGTTACCCCGGTCGCCCGGGGGGGCAACAGGCCCCCCTGTCGCCCGGGGGGGGGGGGGGCGACAGGCCCCCCTGCCGCCCGTGGGCTGGGCCCGCTCGGTCGCCCGTGGGCTGGGCGACAGGCCCCTGTCACCCGTTGGGGGGCGACAGGGCTTTTTTTTTTCCAGGGGCCTCATTGCGAATTTGAAAAAAAAATTATACTTAAGGCCTGTCGCCCTATAGGGGGCGACCGGGGATATTTTTGAAATATTTCAAAATGGATATATATTTTTGAAATTTTAATTTTTAAAAAATATAAAAAAGAAAAAACCGCGCTCAATTTGAAATGCTGGACCGAATGATGAGCCCACTACCAACGGAAAGCCCAGCCGATGGCAGCAAAAACAGCTGAAATCTTGTTTTGACCGGTAGACCCCTGTCAACATCTCGTTTTTTGTAACCACCAAAATTTTTATATGAAATACAAACCCGGTTTCTCAAAAAAAAACATCTCGTTTCCGAAAACTGACCCCGCTCCGCACGCGCCGCCTGAAGAACCCTCCCTCCTCGCTCCCTCTCGGCCACTCCTCGTCTGACCCCTGCGGCGGCGCCGGCAGCCAACCGGAGCGGAGCGGGGATGAAGAAGATCTTCGGCGCCAAGAAGGACAAGGGCCCGCCCCCATCCATCCAGGACGCCACCGAGCGGGTCTGTCACTGCCCTCTAGCAATCTGCAGCTGCTGCTTGCTGTCCTGCTCCTGCTGCCCCCCCTTCTCTCTCCCTCTCGTAGCTGTAACTGCATTGGTTCGTGGGCGATGGGCAACTCTAATCTGACCCTCGTTTCATGATCCGGTCTCCAACGCGGGCGGATCATCCAACCCGGCAGATAAACAAGCGGGGCGAGACGGTGGACGAGAAGATCAAGAAGCTGGACGAGGAGCTGGCCAGGTACAAGGAGCAGATCCGCAGGACCCGCCCCGGCCCGTCCCAGGAAGCCATCAAGGCGCGCGCCATCCGGCTCCTCAAGCACAAGCGCATGTTCGTTCCCTGCTCCCTGTGTCCCCATTCCGGGCCCTTCAACTTCCACAATCACTTTGGTTTTGGCTACTTGCCTGCTGCTGGTTTGCTGTTCCCTACTTGAGATTATCGTGCTAGTTGCAATGTCAACGGAAATAGTAGCAGCAGGGAGGGAGCCATTATCCATTTACACCAATTTGAGATTGCCCCCCTTTGCCTCGTAGGTACGAGGAGCAACGCAACATGTTGTACAACCAAACCTACAATCTCGACCAAGTTGCCTTCGCTGCCGATGGCCTCAAGGACGCTCAGCAGACTGTAATGTCCTCAAATCTGTTCGTCCTCAAATCTGTTCTCTGTCGAGTTCATTCTTGCTTACAATACCCAGTTTTATTTAGTGGTTTATTTTACTTTCTCAGATGAATGCGATGAAGGCGGCGAACAAGGAGCTCAAGGGAATGATGAAAACGGTCAAGATTGAGGACATTGATGTATGTCTCATAGAATTCCCTTGCTCCCAGCACTTTGAGATTTTGTGATATCTATTTTTTTTGCTTCACATCTGGACTGAATCGCTATAGGGAGTTTCCTGAAAGGCTATATGAGTATTGTTGGTCGGGACCTGGGTACACTCTGTTCTGCTGGACTTCGTTATTTTAGTATCAAAAGTCCTACCAGTACACATCTATACAAAAAAAAGGAGGGAGTTCTCGATTTCTGTTCAAATCTTTGATCAAAGGGAGAACATATTATTACTGATGTTTTATAACCTTATGTAACCTGTATCCTGGAATTATCACCCTTATCTTTAGGAGCTTTCTAGGTGATTTAGTATCTATACAATAAAGTGCAGTTTTTCCAAGCCTGCAACATCACCCAGATTGTGGGAAATGCTTGATGGACTGCCTTTAATATTTGCTGATTTGCTTGATGCTTACTCACCCTTCTCTTTCAGTAATTTGCATTTTACTTACTCTTTCTTGCAATTTCATAGAATATGCAAGATGAAATGACGGATCTGATGGACGTGAGCAATGAGATACAAGAAACTCTTGGTAGAAGCTACAACATCCCTGATGACGTTGATGAGGAAGAACTGATGGGGGGTATGGAAGCTGTAATTTCATCTTGGCTATATTACATCTCTACCTGTATTTTAAGGCTTCCAGCATTCCATAGTTTTTGACACATCACATAGCAGTATGGTTACTTGCCAGTTGTCTAAAACTCCAAATGATCAAATATATTAATACCCTAGATATCCTTTTTTTCTTCCTTGCCATCTAGCAGGCGATGTTTATTGCTTGCTTTGTGGAGATAATTCCCAGTTTTCTGTCCTTACTAACTTTTTCTTCGGACATTGCAGAGCTGGATGCTTTGGAGTCTGATATGGAGTTCGAGTCAGCTGCAGTTCCGTCGTACCTTCAACCTGAACCTGATTTTGATGCTGACCTCAACTTACCTGCTGCACCGACACGCCCTGCAGCAGTCCCAGCAGGCGGACAACAGGTGATTTGTTTGCGCAACATTCTTAACTTAATGCAGTTCTGATGTTTTAACCCCTTGGGAATGAAATGAACCACCGATTAATTGAAAATATCTTTGACCTGATGCAGTAGTGGGTTAGGTGAAGCAGACAATATGTTTTACCAAATTATCTTTTGAATGTTTCAGGTATTTGCCTTCTAGAATTTGCTACCTGGTAGGGCCACTTTTTTCCGCTAGAAGTTTTTTTGGTTGAGCTGGTGCTAAGGGTTGCTTCTTTTCTGATTTGGTGCAGGAGGATGAACTAGGATTACCAGCGGTGCCTCGAGCATCGCTTCGCAGTTAGAAATGGTGCTGTACCTTGATCTTAATTTGATGTGAAAACTCTGTGGTCTGTGTCTGAACTGTCTGATGTATGGCTTTTTTTTCGTCATGGTAATGCTTCAGTTTATTATACTTGCTGTCGCTGCTGCCCTTTTCCTGTTCCCTTGTTAAGGCAATAATTATAATTATATATAATCGTGGCTCTTTAACGTAGTGTAACTGCAACAGATTAATCACCCCCTATCCCTGGTGCTTTTTCTTTCATTCTGGAATTTTCGTCTATTAACGGTCACTTGAATTGTGCTTGTTTGGAAGCACACATCACCATACATCGATAGCTGTTTAATCAAAATGAACAATGGGAGTGAAAAATATCTGGAGCAGGCTGTCTTGTTTGCAACATCCTTTTCTTGTGCTAGTTTTCCTTTTTGCAACAATTGAGGATAGATAACTATCAGGATCAAAGGTAGAAATATCTTGACAAGGGTATACGAAAGGGTTCAAAAGATCTAACATTTGGGGGGTGGGCCCCTCTTTGCTCCAAGAACAATTCAGGTCGCCAATTGGGGGATACCACACATACCAGAATCTTATCCAAACCAGGGACCCCCAGTGGCCCTGCAGTATATAAGGGAGCCTCACGGAGACTCGGAAGCTCCACACAAGATAGATAAGCCTTTTGCAGATCATACTGAACCAAGCAGACACTTCACACTAGAGCACTTGATCACACACGAAAGTTCAGGTCAGAAGAAGATGCAGGCCGCCGCCGCTACAGCCGTCGGGTTCTCGGCCGCGGCGCCCGTGAAGGGCAGGCTGGCGGCGAGGAGCACGGTGGTCGCTCGTGTCCCGGCCACAAGGAGGAGCGTCCGCGCCACCGTGGCCGCCGCCATCGTCGCGGCGGACCCTGCCGAGGTCGACTACAGCTCGAGCTTCTCGTAAGTGTGCAAGCCCTCTCTCGACCATGGCGATCACGCGGTGTTGAGCTCCCGCTCTCTTGCTTTGGTGTAGCAAGATACATGACGTTGTATGCTGCTGCAGGGTGTTCCCCATGGAGGCCTGCGAGCTGCTCGGCGGCGACGCCTGCAGCGCGCAGATGTACCCGGAGGCTAAGCTCGCCGGCGCGGCGGAGGCGGCCGCGGGCAGGAGGGAGGAGGAGGTGGAGAGGGACTACCTGTCCTACGACGAGCCGAAGACGTGAGCAAGCTCGACCAGCTGACACTAGTGACCGGTTCTTGAAGCTGGATTGCTCAGTTACTGACTCCGGTTGGATTGCTGCTGCAGGGTGTTCCCCGGCGAGGCGTGCGACGACCTCGGCGGCGAGTTCTGCGAGGCGCCGTACCAGGCCGGCGTGTCCAGGGAGCTGGCGCACGCCTGATCCATCGTCCATCTATCCGCAACATGAATTGATCTCGCCGTCGAGTCGATGGGTGATGGGTCCATATGCTGCTATGCACGTACGTGTTGCAGATGATACTCGAGTGGTGGAGGGGAAGCTAGCCTACGTGTGCTAGAATAACAGCAGCCAAGCAAGGCCAAGGACGATGTCACGTGTGTAATTGTGCATGACTTGGGTCGTGCCAGCTGTGCCTGTCTGTAGAAACTAAAGATGAAATACTACGATCCGTATCGCTTTACAGTGTGATACGATTACTGAGGACCCAAAACAAACAGAAACTAATGGTATCAGTTAACCTCCGTAATCAAATCACGTCACAAGAAGCCCAACCAGACGCTATACACTGGTGGTGATGATGTTTTACAGCTTCAGAAGATTCAGTAAACGATCTCTGAACATACTTTAAACCGACACATCTCCAGCAGCTGCGATCCAAGGTGCATAATTGAGTGATTGACGAACCTTTTCAGATGCTAGAAACTAGTGCAAAAATCACCACCAGGCTAGGCTGACGCTTCCAGTGGAAGAGAGCACAGCATGCCACCCAACGTTCTAGACAGCTGTATCAAGCTACGACTCCTACAAACACTGTTACTCTACCAGTGGCTACCCGTGAAGGTTTCTATTCCTGTATTCACAAGGCATCTCCTAAATCCTAAAATTTCTTCCTTTTCAGTTATATTCCTAACAAAAAAGATCAGTCAGCCACCACATAAAGATTCCCCGAAAAAAATTCCTAAAAAAAATCTCTCAGAGCAAAATTTTTCTCCTGTGAACTACAGCTACAATCACTCGTAATCAGGTTTCAGCACCCACATGGCACCATTTGCGCCTCTTTGCAACATTGCTATTTCCTTCAGCAGATTCTTGAAGAGAAGCATATCCTTTGACTGTATGCGGCTCTTGAAATGTTCAGTTATGCTCGTGGAGCTGGCAGACCCGCCATTCTGCTGTATGAAGGTGCACAACTGACGGATCAGGACTTCAGGTTGCACGATCATGCTTCTGTTAGAAGAGTTAGATGAGCGGCCTCCGTTCTCAGATGTCCTCGGAACGTGATTGGAACCTGATCCTCCGTTGAGTTGATGTTCCAATGCGTCTGAAGCAGCCCCCTCTCGGGTTCCACAAATCTTAGCCAAAAGTTCGGCAGACGACAGCGCCTTGCCATTTAGAGCACCTACGGGAAGACTTTGGCTCCTGCTGCTTGAAGTTTCTGACGGCTGCGACGAACTGATCAACTTGCTGTTGACTGTCGACCCAAACTTCCTGCGAACAGAAGACGGTGCCCCAGCAGCACCAGATCTTCCAGTCCATGTGGGAACAGCAAAGCTGTCACGGCTTCTGAGCATCCGAGATTGACGCAAAGCTTCAGCTGCCCTTTGTGCCACCTGTGAGGCTTCTGCTTCTAGGCGCACCTTCTGGTCATCATTTGCATTCATTATGGCATCATGATTTATCGCGCTCTGAGCAAGTTCAAAAAACAGGATGCTAGTTCAGAAAATTGAAATGTTGTGGATTCGAATTTTCCTTAGATATGAGATACTATTGCTTACGTGAATGCCCTGGGCATCAAAAAGACTCTTCAAAATGTTCGATTCTTCATCTGCTTGGTCAGAGTTGTCGTCCACTTTCCCATTCCCCCGATTAGATGGTTCAGCCTCACTGGTGCTTGGCAGAGTCGAAGCAATATGTACATGGTCTTGTTGGCCTTCATTTGGAACCCCAATATTCACATCTTCAGACAATTGGCTGAAAATATTTGATGTTTCAGTTGAACCATTTCCTTCATCATCTTGTAGTGTGAATAAATCCTTCATGTCTCTGGCTTTAAAGAATCTCCTCTGCTGTGGGTTTTTCAATACTTTGTTAGTAAGGAAATGCTTGTATATCTGTCGATGATAGACTTTCTCCTCTATTGTCCCACGTGTGATCAGTCTGTAAACTGTCACATCTCTAGTTTGCCCAATACGCCATGCACGTTCCCTTGCCTACATCACACACAGTTTAATCAAATCAGTGGTGATCAGATATTGCTGCAAGCTTGCAGAGATGTTATGCCAGGAAAATGAACTTGTACACATAGCTAAGGAAAGATAACCAGGAGATTATGCTTTAGCATATAACAATTCAAAACTATTCATCTATCATGTTATCGCTCTCTGACATCAAGTTTTCATGTCAGCAACTTTTTTAGGTCCGATACAATAAGCGTACTTATAGTCTTGCTAATGCATACACACACGAAAAAAAAGCAGTTAAAAGCTAATTGGTGCAAAAATAATCTGTACCTGCATGTCTGTTGAAGGGTTCCAGTCTGGATCATAAATAATAATCCTGTTTGCACCAGTCAAATTTGTACCCAGGCCACCAACTTTCGTGGTCAGAATGAAAACAAAAATTTCATCTGTGTTATTGAACTCATCAATTAGTGCCATTCTTTGTTTTGCAGGTGTTAGTCCATCCATTCTTCGGTATTGGTAGTTGCAGGCTGTCAAGAAGCTCTCCAAAATGTCTAACATCTGTTGAGTCTGAGTGAAAAGAAGAACACGGTGGCCTTGGTCTTTCCAGACTTTAAGAACTTGCTCAGCCACTTTCATCTTTCCACTTCTTTCAGGATTCCCATAGTCAGGATTCTGAGCAGCATGTTCTCTCTCAAGTAGATCGGGATGATTGCATATCTTCCTTAGGACATCTATCCCATACAGTGAATTTCTATTGCCATCAAATATTTGTTCCACCTCTGAACTAGCAAGGAAAGCACGGTATGTAGCACGCTGCTCTGGAGTCAGACTACAGAAAAGAACATGCTCTGTTTTCTTGGGGAGCTGTGCGTTGACATCAGCTTTCATGCGCCTTAGAAGGTATGGCATGATAAGATCACGCAAGACAACAGCACATCTGTATGCTGTGGACACTTGCAATGGCGTTGTATTAGCATAACCACCAACAGTAATTGGCACAGAAAATTCAGTCTCAAATACAGGCAGCACACCCAGCTTTCCAGGAAACACGAAATCGAAAAGGGACCAGAGTTCAGAAAGTTTATTTTGAATAGGTGCACCTGTCATGATTATCCTGTGCACAGTCTGCAGTTGCTTGCACACCAGTGTTATCTCAGCATTTGGGTTCCTTATACGGTGACCCTCATCCAACACAGCATATCCCCATTCTATATCAAGCAACTTCTCCCCTAAGATTCTTAGCTGCTCATATGTAGTCAAAAGTAAACCTGATCCTGAATTAACAACACTTGAAATCAAGTCATCCCACTTCTTTGCAGGCTTTCCACGTTTAACCTCTTCCTTGTCACTATTCCAGGAGGCTTCACTGTCAGAATCAATATATGCCTTGCTCTTTTTACCTGAACCATTTACAGAATCGTGTAAGATCTTCACTTTAAACTTCGGATACCACCGACTGGCCTCCCTTTGCCACTGTTGCAAAAGGGTTACAGGACAAATGACAATGCTAGGCTTGTACATGCCACTATTATGCAAAGAACCAAGAAATGATAAGACTTGCACAGTCTTTCCTAGGCCCATTTCATCTCCAATAATTCCACCAGCCCTTTGACAATGTAACTCCCATAACCACTGCACTCCCACTTTTTGGTAGTCAAATAGCTGCTCATAAATTGATCCAGGAATTCTCAAACCACCTTCAAGGATAACAGGAGATAAACCATCAAAACCTTCTGCTGCTTGATCTTCATCCTCAGATATTGATGCCCCAATAACCCGATCATCCTCATCTGCATCGAAAGACAGAGAGACTAAGTTCACTATAGCAACTTACATAAACAAAAGGCAAAAAGAATACATAAGCGTCTGCAAGGCCTACAGAAGCAAATGCTATGCACTGTAAACCACACTCAAGCATACCGTCGGTTTCCAATAGCGATTCCTTCGATGAGTTTGCTTTCCTCCATTTCTTGTCAGGCAAGGGCCTCTTGGTCTTATTCCTTCGTCTCTTCTTTTCCAGCTCCTCAGAACTGGGAGAAACAGAACGTTTTAGAGGTCTTCCTAGCCTTTGAAATGGAGCAGTAGGTGCATCGAGTTTAGGTAAAGATTTTGGATCAAGCAATTTTGTCGTTGCACGGCTTTGTGCAATCTGCTGCATCGACTGAGCAAACTTAGCAATCCTGGAAGCTTCCATGGTTTCTTCGACTTGATCAGAGGGATCATTTTGCCTATGAGAAGGCTCAGGTAATTCAACACGCTTCTCAAAACCCTTCAACTTGTGAAATGGTGTCAGCAATCCCTTTCTGATCAATTCTTCCCTTTCCTACAGCAAAGTGTGAACATTAGAAGGCAGGGAAATACAACAAATAAGACAGGAAAAGAGACCCTATATGGCATATACTCACAGTTTCCATAAATCCTGCAGATGCTCCATCAAGCACAGCGTCGAAGTCGTTGTCATCATCGTAGCTCATGGTTTTCAGTTTTGGCGCCAACATCTTCTTGGGCTCTCGAGATGGCATTAGTGTCTTCTTCTTACGTCTCGGCTCCTCTTCAACCAGCATGGCCAGCATCTTATCTTTCCGCTTGTCCGAGCCCGATGGGCAGGGATCCAACTGCACTATCTCTTTCTGAATCTGAGCTTTAGCTTTCTTCAGGCTCTTAAGGCGCTCGGCGGCAAGCGCCTGCTGGAGGGCTCCTCCATGAGGATCGTCCTGCGAGGTGCGATCGGCACGCTTCTGCTTCTTTTTATCTTGCACGTCACCACTGTCCGAGCTGTCAACCTGCTTCCCGGCCGCGTGCTTAGCTCTCTTAATGGTGGAGGCTACTGCATCGATCTCGAGCTGCACGGAGCGCAGCTTCTGGTGCAGCTTGGCCTGCGCATCAGCCTGAGGCGCCGCATCATCGCCCCTCTCGTGGTGATTGGCAGCCGTCACTTGTTCCGCGTCATGCTCTGGGTCAGCTTGAGCCTGCACGCCGCACAAAGGTCGCAACATGAGATGGTACAGAAATTACAGATTGTGGGGGAACTGCTACGGTTCTGGTTGGTGAGCTGCAGGACGAATACGGATGGCGTGAGGAGGGAGTGGGAGAGACCAGACTTGCCTGCGAGAGGATTCTCTTCTCGATGTCCTCGATGTTCGCGGACGTGACGCCGAGGCTGTGCAGCAGGCGCCGGTCGCCGTCCTCCTCGTCCATGGCGCGGCGCGAGGAAGAGGTGGCGGGCCCGGGAGACCTCAGGCGTTTGGGCTCTGATCGGGGGGAGAAAAAGGCGATCCAATTCGTCAGAAGAAATGCATCCAAGCAAAGCTGCGACCCATGATGGATGGATGGATGGATGGGAGAATTGAGGGGTTATCACCAACAAACAAGGGGGAGGAAGAGGCCAATCAAATCCAATCCAATCCAATCCAATCCAATCCAGGAGGGTGCGTTCCGGAAGGGGGTCCCCACTCCAGCCCAGTCCACCAGACAGACGATCGAGAGGGGGACGGGGGCGAGCGGCGCTGCGGCGGAGCGCCGACTGATTCGTTGGCGAGAGAGGGATCGCCCGGCGGCCTCGCGCGCTGCCGAGTCGTGCACGGGAGGAGGAGGCCGGCGGAGGCGGGGGTCGGAAGCTCGAGATGCCCGCCTCCCTCGCCACCCCGATTTCGACCCCAACCCACCTCTCCCTCTCCGCCGCTGCGAGGTAGGGTTTGGCTTTCTGCCCCGTCCCGGCCGGAAGACGGGAGGGGAGGGGAGGGGAGGAAGGCAGGAGTCGGGGTGTTTGATTGGGGGCGACGCGCAGAACCGAGCGGCCGAACCGACGCGACGCGGCCTCGCACCGCCTCGGCCAGTGCTCGTCTCGTGCGGCCCGTGCTCGGCGCGTGCGTGCCACACCGCTGGAGGTGGTAACGGAACGGGAACCGGTTCCTCTGCAGTACTGCAGAGGGACTCGGTGCCACTGACCTGCGGGCCCATGGTTCAGGGGGCCACAGGTCAGTGGGAGAGTCTCCCTGCAGTACTGCAGAGGAGACTCATCCAACGGAACGGATCATATAAATAAAAATGACAGTGATCTCGTTAGTAGAGAATCTCTAGAAGCTCTTGTATTTTGTTTTTTTAAATATGGAGTTTGTAGACCCTTAATAAAATTGAAAAATACCTAATTCTATGGGGTAGTCAAAGAGACTAGGTAAAGTGGGATAGCTATATTCAAAATTAGGTCCACGTCATCAGATTTTGTTGGCTCTTCCGATTCCACCGCGATCGATCTGTTCGCGATGCGCTGGATATGAGCGCCGCCGCCCCTTAACTCACACTGTCGCCCTTGGATGACGTAGCGGCGCCGCCCCTGGACGTGAATCCGGCGCTGCCCCTGGACGTGAGTGCCGCTGCTCCTTGAAACTACATCGCCTGGACGTGAGTGCCGCTGGCCGCCCGTGAAGTTGCACCGTGTGGACGCGGAGGCCAAGACCATCGGTAACGGTGCCTGGGCGGACGTGGATGCTGGGCAAGGCAACGGGAAGGCCGGACGTGTGGACATCTTTGCCCAGCGGTGCTCCCGGGATACAAGATCAGAATAGAATATGGGGAAGATAGAATATCTATTGGATGGGTTTTTTTGTGTTCTTTTTCTTTTTTTAGCCAATTTACTCAAAATAAGAGCTCTTTAAGATGCTCTCACTTGGATCTTATTTGTATAGTAGATTTTTATTTTAACTTATAACTATATATAAGATTAGAATATGATTCTTCTAAAATCCAGCTTTTAGATTATTTAGACTAAATTTTAATGTTCTTCACCACCAGTAGGCACCACCACGTTACAGACCTGAGCTCTTTGATCCCTGCTACTTTAACTAATTTGGTCCGCAATGAATTTCTTTTTCAAAATAACTATGGATTCTTGCCTGCTTGGCCTCTAGAGCGGATCTGGTTCCCTACTTCTTCTTTTTTTAACTACTACTAGTAGTATGCAACAAATGCAACCTTTCTCCTTGGTCTTCAAGGGGGGATCAGAATTAGAGTTTTTCTTTTCAAAAAAAAAAGAGGAAAAGCTCATCGGCGATAGAAGTTAAAGAAGGAAGATAGTCTATGAAGGTGCAAAAAAAGAAGACACAAAGGTGGAGCTAGTTGTCTTGACCATTGGGGTCAATCCATATAAACGTTGGAATCTAGAGTGTTAGAATAGCGATTTAGCATCGAATTTGCTGAAATTTATCGAGGTAGATCCGCCGTCGAGAAAATACATGGACACTGAATCGATAACAAATGGATGGTTTAAAAATTTTGGCGGCAACAGATAAAACACAAACAATATGATATAGACAACCTCTAAGTTTAATTAGAATTTTTCGAAGACATACATACTTACAAGTGAAATAGCTAATACTATTTTTGAAAAAAAGAATTTGCTAATATTTGTATTTCGGTAGCAAAAACATTTATAATCTTAACTTTGGGCAAAATTTGCCCATAATAACGGAGGAGAGTAGCAAACAATGAATTCCCACCCTTCTGGCCCCACATGTCATCGACTTGTGCAATTCCCCGTATCCTCTGCCCGTTCGGATACTGTGCCTCCGATCCTCTCCTGGTCCGCCAGCAGTCAACCTCTGTCATCTGTCTGCTGTTGCTGCTGCTGCGGACTTGCGGCGGCGGCTCTACCCAGATCGGCGGCGGCAGGGCCCTCTTGCGGGTAGATCAGGCGGGCGGCGGCAATGGGGCACCCGTACGCGCCGGCGGACCTGGAGCTGCCGGGCTTCGTACCGCTGCAGCTATCGCAGGGCCCGATCCTCGTGACCTACATCGGCGCCTCCCTCTTCGTCCTTCTCGCCATCTGGCTCATCTCCGGTACCCATACTCTGTGCCCCTCCCTCTTGTTCCCGCTTGTTCCCCCGCTCCATCACCCCGGATTCACTCCCTCCCTCTTGGAATTGACATTTTACTGTCCAAAGTTGCAATCTTGTCAGCACGAGGAACTTCAGATATGTAAAATTAAGAACCAAGATTGGTGAGACTGGATGCGACCTTGTAATTTATAAAATTGGTTAGCTTGTGGGCATCATGATTTGCTGCTTTATAAACAATCTGGGCGTATCTCATCTAAGATGACTTGGAATTTGCAACCCCATCTTTGATTGCAGAATTCAACAGTCCCAACAAATAAGAGCTATAAACAGAGACTTGCGCGTAACCCAAGACGAGTAGTCTTGCAATCTGATACTATAGTTCTGAGCTCATGTCACGTCTTTGCATGCAGGAAGATGTGGCGGATTATCCAAGACCGACCGTCTGCTCATGTGCTGGTGGGCATTCACAGGGTTGACCCACATACTGATCGAGGGTCCCTTCGTCTTCACCCCTAACTTCTTCAAGAAGGAGAACCCCAATTTCTTCGATGAACTTTGTAAGTTGTTGCCAGCATCGCCAACTGCCATTATTGTCCCAAATCAGAATGTATTTTGGATAAGCTGAAATGAGAGTGGTTGGGTTCTGCCTTGTTCAGGGAAAGAGTACAGCAAGGGGGACTCTAGGTACGTTGCTAGGGACACCGCAACTGTTACGGTTGAAGGGATTACCGCAGTATTGGAAGGCCCTGCATCACTTCTTGCTGTGTATGTCTTCTCAATTCCTACTCGACTTCTCTACATGCAGCCTGCTACAAGTCCTCTCTAGTCTTCTGTTACTAATGAAGTTCAGTCAAAACCTGGCTCGGTGATGGTGTTAGCTCCCATTCAGATTTCAGGCTGTATAAGGATATCTTATTTTTCTGTTAGAATTAAGGCACCAGGGAACCTGACGATCAAAATTTTCTTTTAGAAGTAGGCCTTGCTCTTCTGTCAGACACTAATTAGATTGGTTGGGTAGATTTACACTAGATGTTTGGTAATTAGATGCATCAGCGAAGGCTTCAGTTCTGTGTTTTTGGCTTTTTATAGATCAAATTGATCCAACTGCGCATGAGATAGTAGCACTATCTTGAATACCATGTGCTGTTTCTAGTGAATTTCTTGCACAATCTGAAAAACCTCATAGCTTTTTTTTTGTCAGAACATCAATGTAGAATCGGAAAACTCCTTTTTTACTTGTCCAGTAAAACTGTATTCAGAATAAAACTATGAACATGTTACCTGTAGTAGTAGGAAATTTTGGTTTACAGTTGTTCGGATTGTGTGATTTTGGATTAATGATGTAACGTTTACTTCATCTCACCAAAAGCTTGCTGCTTGCAGCTACGCTATTGCATCCCGGAAGTCCTACAGCCATATTCTTCAGTTCACTGTCTGCTTGGGTCAACTCTATGGATGCTTGGTTTACTTCATTACTGCCTCCTTGGATGGCTTCAATTTCTGGGCCAGTCCCTTCTACTTCTGGGCATACTTCATTGGTGCGAACAGTTCGTGGGTTGTGATACCAACACTCATTGCCATGAGATCCTGGAAGAAGATCTGTGGAGCATTTCAAGCTGAAAAGGTGAAGACCAAATAAAAACGGCCTTGGCCACTGTTTCATCAGAAACTTGACACTGAAATTCTTGTGTTTGTACTGAAAACTGCTTCTACCATTTGCTGAAACAACATTGTAATGCAAGAAAATGTGATTTCGTTCCCAATCAAACAGGGTTGCTGGCTATTCCTTCGAAATAATAGAAGCTGTACTCTTAACTCAAAAGCTCTTCTGTTTAGCAAACAAAAGACTTAAGTCTATATTCTTTTTCTTAGATGGTTGACTAAGGGTCCATTTGGTTGGATGGACGCCGTGGAATAGGAGATGCAGCCCAGTTTCTGAGGCTTTTGGTTTGAAATTACGAAATACATGGATAGGATAGCCTTGTTCTCCAACCAAACAGACCCCAATTCTAGTGTGACAATAGCTGAGCCTGTGATTCTGGTCGTTGCCCTGATGATTCTGTATTTCCCTCGTGTGTGTATTTCAGCCATAAGATGAATTTTTCACCTTGCACAGTTAGATTTAATCCCCGGCTAAATTGTAGGCATATGATTCAGTAAAACTTTCCACTGACCTATAAAATTTCAGGTGGCAAGCTGGTGTCATTTTGTTATGGCGCCCTCTGATTTTGCCTCAGCAACTAATACGATCTTGCAACATTGAAAAACAATAGCAAGGACTGCTGAGATGAAACCAAATTCAAATCGTTTGTAAAAGCTAAATCTGGTGTCGAATAAAAGCAGGGAACAAGAGAAAGCAAAGTTATCAGTACAGTCGAGTAACACAGAACACGATGAAACCCATACATCTTTCACTGCAAATTCACTGAAACATTTACAGATTCATCAGTCATCAATCATTTTGCATCTAAACTCCTGCAAGGTTTAGTAGACACCCAGGATGTAATTACAAATTATGCATGGAGATCTAACAAACAGTGTTTTTCTCTCACATCAAACCAGCACCAGCCAGCAGCCAACCAGCAATACTTTTCTCTCACAACAAATCAGCACCAGCCACAGCACAACGAACAGAGTGACAGACTCATCAGTCATTACCCATTTTGCATCTAACTAAAAAAATTCATTTTACAAGTTTTTCTCTCACACCAAACCAACAGCCACCAGTAGTACTTTTATCTCACAACAAATCAGCACCAGCCACAGCACAGCGAACAGAGTGACAGACTCATCAGTCATTACCCATTTTGCATAGACTAAAAAAAAAATTCATTTTACAACACAGGACGTAATTACATATGGAGACCTCGCCTCTGTACATCCTATAGCTTTCTCGCCTTTGCATATGAACATCCAGTGCGTTTTTTTGAACCCATACCTAGCTATCCATCATGACTTGCAGCGAGAAAGCATCAATAGTTTCTTACTCTACTAATAGCTGGTAGTACAACAGAAGGTTGAGCAATAACAAAGGTTGACAGGGTAGAGTTAAACACCAAAAAGGAATTGATTCCATTCCAAATGTCCAATAATGATTCCCTAAACTCAGGCAACAAAAACAATCCTCAAAAGAGGTAATACAAAAATGCCGGCTGACAATGGCAAACAACATCAGACCCCAAAAAATCTAGATCCGGTATTCTACCACTCTCTGAATATCCTCACTAGTCAGAACATATTCATAAACATACAACAACAACAAAATCACAATACAAAGCGAATCATGGTACAAAGATTCAGAAGCAGGCAAGACCCTGCAACACAGTCAGATACTCATATCTCTCCTCTCTTGGGCAAGATGTTGCTCCTCAATTCAGCACCTCTAGCTCCAATAACAAAATTGTCTCAACTCCACTGCTGACTAAAAACTAAGGAAAAAAGCCACAGTCATCCTCAAAGTACAACAGCTGCCTTGTCTGGAGTAACATGCTGAAGGACAGTGGCAATCAAAGGCTCGTAATGGTCTGCACCAGCACCGCACCAGGCTGCAAGTAAAAATTTGTACAGTTAACTCAAGTGGATACATCACCAAATTTGCAGGAGAAAACACAGCAAGGTATGCAATCTGCATCACACCTGTTCCTTTCATGAATAGAAAAATTGGTGGTCCACAAATTTCTCCTCTAGGACGATGTGGGAGGAAGAAGACACAATTGTCCTCATCAATCATTGCATCTGATCCATGAGCTTGCACCTGTATCAATGCACAAACAAAATGGCCCAATCAGATTACAAAGGGCTACATTTCAGCTACCAAAGTACCAATGCAGATATAACATAATGGCTAGTTCTATGGTGTGCCATAATTAGGAAATATATCATATCACACGTTCAGACTTTACCACATAAACTTCTCTCTTGAACTCGTTTGCCAGGCACTCAATGGCAATATCATCACCAAATGCAGCTGCGCGGCCATCCCTGTTCTCATCGATTGTTAGTAAGCCCTCTTCTGTGTACTGCAGGGTGATAATGTCATGCTCATCCTCTGCGGAACCAGAAATGGACATATACTTGGCCCAACTTTCTCCATTGTTTACAGCGATACATCTCTCCTTGTAGATAGTTTCAGCTGCAATTTCCCTGCAAAGCAATTAACATAAAGATGTGACATAAGCACACTGGACTCCAAAAACCCAGAGGGTCAATGACCAGCCTCTGTAGGTTGTCCACAATTGAACAAGGCCAAGGAAACCCAAACTAGCACAAAACTAGTAGAGATTATGTGATTAAGATGTACAATTGTACCAGGGTCAAGCATGTTGGTACTAAATGGAGTGCTGGGATTTAATCCACATGCAACCCAAGTTGCTCTCATTACAGCGGCATTCATGTCGAGAAATTTCAGAAATTAGGTCTCAATTCGCAAGCCTTTCAGAATTTGACATCTCGTTCATGTCACAGAACTTAAAGAATGATTTCGTCCTTCCTGGACCATTTTATCAAGGATAACATGCTAGGACATCTCGTTTGAAGTCGCGAGGCAATTTCCTGCATCTCCGTGATGCCACAAGATTGGATCAATCAGTGCTTGTGCGTATGGTGACATCCAAAAGAGCTAAAGGAATCACGAATCGCTAGATGCAGATCACCTGAAATGACTAAACTTTTGTCTTAAGAACAAGTATATTGGTGGAATCGGGGCTTCTTTTTTCTTTCAACTTCAAGAATGCAAGATAGGAACATTGCATGTGCTCTGATGAGACTAAGAACATGAATAACGAAATAATCAGTAAAAGAATAGAAAAGGCGAGGCTTTCAGATCGCATGACCCGCCGAGACCAAAAAAGAAAAACCAAAGATTTGAGCCATAGCAGAGAGACTAGATCCGGGAGGTGCATGTGCGGGTACCTCTGGATGCCAAGATCGACGAGCTCCTGGATTGCCGCGTCGAGCGCGTCGCGCTGGGCCTTGGGCGCGAGCACCTTGATCTCCTGCACGACGTGGACGCCCCACCCAGCCTTGAGATCCGGCGCGTAGAGGTGCCCCACGGCCGCGTCAACGGCGCCCCTGTCGTCCTCCCCCGCCGCGGCGTAGACCTCGGCGAACCGGCGCACGGCGCGGTGCCGGAGCTCGCGCGCGTCGGCCTTGGCGGCGGCGGCCGTCCGCGCGGCGGTGAAGAGGCAGTTGCCGTCGGCGTCGACCTCCCCGCCGTGGTCGAGGCGGAAGACCACGGGCGCCGGCGCCGCCTCCTCGCCGCCCGGCGGGGAGGGCTTCCACGCGACGCCCCGCTCCCAGATCCGGAGCAGGCGGCGGCGCTGCTGGTCCTCGAGCGCCCAGACGGCGTCCCAGCCCGCGGGCGCGGTGGAGGCCTCGAGGGCGGGGCCCGGGGAGGGCCAGGCGAGGAGCGGCGGCGGCGGGGCCGGGGCGGGGGACGGCGGCAGGGCCTCGGCGACGGCGGCGGCGGAGGGGTCGCAGAGGAGCTTGCCCATTTCGATTAGGGTTTCTCTCTCCTCTCTTCCTCCTCACCCTCTTCCCTCTCCCTCCTTGTTTGGTGCCGCGCGGTTTCTTTTTCTTTTCTTTTCTTTTCCCTTTTGTTTTTCGCGGTCAAGGCGAGTGGACGCGGCAGGCGGCGATGTGCGGGGGGTTGGTAGTGAAATAGCCGTTGGGGGAAGAGGGGTAGAAGGAGGTAGGTGCCACGTGGAGGGCAGCGAGTGGTCGTGGTGATTGTGCCGCCCGGCGCGAGGTGGGAAGTGACCGTTGCTGGCTGATCTGGCTGGTATCCTAACGTGGGAGCCAGCTGGACCACAATTCACTGTATTCGGTTGGTGGGGTGGGGGGCTGGTGCCGTGCTGCTAGCTGCTGCTGGCTCCGTGCCGCTGGCTGCTGCTGGCTGCTGGGAGCAGCCCCCACCCTACCAGCCGAACACAGAAATTATCAGCTATTACCCATTTAGATTAGATGCTTGATTCCGTATAATTTTCGTGGATGCTACCCACCAAAATATTTCTATAGTCTAACTTGGCAAAAAAACTTGACAATATGCTAAACTTGGAGCCTGTTTGTGTTTGGCACGGTTTAGGTTTCTCTATTGTTCATCAAATGTACCGCAACCGTAGCAAGGACATGTGAAGGAAAAAAAATTGGTTGTCGTCGTCATCGGCAAGCTCGTTTTCACCTCATTTGAGAGAACGGCCCGTCACTGCAACGCATCAACGGTACATAAACAATTTTGCGTCAGGCGAAATGAAACTAAAACCGGCACAATCGCGCGAGCCCCGCAAAATTGGGCTAGTGTCAATTTTCGAGCCGACTAGGAGATAACTCTAAATCTGTTTTTATGTTTAGTTGTTTGTGCAAAAATTATTCAGCTTTTTCCATGGTTGGTCTTGGGGGCGGGGTGGGCACAGTAAGTTGTGTTGGTGATATGCCCAAGAGCCCATCATCACAATACGGTTTAAAGGCCCAAGAGGATATTGATCCAAGAGGGATTAGGATTACTAATGGGCCTATGAGATAGAAGCTCATTAGTACGCCCTATATATACGAGGGAGGGGCTAGGGGGGCGACAACTTGTGAGCCGCGCCACCTCCTAGCCGCCGCCCCTCCCTCTCTCTCTCGGCCGCCGCCCATGCCGTGCGTGCAGTGCTAGCACACCGACGCCCGGCGTTTCATCCTCGTACGTGTGGACTCCGTGGAGGCGCTGCTGCGACTGCTGCGCTGATCGGCTGCTGGGATCAAGTACGAGGAGCTCGGTTCGTGGGACGTGATCGACTACTTCCTCTACATCGACGCGCGACTTCTTCCGCTGCGCTGCGCGTTTAGTGGTAACGATCTATGATCTTCTACTCGCAAGTATCTTGGGTATATGCGGTAGTGATGCTAGCGTAGCCTACCCGTTTCTCTACAGTGGTACCAGAGCCATCTTGCGTAGTTTTTGGTCTGGATCATTTGCATATAGGTGATATGTTGTTGTAGTAGATTGGATTCTTTACTTTTGCACGGTTTGATTAGATCAATTGGTCATAAGGGGTTAAAACTAGAGCGAGTTGATTGCGCGGCATGTGACAAAAGATTAGTTTGTGTTCTTTCTCTATTATGCATACGACATGTCCCTACCGGCTGGAATCACCATCGGGACTAACTGTGTGCATAAGTCAGCAGATTGGACCAACAGATCGAGGTCATGTGTAGATGCAGTCTTCTCAAGTGCAAAGTTTGCACGGTCAATGTGATTGACCTAGTGAAAATTGAGGCATTATGAATGGATCGGATTTGAGGTGATGCGATCACTCTGACTTGCGGGACCGCCGTTGCTTTCTCGCTGTAGCGGCTTCCTAAGCGCTACTTTGGTAGAACACGTCGTACACCTAACTTGTTTTTGCAGGGTGTGATGTGAATGGTATGGCCTCAATGTCATGTGATGATGTATGTGATGATTTGTGCGGCCTGCGTGTCGCAAGTTAACACAACCGGGTTGAGGTTGCACCATTATTGTATAACGACCTGCGTGTCAACTTGTGATGTTTGAATTCTCATGTAATTATTTCACTAGCTATTAGATGTAGTAGCTTAGTATCTTTTCATGGAGGCTTCATTCATGATGGCGATGATGATCACCACAAGACAGGACGGATGGCAATGGAGGTCACCTTGGAACCATGGCGATGGAGCCCATTGTGATGCAAGAGGCCATACTATTCACAATATAATATGATTATATGCCTGTGATGTTTATTTTCCTGTCATACTATTCTTTCATGCTTTTACATATGGTGGATGCTTTAATCATGATAGAATAGCTTCCCTCAGAAAATGTTGAGTTTTTGATGCCTTTTACCAATAGCTGCACCTATAAATTTTGATCGTTGTGTGGTAGGTTTACCAAAGTATAGTACCCTCATCTATCACTTTTGTATAGGGTGGATGTCGGACATTCACAAGCATAGTATTGGTTTACTCAGCAAAGCTATCAAAACAGTTTTGGGCTTTAAGTCATAGGGTTGGGGCCGGGGCATTGGATGCCACCCAACAAACAAGAGTCGCATAGAGATGTGATTAGTAATTTGTTACTTACCTGTATCACTACTTTTCTAGCCGTGATGCTAAAGCTCACTAGAATTTTAGTGATTATGGATCTTGAACCACTATATGTCATTAGTGGGAAGATGACTTTGATACAATAGGTTGTCTTTTGTTAAATCAGTTAATGAAAGTCTTTACATAAACTTAGTGCTGAAATCTTGCTTTACTTTAATGTTGTAGATCATGTCTGGCAGTAACAATTCCGCTTTCAATTTGCGTTCTGTTCTTGAGAAAGAAAAGTTGAATGGAACAAACTTTATTGATTGGTACCGCAACCTGAGAATTGTTCTCAGGCAAGAGAAAAATGTGTATGTTCTTGAGCAGCCATATCCTGATGATCTCCCTGACAATGCAACTGCTGCCGATCGCAGAGCTTATGAGAAGCACTACAATGACTCACTTGATGTCAGCTATCTGATGCTCGCCACCATGTCCCCTGATCTGCAGAAGCAGTATGACCATGCGGATGCTCATACCATGATCGAGGGGCTGCGTGGGATGTTTCAGAACCAAGTCAGGACTGAGAGGTTCAATATCTCAAAGTCCTTGTTTGCGTGCAAGCTGGCAGAAGGTAGCCCGGTCAATCCTCATGTGATCAAAATGATTGGTTACATTGAGACTTTGGACAGACTTGGTTCTGAACTTCACCAAGACTTGGCTACTGATGTTATTCTCCAGTCGCTCCCGGCGAGCTATGAGCCTTTTATCATGAACTTTCAGATGAATGGCTTGGATAAAACATTGAGTGAGTTGCATGGGATGCTAAAGACAGCAGAGGAGAGTATTAAGAAGAATCCCAATCATGTGATGATGATTCAGAAGGGGAACAAAAATATGAAGCGTTGAATGCCTCCTAATCCCAAAAGTAAAGGCAAGGAAAAGAGTTCCAGTGGTGAGTCCTCGGGCTCTAAGCTAAAGCCAGCACCTAAGGCCAAATCTGGCCCTACTTCTGAGGATGAATGCTTCCACTATCATGAAAAGGGACATTGGTCTAGGAACTGCAAGAAGTACTTGGAAGAAAAGAAGAAGAAGGGAAGTGAGACTTCCACTTCAGGTATAAATGTTATAGAAATTAATATTGCATTATCTTCCAGTGAATCATGGGTATTTGATACTGGATCGATGATTCACACTTGCAAATCATTGCAGGGTCTAAGTGAGACTAGAAGATTTGCAAGAGGCGAGTTGGACGTTCGTGTCGGCAATGGCGCAAAGGTTGCGGTATTGGTGGTCGGCACCTACCACTTGTCTCTACCCTCCGGATTAGTTTTGGAATTAAATAATTATTATTGCATTCCTGCTTTGAGCAAGAACATTATTTTTCTTCTTCATGTTTGGAAGAAGTTGGTGATTTTAAGATTGTAATAGAGAACAAACGTTGTTCTATCTTTTGCAATGGTATTTTTTATGCTCATTGTCCATTGGTGAATGGATTATATGTTCTTAATCTTGAGGATAAATCTATCTGTAACATTAATACTAAGAGGCTTAGACCAAATGATTTGAATCCCACTTTTATTTGGCATTGTCGCTTAGGTCATATAAATGAGAAGCGCATTGAACAACTCCATAAAGATGGATTGTTAAGCTCATTTGATTTTGAATCATTTGACACATGTGAGTCTTGTTTGCTTGGAAAGATGACCAAAGCGCCTTTCACTGGTCAGAGTGAGAGGGCGAGTGACTTGTTGGGACTTGTACATACCGATGTATGTGGACCAATGAGCTCAATAGCCAGAGGTGGTTTTCAGTACTTCATTACTTTCACTGATGACTTTAGTAGATATGGCTATATCTACTTAATGAGACACAAGTCTGAATCGTTTGAAAAGTTCAAAGAATTTCAGAATGAAATACAAAATCAATTAGGCAAGACAATTAAATTTCTGCGATCTGATCGTGGAGGAGAATATTTGAGCCTTGAATTTGGTGATCATTTGAAGCAATGTGGAATTATTCCGCAGCTAACTCCGCTCGGAACGCCTCAATGGAATGGGGTATCCGAATGGAGGAACCGAACCTTGTTGGACATGGTTAGGTCCATAATGAGCCAAGCTGATCTTCCATTGTCATTTTGGGGTTATGCTCTTGAAACTGCTGCGTTCACACTGAATAGGGTTCCACGTAAGTCTGTTGAGAAAACACCATATGAGATATGGACTGGGAAGCGTCCCGGATTATCTTTTCTCAAAGTTTGGGGTGTGAGGCTTATGTCAAACGTTTGATATCAGATAAGCTCACTCCAAAGTCAGACAAATGCTTCTTTGTGGGGTATCCTAGGGAAACCAAAGGATATTATTTTTACAATAAGGCGGAAGGCAAAGTGTTTGTCGCTCGCAATGGTGTTTTCTTAGAAAAGGAGTTTCTCTCAAAAGGATTTAGTGGGAGCAAGGTGCAACTTGAAGAAATTCAGGAAACACCCAAAACTGTTTCAGCACCCACTGAAGATCCACGGGATGTGCAAGATGTTGCACAACCCGTAGTTGAGGCACCAGCCCCACGAAGGTCTATAAGGGCACGTCGCGCTACTGACAAGCTCAACCTCCTTATTACGGAGGAGCGCCACGTATTATTGATGGAAAATGATGAGCCCTTGACCTACAGAGAAGCAATGATGGGACCCGACTCCGACAAATGGCTTGAAGCCATGGAATCCGAGTTAAAATCCATGCATGATAATCAAGTTTGGAACTTGGTCGATCAGATTGACAGTGTAAGACCTGTCGACTGTAAGTGGATTTTTAAGAAAAAATTAGACATGGATGGAAATGTTCACATCTATAAGGCACGATTGGTGGTGAAAGGTTTCCGACAAATTCAAGGTGTTGACTATGAGGAAACCTTTTCGCCCGTCGCAATGCTAAAGTCTGTTCGGATTCTCTAGCAATTGCCGCATATTATGACTATGAGATATGGCAAATAGATGTCAAAACCGTTTTTCTTAATGGACATCTAAGTGAGGATGTGTATATGACACAGCCTGAGGGTTTTGTCGATCCTAAAAATGATGGGAAAATATGTAAGCTTCAGAGGTCCATCTATGGATTGAAGCAAGCATCTCGGAGTTGGAATATTCGTTTTGATGAAGTAGTCAAAGGGTTTGGTTTCATCAAGAATGAAGATGAGCCTTGTGTTTACAAAAAGGCTAGTGGGAGCGCACTTGTGTTTCTGGTCCTATATGTGGATGATATATTATTGATCGGAAATGATATTCCAATGCTTGAAGCCGTTAAAACCTCATTGAAAAGGAGTTTTTCGATGAAGGATTTAGGAGAGGCGGCTTACATTCTGGGTATTAGGATATATAGAGATAGATCAAAAAGGCTAATTGGATTAAGCCAAGACACGTACATTGATAAGATATTGAATCGGTTCAATATGCAAGATTCCAAGAAAGGTTTCTTGCCAATGTCACATGGCATTGCTCTAAGCAAGAGTCAGTGTGCTACAACACCTGATGAGCAAAAGAGGATGAGTACGATTCCTTATGCTTCAGCCATAGAGTCGATCATGTATGCTATGCTTTGCACGTGCCCAGATGTTTCCTTTGCTCTTAGTGTTACGAGCAGGTATCAGTCAGATTTCGGTGAAGCTCACTGGACAATTGTAAAGAGTATCCTTAAGTACTTGAGAAGAACTAAGGATATGTTCCTAATATTTGGAGGCGAAGATGAGCTCCTTGTAAAGGGTTACACCGATGCTAGTTTTCAAACAGACAAAGATGACTCCAAATCGCAATCCGGTTTTGTTTTCTGCCTCAATGGTGGGGCAGTGAGCTGGAAGAGTTCCAAGCAAGATACGGTGGCTGATTCGACGACAGAGGCCGAGTATATTGCAGCTTCCGAAGCTGCAAAAGAAGCTGTTTGGATCAGAAAGTTTGTTTCTGATTTGGGTGTTGTTCCTAATGCGTCCAGTCCAGTGGATCTCTATTGTGATAATAGTGGTGCCGTTGCACTAGCAAAGGAGCCTAGAACAACTAAGAAGTCCGGACATATACTGCGGAAGTATCACCTCATCCGTAACTTTGTTGAGAGAGGTGATGCGAAGGTTTGCAAGGTGCACACGGATTCAAATGTTGCTGATCCGTTGACGAAGCCTCTCCCACAACCAAAGCATGAGGCGCACATGAGATCTATGGGTATTAGATACTTACATTAGTGATTCTAGTGTGCGTGGGAGATTTTTGTGTCATGAGTATGTTTATGTAATGATAAATAATTGTTATTTGTTCCATGGATGATTATTTTTTGCAATGATTATCAAGTATGTGACTTGTTCGTGAAACTCTTTGTTGACAATGATATGATTCTAAATTATCCCTAGTTTATGTCGTTGTGTGGGACAACAACGACGTTGAGACTAGCACATGCATTAATTGATGATCATGTTTCACGGATCATGGATATGGAGATATCGGATTAATGATGTGGACACATGTTGGTGAACACGGTGTTGGATTGACCCACTCCAAGACAATGTTGGGATTGTTATTTTGTATGTGCCATCAGTTGTTCTTGAGTGTTATACCTACTGGATTCTTAGACCTGAGATCGCCATTGTTTCCCACTGTGTGTAGTGGTGCATCTTAGGACTGCTAAACGCTACTCCGTGACTGGGTAGTTACAAAAGTAGCTTACAGGTGTGTCATGAAACATGGAATGGGATGTGAGCAGATCAAGATGGAATTTGCTCCTCCTAGATAACGGGAGAGATATCTCTGGGGCCCTCGAGATAGTTGGATTTGAAAGTGCATGACCATGCCAAAGTGATTAAAGAGTTAATTATGATGACTAAAGATTAGTTATGAATAGAATCCACTATTAGATCGAGAGAATGGTCGAGCTATCACAAAGGTGGCACGCATCTCGCTTTGAGCTTGACTGGTATCGTGTGGCAAAGGGATCGGTGTATGAGTATATCTATGGTTCGGCCGATATGATCTTTATGTGTATTTGTGAGTCACTATGCCCTGCTAGGTGCCGCTATTGACTTGTGATTCGGAAATGATTTTCGATCACGACCACCTACACATGAACCTAACGGGTCACACACTTAAGGGGTTTGGAATGTTGGAAAGCTTGCCTGTATGATTGTCTCTAGTGCAAGTGGGAGATTGTTGGTGATATGCCCAAGAGCCCATCATCACAATACGGTTTAAAGGCCCAAGAGGATATTGATCCAAGAGGGATTAGGATTACTAATGGGCCTATGAGATAGAAGCCCATTAGTACGCCCTATATATACGAGGGAGGGGCTAGGGGGGCGACAACCTGTGAGCCGCGCCACCTCCTAGCCGCCGCCCCTGCCTCTCTCTCTCGGCCGCCGCCCATGCCGTGCGTGCAGTGTTAGCACACCGACGCCCGGCGTTTCATCCCCGTACGTGTGGACTCCGTGGAGGCGCTGCTGCGACTGCTGCGCTGATCGGCTGATGGGATCAAGTACGATGAGCTCGGTTCGTGGGGCGTGATCGACTACTTTCTCTACATCGACGCGCGACTTCTTCCGCTGTGCTGCGCGTCTAGTGGTAACGATCTATGATCTTCTACTCGCAAGTATCTTGGGTATATGCGGTAGTGATGCTAGCGTAGCCTACCCGTTTCCCTACAAGTTGATCATTGGATTCAACCTGAGGTTGTTTTATTTTAATTTACCATTATCAACTTTTAACAAATTGGTAAGCAAAATCCTGGAAAGAGCGTGTGAACATATCAATATAATATGCGGATTGAAAAATCCTAGCTACTATTGTACCTACCATATCCCATGCTTTTATCTTTGTGATTGCTATGCCACAATGAATGGAGTATTTAAGAGAGAAAAAGATGCTTGCCGGTGGCAAGTCAGTCGAGTGACAAACAAAGCTACTATGCTGTCACTAGTTGAGTTTCATGTCTTATGTAGGGAAACATGAATAGTGCATGGCGGTAGATGAAAGGAATACGTTGCAGTCACCAGATTCTAATTTTTTGTTGGTGCAATGATAAATGATGCATGTTCTCTCTATAAATTAAATGACTATCTTCTAGCCGTTGTTTAGTTATTTTCGTTTTCTTGATATCTTTCTGTACCTTGGAAGGAAGATGCATATCCTGCCCAAGCACCTTCGTTTTGTGTCCTCAAGATTATCGTGAGCTTTGTAAGGAATTGGTGGCGAGATGTACACATATTAGTTAACCTATGTGATTTACTTACTAATCACTACTTCCATAACGGGGGCTTGATTATTTGGTTTATAATGTACTCGTTTCGTTATATATTTATTTATACCGTCTTATACAACGAACTCTTATTTGTTGTAAACGCTACCCTCACGACCACATCTAATCTATCCTTTTAATTTTCCTATGTTATCTTCGCATATAAAAATCCTAGTTTTGTATTATGTAAAGGAGAGAGATTGCTACGACTCTTGCTTCTGGATGTCGCGCAATAATATTGGGGAACGTCCAGGCTAATTGCAATTTTTCAATGCCAATTTTGCAAAATAACTCTGGACGATTCTGTCTTTGTAGCCAGCAAGACACCATTGGTTGGACAAGAATCAAGTAGAAACGAATTACATTAGTAGCTAATACTCCTATATAACAACATATTCTTTGGAGGGCGCAGCCAGACTTGCACTGATATATATTTTTTGTTATGTATTTTAACATAATATTTATCTAAGTGTATAGTAAAAAATATATAATAAGAACAAATAAAATAATTTATAATTTAGAACGGAGGAAGTAGTAGAGACGAGTTATATCAGTAGTTGATACTCCCATACAAAAAATACATTCTTTAATTTTGAGGGTTCAACCGGAATTGCATTGACAATACAATATGGACAGCACTGGCAGTACCACCTAGATGGTACTACTTCAGTTCCAAGCTGTAGTTTGTTTGATTTTTTTGACTCTTGGTTTGACCACTTGTCTTATTCAAAAAATTTGTGCAAACATTGTCAAATTTAAGTCATTCTTGAAGATCTTGTAGTGATAAAGTAACCCATAACAAAAGAAGTGATATTTTATATAAATTTTTGAATAAAACGAGTTGTCAAACTTGGAGTCAAAAAAATCAAAAAATATACAATTTGGAAGCTTTTTCTAACAAGAAAAACTATGGCAACCCCAGCACCGGGTTGCCTGAACTTTATTGCCAAAGAAACAAATTTAAGTACTTCTAAAGGAGAAAATTCATAAAAAGATCTTAAGATCCAATAAAAATATTAATATGTACTATATATACATCAATGTATATTTACCTCTGCTCCATCAGATGGACGATGGATGAAGTGATGATCGGTCCTCCTGGGTTCACTCTTCACGGCGGATAGCCGGCGGCGTCGGAGTCCATGGAGGACTGGATGTCCGGCGCGTACCATCCGAGCTCCTGCGAGACGGCGGCGGCTGTGACAGAACCGCCAAGTTAAACAGCTTAATTAAGCGTAATGGTCATTATTTGAACACATCAGACGCATTAGCTTAATTAAGTGTAACATGACAGCCTGTTTCCAACCCACAGGCCGATCGAAACACACCAGAAGTCTCGCGCGACGGCGAGCACAGATGGTACCAGCATAATATAATTTCACAAAAATAGATAATAATATAAATATTTACAAAACAACTTTAAATTTAGAATTTATATAAAATAAATGACAGCAGCGGATGAGAATATGACCTGAGAGGAAGAAATTTAATTGAGAACCAATAAAACGAAACGATAACTATGAACACGTGAGGACGTCACATCGAGCCCACTGATGCGAATCCTGATTAGCTTCTATACCTGAAATAGGGTAAACAACAAACCCTGAGTATACTAATACTCAGCAAGACTTACCCGACCAGTGGGTATAACTTAGCCCACCTAACTAGACATGCAAGGCTTTTGGCTGTTGGTTACTTTTGCAGAAAAAGCTCTAGAAATGAGTCCTTATTTTCTCTCTTTTAGCTCCAAATTCTATATTCATAAATCATTAACTATTATTTGCACCTGCTAAGCAATCATAACAACATGGAATAATAATTCCTAGTAGACCCTACTACTCATCACTTAAAATCCATATAGTATCACTACGATGTGGTGCTGTGATCAAGGTGCTCATATCCGAGATGCGACGTACGGCGGATCGATCCGATTTAACCTTGCAAGGTAGACCTAACCAACACGGCACGTATTTGCCCCGTCGGACAATACAAACCAACCATTCCCCTCCCCGCCTCGAACTACAGGAACCAGCCCAACGACATATGGTCAGCCGAGCTCAACGTGAGACCACCAAAAGTAAACACATGCATCCCCATTTCTCCGCGACTACTCAACTACCCCAGGAGTTGGGTGCGGGTTCCTGTACTTTCGAAGCAAGGCAGTACTCGGCTTACCGGTTTCGACTACCTCCTACTCCCGGCATGCAGTTAGTACAATTCAAACTCGATCACAGGGCCAGGCAACGAACGGTCCTTAACCGACACAGGCGGGGCTAACCTTTTCCCGCCCGGTCTCCATTTTCTTTTCCTTCTCCAACCCATTACAATATTCCATATACTCAAAATAATGAGATATCCTATATCTCGCGAGTGACCAGAAATCACTCGACTTCTACCGAGATCTTATTAAGCATAGCATTTCTATCGTCCAATACACACTAGTATAACTCCAGGGAACCTATGGATCATGCAACTAGAGTTTCAAATAATTCCTAAACCTAATGCACAAGTAATAGAAACATATATAGATGTCATAAATTGAAATAATAGGATGTGCACCGGGGCTTGCCTGAGGGTAACACTAAGTTAGTGTTAATACTAGCAAGGCCTTGGGCCCTTCCGACCATTGGGCCGGGTCTTCCCGAATTCCTTCCCGGACTTGCTTTACTAGCTCTCGCAGGGCTTCATGGTTACGCCTGTTCCACGGTCACGAGCTCGCATATACCAAAATCTACATGTATGCAAATGCACAATGCATTAATGATATGAATGCAACACTCATTATTAAGTGCACAAAGAATTGTAAGATTAAATTCACAGACTCCGAACAATCATGTATTCCCCCTTTTTTTCCATGATAAAGGACAACAGAATAAGATTATAAGAGTTGGATTTATATCAAAAGTAATTACCATTAATGAGATGTACTTTAAGCAAGATAAATTACTACAAAACACATTAATTCACCAGAGGCATGTAAATCATCCAGAGGCACATGGATATCATGTTTCAAAAATCCTATACAGAAAACCTAAACCAACAGAAGTGGTTCCAATATCTTATCATTTTTTTTTGCTATATATTATAAAAATTACAAGAATAAGACAACAAACAAGCAATAGATCAAAAATAGTATGAAAACTTTATATTCCACCTATACAAGTTTCAGATCTAAAGTATAAATGATAACTGTAAGCTAACACAATTGGTTTCATAATATTTGGACTAAGTAGCATAATTTTTATCCACAAGAATTATTTTAATAGAATAAACACTAAAGCATCAACATTAAATCATTAACTCATGCATACATGCACCAATAATTCTAAACTTTTACCACAGCTATGAATAGCATACCACAAAATTTTCTAAGCACACGAACTATTTTATTTAATTAAACAAACTGTGTTTTAATTATTAATTTAAATAAGTTTTAATTTAGTGGTGTGTTTTATGGGTTCACTGTATATATATATTTACATGGAGTCCCACAAAATTTGATTTGCATTTTTACGATTTTCATTTGATTTAATACAAATTCTATAAGTTATCAGCCTTAAACAGAAAAAAAAATAAAGGGCGCACGGGCTTGATCTGGCCCAGTTAGGCCCAACAACGCGCAGCCAGGCCCATGAAACGAGGCAGGCCGGTCCAACAGGCCAGAGCCCAGCGTGGGATGGTGCTTTTGCATCTAAGCCCCCGTTGTCCTTTCTATTCTAGATAACACTGTTTTTACTATTCATATGGGTCACAAGGTTTGCAAATAAGCCCTCGAACTTCCTTGTCTTCCCATCTACTCGGTCCACGAATACACACGCAGAGCAGGGCACCGCTCAGGAGCACCAGCCGGCGAGGTGGTGGCCGAGGCGGCGCGCAGGAACAGGGGCGGCGCACAGGAGGGGGAGCGGCTCACCTTTGCTCGAATCGGGCGGCGCAGAAAATTTTTAATCAATAATTTTATGTATGCCTAATCAATGCTAATGATGAAGTTAATTGTGTGCTTAGCCCTACTACAAGGTGATTTAACACCCAGGGTGTTACAGCGACCCTCTGCTTCTGCCCCTTGGAATCGCCGACGGCGGTGGTGAACGGGTAGACGAAGGTCACCTTGGTGGCCATGCACCGGTACGCCACCACGCCGGCGTCTCTCCTCACCAGGAACTCCATCACGTCCCGGCCCACGCCGCCGTCCATCTCCGCCTCGATGTAGTGGCCTGAAACGAGTGCGCGCGTGAGCTCGTCGTGCATGCCCGATCGGCCCCGTACTGAGGCTGCTCGAGCTCCGATTTCGGACGGCGTGTACTGACCATAAGGCGTGTCCTGGTCGACCTTGAACTCCACATTGATCTGCGTCTTCTCGATGGCTTGTCGCAGCGACTGCACGCCAGAAGCACGAAAGGAAGAGATGAAGAAAATGCAGAAGCGATGAGTATGATAGGATAGGATCGGCATTTGAGCTGACAATCAGAGCGAAACTGCACAGCATTTGCACTTGGTATTTGCGGAAAGGAGAAGCGGATGCGATCGGTTCAGTGATCGGCACGGTTCAGAAAAGTTTGGGCTTACGGCGACGGCCTTGTCCCCGGCGGATGATTCCGGGATGAGCAGCGGGGAGGCGAAGGAACCAGAAGATCCCATCGGGTTGGTGGACACGCACCCCGGGTTGGTGGACGGGCATGGCCTGATCTTCCTGCGTCATGGACACGCGCACATCAACTACGATCAGGTTGAGGAACAGAGCATGTCCTATTGCAGTGGTAAATAAAATACGAATCCACCGTACACGCAGGGCACGAGACGAACCCGAGCTTGTCGAGGCCAAACTGCAGCTTCTGGGACTGCGCGTACGGCGTGGAGGAGGCCAAGGGATTCCTCTGCTGGGGAGGGGGGGCGGACGAACGGGACGGCCTGGGCGACGACGACAGCGGCGGGGCCTGGGCCAGCGCCGCAGACGAGCGCGGCAGCGAGCGCTACCGGCGCGACCGACGAGAGGATCCGTGGGAGTATTGGCGCCGCTGCTGGGGCCGGCGGAGGACAGGGCGGCGCCGGCATTTCTTGCGGTCTCGGCCTCTCCCTGTCGCCGCCGTTCACGACGTGTGGTCGATCCTCTCCTCTGCTCTCCAAACGCCACCCGATTGGAGCACGGGCCAGATGCACACGATGGGCCGGGCCGGTGAACTCCGCTGGGCCTCATCCCCGCGACTGAATTCCTCTTTCACGGGTGGCCGCAATTTTTTCTCCCCACCTACCTCCGTTTTAGATTCTTGCAACACCTAGCATTCATTTTTGGGTGTGTGACCCCGAGTTAACCTGTCACACAACTCTTACGCCTCCAGAATTCTGTATTTTGTGCCTAAAATCGGCTCAACAAATTGGTCCAAACAAATTTTTTGTTCTAGAATTTTTTTTGTTGCTGGAACAATAAATAATTGTTTCAGCAACAAAAATTATTTCGAAAAAATTATTGGATCCTATGTGATGATTTGCTGCCAGTCACACGTGTGACTTTTAATATTTACATCCATTTTTAGCACCACCACCATCTCGCCTACCTCCTCCAGCCGCCCCTCCGCTCCCTCGTCATCCTCCTCCGGCCGCCCTTTGCTCCACTACCCACACTCCAGCTTTCCACCGTGCGCTGCACCCTTCCCCCCATTTCCCGCCGTCACAGCTATGCTCTCTCTCCTTGCCAGGTGTTCCACACACTGCTTACCACGGATCCTTCCCTAGCCCCCCCCCCCCCCGCCGCGTGCTGCCACCATGGGCCGGTCCCATCGTCGGTTCCTCTGGCCACACACCGCTCGCCACGGATCCTTCCCTAGGCCATTGCCGGAGAAGAAGATATTTGAAAAAAATGCTGATATTTTGCTAAATATTAAATCTATTCTCTTAGGATGTTGAAATAGTTTGTAAAATATATTAAAAGTAGTATTTTAAAATTGTTGATGTATGTGTTTGTCGGTACCCCAGGACTGGGGTACCCCCTCTTACTGTGTCTAGGCTAGAGTCTCGTAGTTATCCTTAATTACGCCCTGACGGCCGAGCATCCGGACCCCTGTGGTCCGGAGCCCTACTCTCCCGGCAAACGGCCCCGGACCCGCTCCCCGCTTGGGGAGGGTCCGATGACGCCACGTGTCCCAGAGCAGATAACCCTCAGCCAAAACAGCTGGGGCCCCGGACCCACGCCAGGGTCTCGGACCCCATACACTATCCGGACCCCTCAGCGGGGTGGAACCGACACCCCGCCTAAGGCTGGTCCGGAACCACCACGTGTCTGAAGGTGCGGGCACGTGCGCGGGGCCGTGCGGTTTCGCTGGAATACTCGTCTACCTGCCACATTCAATACGGTAGGTGGAAGTACGTAGTGCCACAACAGAGCCCGAGGCGTGCATTTGCGAGGTTGCACTGTTGGTCGCGTATTACCAAGGCGCACAGTGTAGACACTGGCGCGCGCCACGCCGCATATGTCAGTTTACTACTCCAGTTGGACAAGACGGCTCGGCTTCGCCCATTATGACGTCTACACGGTAGCCTCGACAGACTACGCCGCAAGCTACGTTGCCCCAACGGGCGCCTCGCCGATGGGACAAATAAAGACTCCCCTCGGTCAGAGAGGCTACAGGGCAAGAAAGCGTATTCGAGAAGAGATTCTCAACCGCTGTAGCTCCATTGAAGCTTTTTGCGCAATATATTATACTTCCACGTTAAGACCCACCTATCGGGGTCTGAACGCCTATGTACGCGTCCCCTTGGTCTATAAAAGAGAGGCGCTCGCTAGAAGAAGGGGGGTCAAGACCTGGCTGGGCAGAGGATAGACTCATTCATACCAAGAGCAATACACCTTCACAGTGGACGTAAGGTATTATGCCTCGACAGCCCGAACAACTCAAAAACCCGACTGTTCTTGTGTTCTTGCCCCCAAGCTAGATTGGCCTAATCCGACAGCACTTTCCCAAGTACTTTTCCTCTGGGATTAGGCGGGTGCGTTCCGCCACCCGGCTGTGGGTACCCCCAAAAGCCCACGACATTTGGCGCCGTCCGTGGGGAAGGTGCAGGCATTGGCTAGATCTCCAGGCTTTTGAGGCTGAGCTCATCCTCTGCAACGTATTCGACGAGAAGATGAAGAGGGGCATGGCGTCACCAATGCCTCATGCCACGGCGCCGAGATGACGATGCCCTCGGTGCGGCGGCGCACGGCAGCGGCGCCTGCTGTGCGTCGCCATTGTGACACCTCAGAGCCGGCGCGGCAGCTCACAGCGGAGAACACCTGCTGTGCGTCACCCTACAACACCTCTGTGTTGGCTCAAGGTTTTCTCTCAAGCAACCACCAGGACTCCTCCTGCAACGGCATGGCGTCGGCTCAAGGATTTCTCTCAATATGAAGCCTGGAGCCGACCGCTGTGGCCTGGGGGAAGTCTATCATCGTCTCCTCCCTCGCCAGGACCGAGTCTCTCTCGGTGCTGCTGCAGACAGGACCCCGTCACCAGGCGTGGGGGCCCAACGCCAGCACCAGGGTCGAGCCGGTGAACGGCCGCCCTTCTCCACACTCCGTGCTCATCCAAACGAGCACCCAGCTCGTGATGAGCGGTCATCGGGTTGGCCTCCGACGGCAGACGGCGACGGCTGGGCCACTCCCATTCAAAGCCAAAGAATTCGTCTCCATGCTACCTAGGCATATGACAGTTCTTAGGCAGGGAAGGGCCCCCCGAGCTCCCAAGGTGATGCATGACGATGCAGTTCAGGCACGTCCAGGATACCTTCGCCCCCGACGACTGTGGGAACTCAAAGGTGGCAGTTCCACTCCGGTTAGGAATCTACAGGCCTTACAGGAAACGGCCGTAGGTTATCCCTACATAGGACTAAGAGAGTACATCCTTGTAATAACATGGCACCTACGTGTGGTTCGGAGCGGTAAAGGTCCGCCCTTGTAAACCCGATCTCTGGCTTCATCGCACAAATAGGCAACGCCAGCAAGTGGTCCAGAAGCGGTAGAGGTCCGGCCTCGTAATCCCGACCTCTGATGTACACCACAATAACCACAATAAAGGAGAATTGCTTTCTCAGTCTTGTCTGAATTTTACCTTGATTACACTTATCCGTTTTGGTTTAACAGTGTCTTTCTCCCAACCGGAGTCTTTTCTTTAGTTACTAACGACCCAAGATTGAGTTGCTGGCTTATGGTCAGGTAGGGACACCCCTTCTAGCTGGAAGTCAGTTCGGACCCCTAGGGACCTGCTCAGGAGAAGTGGTGCCCGTATCCTGGGGTCGAGAAGCTTCGCGTAGCTTAGCCTGGTAATGTACCCTAAACCTACGTACTTCACTGCCCTGTTACGAGCCCCTTAGTATCCGAGACTGCTGCCCCTAGAGGTCCCGGGCTCCTTTCTAGTATAAGGTCTGGTTTCCTACACCTTACTGCAAGGTCCGGTGGCGTAATTCATGGGATCGTCAGGAACGTCTCAAGTCCACTCCGGTGGCCCGCTCCAGCGGAGACCGCTCGCCACGGTCGTCTCAAGTCCACTCCGGTGGCCCGCTCCGCGCGGAGACCGCTCGCCACGGTCGACTCAAGTCCACTCCGGTGGCCCGCTCCGGCGGAGACCGCTCGCCACGGTCGTCTCAAGTCCACTCCGGTGGCCCGCTCCGGCGGAGACCGCTCGCCACGGTCGACTCAAGTCCACTCCGGTGGCCCGCTCCGGCGGAGACCGCTCGCCACGGTCGACTCAAGTCCACTCCGGTGGCCCGCTCCGGCGGAGACCGCTCGCCACGGTCGCCAGGAGCCAGGTCCGGGGAAGTGATTCTCGCTCCCTGAGCGGTCCGAGGACCGTGTAGCCGCTTGGCTTGGTTCCGTACCCCAAGCCTACACCTTCGCCGCCTTATGGAGAGCGCTCTAGTACCTGAACCTGGCAACAGGTGTTCCGCCCTCCAAGGGATCCGGAGCACCCGCTCTCGACATGAGCACACCGACACAGCCAAGTTGTGTGGAAACACATTCCGATGGTGGCCCCACCCGCGGGTTCGTACCTCTCCCGAGGTGGGCCCGGGGGCCACTGTCGGTACCCCAGGACCGGGGTACCCCCCTCTTACTGTGTCTAGGCTAGAGTCTCATAGTTATCCTTAACTACGCCCTGACGGCCGAGCATCCGGACCCCTGTGGTACGGAGCCCTACTCTCCCGGCAAACGGCCCCGGACCCGCTCTCCACTTGGGGAGGGTCCGGTGACGCCACGTGTCCCAGAGCAGATAGCCATCAGCCAAAACAGCTGGGGCCCCGGACCCACGCCAGGGTCTCGGACCCCATACACTATCCGGACCCCTCAGCGGTGTGGAACCGACACCCCGCCTAAGGCTGGTCCGGAGCCACCATGTGTCCGAAGGTGCGGGCACGTGCGCGGGGCCGTGCGGTTTCGCTGGAATACTCGTCTACCTGCCACATTCAATATGGTAGGTGGAAGTACGTTGTGCCACAGCAGAGCCCGAGGCGTGCATTTGCGAGGTTGCACAGTTGGTCGCGTATTACCAAGGCGCACAGTGTAGACACTGGCGCCGCCCACGCCGCATATGTCAGTTTACTACGCCAGTTGGACACGACAGCTCGGCTTCGCCCATTATGACGTCTACACGGTAGCCTCGACAGACTACGCCGCAAGCTACGTTGCCCCAATGGGCGCCTCGCCGATGGGATAAATAAAGACTCCCCTCGGTCAGAGAGGCTATAGGGCAAGGAAGCGTATCCGAGAAGAGATTCTCAACCGTTGTAGCTCCATTGAAGCTTTCTGCGCAATATATTATACTTCCACGTTAAGACCCACCTGTCGGGGTCTGAACGCCTGTGTACGCATCCCCTTGGTCTATAAAAGGGAGGCGCTCGCTAGAGGAAGGGGGGTCAAGACCCGGCTGGGCAGAGGATAGACTCATTCATACCAAGAGCAATACACATCACAGTGGACGTAGGGTATTACGCCTCGGCGGCCCGAACCACTCAAAAACCCGAGTGTTCTTGTGTTCTTGCCCCCAAACTAGATTGGCCTAATCCGACAGTGGGATTAGGCGGGTGCGTTCCGCCACCCGACTGTGGGTACCCCAAAAGCCCACGACAGTGTTTTTGAAAAAGATTGAATCTACTATTTTCATATGTTGAACTATTTTTTATAAAATATTGAATTTAATTTGGATATAATAGTTTTTATCTCCATCTTTGTCTCAACTGCTCACTCCGTTTCAAATTATTGGTTGTTTGACTTTTTTATATCAAGTTTGACTACTCGTCTTATTCAGACAATTTGTACAAACATAATCAAATTTAAGCCATTCTCGAAGAACTAGTATTGGTAAAGCAAGCCACAACCAAAGAAGTGATATTTTGCGCAACTTTTTGAATAAGACGAGTGGTTAAACTTGAGGTTGAAAAAGTCAAACGACCTATAATTTAGAACGAAAGGAGTATTTCTAAAGCAAATAACGTTTCGTTGGCCCGTCAATCGGAGTACTAATAGAAATCCGAATAAATCACTTAGAATTCTAATTGGAGACAAATCAATCGAAATTCTAATTGGAACACGGACAAATAATGTCTCACACAATCACGCACGACATGAAATGAACAAATACAAAGTTATAGATTTATTATTTTACCGGTGGCACTATATAAATAGTTTATATATCTTTCGGAAGAAAAGAAAAAAAGCCCCTCACACATGCGTCCAGGCTGCCTGCCCCTTCTATCGCTTCCAGCGAGGCAACGATGCGTGAGAAGACTAGTGGTGGAGTATTAAGCTAAGAGAGAGAAGGAGCCTGCCATGGTCGGCACAAGAGACCAAGCCGACACGGTGTGTGTTGCAACCGAGCTTGTGATGCACGTCGACTCGTGAACTTGTGCAACGTGCCACGCACCGATAATCCGAGTCCGAACTGTCCAAAGTAGCTCCTTCTTCCTCATTCCTGTCAAAGTCACCAACGAGGTCATTCATGCCTCTGAATTAGAGGTTAGAGTTAGAGGTTGGAACGGGGAATGCCATGGTGGTGCCGGCGAGGCGCTGCAAACACACCATTACTGGAGCTTTGATGCTCTCCGAGCCGTCGATGCTCACCGGAGAAGAGCTAGCTAGAAAGATCTCCGGCGGAGGCACCCACATGGCGCACATGTCCACGTGCATCCGCGCGCGGCACGACAGGACGCGACACGTCGCCCGCGCGTCACCCACGGACCCACCCACCACTCCGTCCCCCTCGGCCGAGGTCCACCCCAGTCACAGGTGCTTGGACGCATCCATGGCCGCCGAAACCGGGAGCGGCGGCGACCAGGCGCGTGCCGCCAAAGGCCGCCAGCCCATGCCCCTCCCGCCCCGGCTCCATCCATCTCCCGCACTCGCACGGCGTTTCGTCGAGCACGAGCCATGGCAACGGGATCGCGGCGGCAGCCTCTGCCGCTCCTCCTCCTCCCCCTGATCCTCCTCGCCGGCCGCGGCGAGGCCGGCGCCGCCCGGCCGAGCCCCATAAAGAACGTGGTGGTGCTGGCGCTGGAGAACCGGTCGTTCGACCACATCCTCGGGTGGACGCGCCGCCTGCTGGGGCTCCCCGTCGACGGGCTCACCGGCGCCGAGTGCAACCCCAACTCCTCCCCCAACAGCTCCGCCATCTGCGTGTCCGCCGACGCCGACCTCGTCGTCCCCGACGACCCGGGCCACTCCTTCGAGGACGTCCTCGAGCAGGTCTTCGGTAACGTCTCCGCCGCCGCCGCGCAGCCCTCCATGTCGGGCTTCGTCCGCAGCGCGCTCTCCGTCAACGCCCTCCTCTCCTCCGCCGTCATGCGCGCCTTCCGCCCCGCCCTCCTCCCGGCCTTCTCCGCGCTCGCGCCGGCCTTCGCCGTCTTCGACCGCTGGTTCTCCTCCATCCCGGGGCCCACCCAGCCCAACCGCCTCTTCCTCTACTCCGCCACCTCCCGCGGCGCCGTCGCGCACAACAAGCTCGACCTCCTCCTCGGCTACCCGCAGCGCACCATCTTCGACTCCCTCGCCGCCGACGGCCGCGGCTTCGCCGTCTACTTCAAGACCATCCCCACCGTCCTCTTCTACCGCCGCCTCCGCGCGCTCCGCCACGCCGCGCGGAGCTTCCACCGCTACGACGCCGCCTTCAAGGACCACGCCCGCCGCGGCGTGCTCCCGGCGCTCTCCGTCATCGAGCCCAGGTACTTCGACCTCACGGGGACCCCCGCCGACGACGACCACCCGGCGCACGACGTCGCCAACGGCCAGCGCCTCGTCAAGGACGTGTACGAGGCGCTCCGGGCGGGGCCGCAGTGGAACCAGACGCTGCTCGTCGTCACCTACGATGAGCACGGCGGGTTCTACGACCACGTCGCCACGCCCACTGCCGGCGTGCCCAGCCCCGACGGCATCCGGGGCCCGCCGCCATTCTTCTTCAAGTTCGACCGCCTCGGCGTCAGGGTGCCCACCATCATGGTCTCGCCGTGGATCAAGAAGGGCACCGTCGTCGGCCGCCCCGCCGGGCCCACCGACACCTCCGAGTTCGAGCACTCCTCCATCCCGGCCACCCTCAAGAAGATCTTCGACCTCTCGTCGGATTTCCTCACCAAACGGGATGCGTGGGCCGGCACATTCGAGCACATCTTCACTGAGCTCGACGAACCAAGAACAGACTGCCCAGGTATGCCAACCAGTACTCTTTCCTCTGAATCCCATCTCTCAATTGTGTTCATCAGCAACTCAACATCGAGCAACAGATTCGATCCAAGAGATGAACACAACTCCATTACAGATTACAGAATGCAATGGACTTGATCCACTCTAGTAAAGTAACAATCCCATGAATCAGAAGCCCCTCAATTAACTGTCATTACAATGCTTTCTGTTGCAGAGACATTGCCGGAGGTGCCATTCGAGAGGCCGACCCCGCCCAACGAGCACGGCTGGCTCTCGGATTTCCAGCGCGAGCTCGTGGAGCTCGCGAGCTTTCTGAACGGCGACTACATGCTGACGAGCCTCGCGCAGGAGGCCCGGACGAAGAAGATGACGGTGAAGCAGGCCGACGCGTACGTGCGGCGAGCCATCACGGGCTTTCTGCGGGCGAGCAAGCAGGCGCTGCGGCTGGGCGCGAACGAGTCCGCCATCGTCACCATGAGGTCGTCTCTGACGAGTAAGAGCACCGGCTCCAGCCCCTGATTGAAGTCTGGCTGCTATTACACCTAGCTAATTAACAGATCTGAAGAACAGATGGTCTTGCATCTGAATTCTTAAAGATAAATGTACATCGTCTCTGAAGTTTTAGCGTAACCGAATAGTAGTGAACTCTGAATTGAGAGTCTTTATATATATATAGCTTCTGCTTCTGCTTCTGCTTCTGCTTCTGCTTCTGCTTCTGTCTCCCTTAGCGAAGTTGCTATACCAATGTACTCATCAAATGTACAAGAGTCTGAATGTCTGATCTTGAAACCTCGAGCTCAAATGTAGATTGAACAGTTCTGCAGGATCATTTTGTTTGTTCTCTTGTCTGTCAACAAGTCTGCTTTGCTTTCGATGACTTTATTCCTCACGAGGACGGGGCATTTTGTGCTACATTTCCATGTGCGTCTTTCACAGGATAGATCTGAAACTCAGCGATGATGGGAGAGACGGGTGATTTTATCAAGTCTTTTTTTTAGCAAATCACATTCTAGCCCCCTCCTTTCTCCGTGGAATCTCATTGGGCTTCTCCTCTTCAGACTCCATGGGCTTCTTTCTCCACAAATCAAATGGCCCATTGGGCTTCTTCTGAAGTCTAGCGTGGAGCTTGTCTCAAGCAAGGTCCATCTGGTAAAGCCCAGCTAATTACAGAATTGTGTCTGTACACTGTACTCTAGCGTGGAGTAGTTCGGTACTACTGCTACGTCTGTTGCTATTGTGAGCGCTAACAAGAAACCCCAGAAAACTGTCGAAGAATCTGCTTTTCGAATTTCGATGGGAGTGCAAAATCCTGGTGGTAGCGTCGAGTCACCTACTCACCTCACCGCTGCTAGAACTGGCGTGCAATTGCACATTGGTCGTCTCACTTTCTAGGAAGATAAGTACTCCTACTAGATTAGATCGTGCTACCATGATCTTCTTGCAGGTGTAAAGGATCGGTAGTGATGGAGGTGGATCCTGAAAAAAAAAGGAGAAACCTCTCAGGCAAGGCCGAGATGGATCGACGCCAGGTCAAATCTCATCCCCTTTGGACTTGGCATGGACAATTGAAGGGTCCCTCTCCCCCTTTCGGCTGACCCAGGACATCCCACTGACCATCATCTTCTCTGGCCTTGTGGGGGAACACCCGGAAAGACCCTTCCCGCTTGTCATCGAATCATAAGAAAGTAGAGGGAAAAAAGGTTCGAAACTTCGAATCGCAATCGCATGCGACTCTTGGCACAGCTCGCGGATTAGGAAGGCCAATTAAACCAAAAGGAAGCACAGTACAAAGCCGCAGCAGCACATGCATTTCTGATCATCTCTTCTCTTTTTTTCTTCGCGACGACCCTGGGCACGTTTAATTTTTTATTAAGAGGAAGGCATTTCTGATCATCTCATGATCATTATGAGGCCGGCAGTGCTACCGGCCGGTGTCGCTTAGCTTGGTGACCAGGAATGGAGGAGCTCAGTTGTGATTGCCACCGGGTCATGGCTTAATGATCTTCCGCGGCCGGTGGCGACGGCACGACGCCATGTGTTTTTGTGAGGTTAGGCAACATTAGGTGAGGGAGGGAGACAGAGTATGAGGAATGTTGAGTACCTTCTTCTAGCTGTGATGAGTGAATTATCAACCGTGCGATGTGATCGTGTGCTTAGTCTTTGGTTGCAGGTACACGGGCGTCGAGTGTCGACGGAGAGCTGTCGTGGAGGTGCTGTGGCCGATGGACCGTGCGGTGAACGGCGGTGAAGGGCAGCCGGGACCGGAGCTCGGGCCGGGCGGCAGCTGTGACGTCCACTCCTGGATCGAGGGCGCAAGCACCAGTGGATGGCGGGTTTCTTGGTTTGCGCCACAAAACCAAGTTGGGGGACGGCGGTTGAAGACGTCAAGTCGTGGAGGCACAGGCGTCGGTCTCGGGACTGGCGGAGGAACGGGCGTCGACGGTGTCTAGGGTCTCGCTGCGGGCGAGGAGGTGACGGGCGTCGGGCGGCGTCTAGGGCCGTCAGAAGGCCGAGGCGGGAACGGCGTCCAAGGCCACGCGTGGAGTTTTGGTGGTTTTCTCAAAACCGGCCACCTACCCGGGTTTCGCGGACCCTCCAAAACCGCGGACCGGATCTTCATCCCCACGGCGGCATCGCGGAGAAGACTTCGATTCGAAGAAAGAACCTTGGCCGTCGGATGAGTCCTTGTATCTTTTTCCGGTTTTGCCCCTACGGGCTTTCTAGTGTCTAGTTAAGTCTAGGGGTAGTTTAGTCCTTTAGTTCTGGAGTTAGTGGGCATAAATATCTACTCACCCACTCTCTCTTCCTTGTCCCTTGCCTGGCGCCCAGACGTGGAGCCGCCCCCTCTCCCAGGCGTCTCCTCCTCCCCCTCCCTGTTCCTTTCTTCTTCTCTAGGATTAGGATTTTAGGGCTATGAATTTTTTGAGACTCTTGTATGAAATTGATCGGAAAAGGAGGCCCTCTCCTCCTTGTGCCCTCGGGACTTTTGAATTCGTTTCAATTTCATACATCTTGTGCCTTGTTTGGTTGAAATTCGATTTTCCCGTGTCGATTCTTGTGCACGAGATGAGGGGTTGTTTCTTGATGATCACGTGACTCTTTGAAGTGATTCTAATCCACCTAGTCTAGTGCTAAATCCTACGGAATCATGAGTCTTTTCAAATCAAAGCTTTTCACATTCTAGGAAAACCCCGTTCTTGCTTGGGAATTCCTCGATTCCTCCCAAACCATGGAGTGATTCGTCGATTCCTTTGGTGGGTATGTTCACAGGATCTTTGTGATCGTGCCTGCAAAATTTGAGCCCCTTTGGACTTGTTTTGATCCTCCAATCGTCAAGTTTTCCAAAGGTCGCGGGCTGTGAAACACCAGTTCTGCTCGGGCTGGGTTTTTTTGTTATCGCCGGTTGAACCGACGCTTGAGATCAAGATCGTCGGATCAACCGGTGAGTAGAAGTTTTGGCTTTTAGGGTTTTTGGCCTTTCTGCTTGGTTGCATCGGTGTATTAGTTCCACATGCATCGGTTCAACCGGTGAAGCTTCACCAGCGATCCCTGCGTGTTGTTTTGCTCGTTGCACCGGCGTATAGAAATTCATCAACGTCGGTTCAACTGGTGCTCAGTGCGATTCGTTTTGCAGTCTCTCTGGACAACTGCACCGACGCTAGGGTTTTGTTTTCACCGGTTTAACCGGTGCTCGTTAAGTCCGTTTTGAGGTGTCTCTGGACAACTGCACCGACATTGACTCTTGATTTTGTCGGATCATCCGGTGTAGTAACACCGGTTGAACCGACGCTGTTCAAACCTATACGTCGGATCAACCGGTGCTTGCTTGTCTCTTGCTGCCGGCTCTGTGACGTCGGTTAAACCGGTGAGAGTTTTCTTCCCACGTCGGTTTAACCGGTGCTCGTATACCGTGCTTTCTGTGTTGCTCGCTCGCCGTTCTTGACTCGATCTCTTCGAAGCTTGTTCCTAGGGTTTGTGATTTGTGTCTAGCTCAGCTAAATCTACACTTTACACATTCTAGAAGAAAGGGCTTGTGGTGCGCGTTTGGGATTATAGGCCAAACTTTCCCTGAAGAAAATTTTAATTGTCTCCCATCCGGCCCTCCGCTGGTCACCTTTTCGTTACCTCAGAGTAGCTGGTGGCTATCTGGTGGTACTGACAAGCTAGGCGTCCTGCTCCTGCTGGTACCTTTGGCTGCTCCTGTCTGGTCCTTCCATTGGCATCAGCAGCCGGGGACGACAGATCGAGGCACCGGACTGGATTGGATGTCCAAGACAAGTCGCCACCACTGTCATGCGCCCGGCAATAGCCTTACCAGCAATTCAGAACGAAAATCTTTAGGTGACGGATGAGGTCAAGAAACCGATCAGAGAAGGAGATGAGCTGATGGAGCGCAGCAAGACAGGAGACAGGGCTCTGCAAATGACTTTGAGGCTTTGAGCCATGCCACGAAGCTCGGTTGTTTAGTTAGTGAGGTGGGCCAGCGCACGAAGAGTGTAACTTGAAACCGTTTTCTTCTATCTTAATACTACAAAAGAAGCGCAGCTCTTCTGCGTTTTTGAGAGAGGAAAAAAAAAGGATTTGAGCCACGGGCACAGCGCACTTGGCAACAACCTAATCGGCGCACCATAAATGGCCTATAAGCTAAATTATTGATGCATGTCTGATGAGACTGACCTTTTAGATTATCTGTAGTATATGTGAATTAAGCAGGTATGTAACCACTGTCCACACTCCAAGGGCTACAAACCAAAATTCAGGTGGAAGCACTAACTGAAAGATAGCCCAGGCCAGTATATAATATATATGCAGTATTCTACTCATAGTAACCAGCATGCTTTGCTGCTGTTTAATACTGTAATTTACCCTCCAGTGCCCAGTGCGTGGTGTCTCCGTCAGACACTCCCAAAGCATGAAGGGCACAGCATGTACATGACAGCTCCACTGCAACCTCTCTTGAACGCTAGGGTAGGGCACCTATATAGCATACCCCTGCGCCATCCACCGCTAGGTGAGAGCAGTTGGACACACCCTGCAGGAGGGCTCACCCGTAGAGGGCTCGCCACACCACCACCAAGTATTAAGAGGCGAGAGGTTGACGTACAAGCAGCTAGCTAGAGGTCGTTTCAGGGGAAAAGGAGAAGAGAAGACAAGATGCAGGACTGGGCGCCGGTGTTCATCTCGCTGGTGTTCTTCATCCTGCTGTCGCCGGGCCTGCTGTTCCAGATCCCCGGCAAGTGCCGGATCATCGAGTTCGGCAACTTCCACACCAGCGCGCTCTCCATCCTCGTCCACTCCATCCTCTTCTTCGCACTCATCGCCATCTTCCTCATCGCCATCGGCGTGCACATGTACCTCGGGTCCTAGCTTGTAGCTTTTGTTAGCCTGATGATGCCTACCTGCCTGCCCGACGATGGGGTGTTTGTCGATCAGTTTGCAGCTCGATCGTGTTCTTCTCTGCTAGTCGCCCATCTCTAATTAAGGGTTCTTTTTTTCTATACACATGTGTTGAATAACAATGTATGTACCATCCATGTTCATTTCTTTCTTCTTCTAATAATAATAATAATAACAAAGTTCTTCAATTTGCTTTGGCATTTGCCTTCGTGCATTGTTCGTTTCGTTGCCCAGCGATTAGGTAGCCTTGTTCAAAGTGTGGCATGGCACAATTATCGAGCATCGAGCAGGCTCGTTCCTTGCCTCTAATAATCAGAAGAAGAAGAAAGATCATCTGAACCTACCGTTTCCATCGATCGTTCTGATTCTCATTCCTGAACTAGCTGCTAGCATGCACTTCTAACTCAGCCCCCTTGTTTATTCAGTTTGCATTGGTGTTCATCTGTAACTACTGTGCTCAAGGAATAAATTACGACTCTTCATGCGTCTCAACGGAAAAAGCTACTTCCATATTGTAACTAAAGCTTTATCATCAGCCTCACTTTCTGATAGTTGCTCTACTTCTTTTTATGGGCTGTTTTGTTGCTTCAGCTTTTGTAACTACTACTACAACTACTACTTTTATGCATATATAAATAAATATACATATAATATAAATAGGCTTTATGTCTCTGCTTGCCCACTGTGCTCTCTCACTCTGTTCGCTATAACCAGCCAACAGTATTTTTCTCTCACACCAAACCAACACCAACCACCAGCCACCCAACACTACTTTTTTCTCACAACAAATCAGCACAAACCACCACAGCGAACAGTCAACGGAACTTTTGGATCGGAGATGACGCGTAGGGGATATGCATTGCCCCAAAGGACTGACGCGACAGTCGAGCTACCGGGTAAGCCTGCGCCCGTACTGTTCGCGGCCAGAGTAGCCAGGGGAGTTCGGTGCCGGGTCGCCATGGCCGCGATGTGATCGGCGTCGGAAAGGAACAAAAGGGGGATCAGCGCGCAGCGACCAAGAGCCCAAGAGGTAGCGAGCTTGTGAACAGCATGCTGGCTGGCTCGACCAGTGACAGCGAGCCTGCGGGCGATTTGGCATCCGTGTTCCGTATGCTGGGATGCGATGAGACACGATACGGTGCGTGTGGACGCCATGGCTCCTGCTGCGGCTCGCAGTTCGCTCATCACCGTACCCCAACGGGCAACGGCCACGGCCAGACCGCCAGCTGCTAACCGCGCACTGACAGTGACAGTGACGCGCGCGAGTGGCCGTAGCGTTAGGGGGTGTGCATGTTAATTTTGTCCCTGGAATCGAAGAAGAGATGGAGTCAGCAGTGTTTACGCTGCGTGTATCTTTGGACTTTGGGTGTGAGATCGACGGTGATCCCAAGAACAACAACGATGTACTACCCATACATTTGTTCTACATGAAAAGCAGGGAATCCTTTTTTTCGAAAATGTGATGTGCGTGAGCGGCCTAATTATTAGACTAAGTGCGCTACACATGGCAGGGGTGTAACAGCCTAACCCGTCGCCATCAGTCATTCAGTCCTGTAGCGGTATTGCTGTACTATGTGACCCATCTTGTTGCGCGTGTGTTTTTTCGTTCGGTCTTTGAAGGTCATCTTATAATCTTTGTCGGTAAAAAGTAGCATCTCCTGGTTAAACATTTTACAGGAATTGAGTAAAATGCAGAACTCGGTAAAGAAATTTATGAAACGGGACAATCACATTGCATAGTTCATTTCACATTTTCCACACTCTGTAAGGAGTTTATGACCCTTATCGTATGGGTTTTTCATACACCAGCTAGTAAAATGCGACGCGTTTCTCCGTAGCTCGATGACTAACGCTAAAAGATAAGATGTGTACTGGTTCGGGCAAATGCCCTACATCCACGAGAGTGGTTCGTTGCATTTGTGTTCTTGCGCTTGAGTGCTTGGGTGTTTACAACGGCGAGTTTGCAAGCATGCAAAATGTTGTGCGTGAGAAAGAGAATCGAGTGTTCCTAGAGAGAGAAAGAAGGCCTAGCTCATGGGAGCTGGGTTACAATTGGAATGAAGGGGTGTCTGACCCTCGGAGTTGGCATCCTGACGAGAGGTTGGGGACTTGGAGGGTTCTATAGGTAGCTTAACTCTAGCCTCTTATTTCCTCCGTCCTAAAATACTAGTCATTCTGTCACTTCACTTAAATTTTGTCCAAAAAACATGTCATCCTAACTTTTATATAGTCATATGGCCCACAATCGATAGAAAATCCATCTGCACAGCCCGTGGTTTACTCATGGCGTAGTGCATGACGCCAAAAATTTACTAATGGCGGCGGCTAACCTCCTACATGCAGCCATCCTTAATTGATTGAATACGGTGGGGATCTCCTCCAAAAAAATTTACTGATGGCGGACGGCGATGCGTTGCGGCCCGTCCCGTCGCTCTGACGGGGCGGGATGTGGGCGTTGGTCCGCGGCGTCATGATGCTCCGGTTGACCAGGGATGCGTGAGCTACTTGCCCCCACCTCCCCGTGTGCTTCGGTCTTGGGCTCATCTTCCTGGGCCGGTTATCTGGTATTGGCCTGGTCTGGCCCGGGAAGGTCCGTCATTGAGGTATTCGTGGGATCTTACCTGTCACATCGTCATTTTTTTTTGCATGACAAGAGTCCACATACCTTGTCATATCAAGCGCAATTATCGCACCGGTGTGGTATGCTATCTTGAAGTATTAAGCAATCTGTGTGGTTGATATGCTGGCTGTAGACCAGTAATTCTGTCATCCTAGGTGCAAAGTGAACAGTTAGACTAAACCTTACTGTATGTACCAACATGTTCTCAAACCTGGTACATCAGGGCACAGGGTTTAGGTGCACTGTACAGCATTAGTGTTTCGTGCGGCTCACTCTTCCTTTCTTGAGATTTCGACTTGGGGCAGTACCATGATTTTTTTAACTTTTTTTAATAATATTTTAATTTCAACCCGTATTGGGTTTTATTTGCAAGGAGTAGTCCATTTGGTCGCGCCAGTGCATGTGCCGCGATAGTGTGGCCACGCTGGCGGCCCGAGCCAGCGTTGCGCCGCGTCGGCGATGACGTGGCCCTCCCTGTCGCGCCACAAGCACTGGCGCGACAAGTCCAATGTCCTGGGCCCGCGCCGGCATCCCCCCCAAATCCGGCGTTTGGGGGGATAGGGGGAAACGTTCCCCGCCCTTCCCCGAAGGTATTGCTCCCATTTTTTCCTTCTTTAACCATGCACATTTGTAGATATTAGCGATTCTTGGTGATTAGGGTTTGGTTCTTGATTTGAAAAATAATGTCGTAGTTGATAGTTTTGTCATGATTAGTGCTTTAGATGATGCATAGATGGTGCTCTGCTCTCGATTTGGATGTGAGGTAGTACGTGCATGCATCGATTAATATGATTTCTAGGATTGAGTAGTGTGGATGTTAATATGGGTTTCACTCATGGATACTAGGCACCGTGAAGAATTATTTTTGTAGTTGATTTCTTTGTATAAATGATGAAGTTACTCCGATTTCTTTTTTGTTGTCGATGGACGAATTAGTTCGGGTTTTTATGGTGGTATGGTTAAGGAAAATGGAGAGTTTGAGAATATGGTAGAGGATATCGAACTATTCGATAGTCCTCCATTGTTAAAGGATTTGGTAGACCGGGTGGTTTCAAAACATTCATGTGGAATTGATGAAATATCTCTGAGGGGTAGATTTGATTGTGGTAAAGCTAGAGCACATTATGTTTTGTTGACATTGGAATCTGAGATGCATTGGAGAAAGTACAAGGATATAGTAGCTCGTGCAAATGTGATTTGTTTGGATGTGGTTGTTGAAATAACCCGTAGAACAAGATTAGAAGAACCAGTTGGGAGAGAAGATGAAATTCCATTTCCTATTGAGAATATGACTCAAGAGTCAACCTTTGTAGAAGATGTCCCAAATCCCACTTGTGCTTCGGATTACGATATGGCAGTCGCTTCCGATCATTTGGGGCCAGATAGCTTCGAGGCACAAGATGACACGGATGCTGCAGATGATGATGATATTTCTTTAGGTTCGGAGGACAGTGAATACGATAGTAGTGATGAGGACGACGATGATGAAGACACCGGGGTAGAAGAACGGGAGGGTAATGGTGTAGAGGCCCAAGTAGAGCAGGAAAATGATGCCGGCGATGGAGCCAACGCAATTGATGATGATCAACGATTTATTTATACCGCCGAGGAGTTGCGCATGTTGAAGTTAGCCCACGTTGAAGTCCCTGCGGTATCAAATGCTAAGGACCTTAGCAGGATCGATAGAGCCATTTGTGACTCAACTATTTTTGAAAGTGAGTGTGTAATTGATAGTGACTGTCTGGAGATTCGAAAGGGCATGAGGTTCAATTCCCTTCCAGAGTTGCAGTTTTTCTTGGCTGATTATGCAGTGCGTCACCCCCGACCATTTTATGTGGTTCATTCAGACAAGAGGGTACGCTACGATGTGCTATGCAAGTAGGGATGTCTTTGGGGTGTTTGGGCACGTATTGTTAGTGGCACTGGTCAGTGGAAGATCACCAATGTAAGACAGCCTCACACATGTGCATCGTCGAAGCCGAAGCAAGTTCATGCACAGTGCACTGCACGTTACCTTACTCATCGGATCCTTGGTATTGTTCGGAAAAACAGCGACACCTCAGTTCCATCGCTTATGGAGTCTATTTTCGCTTTAAGTTCTTACCGGGTGAAGTACTCCAAAGCGTGGCATGCAAAGCAACATGTTATAGCTCTGTTGTGGGGAGATTGGTTAGAGTCATATTCCAGGGTGCCCCGGGTGTTGACGGGCATGCCCCTCTTCAATCCAGGCGTAAGATGGTTCACGTACACGGGAAACATGATGCTCCCTCATAATGGAGTGTACAAGCAAGTTTTACAAAGGGTGTTCTGATGTTTTCCCCAATGTGCTGAAGCATTCCAGCATTACCGACCTGTGATTCTCGTGGACGCCACATTCCTGACGGGTAAATATAAGGAGGCACTAATGATGGCCGTTGTTGTGGACCCTGATAGGCAACTAGTCCCTCTAGCATTTGCTTTGACCGAAGGAGAAAACAACGACAGCTGATCTTGGTTTATGAAGCTGGTGCGGCTGTATGTGTTGGGTCCCTCGAGGCAAGTTTGTATGATATCTGACCGGCACCATGGTCTCCTAAACTGCGTTAAAGAGCACATGGATGGATTTCCACCTCTTCTGCATAGGTGGTGCATGCAACACTTTGCAGCAAATATGTGGAGGCGTTAGAAAAAGAAAGAACTAATTGGGAAACTAAAGTTGTTGTGTTCAGTGCGCACGGAGAAAACTTTTGAAGAAAAACTTGCTGATTTAGAAAAGGACATGAATGAGAGGGCCAAGGAGTGGTTGAAAGGTGAAATGGTGGACAAGAACAAATGTGCTCTTGCTTATGATGACGGGGGGTGGCGATACGGTATCATGACCACAAACAACGCTGAGTCAGTGAACAATATATTCAAAGGTATTCGATCAAGACCTGTTGCTGGCATTGTAGAGTTCTCTTTCGAAAAGTTGAACGAGTACTTCATCGATAGATGGGGGAAAGCTCGGAATTTGTTGGACAAGGGTCAACAGTGGGGACTAATAGCGCATGAACACCTTGGGGATGCCGAGAATAGATCGGTGAACCAACTTGCAGCGCCTTACGGGCCTGAAAGAATGATTTATGGTGTTAGAGGAGCAGGTGGTACAAATATAGGAGGTGAGAGTTATGGAGGATGCCATTACAAAGTGAACCTCAGATCTGGAGACTGTACTTGCATGACTCCACAATTGTTACACCTTCCATGCTCGCACCTAATAACGGCATGTAGGGCCCGCGGTTTTTGTTTCAAAAGCCCCACTTAATTGAGTCCGTACTACTCTCGGTCGAACACAATCAAAATATGGGAGGCTAGTTTTGAACCTTACCTGGATCCATCTCAATGGCCGGAGTACAAGGGAGTAGAGTACGTGCCGGATGCGTCACTGTTGAAACCTAAGAAAGGAAGGAGGCGAAAGAAAAGGCTCAAAGGTGATATGGATGAGGCGCAAGGTCGGGCTAGTGCAGACTACGGAACCAGTGACTTTGATGAGGACAAGAGCCAAAACCGTTGCTCCAAGTGCCATAGATTTTGTTCTCAGTGCAAATGTAAGAAGAAAAAAAATCTAAACGAAAAAGAACGGCCCAACCTAACCCGAGAAAGAGAAAAAGGCATAGCACACAGGTTTGTGCTTATTATGAATAATAATTATCAATACAAGTTTAAATAGAGTTCATTATTACTCAGCAATCGTTGTTGCAATATTATTTATTAATCGTCTATATTTATTGTTTTAATTACCATGATCATTCTAAATACTTTTTTGGTTCATTTTTCTGTTGGTTCTAACTGATCATGTTTTGATTTATCACTGTAGGATGGCGCACCCCAGGTTCCCCCTACTGGAGACGTTCTACGACTCCAACCACCGAGCACACATCCTAGTTCACTGTGGCGAGGTTTGTATTTGTTTTACCGAGCACACCTCCATTTATATAATTTTTTCTAGCCCTCTAACGACTCATTTGCTATGATCTCAGGCGCTGCAGCCCCTCCGCACATGTACCCACTCCCCACTTCGGTGGGATGAGCGGTACGTGCCATACCTTCGCCGGGCCGGGATGCTTCCTCTGGCGCGTGTTGTCTGTACGGGGCTCCCAGTTATGGATGCACCTCTTTTGACTGCTTTTGTGGACTGATGGAGGCCGGAGACACATTCATTCCATTTACCTTGTGGGGAGGTTAGCATCAGTATGCAAGATGTGGCGATGATTCTCAGGCTACCTTTAGAGGGCAATGCAGTGATCGGCATGATTCAGACTGATGGATGGAGGGATATGGTGGAGGCACACATTGGGATTCGACCTCCAGAACCACCTGAGGGAGTCAAGGACAGGAAGACCTCAGGAGTTAGCTCGGCTTGGTTGAAGCAGAATTTCAACCATTGTCCTCAGGGAGCACCTCAGGAGGCTGTAGAGCGGTATGCTCGCGTGTGGTTGTGGCACCCGTTAGGGGGCTTCCTGTTTCCCGATGGTTCTGGAAACACCATCTCATGGATGGTCCTTACAATTCTGGGACATCAGTGGGAGAACATCGCTCAGTATAGCTGGGGGTCGGCAGCACTAGGGTGGCTTTACCGGCAGCTTTGTGACACATGTCGGCGTGCTGGCAATGACTCGAAACTAGGAGGTTGTGCATACCTCTTGCAAATATGGATTTGGGAGCGGTTTCCAGTCGGCCGGCCATACCGTGGTGAACTAGAGGTAATTCTTGGCTTACAATTAAATTTTGAGTTTAGCGCCCATTATTTGTTGTTCTTAACCCTAATATGCCTCCCTTTGCAGGCATGGCCGCACCATGATTCTGAGTCGAGGCCCACCGTTGCTTACTGCTGGAAGAACATTGGAGCTGTCAGAGGGGATCCTTTGCGCCGGTACATGCGTTACATGGACGACCTAGACTGCCTCACACAAAATCAGGTACTATATGCATCCGCGGTTTTTAAATAAATATTTCTGTCCGCACAATAACTAATGCTTGCGCATTACATAGATTTTCTGGACACCGTATAGTCGAGACGAGCTGGAGGAGTTGGGACTTAGTCACATTTGTAGAAGAGATGCAGAACTGTGGAGGACGTGTGTTCCTTTGATTTTCTACTTCGTAGTCGAGCTCCACTTACCGCACCGTGTTAAGAGACAGTTCTCAAGACTGCAAGACTTTCCTCCGGAGGCTATTTCTACTTCCTAGGCATTGCATCGGTAAGTTGTATTTAATTTGAATTTTATTAGTCCTCGCGAATATAATGTAACTAACATAACGCTCATATGTCAGAATTGACAGGAAGAAACGCTACACTGAGAATGATTGGCGTGTCAAACACGCAGTGCCTCTAGCGCAGTGGGACCAGAGGCAAAGGATGGATCCGGAACTTGGACCAGCACATAGGCACAACCATTACAAGGAATACCTTCGTTGGTTCCATTCAGTCACTAGAGTTTCAATCAAGCCGCCACGGTCAACTGAGCCTATAGAAGACCATGCGGACACGGATGATGATGATGACATCGTCGACGAGTACGATGACATCACACGCGGAGGAGTGCAGCCCGAGAGGGGCCCTTTACAGAACTACATGGTAAACAACGCTTTATGAATGTTGTGTCCTTAGAAATAAACTCACAATTTGAATTATGTTAGGACTAACTCAATCTTATCAGGCACAACAACTCGGCCGTCTCGCTAACGAGGCAGGCATGGCAATGACCCATGCAAGCGAAGGAGATAATGGAGGGGGCCACTTTAGGGCATTTGTCGAGGTAACCATATTTATGTTTAGTTATACTGTCACCATCTTTGTAATGCTTTCTTACGGTATTTGCCTAACATTTTATGGCTGCACACAGAGGGTACGCAGGAGTTGCAGGCGGATGGCCGCGAAGCTTAATTGCATGGCTCGCCCTGACGAGGACTTTGGTCCACTGGCCCCTGGTGCGGGAGCTTCTAGTGCACGTGGCCCCCACCTCAAGCAACCGTACACCAATTCACTACGGTGATGTGACCGCTACAACTCCTTTGCCCTCCGGTTCCAGAAGTCGTTCGCGGTCCACTTCGAGGACGGCATCACGTGCCGTGTCTAGGGAGAAAGCTATCCAGTCACCAGAAACCAGTGAAGAGTCCGACCACCAGGACAACTCAAAAGATGAAGACCCAACCTTTCAGGTACTCAGGATGTCTCAGTTATTTGATGCTCCCCAGGAACGCAGACTCAGGGCAAATCGAGCCAGGTAAGCATGTGTAATTGAAATGTTGTAACTTAGAGGTGATACTGCATCATTATAAAGAAAACGTGATTTTGTACACATTTTTGGTCTTCAACATGCCTCCATATTATATATTTTTGTGCAGGCACCTCAGGATGCACCCCAGACTCTCCTCCGCGTCGCCGACAAAGGCGTTCTCGTGACCACACCGACGTTGGTAGCTCGAACGTGCTCCCAACAGCTCCTGGAAGGCAACGGCGCCCCCACCGACCCTTTCAGCCCTGCCGAGCGTGGACGGCGCCGTAGATGAAGGAGCACCGACACTTTGTTCCTAGATGTATTGTAAAAATGCTACCCGGAACCTATTTGTGCTTGTCATGAACTCTTTGTGTTTGTCAGGGACCACTTTAGGTTGTGATGGACAAGATGCTTGTAGTGATACACTGTAGCTTGTAACGGCGCCCCACCGACCCTTTCATAATGAATTCCATGCTGCAAGAATAGCATTGAGCAGCAGCAGAAGCAAGCAGCAAAAGCAAGCATGCAGCAGCAGGAGAAGCAAGCAGCGGCGAGCAGCAGCAGAAGCAAGCAACAACAAGAGGGAGCAGCAAGGTAGAGCACCAAGGTAGTTAGGTGGCCGAATTCTGTGCTTGTCGCGCCATTCCGGGTGGCACGATAAAACTGTGCCCTCGCGCCACTGCAGGCGAAATGCAGCCCTTTCTGGGCTGTGGGAAAACATGGCGCGGCAGAAAGGGTCTGCCGCGCCAACAAGGATGGCGCGACAATCCTTCTCTGTCGCGCCAATGGGAATGGCGCGACCAAAGCAATCTGCCATGCCACCAAGTCAAAAATGCGGTCCTTTCTGGACTTTGACACTCCATGGCGCGGCAGTGTGGCTCTGTCGCGCCAACAACACTTGCGCGACAAGCCTACTCTGTCGCGCCGTTGGGAGTGGGTTCGTGCGCGATTTGCAGCCCTTTCTGGTCTTGGGCGGTCGTTGGCACGGCACGGCTGTTCTGTCGCGCCACCCATACTGGCACGACAATACACTTGCTACCTGCTGTCTGTTTCAAATTTGTTTCATTGAATCCATCATGATATATGTTTTGATAATGCATATATATTTGATAGTATAAATGTTGCTATAGTTTCTATAAATTTAATCAAAGTTTAACAAATCTGATTTGAGACAAATCTAATGTGATATGTAAAAATAACTAGAGGGAGCAGTCTAACGAGAAATCCATGGTGCTCACCCGTGCGCGCCACGAAACCATGTTCAGGAACCGGTAGCCATTGCATGACACGGTTAAATGGGTAACTCTGCTGTCAGGGGTAGAAACTCGATTCATTTGTGCACCAGAATACCAGATCCATTAACAATTGGCACAAGTTAACATAAAAAAGAACTGTTACTCTAATGCATAACTGAAGAACAATCATGGACATCGATCGACCCTTTTCACCTCAGATAAGGCACTAATGGCAGTGCAGTTTAAAGTTCCAAGGTGCTGGATTTGCTGTTACATGGCTCAAACACCAAATATAACAAGGGTTGAAATTTTACAAACAGAGAAACGTCATAATTTAACAACAAAAAACCACAGACGCCCTTGGTTCAGGAAGCCTATCCCGGTCCAGCCAGCCAGTCCATCACCTTGTTCTCCATCATGCACTTACAGGGCTCTCCAGGGTTAATGTTGTGCTCCCCATAGTTCGAGCAGTCTACAAACTCACCGAGCTCAAACTTGGAGTTCCAAAGAAATACCTTGAGACATGAAGCTCTTTCACTAACACAACGCTGGATATCGTGGATGTTTCATAACCTGATATGTCCAGGTACTCAAGCTCCTCTAGGCAATCAAGGAACGTTATTATAGCAGAGGAAGGCATATCTGAATTTGGTATCTCGATCTTATTAAGCTGAGGAAGAGAGGTACAGATAACTGAAGCCAATCATATATAGAGTCCATACAACTATAAATAAAACAAGCTAATCAGAGTCGCCTTTAATCAAAAGCTCTCCCCAACCATCATCATCATCATCTCCATCATCTTGGACTACAGATTTCCCCTTTCTTGCCTCAATTTGGGACACTGTGACCTCTACTTCCGCTGCATTCATTGCCCACCACTCGTCATCATCTCCATCATCAGGAACGTGGTCATGCTCAGAACCACTCTTCCCTTTATCCTGCACTACACTATTCCCTTGGTTATCGACTACAGATGTGTCGACTGCTTTTCCTTTCCTGTCAGACGGGTGATCCTGGGCAGGTAAGTCTCCTACAAGTGCCTTCATTGCATCCATTTGAGTAGCTCCAACACCCAAAACCTCCGTGCTCGCGGATGACACATCCTTCTAAACGTTGGGCACCTTGTGTGGCAGATCGGCAACTAGGGCCTGCATTGCCTCCATCTGAGCCTCCTGAGCTAAATCCTCCATCTTTTCCATTTCTTCCATCCTCTTGTTAGCCTCCAATTTCTGAAAATATTCCTCCTATGAACCCTTTGGGTATTTAGCTTCCGGATCAACAGTAAAATCTTTCTTTGTTCTTTCCTCCCTTAACCTCTGCCTCTCCATCTCCTCCTCCTCCTTCTTCTTCTCATAATTTGCCAAAAGCTCCCTATCTGTGAGGGGCCATGGGTACTTGCTTCGGTTCCTCCTCCAATAAACAATGCAATCCTCAAGAGTTGCCTTTTCTGTTGCCTTCTTTCCATACTCACGCCGTAGGTCTTGGAGTACAGGCCCTGACAGAAATGACTCAAGGGGCAAAGTAACTTGGTAATCCTTCCTTATCTTCAGTTTTCTATTTAAAGTGTCTCCAGATTTCCAAGGCTCTTTTGTTCTGCCCAATTGCACCATTAGCTCATACCGGCCTTCGAACCACTCCCAATCACATGTCCTTCCCTCCTGAAAAATTATTGAGAGCCAAACATTCATAAATGTTAATGTACCAAGTACTAGCACAATGACAGAATCATAAGGAGTTTCAACTTTGTGGTTAATATACGAACCCAATACTCTCCGTAGCTATTGCCACAGTAATATCTGTAGCCAAGCTCAGAAGGAACTACGCCTTTTGTGGGCAGAATACCACACTTGCATCGAAGACTAGGAGTAGTTGTACATGGACATGGCTTTTTCCCACTTTGTCGGCCAATGAGATCTAGGAACATAAATATACTCATTGAAGTCACATGCCGGCCATCCATCCTGCATGACACATAACATTAGCAACATAATTACAGCAAAATTAAAGAATCAATGCTACGTTACATGACACTTACTCTAGTCTTTAGCGAGCATCTAAAAAAGGGAGTGAACTTTGGATGGACACCAATATTAGGCCTTTGAAGTTTGGCACGAACACCGCAATGACATTTGGGAGGATTGTTCAAACGATATATAGTAGCTTCTTGCTTCTCTTCCTCTGTCATAGGTGGTGGATTTGGTGGGGAAGGGACCCATCGTCTAAACTCATTGTACGCCCACGACTCTGACCGATAATAAGGGAACAGCCGAACTCTAGGATCGAACTTATCCGGACCATCAATCCACTGAAAGAAAAAGCAGTGGCAAGAATTCAATGAATCATTCCACTTGCATATGTAGAATGCTCTACCGGCCGTCTTGGGATGCCTCGATTGCTTCACTACTGCCAGCTGATTGCCCGGTTCACAATGACAGAATGGAACTGGAAGGGCAGGAGAGACTGGGGCATCCTCATCACACTCGAATGGGTATTGTCCACCACCAAGTAGCTTGTACCGGGCATCGCTCATTGCCATGTGTATTGTAGATACATAAATTCCATTGCCATATGAAATAAACAAAATACTTATGGAAACAAAAACAAAATACTTATGGAAACAAAGTATATACTAATTAAGCACAATATACCAGTGTTCAAAATATAATATGTATGTTCGTAAAACTATGGAATAAATTACATGTAACCCATATTAACATCTGTAACACCCCTGTGTTAATTGTGCTCGCTAATCACGTGTTAATCACTGATCATGGCTTAAGCGCGTCATTAGCGCTAACCGAGTCCACGCGTTAAACATTGTTTTAGTCGTGTTCGTCTACGGTTTTCTCCTTGATCCGAGCCTCAAATCAACTTTCGCCCAAAAACAAAGTTGTTGAGCTTCTCTTCCTATACAACTTCTATTTTGGCCAAATTTCAAGTTGCTATATGAAAATTTGAGTTTTGGGTGGTCAAACTTGGGTCAAAATTCGTTGAACATTGCTGTGTTGTTCCTGTGCGTCACTGTTCTCGCCGACGCCCATACCGCGACCGACGCCGGTGACTCCACGCGTCGCGTGCGCCGGCGAACCTCGCCTTCCGCGAGTCACCCTTATCCATTCAAGCGCCTGGATGCTTCTCGCTCGTCCCCTTTCTTCTTCTTTCGAGCTCGCGCGCACGTCGAGCCGAGCAGAGTGAGCAGAGCCGCCTCCGGAGTTGCTCCGGCCACCCCTCGCCGCCCCCCGATCGATTCCTCGTGCCCCAACCTCCCTCGCCTTGCCTCACACCCATGCCGCCCCTCCACAAGCTCATTCGAGCCAATCCCCGTCCGGAATCTGGCCTCGCCGCCGCGGCCACCATTGAAGCTCCACCGAGCTCCGCCCCCTCTCGTCGATGTCCATCTTCCGGCCTTCCTCCATCCAATCCAAGAGCACAATGAGCTTCCCTATACCCTACTCCATCTCTCCGACCTGGTTTCCCTTGGGTTCAAGTGCCACCGACGCCGGGAACGTGTCGCGTCGCCGCGGCCGCCCGAGCGCTGCCGCTGCGCCCGCCGCGGGCTGCCTCCGCGCGGGCTCCAGCTGCGCGGCCGCCTGAGCCCCTGGTCACGGGCGCACCTCGCCTCCGCCGCCAGCCGGCCGTGGCCGGGCCGGCACGCCGCGGGCCACCGCGCGCCCTGCTTGCGCCGCCCCAAGGCCGTCCCTTCTCCGTCCTGTGCCGGCCCCGCCGTGGCCACGGCCATGGCCCCAGCACGGGCAAAAACAGGGGAGGGGAGGGGGGAACCTGGGAGCTGGGCCGGCGCCCACTTACATGTGGGGCCCAGCTGTCAGCCCCCCTTTTTAATGTTTTCTTTATTACTTATTTCGGCTGTTATTTCATAAATTCATAGAAATTCAAGGAAAAATGCTAAAAATGCAAACTCAATTTTTATTGGCTTAGTTGAATTCCAAACTTCAGAGGAAAATTATCCTTGCTTGTGCTACATCAGTTGTATTTGTGCTATAAATTGCCTTGTGTTTAATCTTAATTAATTTATTCCTACTGTTTTGTTGTTCTGAAAATCATGAAATTTATGCAGTAGTCTAATCTTTGTATGTGTAATCCACTATAAAAATTTCATATGCTGGTGCTGTGCACTTTTGGGTAAATCTATGTACGTTTAGTTTAACTTGCTAGAGTTAAAATAAATGTTTTCGGTCAGCAATAAATGTTGGAAAAATTGTGTGGGATGCTTTATCCAAATCATGTTATTCTGATAAATTCTTGTGGCCTGATCATATCTGCAAGTTGGGTACTTGCTTTTAATTTGTTCCTAGCTAGGCTCTTTTCTTTTATAATTGTTGTAATTAATTCTTCCATGCATGTGTTTTTGCAACAAAACAAGCCACTGGTTATTTTGATCCATGTTGTTCTAGGGTTGTATTTAATCCTTCGAAGCAAGTTTAGTAACTTTTGCTTGATAGGAAACACTTCAGGCTAAAAGGCATTAGAACCAAAGCCGGTACATCAGTTCTAAACCGTTTCCGTCGTAACCCTAGTTGTGAGGTTGCTCCGTAGACGCTTTTGGAGTTTGGTCCATGCCTTTCATTGTGTGTAGTGCATTGCATCATTTCATGAGTCTCATGCATGGCATATTCTTATTCGTATAGACGCTGAAACCGAAGTCGCCTACGAGCTGATTGCTGAGCCGGTCCAGGAGCCTTCCACAGGAGAGCCGCAGCCAGGTGAAGTCATTGATCAAGCTCCCGAAGAAGTCACTATCCCTGCTGACCTGCAAGGCAAGCACCGGAGCATAACCCCTACTTTCAGTATTCAATGTTATTATTTAAGTATTGTGCATTAAGTTTTCTAGGAATTGAATGAAACCCTAGTATGCATGTCTCTCCCTAGGTACATATGAGTCTCTTCTAGTGTACATGTCGTTAGTACTGCAATGCTTAATCAGGATTCGGTAGAAGTCGAGTGATTCCTGTCACTCGCGAGATATAGGTCCTTGTCACTTACGAAAGGGTTACTAGAGAATGAATCATTGGGAAAGAAAGGAAAAATGGAGACCGGGCGGAGATGAATTTGGTTATGGATATGGAAGGTATGGAAAGTGAGTCTCCGCCTGTGTCGATTGAGGACCGTACCGTTGTGGCACTACTGATCGAGGATTGAACAGTACTAACCACATGCCGGAAGTAGGAGGTAGTCGAAACCGGTAAGCTGTGTACCGCTTTACAACGATACTTTGAATCCCTACCTGCTACGCTGGGCGTGGGAGTTGGCGGGTGTTGGATGGATGCCACCTTCGGGTTCTCTGGGAGTTCGCCGTGAGGGGCCCAACACCTGGGTTTTAGCAGGCGCGATTCAGATGTCGTGGTAACGATGGAAACAGTTGATGCGTGTGGCCCGACGGGGTTTACATGTGTCGTGTTGGTTAGGTCTACCTTGTAAGGTTAAATCGAATCGATTCGCCGTGACTCGCGGATATGAGAACCTGGATCTCTCTGTCACATCGTAGTAAATGATGGAAATGGAAAGTTGAGAATATGAGGTATGGCTGTGGTATTCTGAAAAGATAATATGATCAACCATGCGTGCTCTAGGTGTTCAGGCAAATCTAGTCGGTATTTGGATAATAAACTTGAGCTAAAATACTGAAAATAAGGATCCACTATTAGCGGCTTTTCAGCAAAACAACTCTAGAGCCAAACAGCTTTGCATGTCTAGGAGTCGGCTAAATATATACCATAGTCGGGTAAGACTTGCTGAGTATTAGTATACTCAGGGTTGTTGTTGTAACCCCTTTGAGCAGGTTGTGTCTTCGCTGACTTCGAGGAGGTCTGTGCGTCCTGGGTTGGACAACCACTTCCTCCTGGGTGGACTGTCGAATGGGTCCCGTCTTCTCCGTGAAGGTCGGGCAGATCGACATCACATCGGTGGGCAGGATGTGGAGTTCACCTTGTATCATCGTCGTGATTAACGTATTGTATTTCGAACTCGGTTTTTAAACTTCCGATGTGTATTTAAACTCTGTCTTTTGTTTCCAAACCTTTTATGTAAAATTTGTGTTGTAAATTAATTTGAAGATTTCTGTATGCTGGTATCACCTATTAATTTGAAGATTTCTGTATGCTGGTATCACCTGTGCTCGTTTTCGTACGGGTCTGCTAGTGCAATTGTGATCCTGGAGTACAGTAGTTTAATCGGGATTTACCCGACAGCCTGTCAGATTACACCATTTTAAGTGCACAGTAACTTGATTAAGTATTAAGATGATGGTTAGCGCACTTAAGCCGGTTTAATTTGGGCAGTGCTGCTACAACATTCCCACTACTCAATCCTAGAAATCATATTAATCGATGCATGCGCGTACTACCTCACGTCCAAATCGAGAGCAGAGTACCATCTACATATCATCTAAAGCCCTAATCATGAGAAAACTATCAACAACACCACCGTTTCTCATATCAAGAACCTAACCCTAATAAAAAATCACCAATAACTACTAATGCACACGGTTAAACGATGAGATATTAGGGGACAATACCTTCGGACAAGAATGGGGAACGATTCCCCCAACTTTTTCCCCTCAAAAAATCCGAATTGGGGGGGGGATCTTGGGGGGGCGGACGGCGCCGTCGTCCTGCCTGCAGCACTGGTCGGGGAGGAGGAGGGAAAGAAAGGGAGGGTGGGGGAGAAGGGGCCAGCGCGGGCCCAGGACATTGGCCTTGTCGCGCCAGCCCGCATGGCGTGACAGGCTTGTCACGCCAGTGCATGTAGCGCGACAGGGAGGGCCACGTCAACGCCGACGCGGTGCAGCGCTGGGTCGGGCCGCCAGCGTGGTCACACTGTCGCGCCACATGCACTGGCGCGACAGAGGCTATCTGTCGCGACAGGGCAAGTGGCGCGACCAAACGGGCTACTCCCTGCAAATAAAAACCAATACGGATTGAAAATAAAATATTATTAAAAAAGGTTAAAAATAAAAAAAAAATCCAGTACCATGCATGTGGACTACTCTGCAGATTGCAGGTGAGTCACAAAGGGACCAGCTGCTGCTTCATCTTTGCCGAAGGCAGTTGGAGGCTTCTGCCAACGTTTTTAGTTCTCCCCAGCAGCCGTATGATGCATTTATAAGACATCGATCACGTATGCCTGCTTGTTGACGCAAACAATGAAACAGACACGGGGAGGCGCTGCTGATTGCTAGCTTGAGAGCTTCTTCAATTCGGTTGGCTCCTGATAGTCCTGAATTTCAGAGCGTAACTAGAAAGGCCACCGCGCATTTGCGCGGCTAGATATAATGTTATATTTTAAATTATTTAATAATTTATATCCCTTTATGTTATATTTTTAAATTATTTAATTATTTATATTTATTATTTGTGTGGCTAGATATAAGTATATTTAAGGTTACACGTTTGTAATCGGCTTTCATAAAGCAATTTTATTTTGTTGACGAAAATCAAGATCTATTAAAGCTATTTTGAGGATAAATAATTTGATTTTATTTTCATACTACTTCTATGTTTGAATTGGATACTATTTTGAGATAGTTCTAAGTTTATTGTTGTATACGTTAATTAAAAAATATTTAGTTTCACTAAAGTGTAAATTTTTTAATAATGCTCAAAGTTGTGTTTTGAGGATTGCGTCAATGGTAAACATATTATTATTCATTTGGAGGTAGTATTATTTTTAACATAAGAAATTTTTTGAGCATTTTTTTAGGTTTATGTGTTACCGTTAATGTTGTAGAGTAATGTTTTTATTTATTTAATTTAGATTCTAAGTCAATGATTTGCGGCAACTTCTTGGCGTCTTCCTGGTACTCACCTGCTGATGCTGCTACTTCTTGTTTGTTGTTATCTTGGTTGCTCAAGTGAAGAGATAAAAAGAAGAGGTTTACTCTCTCATTTCCAGCTTAATTCGTAGAATCGATAGAGTGTGTGAATCTTATTCACCTCCAACCATTCATTTCTTCGTTGTTGCCTCTAATTCAATAATAGTTCCTCCACACTCCACACTCCACTTCTCTGCGTCGTCCACTCCATATCCACGCGGGCTTATGGCCTTTCCTTTTTCTCATTTTCCTTTTCATTTTTTCTTATTTTTTCTCATCCCCCTTATTGTTTCCAATGGAATATGGATATAGTGCATTTATTTTGTTTCTCTCATAGCCTTGGGTACTCATTTAATCAATTCAAATATACTGCAACTGATTTGACGGAGACAGTGAGATAAACAATAGTTGACATAAGATTGTTTCTGGGTTTTTTAGCGCCATTTATTAGTTTCAATATGACTTTTGACTGAAATGTTAGTAAATAGAACACATATTAATTTTGTATGTACATGTTTCGATTGTATGTTAAAAATAATATTAGAATTATTCAACTAAAATGATAGTATTTCTCAGTAAATTGTGAGGCTATAACATTTCTATTTTTTCAGCGTGGTGTTGTGGTGTGCAAATATTTTTCTGAAGCTTGTCTTGAATTTTTTTATCAATATTTATATCTGTAGGAAAAATAAATAAAAAATTATAATTGTAATTTTTAAGAATCTCCTAGCTTACACAACTCTAGTTGTTTGGAGTCTCATTACTATGTTGCATATTGAATTAGTTTCTTTATAATGGCATGGCGGGCTATATTTAGTCAAACACAATAGTATTTTGGGTCGATTTTTATCGTAATGACAGTGCTGGGTAATTTCAATTTCTTTTATTTTTTCTGATTAACGTGAGAATTTTTAGGATTTGAGATTGAATGTGGAGGCTCCGTTTGTTAGCCAAATAATAAGATAACTGAATACACTATGAGGCTACAACTTTTCTATTTTTTCAGCGTGGTGCTATGGTGTGCAAATATTTTGTAAAGTTTCTCCAGAATTTTTTTTATCAATGTTTATGCCTATAGAAAAAATAAATTAAAAATCATGATCGTAACTTTTAAGAAACTCCTAACTTACCCAACGCTAGTTGTTTGGAGTCTCATTACTATGTTAAATATTAGATTAATTTTTTTATAATGGCGTGGTGGGCTATATTTAGTCAGACACAGAGGTAGTTTGGGTTGATATTTATCATACTGACAGTGGTGAGTAATTTAAATTTTTCTTATTTTTTCAATTAATGTGGAAAATTTTAGGTTTTGAGAGTGAATATGGAGACTCTATTTATTAGGCAAATAATAAGATAATAGATGACTAGAAGCAGTTGGCATCGGTCTCTTTTCTGCCTCACACACTGTTGCAGTAGTGGTACTGAGCTTTCCTTCGGTTGGTTTCAGCGTGACAGCAAGTTGAAGACCGCCTCTGCAAGTCTGCTCCGTGCCAACTGCCAAGTCGTCGTCCGTCGTCTCTGCCTCGCCTTGGCTTCCTCCTCGGACGAGACACCAAACACCAAGCGGCGTGGAAGTCAAGCAACCCTACTAGTACTACCCTCCCTCCGGCCCCTCCTCCTGAGTTGATCTGACCTCGCAACAGTACAAAAACAAAGCCTGATGTGACGCGCCGCGCCGCGCGCGCCTTGGAGTCTCAGCAGCAGTGATGGTCTGATGGATGCGTCTGAAACTCTGAACTCGCGACTGCCGATGCGTGCTGCATCCGTAACAGCTCAACACGTACTAGTCCCCTCGCCAATGACAAGGAGGAGCTTCCAAAATTGCCGTCTACGGGAGCATCACTAGTTGGCACATGTAGCCACCCGGACTCGCTTGCTTTGACATAGTAGCCGCGGCGGACGGCCGGCCGGCCGGCCAGAGATGTATATATACGTATATGCACCCAGTGATGGACCTCTGCAGGGTAGGAGAAGATGGCGGACTGGGGCCCGGTGCTGATCGCGGTGGTCTTCTTCGTGCTGCTCACGCCGGGGCTGCTGTGCCAGATCCCCGGCGGGAACAGGGGCATCCCGGAGTTCCACAGCATGCGCACCAGCGGCATGGCCATCTTCGTCCACACCCTCCTCTTCTTCGGCTTCTGCGCCATCTTCATGGTCGCCGTCGGGGTCCACCTCTACGCCAACTGAGCCAGCCTGCTGTTCTACCGTTGTTTTTTTTTTCCAGGCCGAGTTCTAGCTAGCAAATACTAGTACTACGAATGAACTGATACTAGAAAACATTTTTTTTCTAGCGCAAGTATAAGCGTGGTGAATGCCAATTTTCGTGGCTGCTGTCTATCTCCAAGTTTCTCTTTTCTTTTGATCACACCTCCTATTCTTCGCTCTCCTGAAATCTGCTGTCCAAGTGATCCAAACAACTCAATCTGCTGTCGTAAAAGATCTGCACAAAACTAGCTACTCCCTCCGTTCAAATTACAGGTTGTTTGATTTTTTTCAACCCCAAGTTCGACCACTCGTTTTATTCAAAAAATTATATAAAATATCATTTTTTTATTGTGGTTTGCTTTACCAATACAAGTTTTTCAAAAATAATTTAAATTTGACTACATTTATATAAAAAAATTTAAATAAAATGAGTGGTCAAATTTAATGTCAAAAAATCACAACCTATAATTTACAACGGAGTAAGTACAAATAAGCGAGCTGCGCCCACCAGATCAGCAACGTGCAAATCGACGGATGTCACGGCACAGCACCGAGCCAAAAGGCCCCAACCCCCAGGCCACAAAACAAAAGCCTCGATGGAATGGATGACGGGGAGGGAGTGGAGCGGGCAGGGCAGGTCGCGGATGGGCGCGCGACGGGCGGACCGGACGCACGGACACGGAGACGAGGACATGAGGCGAGACGCGACGGCAACGTCCCACCCAACCCAACCCAACGCATGATTGGCGCCGCTGCTCCTGCTTCAACCTGAAAGTGCCCAGGCAAAGCAAATCAGCGCCCGGTTTGGTTTGGTTTTGGTTTTGGTTGGGGTGGGAGCAGCGGGTCGCCGTCGGCCTGCTTTTATACGCCGTCCTTCCCCACTGCGTCTGCCGGGAGAGAGAGAGAGAGAGAGAGAGAGAGAGAGAGAGAGAGAGAGTTTGGGAGGGAGGTCAGGGAGGAGAAAGAAGAGGGTGAGGAGGGTGATCGGAGATGTCGGACTGGGGGCCGGTGGTGGTGGCGGTGGTGCTGTTCGTGCTGCTCTCGCCGGGGCTGCTGCTGCAGCTGCCGGCCAAGGGCGGCCGCTTCGTCGAGTTCGGCAACTTCCAGACCAGCGGCGCCTCCATCTTCGTCCACGCCATCATCTTCTTCGCCCTCACCGCCGTCTTCCTCGTCGCCATCGGGGTCCACATCACCACCGACTAGCCACCCCGGTGATCATGGCGCTACCACTACCTGCCTGCCCAGTGAGGAGCACTTCGTGCGATACGGCAGCCTGTATCTGCATCAGTATTTGCAGATTGTAAATTTGTAATTGTACCGTACCCCTCTGCTAGCAGTTAAGCGTTTATCTTATACATGCAAGGATTTGTAATCTTACCAGGCTGATTTTAAAAGAATTGTACACTAGCCTCTGAATTTCTGTCCGATTATTCTACTTGTTCCACTCCAATCAGATTGTTAACTAACTTCGGTTCCGTTCCAGTCATCCATCATACATTTCATACTACCAGTTAGGCAGTTAAACAACTTAAAAGCAACTCTAGATCCTCGGAGGATTAGGCCTGCATGCAAACCTCTCCAGCTAAGCTCACACCCATATTTCCAGGCCTGCAAGCCTGAAACCAACCAGCACTCACGCCGGCCAACCGAACAAATCTGAAGCTGTTCTCTATGTATGAATTAGAGACAGCATACATAATACATGGCACAAGGACCAAGCATCACGAACCAACGCAAGACGCCCTCCTTACGATGCCGCCGCCGCCATTTCACAGCTCAACAATCCCTCCTCCATAGCAAACCGGCATTTTCCAGCTTGCAAGAACTCCATTCCAGGGCTTCCTTGTGTCCCTTTGACAACCACTGAACCACCCCCTCACCGCTACAGCGGCACATCGCATTGCTTCCACGAGACCGGATATATGTCAGAGTCCCGACCAGAAGGTAAACTCGCGGTTCACAAGCGGCAGCACGCAGAATGTGCTGAACAAAAGCTAGACGATCAGCAGGTCAGCAGGCTGAGACCACGTTCAGAAGTTCGGTCACCTCCGGCTGCGGCTGGGAGATGGCGCCACCTTCTTTTCCTCGACATACTGCGAGAATGTTACCCTCGGTCTCTGGGTTCAAATGACAAGATAGAAACCATGCATCAGCTTTAGTGTGCCTGCCCGCAACTAGGTGGTTCAGCAGTTTCAGGGTACAGCAACTACTTACAGGGATTCTGCAGTGGGAATTCAGATCCTCGAACATCTGCCGGCAACGTTCTCTGGCCACCTCTTCCACCCGAGACGCCTGTCTGCAAGCTGCTTGTGTCGACTCCTGCTGCAATTTCAAACAAAGATAAGAATTGAAGGATTTTGTAAACTTGAAATTTGTGATGAATATAAAACTGTTATTCAAGTGAGCAGACATCTTCAGACAGGGCAACACACACAAAAAAGAGCCACTCAAGAATAAGAAAATGGAAACATCTGGCTGAGAACAGGCCAAAGTTATACCCGTTCTAGTCATTGGCGGGCGTAAGGTTCCATTTCACATGTCCAAGTTAGACTCAATTATCATATGGAAATAGTTCGTGCTCACAAGTTGCACACAATTAAAACTATTTCCCCTAGGATTAAACCATAAATATATAAATGATTTGAAGATTGCAGCTAGGACATATACAATACATGTGTGGGTAGCGATGAATTTAATATCAATTGTATAAGCTACAGTAAGGTTGACATAGTCGTCTCCAATGTCTACACGTGATCAGTGACCAACAAGCTTAGTTCCAGTGACCAATGACAAATTATGATCACAGTGAATTATTGACATTACAGAAACAATTCTGACTACGACATTGCTGGTGTGGAATGCATCCTTGTATTGTATTTATAGGATTGCCAAATACAGACCACAGACCCAGAAGTATTTCTACAGCTAAGCATTCTTACAGCCTAAATTATGCAAATGATAGTCCATGATAGGAAGAAACTCCATAGATGCAGAAGGCAAGTTACCTAGTTTTGTGAGTTGTCTTGAAAATTATTCCAAAAGGTTACCAGATTCTACAATAACATTCTCTTTAAAAAAATCTAGCATAACATATTCTAGGAGATGCTTATCCTGACCTTGAATATCCAGATTAGATGATACCACACAAGACATTGTAAAAATACTAGTAAGCATGAATAACATTTCTATGTACGGAATCTCAAGATAAGGAAAAGAAACAAAAGGTGCAATGCAAGTAATTATGCTTACTTGGACAGCAGGCTTCTCCACCAGACTCCTAAGATTTGCCACCTCCTTCAATAAGTTACTTATTATATCATCTGCTTCTTGCATTTGCTTCCTAGAGAACTCAAAAGCTTGGTCAGCATGTAGACGAAATGTAGAGCAGTCCAAACACATGCAGATGCCCTTGCACCCCCTTGGATGCCTCTTAAGTATTCCTTTCTTTGGAGAAAGCTTCTTAGGAGAATACTTATTAGGAGAGAGAACTCTTTTTTCCATAGAATGAACACCTCTTGGCTGCGATATGCCAGCTTTGCATCCCGATTCAGTGAGCGGAATACATCCAGACATTTCCTCTACTGATAAAGATCTGTCAACAGCACAAGGATCAGAAGACCTGCAGATCATTTGTATGTCACTGTCAAGAAGCTGATTATCATGAGCAGCCACAGAATCCTCGGGATCTTGGGCACAACACGAATGCAACAATGGTATCATGGTCTTGGTAGGGCTAACAAAACCAACATCATGACATCGTGAGTCTTTGGTTTGACACTGCGGTACTTCAGCTAATTCAGAATTATCTTGCAGTTGTGCAGTCAGGGACTCCTTTGCGACACAGGGCTGAAGCTGCTCATTGGCAAGATGGTCGCCCTTGTATGAATTTTCTTCATCTCCATCTAAAGGTGACGGCTCTTCTTGTGTGGCCTTTTGCATGTCAGCCGTGTCAGTCTTCAAAGGAGAGATTTCTGATACAGCAGGCTGAAATTCCCAGCTATACAGAACATGGCTCCCATCTGACTTTACAGCTTCATCTTGTACACTTCTTTTGACTTTATCTCTTTTGCATTCCTCTGGACAATCCTCTGACACAACAATCTGATGCTGACCGCTTGCCTGGACATCATCCCCATCTGATATTAAATCACCCTCAGAAGAAGTTACTGGGTCATGACCTGAAGTCAAAGCTTCTTGCTGCAAGACATTTTGCACTTCAGCTGCATCGTATTCTGGACGGGAGGCTTTCATAACAGCAGAATGAGACTGCTTGTCATCAAGAACACAATTTTTACCCTCAGAAGAAGTTACTGGGTCTTGACCTGAAGTCAAAGCTTCTTGTTGCAAGACATTTTGCTCTTCAGCTGCATTGTATTCTGGAGGAGAGGCTTTCGTAACAGCAGAATGAGACTGCCTGTCATCAAGAACACAGTTTTTATCAGCTTTTGGTGGCTCTTCTTCCTCCATTCTTTCAACTTGAGCTCTGCTGCATTCCTGAGAAGAGTCATCAGAGAAAGCAAGATGCTGCTGCCCACTGGTAAAGATGCCATTCTCATCTGATGCTAGTAGCCTTTCCTCTGCAACTCTTCGAATTTTGACCCTTTGACCTTCCTGAGAAGAGATTTCTGACACATCAAGGCAAAATAGCACATTATGAGAAAAATCAAACTCTGTAAAAGACATAACTTAATCTTGATGAACTGAACCCATCAATCACCGTACCATTCTCCATGAGAAATGGCAGCATCCTTTTGTAGCTGAACGAGCTCGGATGATGAACAAACCTCGACCTCGTGCACCGGGCAAGCCACTGAAACACAAAATCGCACTCTCCATTACTTCATACAGCAAACAGGATCAATCTGAAGTTCAGAACATGGTTCTTGGAATGCTAATACGAGACGTGGTAGCAACAAACTCACCGGCTTGCTGCTTGCAAGGTCATGAGGGACAGTGTTGGCCTCTTCCGCCACGTTGTTGCAGCCATCCTTCACCTCGGTGTCTCCTCCAGTCTTCACCACCACCGGCTCCACAGAATCCATGGCCTCACATTCGAGGCGAGTCGCACCCAAAGGCTCATCAACCAACCGAGAGTCAGATCTGCTGAGCTCGTTCTTTGAGTGCGCAGCCGCGCTGTCTGAGGGCACTTCCTTGCCGATTGAGTTATCTGAACCACGCAAGCCCATACGCACGACAGCATGGAGACGGCATATAAGAACAAATTATCGGGAACCAGACCATACGGAGAAGACAAATCCGCGCGGAATCGGAGTCGAAGAGGGCGTTACCGTTCTTGGCCATCTCGTTGAGGAAAGGCAGCAGCCGCCTGTAGCCGAACGAGCCGGGGTCGCGCACGAGCTTGGACCGCGGGAGCACCCGACCCCGTGGGGAACCAAGACAATCAGACGCCGAAATCCCAGAGCGGCAATGCAGGTAGGCACCGGCCACCGGCACGGACAGATCAAGAAACGAGCGCTGACTTACCGGCTTCCGGTCGAGGTCTTCGGCCGCGGCGGCGGCCGACGCAGCCTCCGGTGGCGTGCTCTCCGCAGATCCGGGCTTCACGGGCGCGGTGCACTCAGGGGAGGAGCCGACGGAACCGGCGGCGGGCGGGACGACGCGGCGGAGGCGGAGGTCCTTGACGGAGACGCCGCCGACGCCGCAGTGGAGGAGGAGCTCCGCGTGGCGGCGGGAGGTGACGCCGCCTAGGCGCGCGGCGGCGCGGGTTCGGTGGCCCGGCATGGCGGCTGCCTCCGCACACGCGCGCGCGCTCGCCTCGGGGCGTTCCGCGTCTGACGGGGGCTGTGAGGTGGCGGGAGAGGAGAGGAGGGCAAGTAAGAGAGAGGATTAGAAGAGGCGGCGCCTCTTGGCGGCGAAAACTGGGATCCATTGGCGCCAAAATAGTGGGGGCGGGGAAAAGGGCGGGCTTTGCCAGGGCCCACACGCCTCTGGGGGTTTTTTTTTTTTTGAAAGAACCCCCCTCGGGTTAGTCAGCCCTTTGGGCCTTGGGCGGGAAAAACATGTCGGTCAGCCCGCTGGGCCATGATGCTCCCTCTTTTCTTTTCTTTTTTTTCTCATTTTCATTTTCTATTTCTTCTGCTTGGCATATACTAAACTAAATAAATCCCTACTTTGGTAAGGTTGTATCCAATCCATGTCAAGATTCACAAATATTTTGTCCTTCGTATGCACTCAATAATCTCACGGCCTTGGTTCAATATTCTGGAACCTATTTGCATTATCTATTTCGTAGAATTGGATGTGTTAGGATATTGAGAAATGGGTGTTAAAAGCAACTTCCTTTTTTTTTTACTTATTTCTAAAGCACGCAGCGTTTTTCTTATAAATTTTAGTTTGGCCCAACATGTATAATGAGAACTTTTAACCTAAACGGGCCCAGATAATAGTGATAATGTGAAAACGCAACAAAATTCATGCCCGGGAGAACCTACCGTGGAAAAAAAAAAGATCGCGTCGACCACATAATAGTATCAAGGGCCGGCCAGGTCACACATTATTTACAACATCCGGGTCTTCACCTGTGGCAACACACGGTCATGTATATTTGTTAGTAATCCTAAAACTGGTTATCATGATATTAAAATAACGGGTTAACAAAAAAAATTATTAGAAAATGCCAAGTTCTAAATAGCGGGCTAAGGGGTTTAGCGGCTGGACTTTGAAAACAGCTAATAGCAGGCTAAATGATGCTATAGCGGCTAAATTACACGTGAGTTCAAATAGTGGCACTATGCATAAATAGCTATAGCGGTCTATAACGGAAGCTATAGCGAGAGATTTAAAACTTTGGAAAATTGTGTTATACCCCCAAAGTCGCGGCTCGTTAGTCCATTTTCAGGGTACATACACGTGCGTACGTTGGGCTTCGTCTGTACATTTTCTGACTTCGTTAGTTATGCATCTGAAGGTGGTTGCAATTTACTTACTATTTTTTGAATATTAGAAAGAGGATGGAATGGAGTAATTTATTGGAGATGCTTGTGTTCGGTAACATAGGGTCATAGGAGTTTTTAAACTAAAATCCCAACTACCAGGCTAGCAGTTCAAGCTGCTGACGGCTGCGTCTCGAGCCCGAACCCGAACGGGAACAGTGGGTCGTAGTGCGCGTCGCCGGCGTTCATCGGCAACTGCTCCACCGACCGGAACCACGTCCTCGCCAGCTTCCCGGTGAACCCGTAGTCACCGAACAGCACGTCGCTGACGCCCTGCCCCTCCGTCCCCGGCAGCCACGCCGCCACCAGCGCGTCCACGGCGCCCACGAGCGGCTCCACCGCCAGCGGCCGCCCGGACACGAGCACCACGGCGCACCTGACGCCGCCGCCGCACACGGTCCGAATCACGCCGAGCCCGGGCGCCGGGACGGTCAGGTTGAGGTTGTCGCCGAACGACTCGGCGTACGGCGGCTCGCCCACGACGACGACGGCGTAGTCGAACCGGCCCGCGTTCCGCTGGACGAAGCCGGCGTCGGGGTTCTCGGCGTAGACCACCTCCGTGCCGCTGTCCACGGCGCGCCTGATGCCGTCGAGGATCGTGGTCCCGGCGGTGAGGTTGTTCCCGCCTTGGCCCTGCCAGGTGATGGTCCAGCCGCCGCACTGGTAGCCGAGGTTGTGGGCGTGGCTGCCGGCGACCAGGATGGCGCCGGCCTTCTTGGGCAGCGGCAGCAGCGGCGGCTCGCCGTCCTTGCCGTTCTTGAGCAGGACGAGGGACCGGCGCACGGCCTCCCGCGCCAGCTCCCGGTGCTCCGGCTTGCCCAGCTCGCCGGCGAGGCTGGGGTCGCCGTAGGGGTTCTCGAAGAGGCCCATGGTGAACTTGACCCGGAGGATCCGGCGGACCGCGTCGTCGATCCGGCTCATCGGGATCGTGCCGTTCCGCACCAGCGCCGTCAGGTCGTCGATGAACTCGGTGTAGGTGTAGGGGATCATGACCTGAATCACAACTCACATGTGTGCGTTCGTTAATCTCTGCTCCAGAATGAAGCATATGAATTCACCAGAATATCCTGCGCACACTGTGCAATTCTACTAGTTACCATATCAATGCCGGCGAGGATCCCCAGCTTGACGGACGTGATGTAGTCCGCATGTTCAGGGCTCGTCATTTTATCGAGTCCTCGCCAATCCGAGATTACAAAACCCTGAAAGTTCAGATTAAAACTTCACTGAAAATTTCGAAAAAGTAGAAGAACAAGTTAACCAGCATTTGTCCAAATTCTTTTCTGAAGTGCAATAAGACATTGAAAATTGATTGGATTTGCAGTTTCATAAAGATATGTAGTATTCTGTATTTAAATCTTATTTTTGGCGAATAAATTTGGACGAACCCTGAACCGGAGCCTGGTCTTGACTAGTCACAGGATTCGGGGTCGATGCCTCGTCCCTCGACCCGGGAACGTCGTTCCGATTCGAGGGTCGGGGTCGAAGAGGGTCAGCGTCCCATTCAAGGTTGGATCGTGTCCCGGATTGAAAGGGGTCGCAGCCCCATTGCTAGCAGATTTAATTGGGATAAGGAGGTTAAGAATAGTGGATTGGTGTGGTTTTTGTTAGACAATGAGCTGAGTACGTGTAGCATGGTCTAAATGTACTCTTTCATATGTTTCTTATATGCTTGTGCAGATTAGTTTCTTCATTAGTAGCACATATATAGTTTTTGTCTTTATCGACCCGAAGATATCGACCCCGATGAATCAGGGTCGCGTCCCACATAATAATTTATCGTTCCATAGATGTATACCCCCTTCGTACCACAATTTTATAAAATGACGACCCTCGACCCTCGACCCCGTTCCTCGACCCGGTCGACCCAGAAACTTTGTGACTATAGTCTTGAGGAAGTCGGTGAGCAGGAAGTGGTTGGCGTGCATCTTGACCCCGTTCCAGCTCGAGAAGGAGACCATCACGGTGGAGACGCCCCGGATGACAGCGCTGTAGTAGGGCGGCATGTGGACGGCGAGCAGGTCGTGGAAGCTGGCCACCGTGTCGTTCTCGTTGATGCCCCTGGCCGTGCCGCCGTCGCCGACGTAGTGCTTGGAGCACGCCGCCACGTTGCGCTGCCCGGCGGCGACGAACGGGGCGCCCCGGCGGCCGTCCGCCGGGATCTCACCCTGCAGCCCGGAGATGACGGACGTCATCCGCTGCACCAGCTTGGGGTCCTCGCTGAAGCTCTCGTAGCACCGGCCCCACCTTGGGTCCCTGCAGACCTGTCGGCAGAACAGTGGTGAAAGGTCCTTTTTGTTGTTGTCTGATTAAGGATTGTTAATTATTCTGCTTGTTCATTTGATGCACACTTTGGCTAACTAAAGGTTTTAGGCAGTACGTACCGCAACGCATGGAGCAAACACGTAGGGGATCCCGGTGGCCCGGACCTCCAGCGCAGTTGCTGCTCCAATCTTCTTTACTAGCTCTGGGTCTCTGGTTCATGTAAATCGAAAGTTTAGGGTCGGATGGTGCCGTAATTTCGTCCAAGACTGCCAGTAAGCAGCTGAGATTTTCAGAACTGCCCTCAGCCCTCTCAATTGTGAAGTGTAGGTATTGTCCTAAGTTAACTCGTCTAACTTTGATTAAATTTAATTATGGGAAAATGTATGTTATACGGTAACAAATAAATATTTGGTGTCGCCAGGGGCAAAGCTTGCCGAGAATGTCATCGAGGTCACCTCTATTACATGACATGGTGACTCTGGAATCCAAACAGTGATTTAGTTGTGGAATTTCTAAGATCTTTCCAGGTCAAAATATTGTAGAAGTTGGCATATTTTTCTATTATTTTTTTTCAACTTCGAAGCCTTGATTTAGACAAAACTAAGAACTACAGCTGGAGCAGTCATGGACACTGTCACCAATAATTATTCTTTTTAGTGTACTTCTAAGTACCATGCATTAGAGCAAGGCTAATGATTTAGCCCGCTACTGGCTGCAAGAGTCTTTGTAGCTCATCTCTCAGCCTACTTGTATAGTGGTTTAGTTCTCCATCGTTAATATATGGCCCACTTATATATCTCACAAAATTTCTTGGTTCCTGTGCCTGAATTGGCTGTAAGTTTACAGCCTGCTTCTCTTCTTTCTCCTCCACCTCAGCATTTATCTAGCTTTCAGTCTTTCATTGTACTTGCTCTTAGGTAAACTTTTCAGCACGGGTAACACTATCGATGCAGCCAGTCAATAAGGTCAACTCTTCTCGACGCCTAGCATTGAAATACGTGGACGGTGGACCATTGGGAATCTTGGGTCTTATTACAACATGACACTCGTCCATACTTCAAATCTTGACAGTTTCATAAATATACAAGTAGAGATGGTAAAGGGCACAAGATTTTGAAATAGAAAAATCTAAAGAGCTGGGCTCTAAAAGGGTTGGACTCTAATCTTATATAATTTTGAACTAAATAGTTTAAGAGTTTTTTTGGGCTGTGAAGAGGCCACTAGGACCATGACCCATTACCGCCCCTATATACAAGTGTTTATAACTTTATGCTTTTGAAGTTTAACAAGATAGGCTCTAACTCACTACTAGATTATTTCGTGACCGTACCGGAAGGAATGGATACACGCGAAAATGGCCAGACGATTAGTAGTAGGAAACCACCTGGTGCAGCCAAGGCCGACGTTGTGCGGGAAGACGGTGGCCTTGTAGACGTTGCCGTGGCCGTGGACGGCGTCGATGCCGTAGAGCATGGGGATCCCGAGGCGCGTGGACATGGCCGCCCGCTGCATCCCGTTGACCATCTTGACCCACGCCTCCGCCGGAGCCTGCGGCGCCGGCACGCTGCCTCCGCCGCTGAGCACGCTCCCTGCACAGCACACGCGCACCTCGTCATTGCTCCCGTCGCGCGCCACCCATCACCGCCGTTCAGCCGCAAGCTCCACGCGCACGTACTTACCTACGAAGCAGCCGCGGACGACGTCGGCGGTGGCGTTCTCGCGCTCGATCTGCGACATCTGGCCGATCTTCTCGGCGAGCGTCATCCAGCGCAGCAGGTCGTCGATCCGCCGCTTCAGCGGCTGCCTCGGGTCCTTTTACAGGAACCGCTCCCCTCCTCCTCCGGCGGCCGCCGCCATTGCCGCCGGCGCGCCGCACCTGCACAGAAGCAGCAGCAAGAACACGGCGGCGGTGCCAGTGGTCGTCGCCAGGACCGACCCCAAGCGCCCACCAGCTGCCGGGACCCCCATAGCTCAGCTCAGATGCTGTGACTGACCGAGACTGCCTCTTCACCCGCAGCAGTGAAAACGACAGACGCACAGGCACAGCCTCTGTTCAAAAAAACACACGCACAGCTAATGAGCGAGCTGAGGTCGAGCTCGGTTCGTACTTATGGACAGGTTTAGGGACCAACGCAAGGCTTAATTGTTCATACAAAAGGTTTGTTCGGGCGATGATCTCGTAGGAGCACGTTGCTCTGCATCGGAGTTTGGAGGCGCACGGTGTTCAGTCTTCAGAAGTCCTGGAAAGATACTAACCCCGGAGACAGGGTCCTGGGTTCATGTGTTTCTTATGGGGACTCTGCTCGGACCACGCCTAAGAAAACAGCAACTTGGTTCTCGTTGTGCGCTCGCTTCGACGAGAAATTTACGCGACACAAGCAGCAAGTAGTGTGTATGCCCTGTCTGTAAGTCTGTTAATTAGGAGGGGAAGAAACTAGCCGTTTGCTGTTCAGAGCAACAACGGCTTTGATCGGTCCGTCACCACCAACAACAACAAGCAACCAGCGACACCAAATGGATATAATTAATCTGTTTGAGCTCCTCCAGTCTCCACCTCCCCTTAGGTCTTTAAGTTAATCTGAAAGCCAAATGTATCTGAAAGCTAGGATTAGCTTGTGTACGTATGCACAGTACCCTGAGCAGCCAAGTCTCTCCGCGGACCTCATCATTGATTGAACTCGCGCTTGATCTGCGAGTTTCCATGGCTTTCTTCGCCCCGTGCTGCCACCACCGCTGACTTTGATCGCAGCGCAGTGTCAAGTTGCCACTGGATACCCAACACCCTTACCTAAATTCATACCCGTTGTATTTGATAGGGTATGGATTATTCATCTCAATTTAGGTATGGGTAAGATATATATGGATAATACCTATTTTACCCACGTACCCGTTAGTTAGTTCTTTTCTATTCTTTTATGTTCCGTAGCTCTGCTCTTTGACATAGGGCCCACGTGTATGTGTAGCTACACTGTTTTACACAGAGTTGCTGCCGGTTACACCGAGTCATCTACAACAAATTTCAATGAATTTTGATAAAATTTTATAGTGTGAACGTGAGGTTTTATTTTTTAGGGTCCGACTCTTGACGTGGGGCCCACGTGTAGGTCTAGCCACACTGCTTTGCACAGAGTAGATATCGATCATACTAAGTCATCTCCAACAAATTTCAGTCAATTTTGATAAATAAATATGATTAAGTGCTGGACTCGCCCGCGGCGCCGTCAACGCGCACGTCTGACCCATCACTTCACTCTACTCGTCTTCGTTCTATGGGCACACCAGGGTACTACTATATGATGCCAATCTCATCGATAAATAAATATGATTAAGTATCAGCTTTTGTATTTGTGCGTCGTCATTGATATATCATGGAGTATTCATTACGTCCGATATAGGTTTGATGTGCAACCGTTTCAATTCGACTTGTGCGATTTCGGCTCAATCTCTCGTCCCGTTCGCGAGTGACCCAACAAACACTTCAGATCACAGCCCAACAAGCAGGCCCAATCAGTCCTCCATGCCCTGCGCGGTGGCAGGCGGCTTTTTTATTTTTTATATTTTTTAAAAATGTTTTTTACAGAAATATATTTTCGATTTCACATTTTACAGTTTTATACCCCTCCCGTCCGACAGGGGGGCGGCAGGGACCTACATGTAAATAAACATAAAAAAATTCGTGGAGGCCCCTGTCGGGAGCCTGCCGCCCGGTGGAGGGGCGGCAGGCAGCCCGCCCGCCCGGCAGGGGGGCGGCAGACTCCCCCCCAAATATAAAAGCTGAGCTACTTCCCTCGCACCCTCATTTTCTGTCCACGAGATCCAGAGAGGGGAGAGGGAGAGAGGAGGGGTGAGGGAGGTAATTCCACCGGTGAAGTCCTGCCGGATTTTGAATCCGAACCGCAGGTAACCAATATTTCTCAACTATTATAGACTTATTTCTAAAATAATTATGAATTAGAACAGATTTAGTTTTTGGATTGTGAAATATAGAATAGTAAACTTAGAATGACAGTACCTTATTGCTATTTCAAACTCCGAACTCCTAATATCTTGTACCACTGGATTCCCAAAACCCTCTTCACGCCATTCGCCTAGCACTGGGAAGCTCTCATCGTCCGATGAGTCCCCACATTGCTCCATTATTCGCGCATCCTGGTCTTCTTTCTCCATGTCCTCCACAATTCCAGGTATCCACTCGCCTTCATCTGCTAAATCTTGTAGTTCCGGTTCTAGAGCTTGCACGTTCTCTTATTCTTTATCATCTTCCATCTCTTCATTCCAGTCAGATGTTGTGTGTGTTGATCCTTCACCTAAATCACCGGCCTTCTGGTGAATCTGAATTACTATTGTGAGAGGCCACCCACTTTCAAGAGCTGCGTGCATGTAATGTTGCCATTCTTTCGTACTACTTATAGGCGTCAACTCCCAGAAATCCCCATTAGTTTCCCAGGAAGTCAAGGTATGAACCGTAAGCAAATGAGTCTTTGGATTCACATTGAACTTCCTGTGAAGACATTTTTGTATGGACTCAAAACTCCTCTCTAGGGGTTTATCTAGACTGCACTGTCTTCTTTCTAATGCTGATAGATCTACTCCATAGGAATCATGAGTAATTCTATAGAAGTCACCGTAATGAACTTAAAACGCCACCTTGCTCGACATATCTGGCCATCCAAAAACTTTATTTTAATTAATCCAATATCTAGAAACATGGTATGGCTTCAATTATAACCACTAATCCGAACCCTAAGTGCTTGCAATAATAAAAAATACTAATCATAGAATTAAATATACAAAAAAAATTCAATGAGAAAGTTGAGAAATATTGGTTACCTGCGGTTCGGATCCAAAATCCGGCAGGGCTTCTGTAAGCATCTAGGCCCTCAAGGTATGTTTCGGTGATTAATGACAACCATTATTGTGACTAATGAGTTTGTGCAGCTTAATAGATCATTATCGCTCATTTGGTCATATGTCAAAAGAGGCCCCTCAATTTCATTATTCAAAAAGGCGATCTCGGTATTCAACTCAATTATATGTCAAGACTAAGGATCTTTCTAATCCTAAGTGTCATAAGGATGAGAAGGACACTTAGGTTAGTATAGGTTTTATAGTTTTGTAGTGATCGCACTATTAAGAGGTGTTAAGGCCAAGTAACTTGAGCATGGATATGGTCAATCATAAATGGATGCACACTATGGTCACTCAGGTTCCTAGAAGTTCAAATAAGTGGTTTTCAACTTATATCTCAAGAATATTTGGATTTCATTCAAGACTCAAATCAGAAAAGGCAAAATCAGGAAAAAGTTTATACACCGGTTTAACCGACGTTTTCATTTTTCTATACGTCGGTTAAACGAAGTCAGCAGAGTCTGGACAAATCAATACACCGGTTAAACCGACGTGTTTGAATTTAACGTCGGTGCATTAGTCCAGAGTTGGTTTTCCAGGGTGTTTCAAGGTTCTATACACCGGTTAAACCGACGCTGTTTGAATCAAGACGTCGGTGCAATTGACCAGTGAGATGGTTTTTCCAAGGATTTCAGAAGTTGTACTCACCGGTTAAACTGACGATAAGTTTGAGTTAACGTCGGTGCAGTTGTCCAGAGACTTGGTATTTCAGCTGATCAGTGGACAACTACACTCACCGGTTAAACCGATGATACGTCGGTTAATCTGCCCAAGTTGTAACGGCTAGTTTTCAGAAGGGGTAGTTTACATTCATCGGTTAAACCGACGCTGGCTATTGGAGGATCGTCGGATTAACCGGCGCTACGCAGTTTTCTGGCAGCTTTTCTCCAACGGCTCTATTCGTGTGAGTTGCCTATATATACCCCTCCAATGGGTCATTTTGCACACTCTTAACACCTGGACACATTCATACACTCATATATTGTTGAGAGCCACCTTGAGCTTCATCTTTGACATACTTGTTCATTCAATCAATCAAGAAGCAAGACTAAGGACTTGAGTACAGAGAAACTTGTGTGCATCCGTTCTTGGTGATCGGTTCTTGCTCAAGTGAAGGCCCTAGCTTGTTACTCTTGGTGATTGGCATCACCTAGGCAATCTTGGTGATCGAGGTGTTTCTCGCGGAGCTTGCCAAGGATTGTGGGAGCCCGGAGAAGAAAATTGTACGTGGCTTGATCTCCACCACGCCGGGATGGTGAACGGAGACTCTTAGTGAGCACCCACGTCTCGGTGACATGGGAGGTGACAAAACTCTTTGTGAGTGTCACAACGTGGATTAGGGGTGTGTGCCAACACATCGATACCACGGGAAAAAATCCGGTCGTCTCTTGTCCACTCTCTTTATTCAAGCATTTTCTTTCATGCAATTTATTCATGTGCTTGACTTAGAGATCATAACTTAGCTCTATCTTGCTAGGCTTTTCTTCCCGGTATTTCTCTCATAACTTGTTTAGGTAGCTTAATTATCCGGTTGGTGAATTGGTGCCTTACTAGCATTGCATAGGTTAAGGTTGTTTTATTGTGTTTTAGAAATTGAAAAAGGCCCAATTCACCCCCCCTCTTGGTCCATCGATCCTTACAATTGGTATCAGAGCCTCGTTGCTCATTTGAATCATTAGGCTTCACCGCCTAGAGCTATGGCCAAGATGGGTGGTTCGCCGCCTCACTTCGAGGGCAAGAACTTTGCCTATTGGAAAGTTCGCATGGCCGCATACCTTGATGCGATTATCCCCGAAGTGTGGTTGGCAACAAAGACCGGGTTCACCGGAACTCCCACCACGGAACAACTAAAGTGGAATGCAAAGGCTAGAAATGCAATTTTCGAAGCCATTAGTGAGGAAGTCTTTGCTAGAGTAAATGGCATGGACTTGTTTAGAGCTAAGAATGATTCTTTTAAAATGCTAGCTCATGAAAATTGCAATGATATGTATTCTCGCTTAAATGTCATTGTCAAGGACATTAATGCACTTGAAATATCCAAAATTGACAGTGGCTCCATCAATCGCAAGATTCTCATGCTCCTTCCGAAGCCCAAGTACAACATCATCAATGTTATGCTTCAAAAGGAGAATCTTGACACAATGGAAGTGGGAGAACTTGTGGGCGAAATTCGCGCTCATGAAATGGGTATCCTTGGTATGTCCGAAGAGCCAACTTCAAGCAAATCAATTGCTCTAAAGACCAAGGCAAACAAATCCCACAAGCTCAAGATGATCAAGCAAGAATCAAGCTCAAGCAATGAAGAAGATGATCATCATGAAAGCTCATCCGATGTTGAAGATGATGGAGAACTTGCTCTCATGATGAGAAAGTTCACATGCTTGAATGACAAGATCAATAAGAAGGGCTTTAACTTTGACTCTAAAAGAAGAATGTTCCGGCCAATGGATGTCAAGAACAAAATTTGCTACAATTGTGGAGAAAAAGGTCACATCCGTCCAAATTGCCCCAAGCCGGACAAAAGAGACAAGGATAACAAGAGCAAGCATCGCCATGATACAAACGATGATGAAGAAGAAGAAAGGAAGAACAAAAACAAGAAACTTGGGAAGAAAAAGAGCTATGACAAGAAGACCAAGCTCTTCCCAAAGAAAAAAGGCAACACCAAGAGAAGCTTCTTGGTAGAAAAACAAGAATGAGTGACCGATGTCTCATCAAGCGAAGAGTCAAGCGATGAGGAAGAAGATATCGTCACCATCGCCCTCACAAATGAAGAACCATCGCTACCTCTACCTCCAATGTGCCTCATGGCCAAAGGTAACTCTAAGGTATGTGAGAGTGAAGAGATGATAGTGATGATGAGCTTGACCCTAATGAGTTTGCTAACCTCATTAATGAGTATACATCCGTTATCAAGAGGGAAAAGGGCAAAGTCAAGGTTCTTGAGAGCACTCATGCCAAGTTAGAGCTTGCCCACTCCGATTTGCTTGGCAAGTACAATGACTTGCTCAAAAAGCACAATGAGTCACTTATACTTACTAAGCAAGTTGAAGAGAGTCACAAAAGGCTTAAACAAGAGCATAGGGAGTTGGCTCACAAGTATCAAGAACTTGAATTTACCTATGAAGCAATTGACCCAAGTCTTGAGAACTTTGCTCATGAAACTATTGAAATGGTCAATGCTTCTACTTCATGTGATGACCTACTCATTAATGCAAATGCTACTAATGCTTTGCCCGAGCTTGTACCTTCTAGGGAAAAGGAATTGATGGATCAAGTGGCAAGCCTCAAGAGTAGTGTGGAGAAGCTCTCAAGAGGAGAATACATCCACAAGAAGCTTGCTTGGGTTCCAAAAACTCAACAATGATTCTCATGTGTGTAGGTGAACTACAAAGCCGGTGGAAAACATTGGGTACTTGATAGCGGTTGCTCTCAACACATGACCGGCAATGATAGCATGTTCACCACTCTTGAAGACCCCGGAGATCATGAACATGTCACCTATGGTGATAATTCAAGAGGAAAAGTTTTAGGTTTGGGTAGAATAGCAATCTCTAAAGATTTATCTATTTCTAATGTCTTGTTTGTAGAAGCTCTTAGTTTTAATCTTATTTCAATTGCTCAATTGTGTGATCTTGGACTAACGTATACCTTTGACAAGAATTGTGTTGTAGTAACTCTTGAAGAAGACAAGTCATTGGTATTCACGGGGGTTTAGGCATGTCAACATTTACTTGGTGGATTTCTCTTCAAAGAGAACAACCTCCATGACATGCCTCTTCACCAAGTCGTCTCTTGGGTGGCTTTGGCATAGAAGAATTGCTCATATCAGCATGAGCAACCTCAAGAAAGCCCACAAGAGAGGGATGATCACCGGCTTGAAGGATGTCACCTTTGACAAGAACAAGCTATGTAGTGCATGTCAAGCCGGAAAGCAAGTTGCAACGCATCATCCCATCAAGACGATGTTGTCTACCTCCAAGCCGCTCGAGCTACTTCACATGGATCTCTTTGGTCCAACTACATACAAGAGCATTGGTGGTAACCTCTATTGCCTAGTAATTGTTGATGATTTTTCACGTTGCACTTGGGTTATGTTTCTAGGCGATAAGGGTGAAACTCCGGAACTCTCCAAGACATTTGCAAGAAGAGCTTAAAGGGAGTACAACTCCCCAATTGTGAAGATCCGGAGTGACAACGGCACCGAGTTTAGGAATATGAGAATTGAGGAATGGTGCGATGAAGAGGGTGTCAAGCAAGAGTTCTCCGCCACCTACATGCCTCAACAAAATGGAGTGGTGGAGAGAAAGAACAAGACATTGATCACTCTAGCAAGAGCAATATTGGATGACTATGGCACGTCCGAGAAATTTTGGGCGGAAGCAATCAACACGGCATGCCATGCGTCCAACCGGGTGTATCTCCACCGACTCCTCAAGAAGACGCCATATGAACTCCTCACCGAGAAGAAGCCAAACATCTCCTACTTTCGAGTCTTTGGTTGCAAATGCTTCATCTATAAGAAGAAAAGGCTCGGTAAGTTTGAAAGTAGATGTGATGAAGGATTCTTTCTTGGTTATGCATCAAACTCCAAAGCATATAGAGTATTCAATCAAACCTCCGGGTTAGTTGAAGAAACATGTGATGTGGAGTTTGATGAATCTAATGGCTCCCAAGAGGAGGTTGTTGGCTATGACAATGTAGGTGATGAGGAAATTGAAGAAGCTTTGAAGAATATATCCATTGGGGATATCAAGCCGGAAGAGGTGCATGAAGGTAATGATCAAGGGGGAGGACCTTCCTCGTCTACACCAAGCACCTCTACGGTACCCCAAGTGGATGAAGATCAAGAAAAAGATGATCCACAACCTCAAGAAAATGTGCCAACACCAACACCCCAAGTTCAAGAACAAGAAGAGCAAAATGTTCCACCACAAGCACAAGTCACCCATGATCCACCCCAACAAGCAATCACGCAAGTACCGCTAGTGAAGCATGGTCGCATCTCCAAGGATCATCCAATTGGTCAAATCATTGGTAGTCCTTCCAAGGGAGTAAGAACTCGCTCTAAGCATGCTTCATTTTGCGAATATTACTCGTTTGTTTCTTGTATTGAACCCACTAGCATAGAGGAAGCGCTTGAGGACTCGGATTGGGTGATGGCCATGCAAGAAGAATTAAACAACTTCACCCGCAATAAAGTTTGGGTCCTCGAAGCTCCTCCAAAAGATAAGAACATCATCGGCACTAAGTGGGTCTTTCGGAACAAACAAGATGAACATGGGGTGGTGATACGCAACAAAGCAAGACTTGTGGCAAAAGGATTTTCTCAAGTCGAATGTTTGGATTTTGGTGAAACTTTTGCTCCGGTCGCAAGACTTGAAGCTATCCGCATCCTTCTTGCTTACTCTTCACATCACAACATTAAGTTATATCAAATGGATGTGAAAAGTGCTTTCTTAAATGGCGTTATTAACGAACTTATTTATGTTGAGTAACCTCCCGGGTTTGAAGATCCGAGGAATCCTAAACATATTTATAGGTTGCACAAGACACTCTATGGGCTCAAACAAGCTCCAAGGGCTTGGTATGAGAGGCTTCGTGACTTCCTAATCATGCAAGGCTTCAAGATCGGGAGGGTGGACACCACATTGTTCACAAAAGACGTCAACAGGGATCTTTTCATTTGTCAAATTTATGTTGACGATATTATCTTTGGCTCAACTAAGCCATGAGTTTGCTACCATGATGTCTAGGGAATTCGAGATGTCCATGATTGGCGAATTGACCTTCTTTCTTGGTTTTCAAGTCAAACAAATGAAGGAAGGGACATTCATCCATCAAGAAAAGTATACTAAAGATATCTTGAAGAAGTTCAAGATGGATGAGTGCAAGCCAATCAAGACACCCGTGGCAACCAATGGGCATCTCGACTTGGATGTGGACGGTAAATCGGTTGATCAATCCCTCTATCGTTTTATGATATGGTCTTTGCTTTACCTTACCGCATCTAGGCCCGATATAATGTTTAGTGTGTGCTTGTGTGCCCGCTTTCAAGCTAACCCAAAGGAATCACACCTTTCGGCTGTGAATAGGATCCTTCGGTATCTCAAACACACCCCTAGCATAGGCTTGTGGTACCCCAAGGGCGCTAGCTTAGATCTCTTGGGATACTCGGATTCGGATTTTGCCGGAAGCCGTGTGGATCGCAAGAGTACCTCCGGGGGTTGCCACTTGCTTGGGCATTCTCTAGTTTCTTGGTCAAGTAAGAATCAAAATTCCGTGGCTTTGTCCGCCGCGAAAGCGGAATATATAGCGGCCGGTGCATGTTGTGCCCAAATCCTATATATGAAGCAAACCCTTTTGGACTTTGGTGTGAAACTAGATAGGATACCACTCCTTTGTGACAATGAGACTTGTTTCATTTACAAGATCTTAATTCATGAAAAGTGAAAAGAGCAAAGTGTTAGATGCGTTATTGCCTAGTGAGTCATGTCATGATGAGTTTGAAGCTCTCTATCTTCAATATTCCTATGACAAGGCTCATACATTTTATTTGGCGCTTTGTCTCATTTTGCGGCTTTTCCCTTGTGTTCAAAAAAGAAAATTATTTAAGCTAGTGTGCTTTCCTATTTATTTTGAGGGGTAAAGTCGCCTATGCAAGTCCATTAACTTGAGTTTATTTGAGTTTTACAAGTTTATTGGACTTAGCATAGAAGAGTGAGCTGAGAGAAGGTTTTTGGGTTCACCGGTTAAACCGACGCTTAAAAGGTTTTAAATCATCGGTTTAACCGGCGTTACTGAGTTTTGTCTCAGCTCAGTCAAGTTTCAGGCGTTCAACCGGCGTATACAAAAGCCAAATCATCGGATCAACCGGTGAACGCCAGTTCACATCTGACCTAGTAATCAACCGGCGTTTGAATCGTTCAACCGGCGAGTTCATTTGTCGAAGCATCGGTTCAACCGGCGTTCAGATGCAGATCTGGTGGAGTCTCGGGTAAACTACACCGACGCAATCAACCAGCGTTCAGACCCTAAGCGTCAGATCAACCGGTGATAAAAAAAAATTCGCGGGGTCCACCTGTCATATATCTCTCTTGCCCCCGCGCCGCCGGCTTCACTTCCCTGTTTTGCCCTCGTTTTTCCCGACACCGCCGCCGCTCCATCCGCTCCTCCACACCGCCGCCGTGCGCCCGCGCCGCCACCGCCGTACGCCATCCTCGCGCGCTCGCCGCACCACGCCGCGCCGCCTGTGAGCCCTCTGCGCCGCCTGCGCGCGTAGCCGCCGCCACCGCACCACGCCCTCGCCGCCGCCTGCGCCTCGCATCGCCACCACTTGCTGCTCACCGCCGCCACCACTTGCCACTCTGTGCTACCGCCGAGCTCAGAGCCGTCGCTCCCACGCCGCGCGCCGCTCACGCAGCCGCACATCCTCGCCGGTTACACCGCAGCCGCAGCCGCTCCACGCTCACCAGGTGTTCGAGTTTTTTGCCTGTTTGAGATGGGACGTGAAAAGAGGAAGGGGAAGGAGGTAGTTGTGGAGAAGCCTGTCCGCAAGCGGACTCGCGCAGAGAGAGAGAGGCCGAGAGGGCCGAGATGGTGGCCAAGGCCGCCGAGGAGCAGGCGTCAGGCCGTGCTCGCCCGTTCGCGATCAGGGATCCGCCAGGCAGGGGCAGAGGCAGAGGTATGGGTCGAGTCAGAGGTGCCAGGGCCACCAGAGCCACGACTGAGGTAGCAGCAGAGTCAGATCACTCAGATACAGCTGCAGATTTAGATTCAGAGGCAGAGCAGTCTGAGCAGTCTCAGGGGCAGAGCACACACGAGTCACCGATTCTACGATGGTCTGGCCACACTCGGCAGACGTCCCCAGCAGCAGAGACTTCGCCAGTGACCAAGCGTCGCACTGGACCAAGGACGCAAGGAGGTCACCAGCCACAGGAGCCTCGCAGGTCCGTAGCAGCAGCAGCAGCAGCCCTAGAGGCCGAGCGCGCAGTGTTCCGTATGGACACTGTTGTGCGTCTGGAGCCAGGTGTGCTGCTCCAGAACTTGACCAAGGCCAATGCGGCAAAGGTCAAGAGTCTCAGGTGGAGTGTTGAGGAGGAGGACTGGTTCCCCGTGACCCGTGACAGCAGGGTCAAATGTAGGTTCTGAACGCTTCTTCAGGCCTGTTTCTACGAGACCTACCAGAGGCGGGGCACAGGATCTTCCCGCACAGAGTGCTTGACTGGGTGTCACTGAGGACAGCCGCAGGGGGAGCAGACGTCAGAGAGCACTTCGCTCACTTCAGAGGCCTGCCCAGGTTACTCCAGATAGAGCAGAACAGATTTATCGAGGACTGGGTCAGAGTGTTCTATGCCACAGCTTGGATAGCTCCAGAGCGCAGAGCAGTACACTTCGTGTTTGGAGGCCAGGTCTTTGGTCTGTCCAGGGCGACTATAGCAGGGATACTTGGAGATGACTTGGTTGACGTCTCTTTGCACGAGATGGTATATGGAGACGCAGATCCACCGCGCAGAGCTATGATTGGCGGGATTGCACCTTCTCACGAGGCGATCTCTCAGTGCTTCCGCCAGCCGTTTCCAGCGTCGTATGCCAGAGTGCCCAGCTTGCTGACCCCGGAGGCGTACGCAGTTCACATGGCCCTCCGGAGGACGTTGTTGCCGAGGAGTGGCTACCCAGAGGGGTTTACAGGCTTGCAGCAGCTGTTACTACTTCACATCCTCACTCACGAGCCGTTCGATATTGTTGACTTTATTCTGGCTGAGATCGAGGAGGTGCTCACTGACGGGATGGGGGTCGTGAGGCAGTTTCTGTATGCTCACTGGATCAGCTATATCTGTTCTATGATCGTGCCAGCTGAGTCACCCGTCATTGCAGTCTACCGTCAGGACGAGGCTCCCCGGTTCCCAGTTTACCGTCCAACAGCTCCCCAGGACCGGAGGAGAGGCAGATAGGCCAAGAGAGCTGCCATGGCACAGTTGTCCCCAGAGGCACAGGCCCGAGTGGCACAGGAGGATGAGGCACTGCTAGCTGCCGAGGCCCAGCTTCCCGGAGGAGATGATGAGATACACTGGTCTGAGCTTGAGTCAGACTCCTTCGAGGACGTCGAGTACTTCCCTGCAGCAGCCCCAGCTAGTCACGACCATGAGGCAGGGGGGTCCAGAGAGCCAGCCCAGAGTCACCGGCAGCAGCTACAGTTACAGAGTCTCAGGTGACTCAGCCGTCCGAGCTCACCTCTCTACTTCAGCAGCTTGTTACTCAGCAGCGAGAGGACCAGATAGCACAGGAGGAGGCCAGGAGAGCCCATGAGGCTCAGCTAGCAGCCATACAGAGGGAGGCCGCCCGAGAGCGTGTTGCAGCGGAGGAGCGGTTTGTCGGCCTTATTGACCGAGTTTCACAGAGGACAGACACTCAGTTCCAGCAGATGCAGCAGGGGATGATGGCGATGTTCGGGATGATTACTCAGCTGTACACTCACACCGAACTCGTCCCGCAGCAGCCAGGACAGCCAGGTCTTCAGGGTGTTGGAGCATTTTTAGGGTCCGGCTCTTGATGTGTGCCGGCTTCAGAGTTTCACTGAGTCATCTCCAACAAATTTCAGTCAATTTTGATAAAATTTTATAATGTGAACGCAAGGTTTTATTTTTAGGGTCCGGCTCTTGATGTGGAATGCATTTCATCCAACTTCACTTGCAGATCTATTGCCTACCCATTGAATTATTTATACTATTGGGTAATTATCCACTCATTTGGATATGGATTAAATGGGGATGGGTAATATGTGGGTATGGGTGTGGATAATCCACCCCCTCTCCAACGGCAACGTGAGCCCAGTGTACTTGTGCAATGTTGATCTGATTTTTCAGTTCAGAGGGAAACGGAGCAGCCGAGCATGGGGGCGGCGCATGCGTGCGTTCTCTGATCCTCCCCTATCCGTACGTGGACCCGAGATCTACGCCTCCTCTTCTTTTCTTGATCCCAACAGTGAAATGATCTTGTATTATTGGTTAGTTCCAAAATCCAAAGGATATGCATGATTGATGATGGTGGCCTCCGGGCCTCCTATAAATACTCCCCCTTCCTCATTTCTTCGCAACAAGCAGCTCGCGATCCAAAACCAGTGGCAAGCAAAGAGCGAATCTTCGGGCCTTCAGGGAGGGATCAGAGAAGATGGCGAGCATGATGAAGCTCCTCCTCGTCGCCATCCTCGTCGTCGCGGCAGCCGGCAGCCCCGCTGCCACCGCGCAGGGCGTCGGTGTCAAATTCAGAAGCGCCGCCGGGGGTGTCGCCATCGAATCCGGAAGCGCCAGTGCGGCGCAGCTGGGAGCCGGCCAAGCGGGGGCCCAGGGAGCCGGGGGAGTTGGTGCTGGACTCGCCCGCGGCGCCGTCAACGCGCACGTCTGACCCATCACTTCACTCTACTCGGTCTTCATTCTCTGGGCACACCAGGGTACTACTATATGATGCCAATCTCATCGATAAATAAATATGATTAAGTATCAGCTTTTGTATTTGTGCGTCGTCATTGATATATCATGGAGTATTCATTACGTCCGATATAGGTTTGATGTGCAACCGTTTTAATTCGACTTGTGCGATTTCGGCTCAATCTCTCGTCCCGTTCGCGAGTGACCCAACAAACACTTCAGATCACAGCCCAACAAGCAGGCCCAATCAGTCCTCCATGCCCTACGCGGTGGCAGGCGGCTTTTTTATTTTTATATTTATTAAAAATGTTTTTTATAGAAATATATTTTCGGTTTCACATTTTACAGTTTTATACCCCTACCGTCCGGCGGGGGGGGGGGGGGGGGCGGCAGGGACCTACATGTAAATAAACATAAAAAAATTTCGTGGAGGCCCCTGGCCGTAGCCTGCCGCCCCCAGCCAGGCGGCCGGCACCTGCCGCCCGGTGGAGGGGCGGCAGGCAGCCCGCCCGCCTGGCAGGGGGGCGGCAGACTCCCCCCCCCAAATATAAAAGCTGAGCTACTTCCCTCGCACCCTCATTTCCTGTCCACGAGATCCAGAGAGGGGAGAGGGAGAGAGGAGGGGTGAGAGAGGTAATTCCACCGGTGAAGCCCTGCCGGATTTTGAATCCGAACCGCAGCTAACCAATATTTCTCAACTATTATAGACTTGTTTCTAAAATAATTATGAATTAGAACAGATTTAGTTTTTGGATAGTGAAATATAGAATAGTAAACTTAGAATGACAGTACCCTATTGCTATTTCAAACTCCGAACTCCTAATATCTTGTACCACTGGATTCCCAAAACCCTCTTCACGCCATTCGCCTAGCACTGGGAAGCTCTCATCGTCCGATGAGTCCCCACATTGCTCCATTATTCGCGCATCCTGGTCTTCTTTCTCCATGTCCTCCACAATTCCAGGTATCCGCTCGCCTTCATCTGCTAAATCTTGTAGTTCTGGTTCTAGAGCTTACACGTTCTCTTATTCTTTATCCTCTTCCATCTCTTCATTCCAGTCAGATGTTGTGTGTGTTGACCCTTCACCTAAATCACCGGCCTTCGGCTGAATCTGAATTACTATTGCGAGAGGCCACCCACTTTCAAGAACTGCGTGCATGTAATGTTGCCATTCTTTCGTACTACTTATAGGCGTCAACTCCCAGAAATTCCCATTAGTTTCCCAGGAAGTCAAGGTATGAACCGTAAGCAAATTAGTCTCTTGTCCACGGGAAAAAATCCGGTCGTCTCTTGTCCACTCTCTTTATTCAAGCATTTTCTTTCATGCAATTTATTCATGTGCTTGGCTTAGAGATCATAACTTAGCTCTACCTTGCTAGGCTTTTCTTCCCGGTATTTCTCTCATAACTTGTGTAGGTAGCTTAGTTATCCGGTTGGTGAATTGATGCCTTACTAGCATTGCATAGGTTAAGGTTGCTTTATTATGTTTTAGAAATTGAAAAAGGCTCAATTCACCACCCCTCTTAGCCCATCGATCCTTACAGCTTCGCGCGGTGGAATTACCTCCCTCACCCCTCCTCTCTCCCTCTCCCCTCTCTGGATCTCGTGGACAGGAAATGAGTGTGCGAGGGAAGGGACTCAGCTTTTATATTGGGGGGTGAGCCTGCCCCCCCCCCCCCGTCGGGCGGGCGGGCTGCCGGGCGGCAGGCTCCAACTAGGGGCCTCCGCGCAAAAAACATTTATATTTATTTATATATAGGTCCCTGCCGGGCGGTAGGGGTATAAAACAGTAAAATGTGAAATCGAAAATATACTTCTGTAAAAAACATTTTTAAAAAATATAAAAATAAAAAAGCCGCCGGTGGCCGCGGGGGCTGCTGCCGGGGGAGCACCGACGACTTCACACCGCCGAGCGGGCCGTAGACCATGTAGAGGGCGGCGGCGACGGGGAAGCCGACACCTTTTTTTCATTTTTATATTTTAAAAAATAAAATTTCAAAAATATATGCCGAATAGGAAAATTTTCAAAAATGGGGGGCCTGGGCGACAGGGTGCCTGTCGCCCATCCAGTTGGCGACAGGACCTAAATGTAAAAAAAATTTACATTTAGATCCTGGCGCCTAGGGCGCATTAAACAGTAAACTTGTAAAATAGATATAAAATCGGAAAAATACAAACTCAACTGTTCTGGATTCTATGAAATAATATCTACAACTTTTGTTACATAAAATTTTTCATTTGATCAATGTATCTAAATCAAGAAAAATAGTTCTTGTACCTAGAATAATCTGAAATAATTCATTTGGTCTAGTTGTGCTTATCTAAAATTTACCAAACTTTTTTATAGCTCTTAGGAAATAAAGTAATGGTACTGTAAAAGTTATGGCTTCTAATACTCAGTATAGCACCATGGATAAATAACCCATTTAAACTAGACATATTGCAAGATTTAATTTAAAAACTTATTCTAGAAATGTTTTCTGGGCCTACCAATTTTGTACAAGTCTATACTCACCATATGCAACACTCTGGACAAAGGTGACATGCATCCAAAGGATGGATCTTGAGATTTAAATAAAAATGTATTAAACTGTTATTTAAAATAGAGCAAGATATGTTGATCAAATTAAAAAATTTATGTAACAAAAGTTGTAGATCTTGTTTCGTAGAATCCATAACAGTTGAGTTTGTATTTTTATGATTTTTCTACGATTTTATATTATTTTTACAAGTTCACTGTTTAATGCGCCCTGGGCGCCAGGACCTACATTTAGGTCATGTCGCCAACTAGATGGGCGACAGGCACCCATTAGGGGGGCGACAAGTATCTATTTTTGAAAATTTTCCTATTCGGTATATATTTTTGAAATTTTATTTTTTTTAATATAAAAATGAAAAAAGCGCGAAGCCGACGCTGAGTGCCATGCACATGTTCACGGCCCAGTCGGGGCGCGTCTGGCTAGTGAAGGCCCAGAAGAGCGCGCAGTAGGCGTACTGCGCGAGGCGTTGAGCAGTAGCAGCACGACGCGCCAACATGGACGCGCTCCCGCTCCCGGCGCGCGCCGCCGCCGCCGCCGGCGCTGTTGCGGCAGTACACGCCTCGGAGCTCGCGGCGGGCGTCCGCGTCGCGCCACCGGAGCAGAAGCGCGAGGAGGTGGCAGAGCCGCGGGTGCTGGTACGCGCACACGATGGTAAAGAGCGCGTTGAGCACCTGGTTCGCCGCCTCCGTCCACCGCCGGCGCCACCGCGCGCCGGGCACGGCGGAGTTGAGCGCCCCCGTCACGAGCAGGAGCACGAACGCGATGCCCGCGGCGACGAAGGCGAGCCACACGAGGAGCGCCGCGTTCGTGGGGTGCCACGCCCAGGCCTTGCACCTGCCGCGCAGGGCGCGGCAGTCCACGGAGCGGTGCAACCATAGTTTCTTGGATGGAAGAACTGCCCGGCCTGAGCAAGTCCAGGAACCGCTCCTTCTTCTCCTTGCCTTGGCTCTTCGTGGCAGAGGGGCCATGCCTTTCGATGGATGTCTCGTGAGATTCCATGGTGGGTTTCCAAGCCTCTCCTTGTCAGTCAGAGTAGAGAGGGTGATCCATTCCCTCCAGCTTCCTTGATCTGAACCTGCTACTAGTTGTGCATGTACTTGATAGTTGCTGCAGGCATTAGCGTATGCGTATATATACTCAGTGCTTGATTTGGTTGCTTAGAGCTATAAAATGTGGTCAAATGGATTTATCTTGGTGTGCATTCTTTGTGCTACAAGAGTGCAAGTGTGACTCCCTGTCAAATATGGCAAGTTGCTTCTGAAACTTCAATCCTGGTCCTGTGTCAATGCTTGAAACGGTCAGAAGGTTTCAGCAGAGAATAACACTGAAAAAGTCAAGGTGGGCGGGCACAGTGAATGGATTAATTCAATTCAGTCTCGAGTGCGCGCCTGTTCGCGTGCTATTCAGATGATGGATGCAGCTTCTGTATTGCTCGTGACAAACTTGCAGGAAGAAACAACTTTGGCATGCTGACAAGGTTCAGTTGGGTTGCGCAGGACGGCCATTCAGACTGGACTAAGCTCGGTCCTCCCTAATAGATGGGAGAAAGGGAATTTCGTCTTGTGGTTTCCACATGATTAGTGTCGATGCTATGCTCAGTACGCCAAAAAGGAGTTTGACAACATGTACTAATTAAGGACGGCCAAAGAAAAGAAGAGAAAAGGAGGGAGCATGCAGCAGGTGCTTTCAGCACGCCATGTAAGACTTCGATGCGGTTTACTTCTATGGTCTTCAGATTTCCTAGGTCTAGCAGGCCGCAGGCACCCCAATTCCATTGCTTCTAGAAGGACAGGAGCGGACTGGTGACGCGCAAATTCAACACGATCTTTTGTCTAAAAAAAAACCACAACGTACTACTAGTACGCTAGATGCCATTTTAGAATATGTACAGTTGTACATCAAAACATTGAAAAGGTATGCCACTAGCAAAGGAAAAAAAATATTTCAAAGGCCCATAATGATATCAGTGAACGTGCCATAAAGAAGAGATTTATTTTTTATTTTTTGCACAATTCTTACTACTAATTCTAAGCCATTCTAGATTATCATTACACTTGACACCTCACACGCATAGTTTAGCAAAGGGGGGAACATATCCGTGACATTCGGGTGAATCAAAGCTACGGCTAAGCCCGGTACTTTGGCTAAAATGGTGACGTGCAAAACTTGTCAACGGGCACATTTATTGGCCTCACTCGACTCGGGCCGCATCCGAGCACGGACGCCTTTGCTGACTTCACCCCGTTCTTGAACCGTATTAAAAATCTGTAAAGGCGTCGTCGAAGAATATTAGCACTATTTTCTTATTTCAAAAAAAAATATTAGCACTATTTTATTTCAAAAAAAATATTAGCACTGTTGTTAAAAAAAGGGAAATAAAAAATAAAACATTGATCGCCGTGCCTTGTTCCGCCTGCTTTGCTCCCCTGCTGACTGCTGTCCAGGGTTTACCTTTTCGTTTTTTTTCCGAATCCCGCCGTTTGCCGGAAACGAAATTTCGGCCGAAATTTCGCTAATTCCGAACGGAAAGAGAATTAAAATTCAAAAAACGAAATTTCGGTGAATTCCGACCGAAATTTCGGTGATTTCGACCGAAATTTCGGTGATTTCGACCGGAAAATGATGTCCGTTGTGATTTTCGTACTGTTCCCGAGGTCAAATGAAAAACTTTTGAATACCAACTTTGTTCAGTTTTTCGAGATCTACAACTTTTGTTTCAGGAACTTTTTAATTTGAGCAATGATTTGAAAGTTATTTAATTATTTCAAAAACTACCAATTAAAAGTCTTGTCATTTCATGTGACAACTTTCATTTTCTCTCTTAGGCCTCAACTGGACTTTTATTATTCTTGTTATGGCGGATATTCCTATAAATTTTTAGGGACATTAGTTGATCCAATTGAAAGTTGTTTTAAATCCAGGACAAACATGATTTGAATTGGTTATCAATTCATGTGACAGTGTTTGAATTTTTTGTTTGATTCAATTTGTATAGAGAATTCCTAAAATGTAATTTGTATAGAGCGAGGAGGGGTCTGGAGAAATGACAAGCTGCATCGGATACTAAAAAACTATAAATTCTACCTCATTAGACTACAAATAACCTTGTTTTTCAACTAAAATGTAATTTTAGCCTAGCAAATGATTTTATATTTAAGTGTGTTCTAGTCCTATTTGCTCAGAAGAACACCTAGCTTTTTATCATATTTTTTTCGAATTTTTTATAAATATTTTTGAATTTTTAAATTTGAAAACGAAAAATGGCGAAAAATACCGAAATTTCTCTTCTCGGTAACTAGCGAAAACGAAAAAAAAACACCGAATTTCGGCGAAATTCGACCGAAAAATTTAACCCTGCTACTGTCTCCGCTGCTGCGCCGGCGACTGTTCCGCCCCGCTCGTTCAGAATTCCTCTCTGTTGCCGGGCGCGGCGGCTGCCAGCCTGCCACTGTCCCCCGTGCTCACCCCTCCCTCCGGCCTCCGACCCCGCAGCTCCTGACCTCCACGGCTCCACCACCTCGGGGCTCGGTGCCTCCTCCTCCTCCTCGGCTTATATAACAATTCAATCCGCTCCTCAGCACAGCTCGATCCCCCTCCGCAACACGACACCGCCACACACGCCCCACACCACACCAATCCGATCGAATCCGGGGCGACGACGGCGGCCATGGAGGCGGCGGCGGAGCTGGCGCTGCGCCTGCGGGCGGCCGCCAACGGCCGCCTCGCGCGCTGCGAGCCGCTGGCGCTCGTCGCCGCGCCGCTCCTCGCGCTCCTCGTCGCGCGCCTCGTCCACGCCGCCGCCAGCGCCGTCGCCGACCGGGGCCTCGTCGCCATCGCCATCGCCGCCGTCAAGTCAGCGCCCCCCCGCCGCCCTCCTTCCTTCCTTCCTTCCTTCCTTCCTTGTTGCTTGATTCCTTGGTCACGCCTGCCTGCTGGCATGCACTAGCGTTGCTCGATGCTCATCTCTCTGTTATGCCTCTCCCGCAGGTTGCTGCCGGGAGTCTCCGGCTACATCGCGGCGGAGAAGAAGAAGGTGAGTGGCCGCCTCATGGCTGTTGCATTGCATATCTTTCCTTTTTCCTTACACGCCGGAAAGAAACAAAGAAAAATCCAAACCTTTTCGCCGCTTCTTACTTTGCGCCAATCGAGATGCGCTCGCGTTTTTTGTTGGCCGTATCAGAAATCAATCTACCCTCCGTGCTTAGCTGCTGATGGGTTTAGTTCATTTTGCAAAATTGTGTAAGGATAGATTGATTTCTGATACGGCCAACAAAGGGAATTGGATTTCGCCGGGGAGGTTAGATAGCCAGTCACTGTTTCCCTTCCCCTTAGGATAGTAGTACTCCGTAGTAAGCAAGAAGCTTATTGCCACAACCAACGTGTTTCCGTCAACAAGTTTTGACGTACGCGTCTTGAAAAAAAGATGCTTTCTGAATCGAGTTTAGATCTTGGCAAAGACCAAAGAGCCAAAGTCCCGCACGCCGCCTCGTTGTCAGTACTGTTCACATGCTGATGCCCATGGGGGATGGGGCCAAGCTTCCCCTTACTGATACGTTCTTGCAGTTTGCACCACGGAGTCCGTCCGTTTCCTTTTCGGTGCTACACTGCTACAGTACTCTCCTCCTTTAAATCTGGCTGAGTATTCGCATCTTAGCTAGCTGCTTTCGTGCACGGTACCTTCTAAGGCTTGCGCTGCTTGATCAATGCTGTATTGTTGTTTATTAAATACTCCCTCGGTACTCGTAAAGAAAGTCATTTTGGACAGCGACACGATCTCCAAAGTTTAACTTTGACTTCTTATTTTTATAAAAATATTTAGCGCAAAGTGACATTTTTATATTTTTATGAAAATGTTTTTCAAGATAAATCTATTCATATGGTTTTTGTATTTTGAAACTCAACAACTTAAAAGTTATTCATGATTTACATTCCCAAAGCATGGAGGGAGTACCTTTATATGAAATCTAACAGGATATTCCTTGCAAAAAAAAATCTAACAGGATATCCTCAAAACATCACGACGTTTCCTTGCTGCTACTGTGTCAGGTTGTTGACAAGATGCAATCTGGTGGGACCTCGTCCAAGAACAACCGGCGAGCTGAGTTGCCAACCATTGGCCTTGGTGAGGAAGTGATAAAGGATCTTGAAACATTGAAGGCCAAAGATGTAGACTGGCAGGGAAAGTGCTCTGGCACAGTGTACGCGCACCTCATTCTCGCAGACAATAAACTGAAACTAGTGCAGCACAGAAAGTTCCAATTTATTAATTATCAGCCTTTGTTCTGTTCATTATTTTTCACATTAATTTAATTTATTGGTTAACTTTTTTTTGCAGATATATCGCTGGAAGTGAGTCTGAGGGCCATTTTGAATTGATAAACAAAGCTTACTCTATGTAAGGCTGATATTTCTCTCACGTCCCTTCCAATCTTGATTGATCCAATGTACACATTCTTTTTGCGAAGTCTCATCTAAATCCTATATTTTGTTCTCCGCATAATAGGCAGTATAGCAGACATAGGTAGCTGTTATTGTATTAAGTTCAGGCGTATGCATTCAGGATCCATTAGTGAATGAAAAATGAATTCCGAACTATTGCTGATGTTTGAGGAATGCCTTTTTTTCTAACCAATGCTCAAAGTTGACACGTGATTCTGTTTAGTTTATTTTAAGTCTTATATCATCTATTTAGACTCAAATTCTGCTGTGTCCTGTCTACTACGGGTACCACATCAATACATCAACATCAACATCAACAAAGCCTTTTAATCCCAAGCAAGTTGGAGTAGGCTAGAGTTGAAACCCAACAAAGACCATTATTCATGGTTCTGGCACGAGAATCGCGGCTTTCCAAGCACTCCTATCCAAGGACAAATCTCTAGGTATACTCCAGTCTTTCAAATCTCTTCTAATTGTTTCTTCCCATGTCAACTTCGGCCGGCCCCTGCCTCTCCTCATATTACTACCGTCGTGCTTTAGGATACCACTATGCACTGGTGCCTCTGGCGGTCTCTGTTGGACATATCCAAACCATCTCAGCCGGTGTTGGATAAGCTTTTCTTCAATTGGTGCTATCCCTAGCCTATCCCATATATCATCATTTCGAACTCGATCCATCCTTGTATGCCCACAAATCCAACGCAACATGCGCATTTCTGCAACACTTAATTGTTGGACGTGCCGCCTTTTTGTAAGCCAACATTCCGCACCATACAACATTGCCGGTCTAATCGCCGTTCTATAAAACTTGCCTTTTAACTTCTGAGGTACCTTCTTGTCACAAAGGACGCCAGATGCTTGGCGCCACTTCATCCATCCCGCTTTGATTCTATGACTAACATCCTCATCAATATCTCCATCTCTTTGTAGCATCAATCTCAAATATCGAAAGGTATCCCTCTTGGGCACTACTTGGCCTTCCAAACTAACATCTCCCTCCTCATGAGTGGCGCCGAAGTCACACCTCATATACTCAGTTTTAGTCCTGCTAAGTCTAAAACCTTTGGACTCTAGCGTTTGCCGCCACAACTCCAGCTTCCTATTCACTCCCGCACGGCTTTCATCAACTAACACGACATCATCAGCGAAAAGCATACACCAAGGAATATCACCTTGTATGTCTCTTGTGACCTCATCCATCACTAGGGCAAAAAGATACGGGCTCAAAGCTGATCCTTGATGTAGTCCTATCTTAATCGGAAAGTCATATGTGTCACCATCACTTGTTCGGACCCTAGTCATTACATTATTGTACATGTCCACATACTTTGTTGGGAACGGGTACCACATCAATAATACTTTTTTTTCAGGTTTTCACACACTAATCCGCTGCATCAAGATGTATTCAAGAGTGTGGCACACATGGAAGCTGAAGTAGTTGCAATGACAGCTGCTTTGCTTGGCAGCAAAGAAAAATCATCCGGTGGACAAATTTGCGGCAACATGACATCTGGTGGAACTGAAAGCATATTATTAGCAGTCAAAACATCGCGTGACTATATGCGATCAAAGAAAGGAATTACAAAGCCTGAAATGTGAGATAATGATCGATTATGTTTGATTTGCTCGACCAGTACCTTTTTCTTTTGAAAGATTTGCAACTTGTTGTCTCCATGGTAAGAAAATGTTATTGTGCAGGATAATTGCTGAATCAGCACATTCTGCATATGACAAGGCTGCTGAATATTTCAATATTAAAGTGCGTCGTGTGCCTGTGAACAAAGAGTTTCTTGCAGATGTGAAAGGATTCAAGCGATGCATAAATGGAAACACCATAATGGTAAGCTTTTGCATGTTTTTAAGTCACAATGGTCCTCGATGTCCTTGTTCTCCAGTTAACCCAAACTGTTCTGTTGTATTTGTTCTACTTCTATGTAACTGTATGGTGCTTACTTTCATCTTTCACTGGGAAGTCTTCCATCTACTCATATGTGTTTTTATATATAATGTTCCCTAACAAACTCCTGCTATACAGATGGTTGGATCTGCACCAGGATTTCCGCATGGTTTAATTGATCCTATTGAGGTATGAAGCTAAATTATTATCATTTTAAAATATTACTTTGTTATGTTATTCCTAATGCATAAGCTGGTTTGTTGGTTGCTTCACCTCATATCTCCAGGAACTGGGGGAGCTGGCTTCACGCTATGACATTTGCTTGCATGTTGATTTATGCCTTGGTGGCTTCGTATTGCCTTTTGCCTGTAAGCTTGGGTATGAGCTCCCTTCATAGCTGTTTCCTTTTCCTAGTCATATGATTTTACTAGGTATATGCACTTTGAAGATCTAAATAGAACATTTCATGGTGACCTTTCTATTTATTACAGTTACTTGGCCTAAAAATTATTTCTTCATTCCAATAAAAGTAAAATGCTGAATGCCTAGAATTGAGCAATTGACCATTTGAGAACATTAATACCATGACTCCAGTAGGTTGCAAAATTTTCATGTAGCCACTCTATCTTGCCCACCCCAACTTGAAGCAGTTCAAATGATTAAAAGTTTTCTTCTTAAAACATTTCGTTCATTTGAATTCTCTACGTAGATATTTGAGGTTCAGGAATCTTTTTAGATTTGTTTGCCAGTCAACACCAATTGCCTCTATGTAAAAACTGTCACTCATTTAGGATAAATAAACTTTTAAAATGGTTACGGCTGAATATGATACATGATAACAACATATGTGAGTAATATGTGCTTTCGCAAAAAATATGAGAGTAATATGTTTACTTCTTGTGATCCATGATTTAAACGGAAATAAAAAAGCTTCAAAAATTTTAAATTTCTGATATAAAATCAGCATGTGAATATGTTTGATAGGTTTAACTTGTTTCATTCCTTTCCTTTTGTGGCACACTAGTCGTTTTCTGGATTCTGGGAAGAATAGCAGTACATCAATGAGGTCCATTAATTCCTTTGTGAATTTTGAGTGTCTGACAGTGTGTTTTGGTCTGTATTTTATATGCAATATGCAGGTACCCTATTCCTCCTTTTGATTTTTCTGTCAAGGGTGTTACATCAATCTCATCAGATGTTCATAAGTATGGATTAGCCCCAAAGGGCACAAGTGTTGTCCTGTACAGAAATCATGAAATTAGAAAGGTAAAAATAACCGTGCATATCTGTCTTGACTTATTTACTCGATCAAATTCTAACATTTCCCTCTCCGTGTGATTGGCTCTGACATCTCTGGATATTATGAACGAATTCAGCATCAATTTGTTGCTGGTAAGCTCGTCCTTCCAAAATAAAATGAAACTTCTGACTTTTATGTGTACTCCTTTCATATCATCATTTCCATTATGGAAAGATACATAATTTTAACAGCTTAGCAGGTATGAACATGTTGGGAATATAGCTGGAAGAATTATTACTAATTTTATTCAAGCGGTCTGGAGAAATTGCCAATGTATCCTTTAAATCAAATATATATCCGTTGCAAGTAGTACTTTCGGCTGAAAATCACTTAAATTGCTTTGCCTTGTCAAACATGAGTACTGTGTCTTGTTCAAAAGTTTGAACAGTGCTTTATAGCGGAGCTTGTGTTTCCTTGTTTATTCAGTTACCGAGTGGACCGGTGGGCTTTATATTTCTCCCACCATTGCTGGAAGCAGGCCAGGTGGATTAATTGCAGGAGCTTGGGCTGCTATGATGTCTCTTGGACTGAATGGTAACAAATTTATTCTAAATTTCATTAGTATGGTAGTGACTTGGAAATAAAATAATAATTGTGATGTATACTATTGTTTTTTTATTCCAGGCTACTTGGACAGTACAAGTCGTATCATGGAAGTTTCAAAGAAAATACAAAGAGGGTAAACTTGTTTGCACAAAGTGCCTGAATGCTGGACTATATAAATGAAAGACAAAAAAACAGACTTACTGTAGTTATATGTTGTACCCATTTTGTTTATTTACTATAATTTTTATTTGAACTAATAGTATTGTCATAAATAATTGTTTTCTAGTACTTGCATGCATTGTCAAATGCCAAATTAATTAGCACATTTGTAATATTTCTATACAATTCTTTAAAAAAGTAATAGATGTGCTTTCCTATAAAGTTTCTTTGACTGGATGCTTGAAATGAATTATGATGTGGCTATCGTTAAAGATTCTCCCGGTTTGTGCAGGATTGATGAGATCCCAGGACTGTTTGTGATTGGGAAACCAGACATGACCGTTGTGGCATTCGGCTCAGATGTTGTCGACATATTTGAGGTGAATGACATAATGTCATCGAAAGGCTGGCACCTTAATGCTCTGCAGAGACCTAACAGGTAATCCTATTTTCAGACAAACAATTGTATCTTAATTCCGTCAGCGATGGGTATTCTAAGTTCATAATCAATCCATGCACTGACCTAATCTGGTAATATTCTTTGATTCAGTTTACACATTTGCGTGACCCTCCAACACACAACTGTTTATGGGGAGTTCCTGAAGGACCTGCAAGATTCTGTGAACACTGTGAGTAGCTCAACGCTTGTCATGCCGCCTAGTTGCTACTGCATTGATCCATTCAGTCGCTAGGAAAGACCTTGCTTTCTCATGATGGTTGGCATTTGCAGGTGAAAGCAAACCCGGGCCCAATCAGCGGGGGGATGGCTCCTATCTACGGCGCCGCAGGGAAGATGCCAGACAGAGGCACGGTGAAGGAGCTTCTTGTGGAGTTCATGGACAGCTCTTGCTGAAACTGATTATGGCTTGTGAATAACAGTCGAATTGTTGTGATTTGTTTGTTGTCTCAACAACACAAAGTTACTTACCATTGGAAAGGGGAAACAGGCAGTGAGGGCGTTACACCATATGCATACAGGACCACAACAACTGAGTGAGCATAGCTGTGCAATGGAGTGTCTGTATGATTGTACATCAATAACAGAGCATGCCTATGCAAATGCATTGTACCCACCAGATTTACACATGTATCTTTTCCAATAAAACATGGGTCACATTTCAGGCGTATTTTTTTAGATAAATCGTTTCAGGTGTATTGTCCCTTGGGGGGGGGGGGGGGGGGCAGCTCCTCTAGTCTAGTTAGTTGGTTAGAGGGGTTGAGGTATGGTCGCCCCCTGCCGGCCGGGGTTCGATCCCCGTCAAGGACGGATTTTCCAGCGTGTAGTGCAGGGGTAAAAAAATCTCCCTCGCTATGCTCGTCGCAAGACTTGGCCCTCTCGGGCTGGGGGGGGGGGGTCTGCGGTCGGATGAAGTCGGGTTGCTTTCTCTTAATGAAAAGGAAAAAGTCCATTTTTGACCCCTCATGTCATACCCATTCTCTCTCCCTTCTTCACTGCCGACGCCACCATCTTCTCTCTCCCTCTTCATGCTCCCGCCGCCGGGTAGCCTCGAGCTCAGCCCCATGTTCGCGCCGCCGGCCCCAGCTCCTCTCTGTCCCCGTGCCGAGGTCCAGCGTCGCGCCCCCCGTCCTCCTCCCCACGCCACGCGCAGGCGCACCACCCTACCTCGTCGGGGCTTGCGGGAGTAGGGGTGGCGCAGCCACCGGAGCTCATGGCGCGCTCATCGGGAGGGGGTGGCGGAGCAGGGTAGTGCATCCGCCGGAGCTCGCGG